>NC_054873.1:39017576-39677353 GCF_018320785.1 Cheilinus undulatus
TATAAGTTGCATTTAAGCAAAAAAATCAGATTGAGGTTACTTTTAACTGCAGTGTGAACATAGCCTTAGACTATCTGACTGCAGGTGCCTTCAAACAAACACAATGAGACACACTCTACCTCTTTAACACGGCCTCCTTCACAGATACAGTAGCTGTATGTGATTTCTATGCCTAAGAAAAGTAATTTCTTGTTGATTCTAGCCACCCCCCTATTCATTTATTCAATGGCTTCCATAGATTTGTCCTGTTATATTTATTCATGCTTTTAGAAATAATGAACCCAAGTAAATGATATTAGATGATGACAAACAATGAGTCATTCAGCTATGACTGAGCAGCTCATGCATTTGTTATTGCTCTGTCAACTATCAAATGACAAGGTAAAAGTGTAGAGGAAAAACATGAGCTCAATCTCAGCTGCTCAGGCAAGCAAGACAAAGGCTGGCAACACACTAAAAGATTTTTAAGCCCGATGTGAGGCAAGATTTACCTCCTCTGATGATCGTGGGAGTGTGTCCCGAGTGGAGCCTCGTCGCAAATGACTATTTGTCTGAATAATCCTCACACAATTGTTTTAATGCTCCAAATGTTTGATATTTACGATTCTAGGTGGTAGTGCCTCTGACGGAGCACCGGTAACGCACGCCAGGGCAGCCTGTTGTGGAGGGACAGCAAGAGGGTATCGACTCCTGTGTTTGTTTTTTTTTCTGAAGTCACATGATCGCTCGAGTCATTGACTTTGACTTAGTCCCTATCTACATATTTGAGGAAAATGCAGTTAATACTCAAGTGCAAGTCATTAGTCAAGTCATGAGTCCTGAAAATAAGATGTTGAGTCAGAGTACAGTACTACAACACTGCCATTCATAAACATCTTTTCACTTAAGGGAATCTTAAATTCTTGATTCTTTTTTTTTTTTTTTTTTTTAGGTACATTTAGGGGTAGGGGAGAAAACAGACGGATGGGCTGAAAAATCCCTTGCCTTCTTCATCCTCGCTTTCCTCCTCAGACTCCTCCTCTTTCACTGCTCCCTGTGCCTTTTCTTCCTCATCATCCTCTGACTCAGACTCCTCCAGCCACTCTTGTGTCTCTGTGGGACAAAAAAAAAAAACTTCACTAAAAGAAACCTCACACCTTTCTCTTCCATGTTCATGTTGTACTTCCGTCCTACATTACAGGATATTAAGAAGATAAAAAATTGCTGAGACCAGTTACATAATATATTTCATATCATAGATTTTCTATACATTACTTAAACATGCCTTTGATGTAGAGTTACTCACTTGGGTCCATTTCAACAAGAACCTCCCACTGGTCCATCTTATGAAGGTCCAGACAGTAGAGGTCATTCAGTGTAAACTGGCGGTCTCCAACCTCAAACATACCCCCATACAGGAAAAGCTTTCCCTGACGCGTCGTTGTCATGGCGCTGGACCTTGGGCATGGTTCCACCAGGGCAGCTGATGCTGAGTCTGGAGAGACAAAACAACATATATTTATTTCTTTTAATTATTTTTTTCTCACACATTTTAGTTTGGTTATTTTAGTGTGTGTTTCTTTCCATTATCCCCCTCCTCCTCTTCCTCATCCTCCTGCTTCTCTTCTTGAATTCCAGGGACCACTTCCTTGATGGTCATCACGGTACCATCCTCTGTCACGATCTCCTTGACAATCTCTGTGGGTGCTTCAAATTTCTCGGCTTCCTCCTCCTCTTCTCCTTCTGCTTCTGCTCCATCCTTCTTCCCCCTCCGTCTTTTCTTTTTTTCTGTCTTGTTGGGCTGGGAAAACAAGAAAAAAAATCAAACAACTGAATAGAAAGATTATGTTGTTATCATTGGCCATTTTAGACCCTTTGTAAGGGTGCTTCCTTAATTTAATCTCAGACATAGGTTGGAATAGTTAGGCAAATATTCCATTTAAATTGTTAAATTTCACATGGACTCTGCAAATACTTCTGTAATTTGGCATAAAGTGTAGTAGGTTACAATATTCATGTACGTTAAACCCTCGATCTTACCCTCAAGCTCAACCATCTGTCTTAACTCACCCTTCTAAACATAGTGTAAGGGCCATCTCATGACTTAAAAATGGGACACCCCTTAACAGCAGTTATGATTACAGACTGTAGAGGGCAGTAATGTGCCAAAACGGTGTAGTCTGTCGATTCAAAGGAATAAGTAGGTAAGTAAGTAAACTTTATTTATAGAGCACTTTTCACAGACAGAGGTCACAAAGTGCTTTACATCACACGAAACAGAAACAAACAAACAATATTAAAAAACAGTGACCAGAAACAATTACTGGTGAATAAATAAAAGTCATGTACAGTACAATGACAGGGTGCATAGTATTATTCATAAGCCTGTCTGAACATGTATGTTTTTAACTGTTTTTTTTTTTTTTTTTGGAAGAGAGACAGCGTCAGAAAAACGGATCGACATGGGTAGGGATTTCCAGAGTTTTGGTGCTAAGGCTGTAAAGACCACTTAGGTCCATACAGAGCCTAGGGTCACTCAGCAGGGGTGAAACTTATCTGTTGCCATTGTTTGTGTGTAAACATTGTCCATGTTGTTCTGATATATTGTTGTTTATGGACTTAAAATCTGTTTTGCGACATCTCCATTGGCACGGGCATTTAATGAGGATAGGACAAGTGCTCGCAGCATGGAACAGTAGTGACATCACACGTTGACTTGGACCTATGCCAGTGCTGTCGAGGCTGCGGAGAAAACTTTTGTAGATTACTGTCTTTTGGATTATAATGTGTTTTCCATGCGTTTATGGATTTATACCCTCCGTGGAAGCTGCTGGGTATGGGGATCATCTCCAGGCCGACTGAGGTGTTGAATGCGTGGTGTCGTGAGTACAAGCTGCAGCGAACTACAAACTGCTACAAACTGTCGGCTCTCTGCTTGCCATGCTGTGCGTGTAAACTTTGGGAACTCTGGGGAAGGTGTATAGGGAATTGTTTGTTTTGTGAGAGTGACACTTGAGCTGGTTATATTGTGGTTGGTGTGTAAAATGGGGATGCACTTGAGCGTGGGGTGGTGATTATTATGGACTTTCATCGTTACCCGGTGCTGTGAATAAAAGGCAGTTTTTTTTTAGGCCAAAAGCAACTTTATTGTACTTCATTATTTCACCCTGCTGATGTGAAAGGATCCTCCCGTGACCTGATATTGCGTTGTAGCTTTATCTCCTTGGAAAGAACAGGTGAATTGTTACAGAGTGGTGGCCCATACGGGGAGGGTGGATTAGATTTACATTTACATCAGCTGATTTTCTATCGCTACCTGTTCATTATTAGGCGAGTTTAGGCCCACATTTTCACGCCATGGTTTTACACAGTTTATGTGTAGTCTTACGGGGTTGTGAATTATACCCAGTCTCATTTATTCTAGTTTTACGCACAGTTACGCACGGGTTACCAGCACTCCCACACGTGCGCACGTTCGAGCACGCACTAGTTAAGGCACAAGCACAACGTTAGTGCAGTTATAGAAGCAGTCACACTAAGCTGCATTCACACTCACTAGGGAACATGGAAAACCCTAGCCAAAGTTTATTGTATGAATATGACAGGGAGGAAAGTGCAGAAGACATCACTCCAGTTCTTGACCCTTACCGCCATGTCACCAGCAGGCAAAAGCAAAGCAGGGTTGCAGAGCTCACAAGCCAGTTGGAGTCAATGTATCTCAATGAGCCTGAACAAGGTGCTGGTACTGTTGAGGAGGGGAATGATGAAGATACAGATATGGTGACGGAGCAGCTGGACTCTTTAAAGCAGAGAGTCAATGGCCTGGAGGCCCGACTCAAAGAAGCTGTTGACAGTACCCTCTGCAGAGAGGATGGACTAAGGGCAGCAATGGACAGGATGACTGGAGAGCTGAAAGAATATGTGGACGCTAAGCTGCAGCATTTTGATGAAATTGTCATAGCCTGCCTCCAGCGCAGAGATCGAAGGTGGGCAGAAGAATTAAAAAGGCCCAGACCAAAACGCGGTTATCTTGGAGACCAGCTGGTTTCTCTACGCCCGCAGCCTCTATGCCCTCCACTCACCAACCAGCCACAGACGTCACCTTCCCTACAGGCTCTGCTGTCACTGCCCGGCCACCCATTAGAATGGAGTTTCCCCAGTTTGGAGAGTCAAGGAGCTCCTCTGATGTTACAGACTTTATTGAGCAGTGTGAAAACTTCCTAGCCCTCAGACCACTGAGCGACGCAGAACTTATGGGAACACTCAACACAGTCTTGAAAGGCCCTGCACACAGTTGGTGGTCAGCTGCCCGCAACCAAATCAGCAATTGGGCAGAGTTCAAAAAGTCCTTCCTCAAAGCTTTCCTGCTTATGGATTATCAATCAGAGATTGAAGAGCAGCTCAGGTCCAATGTCCAGACCCCAAATCAGTGTTTGAGGGATTTTTCTTATGACCACCGTGCCCTCTGCTTGAAGTGGAGACCAGATATGAAGGAGGGAGAGAATGTGCACTGCATTCTCAGTGCCTCTAATCCAAGGCTGGGCAGTGGGTTGAGGGGTACGGTGACCACAAAGGAGCAGCTGGTGAAGGTGGGCTCTCTCATTGAGAAGGACTGGAGCAACACAAAGGACTATTGGAGCCGTGTCCAGCAGTCACACCCTTAAAAAAAGGCTGCCAAGAAGACGGACCATGGTCCAAGTCGGAGTTCTGGTGTAGACCTTGCTACTGCTATGGGCGAGCCGTCTCTCCTAGTAATGCCCATCCGCCTCCGTGGGTCCAAAGGTGATGCAGTCCTCAACTCTGGATGCACCTACTCCCTCATGAGCCACTCGCTGTGGATGGCGGTCAAGAAAGAAGGAGAAATACTGGCCCCAAGTGAAATCCCAAAGTTTGTCATGGCCAACGGTCAAGAAAACAACGCACTCAGTAAAGCCACTCTGCTCCTCAACCTACACGACTTCCATGGCACGCTCGGAGTCCATATTCTGGCCGACGACAACCTGTGCATGCCACTGCTCCTTGGGCTCGACTTCATGACCATGTCTCAGCTAACCCTAAAACCACATCTTAGGAAGTACATCATGCCAGGAGGGAAGGAGTACACGTTTCTCCCCAAAGTAAGAGTGATGCTTCAGTGGAGTCAAAAGGTGCCTCCTGTGAACTTCTATGTGGCTGAGACAACCCAACCTGTCATTCCCCTCCTTGAAGCTCAGCCAGAAGTGGTGCAGCCACTGCTGCAGAAGTGGCCCACTGTTTGGACTGAGATCACCGGTGCCACTCAAGTAATCAAGCCCAAGATCATAACAGGAGGTGCCAGTGCGACGGAGAGCCTACAGAGTGTCCATTCAAAAGCAAGCCATCATTGAGGAACAAGTCCAGAAGATGCTCGAGAATGGTGTCATTAAGCCGTCCACCTCACCATGGTCCTCTCCAGTGGTACTGACTCCAAGGAAGGATGGAACATCACGGTTCTATGTGGACTACAGGGGCTTTAATGCAAAAATACAACATGACGCCTATCCCATGCCCTTGATACATGAAATTCTGGAGTCTCTGGAGGGTGCTCAGTATTTTCAGCTCACTGGATTTAAAGAGCGGATACTGGCAGGCAGCCATGGACGAAGAGAGCAAGCTCAAGACCCCCATGACCACTCACCTGGGCCTGTTCCAGTTTAAAGTCATGCCCTTCGGTCTGCACAATGCTGGGGCCACCTTTCAGCGCCTAATGGAAATTGTCCTGGGTGAGTTGAGGGGGAGGGTCTGTTTCGTTACATCGATGATATCATCGTTTTCTCAAAAACACAAGAACATCACCTTCTCTACCTCGAAGCTGTGTTTGCCAGGCTCCACCAAGCAAACATGACATTAAACATCAAAAAGTGCCATCTCTTCCAGTGACAGCTCACCTTCCTCGGGCACCTGGTTTCTGGGAAAGGGGTGGAAGTGGATCCTGCAAAAGTCTCCGCCATAGCAGGGTTCCCATCTCCAACAGACCTGAAAAGTCTCCAAAGGTTCCTTGGCATGGTCGGCTGGTATCATAATTTTTTTCCAAGGTTTGCAGACATCGCTGCACCCCTTAACCGCCTTAAAAAGAAAGACGCACCATGGGAATGGTCCTCTGATTGCCAATCCGCCTTTGTCCAACTCAAAGCCCTGATTCAGTCACCTCCAGTCCTGGCCCAGCCACAACCTCAGCTCAGTTTCCTGGTTCACTGATACGCTAGTGATGTGGGTCTGGGTGCTGTCCTCATGCAGACCATTGACAGTGAAGAGCGCCTCATAGCCTTTGCCTCCAGAGCTCTCCATGGTGCTGAAGTACGTTATTCCACAGCAGAAAAGGAATGTTTAGCGGTTGTGTGGGCCATTGAAAAGTGGAAACTTTTTCTTGAGGGCACCACCTTTGACATCTACACAGACCACAGTGCCCTGGCCTGGGCGTTCAATTGCCCCAAGACCTCTTCACGGCTCACACGCTGGACTTTGCGGCTCCAGGCATTCACATTTCGAGTACACTACAAAAAAGGCTGCTTCTTTCCTGATGCCCTTTCACGTGCACCTGAGCCACCTGATGGAAAAGTGTGTCTTGTTGTTCCAAAAACAAATTGGTCGGACATCCCTAGCTCCCTCCAAGAAATCGCCAACGCCCAAAAGTTGGATTCTATCTGTCAAGAGCTCGGGCTGTCCACCAGCCAACCCAGTACTGGTCGCATCCACTACCAACTCCAGCAGGATGTATTATACAGAGGAGTTCCATCTAAGCATGGAGGCTACAACTACCAACTAGTGGTCTCTGCTGTGTTAGTGCCACAGTTCCTCACCGACTACCACAACAGTCCTTTTGGTGGGCATCTGGGCAGGATGAAGACGCTGTTAAAGATCCTTCAAGTCGCTTGGTGGCCGTCAGTCCGCCGAGACGTCTGGAGTCATGTCCACACATGCAGCACCTGCCAGCAGTATAAAAGTCCCAATGAAAAGCCGGCAGGGCTCCTCCAGTCAACTGATGTCAAAGTCCCGGGAGAGATGATTGGAGTAGACTTCATGGGCCCTTTTCCACTAAGCAAAGACCGGAACTCAGTACTGATGGTGGTTGTGGACTACTTCAGCAGATGGGTCGAGCTGTTTGCTCTGAAGGGTGCAAAAACCCCAAAAGTCTGCAAGATTTTGAAGAATGAGATTTTCACTCGCTGGGGGGTTCCCAAGTTCCTGGTGTCTGATCAGGGACCCCAAATTAAAAGGCAGCTACTGTCCCAAATGTGCATGACGTGGGGTGTGACTCAAAAACTCACCACAGCCTACCATCCCCAAACTAACGTGTCTGAGAGAGTCAATCGAACCCTTAAGACCATGATTGCCTCCTATGTTGGAAACCACCATGAGGATTGGGACAAGTGGCTGCCTGAGTTCCAGTTGGCCCTCAATACAGCTGTGCACGAGACGATGGGTGTCTCATGCCAATGTGACTCTTAGGCGGGAGTTGAAGGGCTCCCTTGAGAGACTTGTACATAAAGCTCCAGCACCACATACATCTGCTTATCACACCCTTCAGACACACACTCAGCTAAGGGAGGAGGTTGAGAGACATGTAGGTGTGTCCAAAGCTAGACAAGCCAGATACTACAATGCACGGCGCAGGGATGTACACTTTGTAGTCGGTAGTCTGGTCTGGATTAGGTTGCACCCGCTGTCCAAAGCTTCTGCAAAATTCTCTGCCAAACTTGCGCCCGGATGGTTGGGGCCCGCTAGGGTAGAGAAGAAGTACGGACCTGTGAATTACCAAGTTCGTTGGTTGACGGGCCTAGGGTCACTCAACAGGGGTGGAACTTATATGTTGCCATTGTTTGTGTGTAAACATGGTCCATGTTGTTCTGATATATTGTTGTTTATGGACTTATAATCTGTTTTGTGACATCTCCATTGGCACGGGCATTTAACGGGGACAGGACGAGCGCGCGCAGCGCGGTGCAGTAGTGACGTCAGTGGACCCATGCCAGTGCTGTCGAGGCTGTGGAGAAAACTTTTGTAGATTACTGTCTTTTGGATTATAATGCGTTTTCCATGCGTTTATGGATTTATACCCTCCGTGGAAGCTGCTGGGTATGGGGATCATCTCCAGGCCGACTGAGGTGTTGAATGCGTGGTACCGTGAGTACAAGCTGCAGCGCACTACAAACTGTTACAAACTGTCGGCTCTCTGCTCGCCATGTTGTGCGTGTAAATTTTGGGAACTCTGGGGAAGGTGTATAGGGAGTTGTTTGTTTTGTGAGCGCGACACTTGAGCTGGTTACGTTGTGGTTGGTGTGTAAAATGGGGATGCGCTCGAGCATGGGGTGGTGATTATTATTGGCTTTCATTGTTGCCCGGCGCTGTGAATAAAAAGCCATTTTTTTGAGGCCAAAAGCAACTTTATTGTACTTCATTATTTCACCCTGCTGATATGAAAGGATCCTCCCGTGACCTGATATTGCATTGTAACTTTATCTCCTTGGAAAGAACAAGTGAGTTGTTACAAAGCCTCAAAAGCTCGGTCACTACATGTTTTAAAATTTGTCTTTGGTACAGTCAGCAGGTTAAGTGAGTTGGATCTTAGTGAATGGGTTGGCAGGTACAGGTGTACAGGAGTTCTGTTAAGTATTCAGGGGCCTGACCATGAAATGCTGTAAAAGTGAAGGTAAGAATTTTAAATCTAATCCTGTAAGCAACGGGAAGCCAGTGTAGAGATTTTAGCATGGGAGTGATGTGAGAGCGTTTGTTTGACCTGGTGAGTACATGAGCAGCAGCATTCTGAATTGACTGTAATTGGTTTATGGCAGACATACTGAGTGAGGTGAAGAGGCTGTTACAGTAGTCAATACGGGATGAGATGAGTGCGTGAGTGATCATTTCAAGTTCAGTAGGTGTAACAAATGTTCTGAGTTTGCTGATATTTCTTAGACAATAGAAGCAAGATCTTGTTAGCTGCTTTATATGAAGGTCAAGTGAAAGTGATGGATCAAAGATAACCAAGATTATGAATGTTGGAGTGTACTGTTGGTGTGAGGGGTTCAATGTGTTGCATGATTGTAGGAACATGTATATCTTTAGCCATAATAAGAACTTCTGTTTTACTGTTATTTAGTTGTAGATAGTTGGCTGTGGTCCAGTCCCTAATGGCATTAAGGCAGTCAAGGAGCCTGGACAACCTTAAGGCCTCAGTAGGTTTGAAGGACAAGTGAAGCTGTATATCATCTACATAAAGATGATAAGAAATATCAAAACTTTGTATGATCTGTCCTAGGGGAAGCAGATAGAGAGAAGACAGTAAAGGTCCCAAGACCGAGCCCTGAGGGACACCACAGGATAAAGGAGAGGGTCCAGACAAGTGCGACAGAAGCAGTGAAAGTCCTGTCAGATAGATACGAAGAAAACCAATCCAAGGCTATACCTGATATTCCTACCCAGTCTCGCAGAGTCTTAATGAGTGTATGGTGGTCGACCGTGTCAAACGCAGAGCTAAGGTCAAGGAGGACCAACACTGAGCAGTCACCTCCATCAGCGGACATTAAAATATCATTGGAGACCCTCAACAGAGCTGTCTCAGTGGAGTGTCGCTTCTGAAAACCTGACTGGAACTTGCCATAGATATTATTACTCTCCAACATAGCAGTGAGGTGACTGGCCACAAATTTCTCCAGTATTTTTGACATAAAAGGCAGTTTGGAAATGGGCCTATAATTCACAGGTAAACCTGGATCTAAATTAGGTTTCTTTAAACTTGGTTGGATCATGGCATGTTTAAAGTAGGTGGGGACATGGCCAGAGGACAATGATGAGTTTACGATGGATAACACAGCAGGACCGTTTGTGAGTAAAAGCTTTAGGGACAAAGTGGGTGGGAGAATATCTAAGGGGCTTCTGGACAGCTTTTTTTTCCTTATTAAGGCTGTCAAATCTCCCAGGCTGATAAAGGGAAAAGAATCCATGACAGTGGAAGAAGAAGAACGAGAACATGTTAATATTCAACCAAATAACATATATAAACACCACAACCACGGACATGTTCAGCTGAAAGTCACCGTATAACATTGCCATTATTTAACACTAAACACCAGTTGTAACTAGGGTGGCCATTTCCACAGCACTAAAAAGGAGGACACTTTGCAGCCCTTAGTGAAGCAAGAATAATCAAAACAAATAGGACTCTAGTGTATTCTCCACTACTATACAATTTTGTCGATGATACTGATGGTATCATGATACAGTGATTCTGAGATACTCTACTCATTGAAGGACAATTTGACCCAGGACTGCCCCTGGCCAAAGGCCCTAAGCAGACTCTGACATGGGGCCCCCCACTATCGCCCAAACATACTCATTAACAATACTCATAAGTATCTTAAAATAACTAAAGGATATATCACTACAATAATGACAAATAGAAATAGAAAGTCTTCGCAATTTAGCCCGAGTTAGTAGCATATAAAAGATATAGTTCTTGGTTAGTAAAATTATCATTGATTTTAATGATCATATTCCTTGTTGCAATAATAAGGATATTTATAATTTCCATCCGTCTAAAAAAGTGGTCGTTATGGGTTAGTTATTTTCATCAATACATTTTCCGGACACCCTCTTAGGCTCAGTTACCAGCTTGCGGTCGTAAAAATAAAAGTAAATGTTACGCTACAAAAAGGCAAATAATCCATAAAATATCATTAAACTAAGATATTGGAGTGGTTTTTGTCATTTTTAGATCTCTATTAACACAGAAATTTACATTTATAGCTCGATTTCTTCCCTGCATTCGCCGCCATCTTTCTTTGAGTGATAACCCTCACTACCAAGGGAGGTCCAGGAACAGCTTAAAATTGAGGGAGATAACGCCCTCAATCTCATCCCTTAAGCTCAACTCTCGGGAGTGTTGGGACAGCCCTCGCACTTCATGGGATCGCACATTTTGAGACTGAGGGTTAAGATCGAGGGTTAAGGGCGAGAATTGGGATTGGGCCTAAGAGATGTTTTTCATGACTTAAATTTGGCCTGGTAGTTCATAACACAGTGCCCTGTCATTCAACAAACCTAAATTACAGATTTTTTATGACTTTACAGGGACTGAAATGGTGAATTAATATTTAAAAAAAAGGGTTTAAAAAATGACTGCATGAATACACACACCACCTATAACTAATATTTTTGGTAAAGCACCTTTTGATTTCATTACACTATACAGTCTTTTTGTTTTTACATCACAAAAACATGGTATTTTAACAGGGAGAGAAGACTTAAAGTCACTGTATTTCCATGATGTACAGTGACTTGTAAAAGTATTCATACCCCTTGACCTTTTCCACATTTCTTCATGTAACAACCACAAACATAAATATATTTTATTGGGATTTCATGTGATCGATCAACATCTGACCAGCAACCCTGTCCCAGCTGAAGAAAAGCATCCCCACAGCATGATGCTGCAACCCCAGTGTTTGGTGTGTCCCCCACATGGCTTTTGGCAAACTGCAAACAAGACTCCTTGTGGGGGGGGGGGGGGGGGTTCCAACAATGGCTTTCTTCTTCTATAAAGGCCAGATTTGTGGAGTGTACAACTAACAGCTGTCCTGTGGACAGGTTCTCCCACCTGAGTTGTGGATCTCTGCAGCTCCTCCACAGTTACCATGGGCCTCTTTGACTACATTCACACTGCAATTAAAAGTGACCTGAATCTGATTTTTTTGCTCACGTGTGACTCGTATCTGATTTTTTCCTGACAGTGTTAGCACCGCAAGTCACACTGAATCTGACCTTTTTGAATCAGATTCAGGCCACTTCGTATGTGGTTCTGAATCAGATATGTATCTTTTGTAAGTCAACTGCAGTGTGAACAGGCAAACCAAAAAATCAGATCTGAGAAAAGATCAGAATTGAGCATTAAGGCCTGCAGTGTGAACGTAGCCTTTGTTGCTTCTCTGATCATTGCTTCTAGCCCCGCCTGTAAGTTTAGGTGGACAGCCATTTCTCGGTAGCTTTGTAGTTGTGCTATGCTCATTTCAATTTCAGATGATGGATTGACCAGGGCTACATAAGATGTTCAAAGCTTGGGTTCAAAGCTTTTTTTCCTAACCTAACCCTGCTTTAAACTTCTCCACAACTTTATCCCTGAGTCCCTGGTGTGTTCCTTGGTCTTCATGGTGCTGTTTGTTCACTGATATTCTCTAACAAATGTCTGAGGCCTTCACAGAACAGCTGTATTTATACTGAGATTAGATTACACACAAATGGACTCTATTTACTAATTAGGTGACTTCTGAAGGCAATTGGTTACACTGGATTTTATTCATGGATATCATACTCCAGGGGGCTGAGTACTTTTGTACACCACACTTTTCAAATTTTCATTTAAAAAAATTAGAAAGCATGTATAATTTTCCTTACACTTCACAATTATGTGCCACTCTATGTTCATCTATCATGCAAAATCCCAATTAAATGTATTTATATTTGTAATGTGAAGAACTGTTGAAAAGTTCAAGGGGTATGAATACTTCTGCAAGCCACTGTATGTCCATTAACCAGTTACCTAAGGCTTACTCCCCTAATAATCAAATGAAACGTAATGTACACATAAAAACTTCTCCTCAAAGGCACTACTCAGAGCAGCTCAACAGTGCTACAGATTAAAGGTATGAAGCATGGGCAAAAAAAAAAAAAAGAAAAAAAAAACATATTAGCAGAAATAGGCACGACAAGAGACAAGGAAACTGATTACAGACAACGCCTTGTCTTAAGTGCATAAATTATTTTTCAGGGTGAGGGTTGCGACTTTAAGAGAGTAAATTAACACAGTAAACATTCAATGGTTTTTAGGTTTTTATAGACCTGAAGTTACATCCACTAATGCCTATTTCATGCCCCAGTTACATGCAACTTACTCTGAGTAAGCCTTGGTACCAGCGGTTCTTCACTGTGTCATACAGGTGGAGATCATTGTAGAAGTCACCCTCTAGAGATTCCTCCTCTTCCTCATCACAAACCCCTCCAAACAGCACCGTTCGCCCTGCTGGTCCAACCGCCAATGAAAATCCAGAGCGAGGAGGGGGCTTGTTGCCAGATGGGTTTACTCTTAACCAAGACCACTTTTCTGCAAGCATTGAAAAATTTCAGAAGTCACAAATAAAACCAACAAGGATTTTACTTGATATCTGTTCATAATCACTGCTAATATGGCCACTTTTATGAGCTTTTAGCAGTTGTCTCTATCAATATTGCTACTTGTACCTTGGCCATCTTTACCCTCGCGCTTCAGAAGAAACATGTCTGAATGGATGGTCCCCTTCTCTACATCCTTTTTGACTCTCTAAAAATTACAGGCAAAATAACTTAGCAGACCACATTGTGACAAGTCAACTTAAAGACATATATATTCACACACACATACCACTTTAGAATATCCCCCGTAGATAACAACACCTGAGCCATCAGGCATGGAGGTCATCTGACAAGCCGATCGTGGGGAGGGAGCAGAGCCTGATGGACTGAGGCGTGACCAAGTGAAAGTGTCCAAAGAAAAAGAGTGGACATCATTGAAGTAGATAAAATCCCTACAGGTAAGGAGGGTAAATAGGAGAGAGAGAGGACTTAAACTTAGCAAAAAAATGCATCTCCTGTTGCAAAAAGATCACTTTATTTAACCTCACTTACAAAACAGTTGCAAATAAAATGGGGGTTACCAGCATACCTATCAAATAATACCAACAATTAATGGCTGAAATGGCTATCTCTGGGCCTTAAGTCAACACTGCATTAAAAGAGAATGTTTCTATAGCATTTCTGCAGGAACACTTCCAGAAGCCACTATGTGTAAGCACAGTTCTTTATTACATTTACACGCTGGAACTCCATCAGGTAAAAAAGAAACAATTACAAGCCAGATCCAGAAAAGTCCTTGCCTTCTCTGGGCCCAATGTCATTTGAAATTGAGTGGGGTGAAGTGGAAAACTTCTCTGTGGTCCATGACACAACATTTTAAATTCTCTTGGGGAAAAAAAAGACGCCACATCCTCCTGGCTACAAAGAAGAGGGATTGGTATTCTTTCAAGTCGGTGAAGAAGATGGCAGTGTAAAACTTTTGTCCCGATAGCTAACTTAGAGCTGACTCCCTATAATCCACAGAAAAACACCTGCCAGCCAGATTCAATGAGGAGGGTTAAAACCACAGGTAAAAAGAAGCAAGACCAAGAGGGCCTTATTCAAACACTAGTCCAAATGCGACCGGGAGCAACCTAGACTAGATACCCAGCAGGGATGTAAATTGATAAGATTTTATTGATATCTATGCCATTTATTGATTCTTCTTTTCTCAATTCTTTATCGATTCCCTTATAGATTCCTTCCTTTGAATTTACTTTAAAGTAGACTTTAAAGGTTTTCATTGTTAACAACTCAAATTTTACTGAGATACTTTCTCTCTGAACACTGAACCAAATGTATGCCACTATAAGTGAGAGTCAATGTTAAGCACACTTTCATTGCTGGCTATGATAAACAGTTTTGATAACAAAAAATGTTTAACATCAAGCGTTTGGGAGGAGAACATGCTAAAATATATAAAAATTCTCTTTTTGTTGGAAATATCTGTTAAAACAGACTGCTCTCTGGATCTTCAACTCTGAATCTGAATTAGAATACAGTACTACTGCTCATTTTCTTTAAAAGTTAAAACCTTGAATAAAAATAAAACTAGCCTCTGGATCCTTGATATCTGGACGTATGAACAATAAACTGAAATCTTGTATAATCAACAGGTCTTGTGCAAAAAGATGGAATAGAATTGGTGTTGCATGCTGCACTGTTTGCACCATGTTTTTAAGAAATGAAGCCACATGCCTTAGTTTTTGTGACTGTCAGCCATGGTAACTTCCTCGACTCCTCTGTTCTTGCTCACTTCACTGACTGCTTGTTGCAAGACTGTGTTTTTAAGGCATGCGGAAGAACGGCATCAATAAGAGAATGGTTAAGATCAAATGTAAATGATGTCAATGGACTGAACCAATTGGAGCTGGGTCTTAACTAGACCTGGTTCTTGATTTCCATTCCTAATGCTCAGGGCTACAGGCGATTAGCAAAGAGATATGTAACCTTAAGACAAGTTTTTTTTTTAACTCCTTATCTAATCTTATAGCTTTATCTAGCTTTACAGAATCTGAAGGCATCTTGATATGTTATTTAAAACATTACAACATGAATGAGACACTACAGGTAGTCTCAATGACAAAAAACACTTACCACAGTTTATAAACACAGCACTGAAAAGAAATGTTAATGTTTGCTGTTTGGAAGGATGTGCACCCACTGGAGAAAGACTAAACATTATTCAGGTACTCACTTGGTCTACTACAGAATTGATTTCTTAAAAATAAATGCTACTGATAAATACAGGGTAGAGAATATCAGGGTGAGATTGGGGTTGTGACTATCTCTGACCATAGTCCTGTATCTGTGACACTTCATTTAATCAGAAGAAAAACAAAATAGTTATGAAGGTTGAATGTTGGTACACTATCTGGCCAAAAGTATTCATTCACCCATCAAAATAATTGAAATCAGGTGTTCCAATCACTTCCATGGCCACAGGTGTGTAAAATCAAGCACCTAGGCATGCAGACTGTTTCTGCAAACATTTGTGAAAGAATGGGTTGCTCTCAGGATCTCAGTGAATTCCAGCATGGTACTGTGATAGGATGCCACCTGTGCAACAAGTCCAGTCGGGAAATTTCCTCGGTCCTAAATATTCCACAGTCAACTGTCAGTCGTATTATAACAAAGTGGAAGCGATTGGGAACGACAGCAACTCAGCCACCAAGTGGTAGGCCACATAAGATGACAGAGCAGGGTCTGTGGATGCTGAGGCGCCAAGTGCGTAGAGGTCGCCAACTTTCTGCAGAGTCATTCGCTACAGACCTCCACACTTCATGTGGCCTTCAGATTAGCTCAAGAATAGTGCTTAGAGAGCTTCATGGAATGGGTTTCCATGGCCGAGCAGCTGCATCCAAGCCATACATCATCAAGTGCAATGCAAAGCGTTGGATGCAGTGGTGTAAAGCACGCTGCCACTGGACTTCAGAGCAGTGAAGACATGTTCTCTGGAGTGACGAATCGTGCTTCTTCATCTGGCAATCTGATGGACAAGTCTGGGTTTGGTGGTTGCCAGGAGAACAGTACTTGTCTGACTGTGCCAAGTGTAAAGTTTGTTGGAGGGGGGATTATGGTGTGGAGTTGTTTTCAGGAGCTGGGCTGGCCCCTTAGTTCCAGTGAAAGGAATTTTGAATGCTTTAGTATACCAAGAGATTTTGGACAATTCCATGCGCCCAACTTTGTGGGAACAGTTTGGGGATGGCACCTTCCTGTTCCAACATGACTGTGCACCAGTGCACAACACAAGGTCCATAAAGACATGGATGAGAGAGTTTGGTGTGGATGAACTTGACTGGCTTGCACAGAGTCCTGACCTCAACCCAATAAAACACCTTTGGGATGAATTAGAGTGGAGAGCCAGGCCTTCTCGTCCAACATCAGTGTATGTCCTCACAAATGCACTTTTGGAAGAATGGTCAAAAATTCCCATAAACACACTCCTAAACCTTGTGGAAAGTCTTTCCAGAAGAGTTGAAGCTGTTATAGCTGCAAAGGGTGGACCAACATCATATTAAACCCTATGGATTAAGAATGGGATGTCACTTAAGTTCATATGTGAATCAAGGCAGGTGAGCGAAAACTTTTGGTAATATAGTGTATTTTAAACAAAAAGACAGTAGTGGAAAAAATAAGGACAGGGATTAAAAGATATAGGTAGTGATAATGGGGAGATGGATCCTGTCATACGGTGGGATGCCTAGAGATTATTAGATTATTGAGATTAGTAGGCACAACTACATAAACAACAATCCACTAATGCCTTTAACAAGTTAAGAAACCAAAACAGCTAATTAATGCACAAACCAGAAGAAATACTCAGCACATTTGAAGACTATTATAAAAAGTTATATTCAAAGCATCCCTGAGCTGGTGAAGACATAAATGTCCTCAACACACAACCTCTGCCATCTACTGGTGACATACAGAACAACACTCTGCTGAAATGAGGAAAGAAGAAATACTGGGTATGATCAGTAAAACAAGGGCTAATAAATCACCTGCTAGTGACAGGTTCCTGTCTGAGCTGTACAGACTATTAAAAAATAAACTAACTCCTCTATTAATCAACTGGACGCTGAAGGAGGAAAGAGTTCCTCCATAATGGTAAGAGGCAAATATGTCACTCATCCCAAAAGAGGGCAAAGGCACAGAACAAGACAGCAACTTCCATCCAATTTCAACGATAAATATTTATTATAAAATCTATACTGCAACACTATGTGAAAGATTTGATACTTTCACAACAGATTTAATCAATGAAGAGGTTCATTACACTGCGTCAGATCCAAGCCAATGTACGAGGAACTTTTCATCTTGCAAACCACAAAAAATGATATTAAAACAACAGTAATCAGTCTTGATGCAGAAAGGGCTTTTGATAGTGCAAGTTGGGCATTTTGCTTTCTTGAAACATTTGCAAATGTTTTAAAAGCACACAGATAAAGGAATCCCCTTGCTGATGAATTTTTGTAAGGTCACTGGACATTTTTCAATATTCAAATTGATATAACAAAAACACAGGTCCTTAACATTAACCATCTCAACAAATTAGGAAGACATACAGCTTTAATTGGAACTTTCAAACTATGAAATATCATCTTCCAGTTTTGGGGCAGGTAGGTAGGAGAAACCATTTTAAATATTTTAGTAATATTTGCATTGAAGTGTTTTTAACTCTAGATAACTTACTAAATTAGATGTATTGACCATATTATATAAGATTTTGCAAAAACATACTGAATACAATTCCCCACATTATCAGGATATTGAAAAAGGAGAATCTCTTCAGCCTCTACAGGTGTCATTAAAGCCACGATGAAACCAGACTTGTTGCCTGTCATATGCCTACCTGGTGCTCTCATGGAATCCTCCAAACACAAGTAATTGATTCTTACAAACCACCATCCTGTGGCCACTGCGACCTGATGGACCACCAGGTGACCTGAAAAACAAATAAAAATTACCTCTATTCATTAATGTCTGGAAAAATATTTCAAATACAAAGTAAATTCAATTTATTTGATTTGTGTGACTGAAACACACAGTGACTTTTTGAATTTATTACCTTAACAACCTTATTAACAGATTAAATTTACATTTAAAATAAGATAAAATAATTCAGGATTCCTTCACAACTCAACTGATCATCCAGTATGTATTTTTAACTTTTCAGCTTAGACCCAACTTGACACAGTTCAATGCCTTGTTTATCATAATAATTGTCTTGTTATCTAATATGCATACTTAATGTTCTCCCAGGCGTATGTGGCAAGGTGCAGCACCCACAGATCCTTGTAGTGGTAGAACTGTTCCCCATTTGGAGAGCCAAACTCTCCCCCAAACACCCAAAGCTGACCCCCACTCTGGGGTACTACCACTGCCTAAGGGAAAAAGGGAGGGAGAGAATGAGACAGAAGGGAAATAAAAATAGGGCTATTTTAAAAAGAATGTGGTAAGGGGCTTAACTTTAATCTGATTAATCCATTAAATGTTAATGAGGTAAGATCATGATTTTCAGATAGTCAAGAAAACCCAAGAGATATCTCCATTTGAGAAGGAACTGTGAATGTGATTTTGAAGAGGATTTTCTTTCAGGGAGTACCTGGTGTGAGCACCGTGGTGGAGGAGGGTTTGGAATTTCTGATTTCACCCAGCTTTTTTTCTTGATGTTGTAGAAAAACAGATCATTGTACATGTATGTCTGCAAGAAAAGGCACACACAAGTCTCTGAGAAGATGATTATGAATGAAGAGGATTTTTTCAGCTATAATTACTGGCAAAAGACAAAGTATGAGAAACCAAGTGGTCTTCATTTACACTTTTACAGTATTGACAAACTTGACATTTTTATTGATGTTTCATGTAACCAACTGTTTACATAAAGACATAAGAAGGTGCAAAGAACTGCATTTGGTGTGTTTATTTTCATTAATTAATATTAAAAAGAGGAATTTGCTTCATATTTTTTTACCTTTTTTCCATTATAAAATTCTCCTCCAAACAAGATTAGTTCATCTTTCTCAGGATGGGCAGAAAAAGATGCATTTAATCTGAAAAACATGCAAAGGAGTCATAAACTAAGACATGTCTATATTACTGCCGTGGCAACCAGTCATGTTTCATGCAATAAAGTAAAGATTTTTACTTTTGTGAAATAACGTTTCTGTTTTCAAAGTAAAATAATGTAAGAATGCAAAATAAAACTATATTTAGAAAAACTGTTAAAAAAATCCTTGCTCTATTTAACAGCACTTGGGAAATACTTAAAAACTGAATACATAAATATATACAGTGACAGAAATTTTCTGCATCAATTGGTCATCAAATATGATCTGATGTGCATCTCAGTCACAAGTGTAGACAAATGCAATAACTATAATATTTCATGTCTTTCTTGATCGCAGCCATCAAATATTAATAGTGCTGCTGGAAAAAGTAAGTGAACCCTTAGACTAAAAGAACTGATTGGAGTCAGGAGTTAGCACACCTGAAGTCCAATCAATTAAATAAGATTAGAGCCAGGTGTAGAGCTATTATGACTTATAAAAACACTCAAACTTTTTGAGTTTGCTCTTCGTAAGAATCATCTGCTGATGAGAACCATGCCTCACAAAAAAAGAGATCTCAGAAGACCTTTGATCAAGAATTGTTGAATTGCATAAGACTAGAAGGGGTTACAAAGTCATCTCAGACTTTAGGTATTTACCGATCCACAGTTAGACAACTGTCCACAAATGGAGAGCATACAGTACCCCAGAAGTGGGCGCCCAGCCAGGCTGACTCCAAGGGCACGACGCAGAATGATCAGAGATGTAAAGAACAACCCTAGCGTAAGGCTTAAAGGAATCATTGGAACAAGTCAACATCTTTGTTGATGAATCTACCATACGCGAAAGACTGAACAGGCATGGTGCCAATAGCAGGACACTACGGAGGAAGCTGCTGTTAAAAAAAAAAAAAACATCACTGCATGCCAGAAGTTTGCCTAGAAGCACCTTGACACTCCACAACGCTGTAAAATGGGAAAATGTTTTGTAGACTGATGAAACTATGGTTGAATTAGAAAGAACACGCACACCACATATGGCATAAGAAAAGAGTATCACAAACCAACATGAGAACATCATCCCCACAATGAAGTACGGTGGAGGGAGCATTGTGATTTGAGGCTGCTTTGCTGCCTCAGGGCCTTGTCGCTTGCCATCATCGAAGGGAGTATGAACTCCCAAGTTTATCAAGGTATCCAACAGGATATTGTCAGGGTGGCTGTCCAACAGCTGAAGCTCAGAAGAAGTTGGGTGATGCAGCAGGACAAAGAGTCTAAACACTGAAGTAAATCTACTTCAAAAAAAAGGCCTTTTGGGGTGGCCCAGTTAGAGTTTAAATAGGAATGCTGTGGAATGACCTCAAGAGAGCCAATCACACCAGAAAGCACAAGAATATGGGTGAGCTACAGCAGTTCTGTTAGGAAGAATGGTCCCAAATTCCTCCTCAACATTGTGCAGGTCTGATAAGCAGCTATCAGAAATGCTTGGCTGAAGTTATTGCTGCCAAAGGAGGTTCAACCAGTCATTAGCCTAAGGGTTCACTTACTTTCCAGCAGCTCTGTGAATGTTTGATGGCTGTGTTCAATAAAGACTTTAAATATCATAATCATTTGTGTGGTATTAGGTTAAGCACATTGCGTTTCTCTATACTAGTGCTTAGATGGAGAGCTGATCACATTTGATGACCAACTAACGCAGACAACTAGATAATTTCAAAGGGTTCACATATTTTTACTTGCCACTGTACATATCATTCTGTTTTCCTGTAATATGCAATGGGTATTCTGCACTTCATAAGAGAGAAAGTGATGCATTAAATCACCTTGGTGATGGTGGAGGACATTTTGTCTCTACAACTTGAGTCTTCTTTGCATCCAGGTTCTGAAACTCAGCAATGAGGGCCTCCAAATCCTCCTGGAAACAGAGTGGAAGGGAGGAGAGAAGAAAAAGGGTGATAAGAACTTGTAAATATGGACAGAAATTTGTGGTTCCGGGCAGAGGTGTCAAGTAACTAAGTACAAATACTTCGTTACCTTACTTAAGTAGAAATTTTGGGTATCTATACTTTACTGGAGTAATTATTTTTCAGCCTACTTTTTAATTGTACTCCTTACATTTTCACGCAATTAGCCTATTTGTACTTTCTACTCCTCACATTTTAAAAATAGCCTCGTTACTGCTATTTCATTTAAGCATGTTTTCATTCCGGCTTGTCATCGTTCAAAAAAACACAAATAAAACCCAAACCCTATCCAGATAGAGTGAATTTGATTGTGGCTGGATGAGAAGCATAAACATAATACCATTCTGACACCCTACTGGTTTGTACGCGATCCATCGCACCTGTGCACGACACAAATCACGTCACACTTCAGCAAAGAAATAGCAGACGTATGTAGCCTAGTCCGAAGATGTCCGTGGTAGAGACTCAAGAGAACTGGAGCGAAACGTCCCAACCAAGCACCAGTGAGGAGGTTGGTAGTACACAAATGGTTCTTGAATGTTTCTGCATTGTACTAAAATGTGTTCATTTTCAAAGGGCATAAATACGGCTAACAGGTGCATCCCAAATTTTAACATTTTAATATAACATTATGGTCATTATGGCCTTTAGAAAAAATGTTTCCCCTTTACATTACTTTTACTTTTATACTTTAAGTAGTTTTGAAACCAGTACTTTTACACTTTTACTTGAGTAAAAGCTTGAGTTGATACTTCAACTTCTACAGAAGTCTTTTTAAACCCTAGTATCTATAGAAACTTCTACCTGAGTAATGAATGTGAATACTTTTGACACCTCTGGTTCCTGGTTTACTGTCCAAACAATTAAATGTAGCAAGTCTGGCTTTTAGTTAACTTTGTAGTAAAATGATAAAAAGCAAGAGAACATTTTTAACAATATGAGCCACTTTGTACGACGCTATCATCACTGCGTCCTTTAAATATCCTTATATGAAATTTTTAATAGCAATGAAACTAATAGAAATAAAACTGGAGTACATATTTATCCATGAAGTATTTTACCTCCTCTCGTTTGGACCTTTTAGAAACCTTTTTCTCCATTTTGGCGGCTGTCTTCTCTGCTCCCTTCACTTTGTTTTCTTTCTTCCCTTTTTTTCCCATGGCTCTTATGTTGTAACAGCATATGACTTATCGTTTAATGCAAGGGATATTTTCTGTTTAATACGAAGTCAGTGTCACATGGATATCCAAACTACATTGCATACTAAAGTCGATGCGCTTCCTCTAACATGTCAATTTTTACTTCCGGCAACAAGCTTGACACAACACGATCGGGAAATGAAAGAGCGCCCTCTTGCGGGTAGGAGTTGGGAGTTTAGCATTGTAGAGCCAGGCTATTCAAATGGAGGCCCTGGGCCCTATCAGGACCCCAATGTCCTTTATTTTGACCCTTTAAAGATACAATGTGTAGAATTTCTGAAATATCTATTCTAATTTAAAAAGTGACCAAGGAACCAGTGAATGAATTGAAGGACCAGGAATTCCCCCACACTCGCCATTTACAGAAAGTTAAGATCACCCACCCACTTTCACAGCCTCTTTCTCTATACTATTTCTAATTTTTTAATTGAGGAATTGTTCAATAAAAATGTCTCCTCATAAGGCGTACTTACTAAACAAAAAAATCTAAGTTTGGTTTTCATGAATACATTTCTCATAATGAGGGAGAAATGCTCTGAAAAAGGCACTTCCAGGTGTGTGATTGAAGCGACGCTGGAGTCCATATGCACCCTATCCAGAGTTTTCTGTTATATGAATATCCATGGTGTGATCAGAGGAATCTGGACCTCTTACTGTATTTGATGGAACCAGGAATTCTGCTCTCTACCAGAAAATCCCGAAGAAGAACGTCTGGCCATCACTTCATGACCTTCATGACCTCAAGCTCAGGCATATTTAGATCATGCAGCAGGACAATGATCTCAAACACACCCACCTCTGAATGGCTTAAAAAGATGAAGGTTTTGGAGTGGCCTTGACAATGTCTGGACTTAAATCTGTCTGAGATGCTGTGGCATGAACTGAAACAGGCCATTCATACTGGAAACCCCGCCAGTGTGGCTGAATTTAAACAGTGCTGCAAAGAAGAGAGGGCCAAAATTCCTCCACAGCGGTGTTAAAGACTCATTGGCAGTTATCACAAACACTTGCCTGCAGTTGTTGCCACCAAGAGGGTAAAAAACAGTTATTAGATTTAGGTTTAGTTTGATTTTCTGGAAAATTTAAATGTGACAAATATGAAAACAAATATGAAAAAAAAGAAAAGAAATGAAATCAGGATGGGGGCAAATACTTTTTCACAGCACTGACCCTTCATATACAGTGCATCCAGAAGCATTCACAGTGCTTAACTTTTTACACATTCTCTCATCCCAAAATGGATTAACTTGATTGTTTTTACCTAAAAATTCTTCACACAATACCACATAATCACATAGTGAAAAAAAGTTTGTTTAAAACTTTCAAGTGCATCCTGTTTCCTCTGATCATCCTCCAGATGTTTCCACAACTTGATTGGTGTCCATCTGCGGTAAATTCAGTTGATCAAACCATAAAATGTTAACATTTACTATGAATTTGTTAAAGAAATGAATGTTTAGTATGGTTAGATTTACATGTCAGAATAAAATCTATAATATTTCTCAAATGAAAATAACATGTACATATATTTGCATATTTATGTGGTCATGTACAATAACATGACCTCATATATATACAGGGAAAGATCTGTACACAAGGGGGCCCCTCAGGACAAAGAACTGTTAACCCACACTGACTACTTTTACTTGCACATGATTCAACAACCAGTGAATCCTGGTATTTATAGGATTAAAATAAAAATAAGATCAATTTTATAGTTTTGATGAGCTTAACTGAGTAGTAGCATTGGTATCCAAACCCTGTGTACTCAATTGCAGAAACTATTTGCTTGTTTCAACACACGTGTCCATTTGTCTTCACTATGTGTGGAATGTCACAGAGAGAACTGATGAGCAGGTCTTGTCACAATGCTATGGCATATGCTTGTCATTTAAAAACTCTTTTAACAGGCTCTACATGCAGAGAGTAGCAGCGTCTATCCTGTGTACTTAAGCTGAAGCAGAAACATTTGTTCATAGGTAATACTGTAAAGATGCAACTTTGAAGATCAATCAATCAATCTCTATTCAGTAAATGGTAAATGGGCTTGGCTTGTGTAGTGCAGGTCACCCCTTTCAATCCACGCCCTTTCACTCATACATTTATTCATTCATTCACTGATGGTGAAGGCTGCTATGTACAGCAGTCAAATCTAATTTCATTCATATAATCCATACACATTTACATGTCACCGACACAGCATGTTGATTTGTCAGTGGGCAAAACATGTGACTGCAGAAGCTGGATCAAACCCAAAACCAGTTGCAAAATGCTTGACTACCTCCTCTAATTCATAAGCAATGTTTTCTCATGACAGTTTGCAAAAAAGACAGGTCTTTCGAGTTCTCTTTGTTGCATCATTTACCCAACATCAACCCACTGTGAGCACAGCACTGAGCAACATTAAGCATTGTTACAAAGCTGTGTTGGGGTTGTAAAGGGACAGAGTGAGATGCAGAAAAAAGGAAAGCGGTTGTTGCATAAAAAAGAGAAGAAGGAGATGTAGATAAAGAGACACAAGAGATGCAGGAAATGAGAAGGAAATGCTGAACAAGAGAAAAGGAATCTGCAGAAAAAGAGAGAGAAAGCAACATTCAGAATCCATCTGAATGTTATTCTTCATTATGACACTAATAATGGTTATAATGTGTGAAGGAGTAGTAATAGCCATGTTTGATAGAAGACCATCCCAATAGTAGCATTAGCAAATATAATGACAATGAGATTGACAGTATGTAAGTGACTGAAGTATACAAGGTGAAAAGAAAGGGTCCAAGCCCAAAGCATTGAGGAGCTCTGTAGCTAACTTTACTGTGCATTGAAGACTTACCATTGACATGTACAAACTGAGATTGATCCACAAAGTGTAATTGAAACCAAGCTAAAGCAGCTAAAGCAGCTCCTGTAAAGCAAAGTAATAGTTATTAATATCAAGTAATATTTCAGTCTTTGCAACAGAATATGGTGGTCAATTGTATCAAATGCATCATCAACTCTATCATTTAGATCTAATAAGAAAAGTACAGAGAGAAGTCTGCTCTAAAGTCAGCAGTAGATAACTTTACTTTAACCAGTGCAGTCTCAGCGCGGTGATGGACACTAAATCCAGAGGGAAAGTCCTCAAATAAAGTGTTATTTTGGAGAAGTCACTTGAGTGATTAAAAAGGTGAGGTTTAATTACAGCTACTTTGCAGCACATATCCTGACAATAAAGACAAACTGATCATGTATGGTACTGAAGTGTTAACATGAGGAAAGACTTTCTTAAGCAGCTTGGTTGGGATTGGGTTTTAAAGCTATGTTCACTGTGCCAAAGTTCAAGGATGAACCAGTATCAGGTATCAACAGGAGGTTAATGATTTGCCCTGTAATTTTAAGAATCTTATCATTTAAAAAGTGCATGAAATAATTACAGATAAGGTTAAGGAATGTGGGGCTCAGTGAGTCTCTGGCAGCCTGGTGACAGTTGTTGTAGATAAATTATGTCAAATTGGCCTGAGCATCTGGAATCAGTCAAGTTCACCAGAAGATTGTCTTAATGAGTTTTTTTTCCTTTTGCAAAGTATTTGTCAGTTTTACAAATAGTTCTGGTAGTCTGCAAAAGGGATGATACATACAGAAATGGTACAACGTGTATTTGTAGGAAAATTAGTGAGATGATGTAAAAACAACAACAACAACAAAAGAAAGAAAAATGCATAAAACGTTCCTCTTCTGCAGCTGAAAGTTGTGGTTCTCCTGAAAGGTCAGCAGTGTTGTTAACACAAGAGGAACTAACTTAGGGTCATATGAGGAGAAGAAACAGTGAAAAAAATCAAATCAAAATAATTTTTCTATTGCACAGTGCTGAAAAAGTGTCTAGGATTGTTATTATGTTCTTCAATAAGAAAGGCATAGTAGGCAGCTTGAGCATGTCACAGAGCCTTAATACATATTATGAAGTACACTGATTCTTCTATTTTACTGAAGAGCTAGTCTCTGCCTCATAATAATTCTCTTTTTGATGGGGCAATCCAATCAAAAGTAGTCCTCCGTTAAACTGAGTCCCTATAAACAAACTGATAAAGCTGAGAGAGACTTATGTTGATACACACACGTGGACAGAGTTGTTGGTATCTTTCCATAAAAGAAAGAAAAACCCACAATGGTCACTAAAATAACTTGAAACTGACAAAATTGATAAGAAATAGAAATGTAGGTAAATTAACTAATGAAAATCAGACATTTTTTTAAATTGTGCTTCAACAGAATAGTTTATTTTAAAAACAAACTTTTGAAACTGGCCACTTCTGTTGCACGTTATCATTCAGAAGTTTCAGGTGAACTCCAAGGTCAAGGTAAATCAGTGTCAGAGTGCAGAGTTGGCAAAGCACTCACATTAAGTAGAAGTACAGATACTTTAGTAAGATAAAACTCTGGTGGATGTAGAAATGTTGATTCAACTCCTTTGTTCAAATTAAAGTAAAAAAGTTCAGGTTCTAAAATGTACTTAAAGACCCTGTAAAATTGAATTTAAAATTTTAGTCTTAACACACTCGATATGTTGGAATAAGGTTGCTGTAAACATGTGAAAACACTGAGATCTTCATGATGATCAATTAGCTGATGTCTCTGCTTTTATTGAAAGTTGTATGCTGTGTTTTTATTCATTGTTAAATAATTTTTTGAAAACTGGTCACGGCGGCTTATGGATCATTTAAAGAATCATAACAGAGATTTGAACCAGGAATCAGACTTTGTCTCTGCTCTGGCACAAAGCCAGGCAGCTGTGCTCTGATCACAAGGTCAACGCAAGGTCAAGGGGAAGATTTGCCTAATTTTTCATGATTTTGAAGCTTAATTTTATAAAGTTAGAGATTTTTTTATCTGACTGAAATTTGACCTGGGGGTCTTTCAGTACAAAGTTAAAAAGATGTAAAAGTGAATTTTTACCATCAATAACAATACCTTTTTTGATCATTCTGAAAATTATAAAGAGTTTATTTTCACCAACTTTGGTATTCTCCATACCAAAATATTCCTCATTTTTAATTCCATAGATTGTTTGTCTTACCTGTCCAGTAGTGGTTTCAGTTATAAAGGTTTTAGGCATTCAGTTTTGGTAAAAACTTGGATTTATTTTACACCAGAATTAACATGAACAGGAGCAGAACTTATGCTGCACGAAAAAACATGGTAGAGATGGAGGCAAAGCACGAGATGGAGATCAAATATAATTTGATATCGTTAATAATCTGATGTTTTTAATCATTTGCATAGAGTAGAAATAAACATTACACAAAGAAGTTCCAGCAAAGACCAAAAAACTAACCCAAAAGGCATTTCAGAATAAAAGCATTGTGTAAAAACTGGGGTAGTCTCACCACAAAAATAAACTGATCTGGCTTTTACTTTAAAGAAAAAAACAGAAGAGAATCGTAGCTGTCATGTCAGTTTAAATTGACTTGACAGGATACTGTCACAGCGGTGCAGACAGTGATAAGCGGATGCTCATCTGCTTGAGACTGAGTGCTGTCACACTTCCATTCATCTGTTTAACTTAAAACAATAACAAGCCTGTTTTTAAATTGTAAGGAGCAGAAAGTACAAATATTCGTGTTGAAAGGTAGGGAGTAAAAGTAAAAAGTTGTCATAAAAATAAATACCTAAGTAAAGTACAGATAACTGAAAAATCCACTTAAGTACAGGGACAAAGTAGTTGTACTTGGTTACTTCTGCCTCTGACAGAACGCACCATCCATCGCTGTTTACGCCAAAGTAGACTTACTGGAAGATGACCAAGGAAGACTCTACTGTTGATCATAAAAAACAGGCTGGATTTGGCCAAAATGCACATTGACAAGCCACAAAGCTTCTGGGAGAATGTCCTTTGGACAGAAGAGACAAAACTGGAGCTTTGTGGTAAGTCACATCAGCTCTATGTTCACAGATGCAAAAATGAAGCATACAAAGAAAACAACACTGTACCTGCTGTGAAACATGGAGGAGGCTCGGTTATGTTCTGGGGATGCTGCATCAGACACAGAGTGTCTTGAATCTGTGCAGGGTACAAAGAAATCTCAAGACTATCAAGGTATTCTGGAGAGAAATGTGCAAGTTGTAAAACTTTGTCTCAGTTACAGATCATGGCTCCTCCAAAAGGATAGTGACCCAAAACACACTGCTAAAAACACAAAAATATTGGACTATTCTTGGGTGGCCTTCTATGAGCCCTGATCTAAATCCTATTAAACATCTGTGGAAGGAGCTGAAACATGCCGTCTGGAGAGGGCACCCTTCAAACCTGAGACAGCTGGAGCAGTTTGCTCATGAGAAGTGAACCAAAACACCTGTGGACAGGTGCAGAAGTCTCACTGAGAGTTACAGAATGGATTGCAGTGATTGCCTCAAAAGGTTGTGCAACAAACTATTAAGTCAAGCCAAGGGTATCGCCATTTTTGTCCAGGCCAGTTTTATAAGTTTGTTTTTTTTATTTTTATTTTTTAATGATTCTGTTAAACCACAATTCCAAAGCAATGTCTGATTTTCATTAGTTAATTTAAAGTAAAATTTTATTTATTATTACTTTTGTCAATTTCAAGTTAATTCAGTGACCATTGTGGGTTTTTTTTCTTCAATGTAAAGGTACCAACTATTTTGTCCGTGTGTAAGCATTCCCTGGATAACGATGTAACGCAACTGGAATATCCTCTTTAAGTTGATGACAGTTTCTAAAAGTGTGATTTCTCACAATGATAGGAAAATACATTTAAGAGCTTTTTTAAAAAAGCCAAAACACACTATAATCAGAAGGATTATAAGATGCGTGTATTTGGGACTTGGTCCCAGCATTTAGAATCTTTATAGGCTGTTTTTTTACCCAGCAGCAGTAAAGCATCAGCAACATAACCAACAGCAGAACATTTTAATAAAGTACTGTGATAGGCTCCACTGGTAATTAGAGGTCATTGAAATATTTAGTTGTTTACTCTCAAACCGTTAAACATTTCCAAACAAAGTAACATCTATATGTTGAGAAATGCTTCATCAATGTAAAATAAATGTTGTCTACTTTAAAAATCAATGTATTGTCCTAAATTGCTTTTCAAAAAACTGTGTAGCTGTTTTTATCTGTTCCTTTGAATGTACCTTGTATCAGTGGATAAAGTGAAGCCTTATCTGTTGGCTTGTAATTATTCCATATCTCTTCACAGTGATTAAAAACAAGACACAATGTTGGAAAATTGACCTGTGAATTCAATAAGGCCTGCTGTGGGTATCGCGCTCTTTCCAGTCATCTGTCAGCACATTGTGATATTCATTTTCCTTCCTAGCAATTGCAAATACTCACAAGATCCCATTCACACATTTATGAACACATCAGCTGACTACACACACATACAGCGCATGACTGCTCTACCCACCTCTCATTCCTAAATGCTAACCTTTGGTGCTTTCTGAGGCGCTGCTGGGTACTGGTTGATGTGTGTGCGTGTGCATGTGTGTGGGTTTGCGTGAGAGAGACAAAGGCAGTGAGAGCAGGGAAGGGTGCGCAGAGAACCGACTATATCAAGAAAGTCACATCCACAGTGTCTTTACTATGAAACACCAATATGGTAAATTCTTGAATTGTACTTTCAATAAAACACAAATGAAAGAAACTGATAGAACATGAGTTGACGAAAAATATTTTTAAAAAATGCTAACACTCTATAGACTGCCTGTGTCAATGCTGTAATCAGACATGCTAAAATATAAAAATGCTGTGTCCAGTAGTACATCTTTTCCTCAGCACTGTTGAATTCACTCTTTGATCCTACACACCACCCAGTCATATGTCTGCCTCTTTGTGTTCAAGGAAGCATGTCAATGCTTCTATCTATGGGTTTTTAAATGTGTGCATCTCTTTATGAAAATGAGTGAAAATTGGTGCTTTCCCTTGTTTGTGTTTCCTTTAGCATGTGTATAGGTGGGATATTGCATTGCAGCAACAGTTATTTCTGGTTTCCTCTCACAAGGCCTTTCTAATCAAACAACTGTGTGTTGGGAAAAAGAGAAGACATTGAAAGTAAAAGGAAAAAAGGAAGCTGGCAATAGGATGTAGTTTTTTTTGTGTATATGTCAAAATTCACAGCTGTTCAAAAGTTGTTTTAGGTTAGGAGCACTTACCACCTCCATACAAGAAGAAGGGGGTACAAATTTCAAAGAATTTGACTGATTTTAAAACCTTTCTAGCACCACTAGAAATTAAATGAATTCCACTTACAGTTTTAATTTGAGCAGTTCTGTTATAAACTTTTTAACAACTCAAATCTATCCAATAAGAAATGTTTAAACTTTTATTTGTCATGATGAAATAGGCCTATATGTCAGGTTGACTGTGATTTATTGTTATGTTTTCATTAGATTTTTTTTAATTTACATGTTAGGTCTTTACATTTAAATTCAAATGTAGACATCCATAAAGAAACAAAAGTGATATGTCCCCAGTCCAGGTGAACCTAGATAATGAGTGGCCCCTACTTTTCCCTCTCCAAAGGAAGCCAGTGATACAAATCAAGCAGAGTAAATGCCTTTGGACATGAAGAATAATGGCCAAAAACAAAAAAACAAAACAAAAAGAGGCTATGCAGTCTCAAACTGCTGTAAACAGATCAGTAGATCCAAATGATCTATTTACAAAAGAAGCTATAGACGCTATCAGTCATATTTGGGCAAAATCTTGTAATATTGCTTTGTCTTGTCAGTCGACTTGTCTTTACTGGTTTTGTACCTTGTTTATCAACAAAGGCACAGAAAGGTGGGTGTTAACAGCATTATGGATATTTTGTGACAGTTTCACTTAAGACTTTGGTGGGTGCCAAAAACAAAATGCGGTTGCTGTTGCTTTAAGGCCACGCTAACTTAACGTGATTTCACCCCTCAAACTGGAGTTTGGAGATTCACAATTTCAGAATGTCCAAAAATATATCACAAATGACTGATAGATGTAGACATCGACCCATGTGAGCAAAGGACTACAGCAAACAGAGGTGGAAAGTAACTAATTACATTTACTTAAATTAAGTAACTCTACTTCTACTTAAGTAAGTTTTACCAGGGTACTTTTACTTTAGAACAATACAACTGTACTTTTTCCACCGACTGCAGTAACACATGGAATGATTCCACATTAATTACCAAAACAGCTGTTGGACAGCAAATACTGGAATGTTGACATCTCAGGGTTAAATATTTCAAAGTTTATTTCAACTCTTCAAGTGTAATTTTAACTGCATTCTGAGTGTTGGAGTCATTAGACATAAGTGGTTTACCAGTGTTAGTTCAACTTTGAAGAGACAATTGATTTAAGCTCTGCCCACTGCCATTTCAAATATGGGGTGATGTGTGGGCGGAGTAACCCATCATGCCCTTGGGCAGACAGTTTAGATGTGTTTTATACGTGCTTAGTTATGTTTAGGTGTTGAATGTTGTACAGTGATCCCTGCTGGGGTTTCTTTGGTCAATTTCTGGTGGAATGCTGTTGTCAATGATGCGAGACACATTCGCATTATGAGTGAAGTTATCCACTCAGTTAGATTTCCCGTGACCTAAAACGCTCCTAAAGAAAGCATAATGCACCAGTTTGTATTGCTTTGAAATGAAGTTGACTCTTTGCTTTGGTCTTGCCTTTATTCAAGGTTGTTGTTGGTACTTTGTTCAAGTTTGTTTCTAACAGATTTTTGTCCTTCCTTAATAAAAAAAAAAAAAATCTTAATTTTTGCTGAGTTTTGAGCAAAACAACAAGAAAATAAACCAAACACATCTTTAGACTGGTGCATCTGATTTAACATGAAAAAAAACATGATTTTGTTTAGAATATTTCAGAACTGTGTCTATGGTACCATTGTAAGGGTGATGAAAATGATCAATACTACAGAGACATCTCTTACATAGTTATTATGTACCAAACAGGACTGGGTGAAATTAAAATGTCTGTGGTTTACGGTAGAAATCATTAGACTTAGGTGCGTGGAGTTTTTAGTTTGAAACCAGATCCAGTATGATACTTGTTTTTTCATGATAGTGATTAACTGCTCACTTAGACTTATTTTATTTGCTTTAACTATCCAATACATCTTGAAATCGCTCTCTGAAAATCAGTGATGAATCTTGTGTCAGAAATACATCCTGGTGAAATCTGGTCTAAACAAAGACATTTTAAAAATTCCCTTTCATTTTTGAACAATGTTGGAGTGCATTTTGACGATGGCCACTGGCATCTTTAGCACATTTTTATTGTGAAACTGCTCGCTGAGTTAGCTTTCCTGTCTGATAATTGTATACTACTACAAAGCTCTCAAAATGACTTCAGGTCAGTCAACAACTTCCATCCTATTCTGCCCTGAGTGCTTTGAATACTTGAGAGGATTAACTTGTTTGGTTCTATGCACATTCGTCGGCTATGTGTCATTAATACCTCAGCAACACACCCTACAGAGCCCTGCTTCAATCTTTCACAGTTTACCGTTACAAAAAATCCCCACCATATCATCATAACAGAGCAATATCAAACCCTGTTTATGGCAGCAGAGACTTAATGCTGGGCTTTTACAGAAAGAAGAAGGAGCTGTAGAAAAGGAGGAAGACAGAAAAAAAAAACAAAGGGAGAAAGGATTTATGTAGATGGGTCTACCTAGATCCTCAAGTCTCATTAAACCACACAGAGCTTTGCCTGAGAGGTGATACGATATTCCATTGGAGTTACCAAGGTCTTTAATCCTTAGAGCTCACAGCTGTTATTTTACCATGATGTCTCGTCTGGACTTTTTGTCTTAAAAAGCTTGTAAAACATCAAACCTATGGTGCACAGTCAAGCTCTATACATCTTTTTTTTTCAGGATAACCTGGACTTTAAGAACATATCTACTACAGTAATGTCACTTGAATTTTTAAAAAGTTACTGGATACTAAAGACAAAAGGAAATAAACAAATTGGAATTTGAAACTTAGAGATTTTTATTCATAACATAGAGAAAACATTAGAGACTAAGCCTTTTCTTTGCACTGACTTGTTCTCCTATCTTTTGGGGACACAATGGTGAAAAGATAAACATTTTGACTAACTGTTTTGAAAAAAAAAAAAAATATATATATATATATATATATATATACACACACACAAAGAAAAGTCCATGGGCTTTTTTTGCAGTTAGATTCATTTGTTCCATTCTTCAAAGCAGAGACACAACTGGTTGACTGCAACTCCTACAATGCATTGTGGTAAACAACATGGCGATGCCCTGGTCAAAAACCCAAAGTAAGTGATCAAAAATGGATTAAAAATTAATTAAAAAAAAAAAGATGCTTATTATCGTATCTAACAATGTGGATTAAATCTGTAAAGACCCTGAAAAGTCACCGAAGTTCCGGGCTCACTAGAACAGCGTCCTTCAGGGCTACGGTAGTATTGAGGGTAGCAAACCAATGACAGAGGAATTTAGAGGAAAAAAGAGTGTCTATGATTTATGGTTCAAAAGTTATCAACGTTGTTATAAACTTATCACTTCTTGTCATTTACGACAACACCTCAACCTACGCTCTCAGAGACACCGGAAAGTCCAGGCTCATTAGAAAATGTTCAGTCAGAGCTATGAATGCATGAAGAACATAATCAGAAAGGAGAGCAGGTAATGTGGGAGAGCAACGGAGAGCTTTCAGATAAAAAAAAAGAATTAAGAGTCTACGACCTACCGTTCAAACGTTACCAAGTGATTTATAAAGGGATGTATCTGCGGCACGGATCAGTGACACGTGAACTCTAAGGGTTAATGCCCAGTCTTTGCAAAACATCAAAATTTCAAAATTAAGACGTGATCTACAGACACCAATACCACTGCTTGAATCAGGCTATCAACTTGTTTATTTCTGCTGTTTAATAGGCATCTCAAAATGGAACAATCAGGCATTCAAAATTATGTACATTTTGGTTTGGTAATTTATTTTTTGTTGTAACAGTAAATTTTTGTTGGCAATAAATCTCATTCTGTGGAACATCTGTTTATTTCCCTTTTAAATGGTGTCACATTTGTGAGGAACATGCATTTATAGGATGTGCAGCAGAGTTTAGAATGATGGTTGAACCCCTGAAAAATGAGCCAGTTCTTTTCTTGCAATGCCAAACAGCTTATTCTACCATTGGCTCTTGTTGTTTTGTGGATTGGATGAAAGAAGTCTGAAGAAACAAAACATGTTTGCAATTTAACTATTTGGTCATTTAACAAACTGGAACCTCAGTAGCACTGGGACAACCATACACAGCCACAACAGTGTCTGGGTCTTAATGCTAGGTTTTGCTTATTTAAATATCAAAAATTATGATTATAATCATTAATATAAATAAATAATATTATTACACAAAATTAATATTTTGCAGGGCACCACCCTGAAACAGGGAATAACAAACAAAAAGGAGCAAAATCAGTCTCAGAATTAATCATTTAAATAAAAATAATATTATTTATAAATATTGATTGCTCAACCAGCAATAACCACAGTGTATATGCACAATAATCACAGACGTCTCTTTAAATTTATGATAGGATTTATTTAACAAAGCAGCATCAGCTGTTATCAATGACACTTAATTCAACAAATAACTATTATAACTAAACTACAACAAACAAACTATTGACATGCAAAGCAATGTGTGGTGAAGGTGTCAGAGAGAGAGAGAGAAACAAAATGGCTGATGGTCTTAAAATGGCTGAGTTGCATGTGATTTCACACGAGTGACTTTAAAGATGGAGGAAACCTAAACACTCAGCAACAGACTCAAAACAATAACTTCACAACAAAGAAACTTAGTGGACAGAGTTTGATTATACTGTCGCACTGCTTGTGTAGGAGAAGGCACTATACTGGACATAAACGTGGACACAGCAAAGTAAATCCACAACACATAAGCAGACAATAGGACAATAAATGCAGCTTTCAGTGATTGCACATGAAAGGCTTCCTACAACTAGTTCTGCCCAGATCAAAGCCTCTTACTTGAGATCACAGGGTATGATGAGAGTATGATGTCCAGCAGGTCCAGAAGAAAGAGAGATCAGTAAATGAATGGTTCTTCCACGGTTTGGATGCTCATCCAGCAATAGAAAGTCTTCTGACATCAAGATTCAGCTTTAGGATGAGAGCAGGGCTCGTATTGTCTTCCTTCGGACACTGGTGGGCTTTCTGCAGCACTCCTATCCAGACAATATCGAAAGAAGGAAGAAAACTACTCAACCGGCCAGTGGCTGACTGTGCCAGACTTAAGTACCTGTGCTACTGGGAGCATTCAGAACTTAGTATGCTGATTTGCTGATTTCTGTCTGGAATTGGAGTTGGAATGGCTACTGAGGTGGGGGTGACCTTGGCTTTTATTACCTGTGAACCCCCTGCAGGGTCTCCTATCAGAGAGGAGAATTTATCCTGCTGCAAAGGCTCCTGGGTCCCTTTGTTTTTATGAGTCTGTTTGAACTTTCCCTCCAAAGCTACTTCAACTCATGCTTCAAGACAGCCATGTAGGCCAAACTGTGTTCATGAAATCCACCACATGGCTGATTCTCAACAACAGCCTGGCACCCCCTCCTCATGCTGGTCACCAGCCTGGTCACACACTGCTTTGGGATGGTATCCCATTCTTCAACCAGCATTTGTCGCAGGTCAGCCAATGTGGTTGTGTTGGTCACTTGGTGGCTGTGTTGGTTGAGGTCAGGCCTGCTGGCAGGCAATTCCATCCTCTCCACTCCCATATTCTCTGATAAACCTGCTCTGTGGGGATGAGCGTTGTCATCTTAGAGTTTAGTTCCAGATATGCGATTGCCACTGGTTGCAGAATCTCAGCTTGATATCTCTCTGCAATCTAATCGATTAATCCACCACTGCTTTGAGTTTATACAGATGTTGCTCAGTAAAATAGGAACAATAAACAAACTTCTGCCTTAGTGAGGCCAAAATTCTGTGAAATTACATATATCATCCTGTGTGGAACTCTTAAGTGCATAAATAAATGTTTTATCTAATCAATCTTTGTTCAAGGATTGAATGTTAAGCAGATCAGTGCTGTCAGAATTGAAAAAAAATGTTATGAACTGTGCAGAGGTGCAGGTTTTGGGCAGATGCCGCAACTCCAAACCAATCACATTACGCCTTTTGTAAAAAGACTTTTGCGGAAGATAGACTGGTGCTTCCTCATTCTGAGCTCCTCCAGGTGCATTGAAAGAATTGGAAGATCCCTCAACATGGCAGAGGGAGAACAGTATCCGGGTCATTCGAGGAAAGGTTAAAAGGATGGACAAAGTTTTGGAATGAGAAGCACCCATGCTCTGCTGAGAAGGAGAGAACAGAAAAGGGAAGGGGAGGGGAGAAGAAACAACTGAAGAACAGCAAAAAACAGTGGAAGTAACAACCATTGCAAAATTGGTGTTGAGAGTATTGCCCAAGAACACATCAACATGTGACTATAGCAACTGGGGAGAAAAAATATGATCATCCAGTTGGGAGATGAAGGAATTTTCCCAGAACACTTAACAAAGACAGCAGGTCCAGATGATACTCCTTGTTGTATTATTCAAAAAGACCCAACATAAATCCAACATTAGCACAGCAATACACAACATTTAGAAAAGTTACAATGGTGAGGGAAAACCTCCTTTCCCAGGACAGAAACCTTGAGCAGACAGAGATTCATGTTGAACATCCTTCTGCTGAAACTGTGCATGGGTTGTGAGGGACTGGATGGAGCTGCACAGAGAAAGAGAGCAAGAGAGAGCAAGAGAGAGAGATGTTCAGAGACAAACAAACAGAGCAACAACGAATCAGACAAATTTATTCAGTGTTGTTGCTACAATGCCAGAGAAAATGGCTATCCATGCCAGTGCAGGGTATCTGCAGAAAATCTGACATCAGATTTAATACTTTTCAAGACCTTTTCAAGACCATCTCAATATATTTCAGATCAGGGTAGTACTAGACAATTGTACTGAAGTAGAAGTAAAGTTACTTTGGATAAAATATAATTAAGTAGAAGTAAAAGTAGTGATCTATGAATCTACTCAAGTAAAAGTAAAAAGACAGTCATTTAAAATTTACTTTAAGTAATGAGTACTGAGTAGCTACTTTTGATACCTGAAGGGGTTATACAGTAAAATATTATCTTTTCTTCATATAAATTAACTTAAAGAGAATATGAATCTAAAACCAGGTTGTTTTTTATAGGGTGAGACTTCACCTTAAGTCAAATGCAACAGTTGTTGAGGATGAAATCATGAATCATTCTCTCGCTGCAAGTGACGGGAATTGCGGCTCTTTTCAGAGATCTGGATCATCCGGCCTAGTTCAGCAAGAAGAGCCAGCTCTTTCAGCTCCCAAATTGCTCTTCATTCTGTACCACTCTGGCTTTTATTAGATCAGACAAATTTAGCATTTTTGACCCATGGGTCAAAAGAAAAACATTCTAAATATATGCATTTTTCAGAAAAGTGTTGGACTAAATCCTTTTATTCTCAGAATAGTACATATTTTTTTTTAGATAATCAAGCACCAGTTCTATAATGTTTTGATATGCTGAAAGCTGTGAGTTAATATGTTTTTACATTAAACATAAAACACAATGCAAGTAGTCTTCTGTGATTTCCATTAACTAATAATAATAATTAAATATATAACACTGCTTTGTCAAAATATTTCCCAAGTAAATCAAACACTAAATGGGGCATGGGGATAAAAAATGAACCATAAAACTCAAAGAATGACTACATTTTACATCTTTGACAAAAAAAAAACATGTTATACATCCTAGCACATGTCCTTATTTATAATGTATTTATTGTTACTGGTTGCTGAAACTTAAATAGCTACATTTTCTCCTTGTCTCTCTGTAAGTGGAGACTGAATGGTCATTTTCTGCCATTTTCTTGTTGGCAGAAAGCTAGAACCTCCTCATTTTTGCTTTTAGCGTTCAATTTTTTTACTCAGTACTCAATGGTTTTTAAATTTAGTGGTACAATACCTCCCTAAAAATGTCCTTAAGTAAAAGTAAAAAGTACAAGTACACAAAAAAGCTACTCAATTGCAGTAACTTGAGTAAATGTAATTAGTTATTTTCCACCTCTGCTATATTTGAAGACACAATTGCAACTCCAATTTCTAACCAGTTACATTGAACAAACTTGAAACTGATAAAAATAATAATAAATAACAAATTCTGAAATTAATGAAAATCAGACATTGCTTTTGAATTGTGCATAAGTCTCATTGAGAGTTACAGAAAACACTTGATTTCAGTGATTGCTTCAAAAGGTTGTTCAAAAAATATTAAATTAAGGGTACCAAAAATTTCTCCAGGCAAGTTTCATTTGTGGGTTTTTTAACAGCTTAAAAAAAACGTAAGACTTTTAAATATTTTTTGAACAGATGAATTTTTGCGCGATTGATTTATCATTTTTAAGACCCAGCAGACACCCTGCATCCTACAAGGACTCCCAGGCCATTCAAGAAGCTGAGCATTTTTTTTGCACTAGCAGGTGGAGCACAAAGGTCAAAAGACAACTTAACCTGTTTACCATTAAGAAAACAGAAAAATGGTCAGAGCAGTGTTTAACAATTTTACACTACAAAGAGTAAAAACAAAGCTATTGCTAAAGGAACAGGTTTACATATTTTCTGAATAATTAAAAAAATGTTACCAGTTTCTGCCACTTCTGCTTTCTATATGTGACAGTAACAAAAGTTCAAATAGGAAAAAAGCCCCACTATTTAGCAGTGTAATACACTGTACCTGTTTGAAATATATTTTTCAAAGTTTTTCAACTTTTCATAATGTGAACAAGCAATTTTACAAAGCGCAAAGAGGAAGAGGGAATAAGAAGAGAGGGAGAAAGAACTCAGAGTACCTAGTTTTGCCTCATGGTCAACAGCTCATTTCAAGTAGCACTAGACTAAATAAGATATGAACAAGGTCAGATGTGTCTGACAAACCAGGATGGATGTAGTCAACACGTATAAATTTTCTCCCACCACACCAGTTAAAAATTGAAGGAAAAAAGATTTTACAATAGTCTTAATTAAAATTTATAATCAGAACCTTGTCACTGAACTCATAAACATTCTACCTTTTACCAGAACAGAAATAAGGCTATAGATGTCCAGTGATAAAGTTAATTGACATGGGTATTAGTGTTGACAACCAGTTTACACTCATTTGAGAAGCAACATTTTGAAACTCCCCTTGAAAGGGGAGTTGGTTCCAAAAGTTATGGACCAAAACCAAAGACAACAGAACATGATTGGAAAAACTCAAGATTTATTTGTAAAGCACTTTCCACAAAATGCCCTGTCAACAAATTTGAGGGACTAATAAACAACAAAGTTTCCTAAAAATAAATAAATAAACTTCTACAGTCCTATTTAGGTTAGTTCCCCATCAGCTTTGAGTGATGGCGGGAGTGTTAGAGTGTTAGCAAAGGCTCTAGTCATATAATACACAAATTACTCCTCCTTCATCCCCTGTGGAAACAACACTGCCAGGATAACATGCTTTTGGTCCATTACTACGTGAGTTGTCATTCTTTCTGTTAATGATACATCACTTACTTTATGTTACAATCAGTCTGTACGTGCAGGTAAACACAAAAAATGAGGATGAAATAATTAAAACTAGCAGTTCAAACTGATCAGAAAATACACACTCTCTCATCTCATAAATGTAAAATGCAAAATACCAAAGAAGAAAAATATTCTTCCTCATTTCCTGTATAGCCTGAAAAATGGTTGTCAACTTGTGATATTCTCTTTTAACCCAAATCATCCCAAAATACAGGACTTTTATGTTCATTTTAAAACACACACACACTCACTCAAATAGTTAAACATATAAATCAACACATGATCGGGTACCTACTCTACGGAAGGGCCATCAAGTGTCTTTCTGTTACTCTGTTCTTGCCTGACACTGTAGCACAGTTGCATGGCTTTATTAATGCTGTCTTTTAACTCTATCAGTGTGATTGACTATATATAACTTAACTAGCCTGGCTCAGTATGCTGGGAAATTGATCACCAGTGAAACTGGCATCTTTGACCCAAGAATAGTCAACAGGACTATACCAAATTATGACATTTTCACCCACTTTTGAGTTTCAGTCAAAATCCAATTTCTAACACCAGTATACCCAGCCCTGACATGATGGCAAATAGAACAATCCAACTTTAATAGAAATAAAACTAAAATACCCAGAAATCCTGTGAGGTGAGTTCAGTAGACTAAACCCAGTATTCTCATAATCACCAACTGGTTGTTCTGTAACACAACAAATAAATGGAAAGGAAAGGAAAGGAAAGGGAAAACCAAAACGAAATTGAACGTTTACTTCAATCTGTCCTTTCTCAAAGGTTTTCAGTTAGCTTGAAAAAATAGCAATTAAACAAAACAGTATTATCAACAGTCTGAATACAGCAAAAATGACAATGGGAACTCTCCAAGATCTCCATTTAACATTAAAACTGGCTGACATGAACTAGATGGTAACGGTCAATAAAAGACAGACGTGCAAAACAGTCAATCAACAAGCACTTAAATGGACCACACAAGGCCTTTTACCTTAAGTGCTTAAGAACTGTAATGACTGCAGGACTACATGTTTTAGTCATTTTTGGCCACAACTTCAAACAGTACTATAAAAATAAAATACTCCACAATTACTGTGCATGCTAGCAGAATTTTAAAAATTGTTTCATGTTTTAAGGCTTGGGAGAGCTCCTTAAAGCTGTTAGCAGAACAGTGTCAAAGCTGAGGGTGGCCTCAGACCCCATCAACACCAACAGCTGACCTTTCCTTTTCAGATAAGGCACAACTAACTTAATGTGAACAGGGTTACAATGACCAGGTCAGGGTTATAAAGGCCAGCTTGCCTTACCATGTTCTCAATAAGACTTAAAGATCATAAAAACAATGAATTTAAATAAAATGAAACTAAAAACTAAACACATAACAGCCTACCAAAGAAAGTTAGTGACAAAAAAATCAAACTGGAATGACAACCCCAAATATGTCGTCACCACAAAAAACTCAAAAGAAAATATTTGACAACTAGTAAAACACTTCAGTCCCAAACATCTGCATGTTTCATCAGGTCCTTATCAGCACCCAGCAGACAGGGTGTGTGTGTGATTGTGTGTGGGTGTGTGTTTTGTGTGTGAAATAAGGGGTAGATGAGATGGCTGAGAGTGAGGGGAAAGAGGTCAACCCTCATCAGCTGTGTTTTCAGAACCCCACAGCTATTGGGTGCAACCAAATAGGCCACTGGCAGCAGTTAAGGGCACTGGCTTTTATGACTCCTGAGGCACGACCTCCATGACTTTCTGGCACATGGCTGTAGTCGAGACTGCAAAACACACAGAGAAGAGATGATTACATACAAGTATATTTTTAGTTTTAGAAACCTAAACATGAGAGGATGCATGTATTTCACTCACAGATTCCATGAAGCAGCCACTTTGGTTTGTTCTTCCACCACACACCAACTACGTAGAATGGGATTCCTGTGGCGATGATACCAAAGCCAATGGCACATTCCACTGGGGTCTTCCAGATGGAGACAATGATTAGGAAAAGGCAGGCCAGCACAAAGCTCACTGGTAGCAGAATATTTACCTACAGAGAGGAGATATCAAGATGGATCTTCTTAGGCATTTTGTTGATAGGAGAACAAGGAAACCAAAAAACGACATATGAGGATTTTAAATCTGTTTTTGAGGTAGTTCCTCAAACAATACATGATAGTAAGAGAACTTTGAAGCACATTTCTCAAACATTTGGGAGAGTTGGGAGAGCCCCCACCACCTCTGCCACCACACACACGCATGCAATCAAGGTTTTGAAAATTGGAGTCGGTTTGGAAACAGACCTGATCAGAGGCACTCCAACCCGAGGTCGTAAATATATAACATGTTCAATAGTTATGACCAGAAATCCTGTTGTGCGTGGTGTAGAGGTGCTTTTGACCATGAATTTTCATAGTCGAATCTGATTCATCAGATTTTGCCTTTAGTCGACTAATAGTCGAACAGCGTTTCCGCTAGACTTTTTTGTCCCTGGTCAAAATGACCAGCAGTCCTCGAGAATTCCAGCCATTTAGAACAACTACCGGACATTTGCTTTAACATTATTTTGCTGTATTAACAGCAGTGAAACGCATAAATCTCACTCTTATTTTTTTGTGTAAATGGTTTAAAGTATCAAAATGAAAGCTGCGTGCTTTTCCTTACACACGCAGTCAGTTACACAATATATGCCCACGTTAAACTCATAAACAACAGTTAGCTTCACATCAGCATCGTTAGCCTGTTAGCACATTGGCCGCTATCATAACTTTGCAGCTTACAACAGCCAAATACCATCCTCCAACGACAACAATGAAGCATCCAAACACATAACAAAAGTGCTCTCTTAACTGGACACCGCGTTAGAACTCTACATTTCAAATGAAAAATGAGTCTTACTGTCAGTTGCTAATATCAGTCCTCATAATGATATAACTGTAACCTCTCTGAAGAGAGACAGAGTCTTTGTTTTAAGCTCCAAGTGGTCCATGCTGTTCTGCACAATGTGATTCTGTGTTGACTACAATCCAACTTTATCTGAGGATTGGTCATAGGTAGTTTATCGAAGTCCATTACAACTCTGCTTGGCGTAGGCTCCCTCTCTGCTGCTGCATCGGTGTTTACGACGCTCAGCTATACAATTCCCTTCGTTTCAGCCTCTCCATTACTCGCAGCGATGACACAAAACCCCTCCATACCGCTGATGATATTAAGCCTTTGGTTAACCAGGAAAACCTCACTTAGATTAAAATTCTGCTCTATGAGAAAGCTCTGGTCAAACTTTCCCACTTTCCCTGTATAGTCCCCAGCGATACTGAGCTACCGCAGAGAGATAGATTTGCTCTGACGTTATCGTGCATACATAATTAGCCATGTGCTTGCCGTCTGAGGAGATAAAACAACCCCAGCACCACAGGACAGTAGATGTAGTAAGATTAGGCAACTTTTAGTTTATTAACTCATTCTCACAACGTATCTTCTAGGTTACACAAAATATAATATGCAAGTATTCAGTATCTGGTCATTTGCATGTTTTCTGCCGGACATTTTGACCAGATATATTTTTATCTGCCAGACTTCTGCCCTTTTTACTGGCCAATGACCAGCAAATGCCAGTTAACAGAAACTCAGGCTTAGCAGCCCCATGTAGTCAGAATGGTACGATCTTGGTTACATAACAACATTCGACTATGAGGTTCATAGTCAAATCAGACTCCTCTGGATCGAATCGCCAACTATTCCGGGTCACCCCTAGTGTGGTGAACACCAAGGACAGCCAAGCAGACACAAGCAGAACTGTGACATAGTATGGAAGAATAGCCAATTGGGAAACAGGCTGGGGTTGAATTAGTCTGGGCTGTCAGCTGCAATATCCTTAGTTTTATACATGTTATGAATGTTATGGCTGTTGATGATGTGTTTTTTTTATGCTTCATTCAGTTAGGAAACTTTGATTAGAACAGTGAAAAACCTCATTTGTCAGGGGTAGTGCTCAAGTTAACCCAATATTATAATTTCTTCAATTAATTGCAGCATCTGTCATTCTGTGCTTTAGCCTACGAGGACAGTTAAGACTTTTGGAAGGACTGGGTGCAAGTGTTGCGGGTGCAAGTGGGAGGGGATGACACACACTGCAGGAGCAGGTGTTAATGGTCAGAAATTCAGGAGGAATGGGCAGGTAGGGTATTAGCAGTCCAACGCAGGGCTCTATCTTAACGTCTCATCCATTCAGGGCTGTGTGACAGAGGAATATGATTCTACGACGATTTGACACAGACCCAACTGACAATTTATCCACTAAATTAAATAAAATGCATTCCCAGAAATCATACTTTTCTCTAAAAAATAAATGATATCCGAACATGAGTGAGGTCATGCATGTTTCCTTTCCTTAATATGGGTTTATATTTGCCTTAGAACCACAAAAGGAAATCTTAGAACTCCTTAGAACCCCATTCAACAAAAATCCCAGACTGGCCCAATCCCTTGTAAAAATAGATATAATCTTTACTATGTTAATTGAGTGAAAGAGTAATTGTGTCCCAGGATAACTCATAGACTTGTATATTATTAAACAATTTTCTTTTAAAAAACTTTCACAAGCTTTCACATGATAGTTATACAAACATAAAAATTAAACGTGTCCAGTCTCCAAATCCAGCAGAATAGGGGTTCAAAGTCCAGTAGCATTTAAAAGATTGTAGTTGTTTTTGGTTTTCACTAAAGAGCTTAGTGATATTAGAATGCAGTTCAGCCATAGAGGAACTTCAGTGACTTTGTAAGTATGTCAAAAATAATGCACGTTCATCTAAATGTTTACCTGGGCAAAAGCCTCACCACACAGGAAAGCACAATACTAGCATTCATTTGAGTCCTTTTTCTACACACTTCACACATGTAAGTCTTAAATTTATTCCCATTAGCTCCAACTCAGGTGTGTTTACTGAAGTAAACAGAAACAAGTATGCAGGTCTATTTAGGATGTCAAGAAAACTCTGAGGAACAAGAAACATTGCCATATGCATTTTCATAATGGACAACAGCATGCGTGCGCACGCATGGATGTGTGCCCTAGCAGAAGGAGAGGGGAGGGAGAAGACTGCACAGCATTCAAGTGTCCAGGTCTGACATTTGTATTAACACAAATTTATATTTGCTCTTTAACTAGGCTATACACTAACAGAAAAATACTTAGAAAAAACAGATACATTATAGGGCAGAAGAACTCAAGTTATATTTGGTCACTGTGTGCACATGTCTGATGTTAGTTAAGGTGAGAGATGCATTTTATCAAAGCTCTGGGAGAAACACTTGCCCCAAAAGTACCATTTCAGAGCTATGCAATACTCTTTTTGCATGCCAACCTTCAGCTTCAGATAATTTGCATTGGTCTGAGGATTGCAATACAGCTTCAAACACTAAGATCTGCCAGTCAGTTCTGAAATACCGTACATTCAGAGTTCCTCTATTTGTGTCTATCATGGAGTCTTACAGAGATAAATGGTTCATTCATCATGGCACTAATCCTAAATAGGGATGGAGATGAAAGTCTGGGTCCATAAAGACCAGGTTCTGTAATTTTCAATAATCCCTAAATCAATGGCGCTTTAGTTTATCAATACTGCTATCAAGTCAGACAGGCTCTGTGACGTCACATCATTTTATGATATCCCTGATGTGAAAATATACATCAGTTCTTGCAAGGGGAACATAAGTTAAAAGCACATTGTGCATCAAATTAAACCAAAATGGGGTACATTTGACTGTTGGCCTAAAGAAAAAAAAGACTCTGGCTGCACTGGAAGCAGCATACAATCATACCACTGGTTTAAGTTACTACAATTTTCTTCCTCATCCGCTGAGATCAGCACTGAAAAGTGAACCCAAACTTTGTAGCAAGACTCATTAGTTAAAAATATTAACCCAGTGTAACAATCTGTGGTATGATCAGCATAATTGAACTTAAATAGGGAGCTTTACAAGCCGACAGAGGGTTGTATTTGATGTTCTCAGGTAAACCCAGTGATTCAGTCACATGATGTCATGCTGTGTTCAAATGTCACAGAAACCAAAAATTCAGTTTTTGATGAAAAGCAGAAAGTATCAATTGGATTGATAAGGAGTATTGATAAGGGTATTTATATTGATTAAATTTACAATCTCCATTCCTAATCCTCAGTGTGATAAATGCCACAGAGGATCAGCTAATCTTGCCTACATGTTTTGGATCACTATTTCTAAACTGCTCAAAAAAAAACCAAACAAACAAAAAAAAAAAACAAAGAAAAGGGAACACATTATCATCACAATGTAAATCCAAGTCAATCACACTTGTAGGATATCAACCTGTCTAGTTAGGAAGCAACACTGACTGTGAATCAGTTTCACCTGTTGTGCAAATGGGACAGACGACAGGTGGAAAGGAGATGCAATTAGCAAGACAACCCCTATAAAGGAATGGTTTTGCAGATGGTGGCCACAGACCATTTCCCTCTCCTCATCCTTTCTGGCTGAGTTTTGGTTACTTTTGCATTTTTCCAGTGTCCTCTTCACTAGTGATAGCATGAGGCAGTATCTGCAACCCACAGAAGTTGCTCAGGTAGTGCAGCTCATCCAGGATGGCACATCCATACATGCAGTGTTAAGGTTTGCTGTGTCTCCCAGCACACTGTCAAGAGCGTGGAGGAGATACCAGGAGACGTGGAAGGGGCCGGAGGAGGGCAAAATCCCAGCAGCAGGACTGCTATCTGCTCCTTCGTGCAAGGAGGAGCAGGGGGAGAACTGCCAAAGCCTTACAAAATGATGTCCAGCAGGCCACTAATGTGCATGTTTCTGCTCAAACGGTCAGAGAAAGACTCCATGAGGGTGGTATGAGGGCCCAACGTCCACAAATGGGGCCTGTGCTCACAGCTTGGCACCGTGCAGCCTGATTGGCATTTGCCAGAGAACACAAGAATTGGCAGATTAGCCATTGGGGCCCTGTGCTCTTCACAGATGGGAGCAGGTTCACACTGAGCACATGTGACGGACATGAGAGAGTCTGCAGACACCGTGGAGAACATTCTGTTGCCTAAAACATCTTCCAGCATGACCAGTTTAACGGTGGGTCAGTGATGATCTGGGAAGGCATATCCTTGGAGGGCTGTACAGACCTCCATGCGCTAGCCAGAGGTACCCTGACTGCCATTAGGTATCGGGATGAGGTCCTCAGACCCATTGTCAGACCATATGCTGGTGCAGTGGACCCTGGGTTCCTTCTGATGCATGACAATGCTCAGCCTCATGTGACTGGAGTGTGTCAGCAGTTCCTGCATGATGAAGGCATTGATGCAATGGACTGGCCATGTCTTATTCCATCAACCACCACATCGCACCAAAGACTGTCCAGGAGTTGACTGATGCCCTGATCCAGGTCATTGAAGACATCCCTCAGGAGACTATCTGTTGTCTCATCAAGACCATGCCCAGACGTTGTAGGGAGTGCACACAGTTACATGGAGACCATACACACTACTGAGCCTCATTTTGTGTTGTTTGAGGAATTTCACAGAAGTTGGATCAGCCTGTGATCTGAGTTTTTCACTTTTATTTTTAGTATGATTCTGAATCCAGTCCCCCAAGGGTTAATGATTATGTGATCATTCTTATGTTAGTTTGTTCCCAACGCATTCCACTATGTAATGAATAAAGATTTTCAACTAGAATATTGCATTCATTGAGATCTGGGCTGTATTATTTAAGTATCCTTTTATTGTTTGAGCAGTGTATATTTAAAGTCTGTTTTTGATTGACTCTGTGCCATCACATCAACTAACATCCGTCTCTCATCCCTGGCTGGCCTATTTGGTGTTTCATCCACTGACCACGCACTGCCCTCCTGCTTTGTCATATAGCTTTTGTCATTTTGCTAGCAAGGCTTGTGTTTCTGATGTTCTGCCAAAGCCTCCGCCCCTTCTCTCATGCCTCGCCCCTCCTCTCATGTCCTTAATGAAATAAAAAAATCAAATACCCCAAATTTACCAACATTTGGCATGTCAGATCACTCCAACATAAAGTCTCTTATCTCCCTTTTTCTTTTCTTTTTGCATTTGTTTGTTTGTGTGGTTGAAAATATATCACACCCTTAGCATCTTTATCATCTCTGCCAATGTCTACACCATCTTACAAAATTCTGTATTGTGTTACTAATCCTGAAATCTATATGGCTTTTTGTACTGTATGGCCATTGCTGTTATATGTAGTGAAAGTACTATTTTGAAAAACAAAATAAATCATACACAAAAAATGAAGGAGCTGTACATACATCATGCCATCAGCACTGCTGCACTATGTGCATACATCAACAAGCTTGAGTTGGAATTAACAGCAAGATTATGGGAATTTCAGGAGTATAGACCTATGTTCATTTTCTTGATCACCAGATTGTTTTGATGGATATGAACTGAATTTGTCTGCAGGCTGTAATACACTGGACATGGTACTAGATTACTGAGCTGAAGACTTCAGTTCCCTCAGGGTGACAAATTTACCAGTTACAAAATCTGGAAACTACAGCAGTGCGTGATCATGTAGGGATGGGAATCGAGAACAGTTTCCAGTTGAGAGCCGGCTCCAATTTTTTCAATCCGTTGACATCATTTACGCTTAATCTTAAAGATTTTCTTATCAATGCCTTATTTCCACATGACTTGAAAGGCACAGTCTCATGAGAAGCAGTCAGTGAAGTAAACAAGAACAGAAAAGTCAAGGAAGTAAGCACTGTGGGCAGTAAAAAATTAAACAAACAAACCCTAAAGTGGTCAATGACACAGAGTGACGTACAGTGTCTGTTGAACAGTGATTTCATGCAAGGTATGCATCTTTTTGCACAAGAACTGTTAATTTTGCACAAGATTTCAATACATTTTTTAGGGCTGACACCTTTTATTCGACTGGTTGGAGGATTGGTCGGTATGCCCTCATCCAACCAAGATTCCTGTTTGTCAGTTGGTCACGTGCGTGTGCGCTAGAGCGACATAGCAGAGTGAGCGTCTGACTAAAAGACGCAGAGAGAGAGGAGCATGCTGGGCAATACAGGCAGAGAGGCACACAAAGTGACGCAGAACATGTTCTATTTTGATTGTTTAACAGCGGTTAGGCTGTAAATAACCTGGAAACAACAGATCTAAACTCAACACGAAGATGCAGGCTTTTTGTAGGCTAATGTAGTGGCACTGCTGAGTGTCTCTGTTCTGTCCTCCGTCACAGCACCAACTCCCGTGACCTGTTTAACTCAGTAAATATAGGGTATAATATTGCCTGTTTATCATCAGATTAAATGTTCAAGTCAGCGTTAGTGTCGGTTACAGGAAAGAGAGAAAACACAATGTCTCTTTGTCATTAAGTCACGACCAGCTGACTTTTCTCTCTTCAGCTCAGTAAATAAACACTGCAGTCTGATAAATGCTCATAAATGACAGCACCAGCTGGAACAAATTATCTTGTTAATAGTTATCATTGTAAGTTAATACAAACAATTGTCTGAGGATATTTTGTAGGCTATGATGCCAAAAAGTTATCGTGCCGTGATCAGGGAAATGATATGATTAAAGGTAGGTGCGCGCTGGTCATCCCTGAGTCAGCTGTCGTTTTAGTACAACGAAATGAGGATCAAAATAATCAATAGTGCCTCATAAAGCTTGTTATGTTGATTTTTAAGGTCATCCAGACTACCAGAGGGTGCAATGAAGAGCCTGTTATGGATTACGTTGATTTTAATTAATTAATTAATTAATTTAAATTTAACCTGCACAACCAATCATTTGGTCACTGTGTGGGTGTATTTTCAGTCAACCAAGGTTTTCTTTGGTAGACTACAGCAGTTTTTTTAAATGAGACATTTCCAAAACAAAAGAGAATTTTTGTATAACTTAGCATGTTCTCCTCCCAAACACCTGATGTTTAACATTTTTAGTTATCAAAACTGTTCATTATAGTCAGTAATTGAAGTGTGCTTGTCATTTACTTTCACTGAAGTTGGCATATATCTGGTTTAGTGTTCAAAGAGAAAGAGATTCAATAAAATTTGAATTGTTAACAGTGAAAACCTATTTAGTCTACTTTTTCCAGAAAGAAATTTCCAGGAAGGAATTGATAAGGGAAGTGATAAAGAACTGAATGGATAAGAAGAATCGACAATGGCATCGACCTCAATGAAATCTTATCAATTCCCATTCCTATGATCATGGGATCTACATCTTCAGATACAAAACATCTCTAATGGACATGGCTAGCTGTCTTCAGAACTGTCCATTAGCTTTGCTGACAGTCTCTGTGTCTGTGTCAGATACGCTCACTCATAAAGGCGGGGCTCAGCCACTCCTGCATTTAACCACGTGTATGCAACTTAGCTCTTAGGGGTCCATGGTCACCCCAGTGTGATTTCATCATGTGCTACTTTTGTCACATGACAGCATAAAAAACAAAGCCACATTTTGCATTGCAATCACTTCATGTGGAAAGTATGAACTTTATAACCTTGCAAAGCAGTTGGATACGCCTGATTCTGTGTTTCTCACTGGTGAATCCAACTTGCAAAGCTTCCGTCTGAACTGTTTGGGCCCAGTCAGGTGACAGGACCAATCAGCGACGAGGGGCAGTACTTTCAGGCGCAGCAGAGTCGTGACGTAAGCAAGCAGCAACAAGAGGCTGGTGCCATTTTGGTGGAAGATATTAGCGTGGATGCTGCTAAAGTGCCAGTTTTATCAGAACTTGACGACATTTCTTCATTAAAAGAATAACAAAGAACAGCACTGAGTTGTTTTCTTTTCAAAAACGACAAGTCGCGTACTGACATGTCTTACAGTCGCCATGGTTGGCGTTATTTCTCGGTAGCTGCACACGCGCACCTCGGTCGCAACTGCGTCACGTTTTGTTGCTCTGATTGGCCCATAAAGATGTGACAGACAGAATGTTCATCCAATCATCCTTCAAGTTTTTTTCAAATCCTCTGCCCTTTCCCAAACGCTGTATATTGAAGGTTTTCCAGATGGATGTTTTTTTTCCGTATTCCAAAGGTCTTCCTGTTTCCACTATAAAAACATGCATAGGGGAAACAGGAAGACACGGAAAAAAGAACATCAAAAAGAATGCAAAAAAGAAACTGCAAACAGACAAACAAGAGCAATAAAAGAACAAGCAGAGCAGGAAAACTTGAAATCAGCCATATCCGACCACTGCAAGAGACAAAAACCAATCATGGACTGGAAAAACGCCAGGGTCATCAGTGCCGAAAGCAACAGATACCACCGCTGGATCAGAGAGGCCATTGAGATCTGCAAACGAGGTCCGAGGAGCATAAATTGTGACAAGGGAGCCTACACCTTGTCACACACATGGGACGCGGTCCTGTAGAAGGCATCAGACAGTAGGGGGCGTAAGCTTCCCCTACTGTCTGGCAAAACCATGTAAGCAGCCTACAAGACATGTCACAGCACCATCACATGACACTTCTGACGAAAGTTACAGGAAGTAGCTGAAACATGTAAAGCAGGTAAACAAAATACTCCTGTCTGACTAAAAGAATCGTTACAGTACAGTTTAAAACAGGATATGATCAGAATATGATCATTTTAATTTGATTTAAAATTAATGGTACACATAGGAGACAGTGGACCATGCTGCACAGCCTTGGTTCCCAACCTGGGGTCTGGGGGGGCACCAGAGATCTTAGGGGTGGCACGAGGCTTTGTCTGCTCTGAGGCTGCCAAAAATAGGTTTGCAAATATTGACTAAAACCATGATAAAGCAGTTATAAAGTAGTTCATACAAAGGTCTTTTGTTAAGAAAAGTATGCATGGACCTTCTTTAGGGTTTTATCAGTGGAACAATTAAAATCTATGTTGATTTTTGGCAGCAATGTGTCACTTTTTGTTCTCTCCTGGGTCCTAAGGGGGCTCCGCTTTTCTGAGGAGCCTGTAGGGGGGCTCCAAGGAAAAATGGTTGGTAGACACTGCTGTACAGGACTGGTACTGGTATTTTTTTCATAATTTCAGCATGTTGTAATTTCTTTTTCAAAATGACAATATATTGTTTTAAATATCATTTTTTAAAAATTCATTTTATGAGAGGTGTTGTGTTATTAGGAGGCCCTATATCTAATACAGTAAACTAAACTTTAAAAAAAAGTTTTCCTTTTATAAAGTTGATGTAGAGCTGAAAAAGATTATACCAAACATGAGCATGGTATAAATTTTCTCAGCAGTTTATTTTGTCAAGAGAAAATTTACAAAATGGCAAAATAAACAGTGGACTTCTAAGGGTTAAAAAGACCAAGTATGACACCTTGATAATAAAGCCCTGGTCCTTTCCTGGTCCTTTTTTTCATCCCAGTTGTAGATGATTTCTCTAGGTTGGTAGTTTTTTTTCTAGTGCTCCCATTTCCATTTGTTACACTTTAATCTTGCTTTTTGAGAAATGCCACCATTGTAACAATTTGTAAATGATGGAATGTCACTGAAAGCAGTCTGAAATGTTGTCCTTATTTGTAACCTCAGTGTGTGAAAAGTTTGAAAGTTTAATGCAGCTAAACAATATTCATGAAGCAACTGGGATGGGGTTTACAAGGATCGCAGCATTTTTGTATGGTGCTGGTATTTCTGTAACAATTCTCAATACAACAAATGTAGTATTTATGTGATGAATAAGCTAAATATTTAACTTAGCTGTGTATGTGCTCCTAAGAATAACAATCTATATAGTGATTGTTTTTATGTTTGAAACTTTATTCTCCCTTTGTAATATTTTTACATAGAAGTGTTAAAATATTGCTGACCAGTACATTGCACATGAGCTAATTGCTACACTGGTCACCACTGTATATCATTTAGCATTACAACTCAACCTCGTCCGTAGCTACTGCCTGATTTTCTGACTGGTCCAGTGTGTTCTCTGACAGGGCACAATCAAATTGGAGCTTGACAGACATGGAACCAGGTCAATCTATTGACTTTTCAAGGTTAATAATGCCCTGATACAGGGAGAAAATGTTGGTTCAAAATGGTGCTGTGCACATAGCCCTAAAATGAATTAAATTATAGATCCATTAAAGATTCAAAATAAAAGAGTTGGTGTGTTCTAAATCTTTTTGTTAACCTTTGTGTTGCCATAACACGCAGGCTATCATAACAAGAAGTTATCAACTCCCACTCCAACATTTGGTGCACATCGCTCTGAAGAGTAGTTAATCTTACAGGTTTATAATGCCCCCAATAGTCATTTGTAAGCAGCATGTGCAAGTGACCACCAACGTTTTGGCATGCAGACAATCCAAAATGTGTCATGAATTTGCTAGGTTGCTGATATATTGTATCTCTTCATTGAAGAGATGAATCAGAAATCCAAATTTGCCATTCTCTGACTGCTCTGCTCTGTGTCTACTGAACAGCAGGAATGTGACAGACAAAGAAAGGAGAATGAAATAGAGTGGGACACTCAAAGAGAAATGGAGGTCAGCAGAGATACAGTGCTCCCACTGTCCCACCACTGAGTCTCACAGCCTCTCTCTCTCACACACTGGACACACACATGTGCACCCATGCGCATGCATACTACACACACCCTACTGCCTTGATGGACTCCAACAACCAACAAACACACAACACAGGGCGAGCAGGCAGATGAGAAGAGTCAGGGCAATCCTCAGACTCTAATAAGGGATACACACACATACAGAGCATCACACGTGAAAGCTTACAAACTCACATGCGAACCAAATGCAACAAAGGCTCAATAGTCTTCTTTGTGTTGAGAAGTCCTGCAGCTCTTGGTCTGTCAGGAGGTATGGTACGCTTCCTCTTAGGCACACACGCTTCACTTAGCAAGCCTTAAAACCAGAACTTCATAAATCACAACTTTGCTAACTGGATTTTTTGCTCCTCATTTAAAATAAGTATTGCATTTTCTGCTTTAAAAGCTACCTCAGTGGGAGACAATTGTAAAGAGGGAATTACATTGATCACTTAAGTCCATGATGTCAACTGTGTCAAATTTCCTTGCATTTCCTTCTATATCCCCTAATGGCCATTGTGAGGATAAACAAGACTAGGTTAAAACATAGCATTTGGATGAACACAACTATTTGGGATGCCTGTTGAAATGCCTGACTGAATTGTGTGTTCTGGCAGAGAGATTTTTTTGGGGGGGGGTGTAATTGTGCTGTCCCATATGTCTGTGGGTTGAAAACTGAAGGACCGTAAAGTTTAAAACATACAGCCCTGTTGGCAGAAAACCGCAAACCTGAGACGCCGGATCTACGCATATCCATTGCATGAATATATGTGACATTCATCTGGGAAAGCTTCCATAGAAAACGTTGGGAAGGGCAGGCCTTTCTATAAAATCTTAAGAAGGTGATTGGAGAAACACTCTGTCTGTCACATTCATGACAGGCCAATCAGAGCGACAAACTGCGTTGTGCACATGCACTACTCTTGTGCAGGCGGCCACTGCCTTGGATTATCAATGGTGGAGGTTCGTCTAAAATTGATGCCAAGGTCATTCAGGAGACTATTTATGGGAATTGCAGCTCTTTTCAGAGATCCAGATAATTTGCCTCAGTTCAGCAAGAAGAGCCAGCTCTGTTGGTTCCTAAACTTCATTTTGTACCACTTTGGCTTTTAAATTAGAAAAATTAAGCATTTTTTGATAGGTATAACTGCATGTTTTTTTCCAAAAAACTGTTGGACTGAGACTGAATGATGCACAGAGCACTGAGCAACGTCATTCCCCTCCCCTCCAGCTTCTCTTTTATCACATCTGATTGGTTAAAACTCGTACACAAAAAACACATGCACCCACACACACACACATCGAGTCAACCACATTTAATGTTAATGAGGAAGTGTCTTTATAGTGTTGGCTGTATCAGAACGGTGAGGAGAAAATGTCCTCCCTTTATTCTGTGCTTTTTTGTGCAGGGAGGGGACACATCACAATAAGAGATGCGCAAATAATCTTCTCCACTGAGACAAGCTTTCAGTGTGGCTCTCTGTTCTGGTTTTAATAAAGACACGTAGCCCAGTTCAGACAAAACCGCTGCCATGGCTAAGTGAGCTAATCACTCCACTAGCAGGCCTTGTATACAACCACTCGCAACAACTAACCCTTTCCCCATAACTCTCACATACTCATCCTGAAGGAGGTCAGCAGAAGAGTGAAAACATCTTTACCAACATGAAAAGCTTTTAGGGTTTGTTTTCATTCTTTATTTCATACAGAGATGTGGTCCAGTTCTAGTAAAACAGACGCAATGCTAAAGCTATATCTTAAGTATTTACCACTGTAGAGGTGGCCATGACCTAAGGCTTGCAGTACAACTAAACCCCGGCCATAGCGCAACTCTGTATGTATGGCTCTGAAAGTAGGGTCACCTGGTCGGTCAGTCAGTCAGTCAGTCAGTCAGTCAGACAGATAGACACGTACAGACCCATGTGTATGGCTGACTTCAGTGTTCAGCCAAAAGTAAGCTAATCCAAAGCCAACTCTGGTTTTCTGTGTTCTCATTGGTAAGTTGAATATCATTGGCTCACCTTAATTGGTCGCTCAAGCTCTGGCTTCTTATAACGAAGCCACATCATTCCAACAATTGCCATGGCAATGCAAAGCCAGTTGAAGAAGCTGAAGAAGTTTATAACAGAACCGATGTCACTGGAGAAGGCGTACAGCAGAGTCATTATGCACTGGAGAGAGAGAAAAATATGAGGTGTTTAATACAGGAAAAACAACACAAGATCAAGCTGTTGCTAAAGAATGATGCCAAGCACTAAATGCTCTTTGCAGCACAACAGAACAACAGCAACTATGCAGACATGGATGTTAAAAGTGTCACAAACTTGGTTTGTTTTTAACAACAAAGACAACTTAATAATTCAAGACATAGGTGACGGGCAGAAGCTGAACAGAAGGCCTGCACTCAACCAAAGAAAATCTTGGTTGACTGGAATCACACCTAAGAACCAACAAATCGTTTAAAAAAAAAACAACAACATAGTCCACTTTAGAAGGTTCCCCACTGCACCCTTATGGTAGTCTAAATTAATTTAAAAATGAAAAAGGTTTTTGAAGCATTATTAATTATTTTTAAGCTCATTATGTTGCACTGAATTAATAATTGATTAATTGATTCAGAGACTATTAGCAGCCACCTGATGTTTGATTTTGGAGATTATAGCACTATAACTATTAAGCATTATATAACCTACATTATGACCTCGGATATAAATGCTTTGCCTTAATTTCTAACAATAACTATTAACAGGACTCACTTGTTCCAGCCTGTGTTATGGTTCTCTAACTGTCTGTAAAAGACACTAATGCCAACGCTACAGGCAGCCTACATCTTTGTGTAGAGTTCAAGCTGTGTTGTTTTTAAGTTACTTAGAGCATAGCTCCTGTGAAATAATCTGAAAATAACATTCTGTGTCACTTTGTGTACCTCTCCCTAGGCCTCTTCACAAGCATGTCTGTCCAACCAAGGAGGCTTTGGTGGTATGAAACCAATCGATCAACCTACTTGAAGGTGTCAGCCCTGAACAGTCACTGAACAGTCATTTGTATTGACTGAATTTTGCAGCGTATTCATTTTTTTCTACACATATCACACATATGAATTATGAGATTCTTCATAACAAAGTTTAGCCAATGAATCAGTACCTTTTTACTCAAAAGGTTATTTTATTAATTTGCTTAATTCTTTATGTTATAAATAACCCTGTTTTGTAAAAAGTAATAAGAAATAATTGAGTACATACGGTAAATATCAGTGAGGGCAGTGGTGTCAGCAGGGTGGGATGAATCATTGACAGCAGACTTGGCAGATGACCCTCCCGAGAACCTACGAAGAATAATCTGAGAGGGAAGAAAACTATAAGATATTTTATTCAAATGAATCCTAATTTCAACAATATTTTTCTGTAATGCAGTTTTTCTGACATTTTATTGTTTCCAACAAGTAATTTGACTGTCTACACATACAGTTTGATTTGGCTATGTGTTTATGTTTGTAATTCAGGGGGTCTTTTTTACTTTACCTTGATGATGTGAACAGAGAGCCATTAACTGATCCAAAGCAGGATAGTCCAACAAACACTGGGATGATCCATGCCATTGGCCCAAGGTGGTAGTTACCAAAATCCTTAAGTATAGATTGACAAAAAGAATAGATGATGTTCAAAACAGGAAGTGCTAGACTGAGTGACTTGGTAGTACTCAGGGCAAAATAATGTACTTAAGCTGCAATGCAAAGGATGAAAAACTTAAAATTTCTTTGTAAATATGGCAAATGTGGATGAAGGGACCTCAGGCCCTGTGGGGTCACACAGCTTTTCCATACTCTGCTAGAAAAAACATAAACTTTAACAGGCCACATCAAGAGCACCATTATCTGGGTGTCACAAGTCTTACCACTCAAAATTCTTTAGTGGAATAAGACAATGAAGATGTAGCCTCAAATTTGCTCTTGTGACTACATTTTTACTTTTTATTATGGCTGTCAAAATTGACGTGTTAATGCAGATTAATCCATCATCATGATTAATCTGATTAAAAATTTTAAAGCAATTAACCCATCTACAGCGCAGAATGACTCAAAATCCCTGTAACTTCTCTGGGAACGCATATGGGGCAGTATGTCCAAGTAGGGTTACTGTCGAGCATGCTGCCGCACATGTGCATATGGGCCATTGATCTGGTAATGACAAACCAACTCAATATGGAAGTCGCTAAACAGCATATTGGCCCTCTGGATGGAAAATTTGAGTCCAAAAAAAAAAAAAAACAAGACAGAACACTCGACCAACATGAAGTATTATGCATATTCTGCAGGAAGGAGTTTTGTTTTCACCGAAGCACTTCCAGCTTAAAATTTCACATTAACGCGAAGCATATGTTCGCCAGGGATTCCGCTAGCACTTTGGCTAACGCATTGCCAAGCTTGCGACAAACCACCCTCACAGAACGCCAAATTTAAAAGGGAGACTATGAATACAAGTGAATATTTTTCATCAAATTGATCTGTATTGTTTTGAAATTTGACATTACCAGCTGCTTACTGGGTGCCAAACATGTCTGGCCCGGCTACATTTCTTGATTTAAAAATTTTGGCCCAGTTGAATTTGTAATGGAATAGCCCTTGCATATATATTTCCTTCTTTCTTGAATCTGCTTACTTATGCAAAATGAAATACGATTAATATAGATTAAAAATGAATGATATTAAATCATGACTAATTGAAATTAATCCACGGCAACCCCTGTGATTAATCTGATTAAAAATCTTAATCGTTTGACAGCACTAATTTTTATGTCATTTTTCTTTAAAAACATGGTAAATGCTGCTCATCAGACCTACAAATGAAAACTTAATAAGCTTTGAAGTAAAGAAAAAGCAAAGTCAGCTCCTGTTCAAACCCAACAACACAAAATTATTTTTTCCTCCAACAATCTCACATTTCAAACTCCCATGTTGTTTTAAACATTATGAAACACCACATATATAAAACAGAATCCAACAAACAAGTGATAGTAGTTTTTGATAGATGCTTTGAGTTTTTGAGACTGAGAAATTCAAGTTAAAAATAAGAGGCTATAAAAGTCCCATTACTTACAAAATGAAGATAAGACTTGAAAGTAGTCCCAATTAGTTAGATAGTTTGTTTATTTATTTGGATCCCCATTGGCTTCAGCATTCATTGGAAGCCATTTTTCCTAGGGTCACTGTTTGCATTGTAACAATACAATTTACAAAACCACATTAACATTCTTTATCACAATTCATAGACATGGCACGCAACATACATCTAAACCAAAAAATCACAAATAATCAATGAGGTAAGAAATAAAAAGAATGAATCAAAAGAAATTACATGCAACACAAAATCAACAAAAACAGACATTACACAAAACTCAGTGCAAATCTAAATACCCAAAAGATATGTTTGCATGAAAAGCACATGAAACATCACATAACAAAGATTCAGTTTTATTAATTACAAAAGTTTCGTTGTTGGTAATAATACCTAAGTGCTTTTTTTAAACTGTATTTAGTTTCTTGCTGTTTAATATGATTTGGAAGTGAATTTAGTTCTTGCATTGCTCTGTAGGTTACTAAGAGCTGAGCTGATGTTATTCTTGTGTATGTGCATATTCAATATTAATTTTAAAAAAGCATATTTGGCAGTTATTTAGGAAAGTCGTCCGTCCTTATTCTTGACATCAGCATACATCTTGTGTGTAATGAAAATGCCACTATTTTTATTTCATTCTTTGAAGCCCCTCATGAGTAAGATGGTCAGTATTTTTCAGCATCATTTATTTTATTTATTTTTTATTTATTTTTTTAATTTATCATTTATTTGCCCTACAAAAAAGATTCACTAAAAGCAAAAAGAAAAGAAAATACTGCAATTTGCACTATTTACTAAAGTAAAACTGTTTCTATTCAACTTTTAAGAAATCGTATAAATGATAAAACACACATGTAGGACATTTTTTGGTTTGTTTACTTAATTGAAAAGCTAAGGAGATAGTACCTCATGCATTTACCATGCCTGGAGGCTTCCCACAGGATATTAGGGGACTATGGTGGGGACTATGGTGGGGGGACCCCCCAACCTTTGTTGGGGGTACGAGGTCCCCAGGAGAGCTTTTTGGACATTTTGAAGTTAACTGCCTCAATCTTGTGCATTTTTAGAGCAAAATGAAAAAGTAATATCTATGGTTATTAGGTGGTTACCTTTAAAAACTTCCTGTTTTAAATAAAGTAGAGGTGTACTGATTATAATTTCATTGGCCAATTCCAGTTTTTATTTTATTCCTTGTCTGACCGGATGATACAGATTTTCCTTTTCTTAAAAAATCTGTTATTGAAATCTAAAATTACTTTTTATCTAGTCTTTAATTTATTTTTAATTTTTTGTTCTAAACAAAACATCCACTGTCAATCAATGTTTTATTCAAAAAAAAAACCCCTGCAAACTACAGTAGGTCACATGACCAACTCTGATTTTAACCAAAACTAATCCCCATCAGAAAACTGTGTTAAAGCCTTTATTTCTTGTATTAGTGTTTTTCTTTGTTTCATAAAAGGGAAAGAGATGTTTACAGCAGCTGTATTATCTCTTATAATGTATCTCGAATTATGTATTATCCAACAAATAACTCAAAAATCAGTGACTGTTTCTCTCAGCTCGAACTGAAAACCTTGACTGCTTCTCTCCCTCATTCTGCCTTATCAATTGGTGAAAAGAGTTTTGTTTAATCTAATTTAATGCCATTTTTTGTTTAACATGTTTAAATTCACTATAACTCTGTTATAATTTCCTGTAAACTGATATGACTGACTGAAGCTCTTCAATTACACGCCAGCCACTTAAGACAATAATACTACCAGAATATTCATTAAATTAGACATTAAGGTAGAGCTCTATGGAGCCTTCAAGCTCGTTAGAGACCAATCAAGCAAGTCCATACAGATGCAGATCCCACATGGATATAAGGTGAAGGGGTTCAGATGTTTCACCTGAAATGTTTCAAGGCTTTGTCTCCTGTAGCTTGAGTGTCTGAGGCTCAGTAACATAGTGCAGTGTTTATCAGCACCACACTCTGTGCTTGCAGCACAGCTCATAATCACGTCAGGTTCTCTGCTGAGCAGGCAGACCAGATGCCGGCTTTATGGATATGTGACGTTGGTGAGGCAAAGTAGACTATGGCAGAGTGCCATGGTGATTGGTAGATGTTAACTGATGGGAAACACTGCTGAAAACCCTCATACAAATAAAATGGCTCAAAATGTGAACACTCACCACAGCCACAGCTTCAGAGTTGAGCATCTGCTCCGGTGAAAGGGTGGTGAAATATGCCAGATTGGTCATGACATACACTGCTGTTACTATAGGCAGGGATATGATGATGGCCCGAGGAAGGTTTCTGAGGAAGACACACACACCCATTACTTGTTGTAACTAAGCCTACAACATCATTTCTCAAGACAAACAATACTGATTATTACTACAAAAGCATACAGATAACTTAACAATACTCACTTATAGGGGTCAATCATCTCTTCAGTGACAAAATTCAAGTAGTTCCTGTAAGCAGGAACACAAAAGTCAAACACATCTTACACATTTTTTTTTTTTTTTTACAAATATTACTAATTGCTGTTTTTCTAAATTGCATTGAAAAAAAGCAGGAGCAACATTCATAAAATTCCACCTTACATTCATCCAGCAGGAAAAGACAAAAAAGTACTAGGAAAAAATTACTATGAATAGGGATGGTTAGCAATTCAAAATTATTGATTATGGATACTGAGCTAAACTGGCACCCACTTGGAGTCCAAACATCCACCCATCCATTTTCTATACCGCTTATCCCGTTAGGGGTCGCGGGTGTGCTGGAGCCTATCCCCGCTGTCATTGGGCAAGAGGTGGGGTACACCCTAGGCTGACTTCTAGAGACTGACAACCAGGCACACTCTCATTCAATTTAGGGTCACCAATTAACCTAATGAGCAGGTTTGTGGTGGTGGGAGGAAGCCGGAGTACCCGGAGAGAACCCACGCATGCACGGGGAGAACATGCAAACTCCGCACAGAAAGGCCCTGAGAAGCGAACCAGGAACCTTCTTGTGGTGAGGCAACTACACTAACCCCTGCACAAAAAAAGAATATTTCATCTTTTTGAAAAAAACTGCTTGAGATAACATAAAAATATATTAATTCCCATTTCATTCAAGGTTCCCACTCTTTTTATGAAATCTTTACCGGTACGTTTTCAGAGAACTGTAGCTTGTATGACAGAAACATAGCCTGCCTTTACCCTAAAATGTTCCATTTCTGGAAGCTGTGTGCTCATACTTACAAACAATCATAAATTGATCATTAAAATACACCTGCATATATTTAGTACTTATTTTGTTTCAGTGATGGTTTGGGTATTCATGGTCAAATTTCTCTTCTTTCTTTCTTTTACTACAGTTGCCCATAAACTATTGTTTATATTGATGAATTGAGATGCACTTTCAGATGAAAACGGCATCTGTTTTGAGTAACTTTGAGAAATGAAATTAGAAGAACTTTTAAATAAATGCCCAGAGCAGCACAAGATTTTCCAGGACAACTGGTTTTTCTCTAATTTTGCATGTGTTGTCCATAAACACAAAATTGGATAGAGATTGACAAGACCAAACAGGTGACAAAGGGAAACGGGGGAGTACTGACACTGGATCAACATTGGGATAAATCGTTATTATTAGAATAGTGGAGATGGTGCACCACTTTAAATTGAAAGACTCCATGACAAAGATAAAAGGATGAAGGGTGAATTTTATGAAAATAAATTTCCCAGGTTTTATCCAAAATGGGCTCCCCAATATCAGCCTCCTAGGCGGTTTTAGATTTGTCCCCTTTATGGAAAAGCTCTTTTTGGATCAAGCTGTATAACTTAGTAATCAAGCCTTTTTTGGATGGGTCAATGTTAAGTACTAAATATGACATATCTTCTGGGGGCAGTTAGGATAACCTTAAAAAATACTTGGAGGCGAAGCTGCGCACCTAAGGATATCTAAAGTGGTGAGAATTTGGCAAACTGTCAACCTGGCACAGTGAAATAAATGGTAAGAAGCCTTCTTAAACAAATCACTAAAGAAAACATGACCATTTGTACACCACAATGAAATTGCTGAGTCTAGTTGAGAGATGGTTAGACATAATAGGGCAAAGTCTATTTATACCTTTAAGACCAAAGTGTTTCCTGAACTGGTCCTATATTTTAACTGAGTTTTTAACTACCAAATTAACATTCAAATTCTGATTGCTGTTTTTAGTACTCAGTAAAAGTAGTGCTGTCAGAAATGAAACTGGAGAGACTGGTAGAGTGACTTTTAACTCCATGTCTACCAAAAGGGGTCTCTCTTTGCCAGTGAACACTATGGTCCAATCATTGAGTTTGGCAATGTTGCAAGGGATGGTAATAGTAGTGTCATTTCTCTCTTTTGACCATGAGTGGTCACTTACTTATTCTACCTGAGCATGTCCGATCTTATGTAAACTGGATGAACCTGAGCACAGATGTAGGTCAATGTCTTAACTCACCAGCCACCATAGGCAAACAGGCCACTATAGAGCGCCAAACCAATGCTGCCAAACTCATAATTGGAACCTTCAAAGGAATTTTCTGGAAGAAGGCCATCTGTGCCACCTAGAGAATGAACAGTGAGAATGAATTTGGTTAAGAAAAAACGAGCCCAAATCCAACCGTCTACATTATTGCTGTGCACTGAAGCTCTCCAGCCAGTCTGGAGACCCTGTAAAGAAGAACAATAAATGAAACAATGATCTGTATTTGTCTGACACAGGCTAGCATGCACCAAAAATGCCCCAGAGGGGATAAAGGCAAGCATTCATTTCAAATATACCCTATACCTTAGTGTGCAGATTAGTGAAAGTTTGCAGAAAGGAGTGGAGTTAAGTCAGGCTGAGACAGTCAATAAGATACCCAGACGATCACTCAGCTCTGTACATTGACCTGAGGCATGGAAGGATCAAAGAACTAATGAAAAAAGGAGCTACAGGATGACAGAGACATACAAAGAATTGTTGGTGGTTTATTGCATTTTCAAGGGTGGGACAACAGTAATTGATGAGAGAAGAGTTAAGCTATTTTACTTTATTTGGTTAGTCGTTCAAATTTATGACATGCTGGTCTTAGCCTCTCTTCTGATCCCCAGGCTGCTGCTGGTTTGAGGGGATCTGAGCTACATTCCTGATGAAGCTGCCCCCCACAAAATGCACACACATTCTCAGACAGGGTGACGGTTACTAAACCAACAGCCTGGGGCAGTGTTGGTAGTAGGCCGGTTAGACCTAAGCCCCTGTACAGTGTGGGAGCCCAATTACTGCACTGTCTATGTTACTAACAGACCTATACACAGTCTTTCAAAAAAACACTGCATCCTAAGATCCCTATTGTCAAAAGAACAGTTGTTCAAGGGGTCCCTGGATTTGACATGAACCATTTCATAACTGAAGTCTATCTGATGGATGAGATCCCTTATGGTTGTTGTACCTGTAAGTAGCAGCATCTAAAGAAGAAAAATATTTAAAAAATAAGAAAATTAAAGAAACAAAAATGTAAAATCAGCTTTCATATTTCTAAAGGAAACACAATATAACTAACATTATAACAATCATCACAAGGTTAAGTCATTTTTGAGGCAGAATACACTATTTACAGTGTAACACAGTGTGATACTGCATTGTTTACACAGATATTGGTTTGGTCTTTCTGGACTCCAGGTGTAAGTAACTTCACATCTTTGACATGCCTGATCTGTTACCAACCTATCTACTTTTTAAGGTGGTCAAATTAGAGTCACACATCACTCTTCTATCTGTTTTAATCTCGCTTTGTCTTGCTTTTTATTTTATATTATGAGGCACTTATAGTAGAAAACCACAAACTTAAGTGTCTATTTGCTAAATTTGGTTTTACAAATTGCAATTACCAACTTTATCCTTTCTTCTGCTGCTTTGTCATGTCGGTGGAGTCAGGGTTGAGATTAAAGCTGTCTCATCGTCCCGGGGATAAAGTAAAAAGTGTACGACAGACGTAAAAAAAACTTTTCCAGAAAGGCAATGACACAAAAGGGAATTTGATATGCAAGTATAAGCTATGTGTTGTTTATGTAAAAAAAAAACAAACTGCATTTCAAACTAGAAAAGCACTCAGAGAGCGCAGACCTCCACCATTAGCCCTATCTCCCAATAGTGAAGAATCATTTAAAAAATTCCTGGATCCAGACGGTGATCCGGACCACTCCCAAAATCTAATCAGTTCTTCCTAATGCCATTTCTGACATTTCCTGAAAATTTCATCAAAATCCATTCACAACTTTTTGGGTTATGTTGCTAACAAACTAACAAACTAACTAACTAACAAACCCTGCCGATCACATAACCTCCTTGGCAGAGGTAAAAATAGGACCGTCTGAGGATGTTACCTAAACTTATACCAAGTCTAATAGTTAAGATCACCATCATTCAATAGCATAAAAATAAATAAAAGCATCCGCACTAATGATAAAAAAAAAAAATAAAGTAAAGAAAGAACTGATGAAAAGAATGGTCAAGATTCACACATAATGGGTGCATAATTATACCTGGAAGCCAGGCCTATACAGATCAAACATTTAATCACATTCTATAATCAAATGAGACTGGGATAAAACAGAAATAAAGTTTACTGTCCCTTCAAGTGTTTACTACCCAACAGTGTTGGCAGGTGTTAGATTAAGCAGATAATCAGATTACACTGATCTCTAATTTGAGACACCAACAGACTGAACTTATGAGCCTCGGGCTACATAAAGAAACACACATACAAGTTTGCATGTACACTGAGTAAACGCAACAATTAAAGGTCCAACATGAAAATACACCCAACTGTCATGACCACAGTGGCAGAAATTACATCATAATCATACAAAATTAGAGACAATCAAGAGACATTCAAAATGATTTCTTTTATGTTACTTCTATTGTGTGTCAGATATTCAACTCATCAGAGTTTCATCATGCAATGGATACTTGATTTTACTGGTTAAAACAATCCATTGTTTAATTTAATTTTTTATATTGGAAAAGATAAATTCTCTCTTTTCACTTTTTGTAACTGTAATGACTTGTAGACAGCCAGTGTGATAAAATGCTTTACTTTTCTACAATTTTCTCGGTGGCTGACAACAAATAAATGCTCAAAAAATACTACTAAAACAGTATAATCCCAGCTCCAATTGGCAACAGACAGCAAGGACTCAAGGCAAAGAAGGCTAGTCAGGCCAGATCGTTTAAACAACTACAGCCACACATCCAGTCACGTTCTTAATCTAGATTACTGCAGGATAAGCAGATATCAGAGAATGAAAAGTTTTGTTGTCAAAGAGCTGGAAAGCCATGAAATTGAATATAATGGTAGAAACAGCACTGAATACAGAGGGCTAAGATTGCAAGTCAGAAGCAATCATTTTCATGCAGCAGCTACCCCCTGGATCGGTGGTTCTCAACTGGTGGGTCGGGACCCGAAAGTGGGTCGCATAGCCCTTTCCATTGGGTCGGGAATATCTGTCAGGAAAAAAAATGTGGCAGAAATTCTATACAGAACCCCTAAGTGGAGATAGGGTAAATTCATATATGTAATTTTTTAGGTTCTCCTATGATGACAACCAAATTTCTTTATTTGTCTTGAGCTTTCTACTTATTTATCTAATTTTCTTTGGATAACTACCGGTTTTCCCAAGATAACAAAGAAATTCCTCAAGAAATCACCAAATTTCCATGCTATCTCAGCAAAATGGAGTGATTTAAGATGTATATATACATGCCCTCTTGTAATGATGTGCTTTAAAACATGTTTTGTCTTGTCTCTTTGCGCAATATATGTTTTTTTTTTCTATTTAGGGTCCAAAATTTATATCAAATATATTTGAGTGGTTGAACATTTCCAAAAATCTGTGTCGCAATTTCTTTTAAAGTGGTTAACATGGGTTCTGATGCCCAGCCAGCTAAACAGCACTGCCCTAGATATTACAGAAATTATTTGCATTTAATTTCTGTGGACTGAAGAGCTCAAAAGTGAAAAGGTGGATACAGGTCCTGCCAGGACTGAAGACAGGGTTTTTCCTGCATATTCAATTACGAGGCAGTCACCTCCAGCAAATTTCATGCCGCCTCCAGCTCTCAAAGCTCTGACATCATGAAAACTGTATTTTCTGACAAACATTACAGCAGGTGGAAGTCATCTCAACTGAAATTATGGTATAACAACGATTTGGCAGTGCTGTATCAGCGACAGTGCACTGGGAGTGCTGCCAAAATTGCCACAGAAGAAGAAAAGAACCACGAGTTTCCTAGATTTTCCTCCCTACAGCAGAATGCACCAGACAAACACAGTGCGGATGAATGCTGACACACAAAAACTAGTGGAACATTTAGGTTTGAAGTAGGGATGCATGATATTATCGGCAGTGTATCTGTATCGGACGATAATAGCTTATAAAGTTATTTATCGGTATCGGCCAATAGTAACATTTACGCCGATATGTACGGCCGATAATGCGACGTCATAATTAAGCGCACGTGATGACGCCAACAACATCAAAACAACACGTCGGCTGTGTGGGAGAAGTTTGAGGTGTGGGAACAAGACAGCAAAGTTGCTGTTTGCATTGCTTGTAAAGTACATGTGATGCAAGGAGGAGCTTGGCAGCAGGCCTTTAACACCACCAGTTTAATTTTGCATCTAAAAAAAAAACGTCACCCTGATGACTACAAGCACTTTCTATGATAAAGAATGACAAAGTTCGTGCCAGGGAAAACTTGTCAGCAGCCTCTACTTAAGTCATTCAGTAAAGCTAAAAATACAGCAGCGACCATAGTTCTTGATAATCACCCTTTCAGCATTGTGGGATATATGGGCTTCCGCGGGCTAATGATGCATTTACCTGAACTGCAAAACTTTGTTTCCAGTCACGTAGAGAAGCGCCTTGTTAAAGCTAAACATGTTAGCTTCACCACAGATATATGGACATCAAGTGTCCGTCCTGTCGGCATGTTGAGCCTCACTGCCTCTGTGGATAGATAAGAATTTCACTCTTAAAAGGCCTGTCCTACACTCACAGGTGTGCTCACTCAGCAGCCGCAGTTGCAGCCGCTTTTAATAACATGCTTTAGATATGGAAAATAGAGAAAAAGAGCATGCATGTTGTCCTACGTGACATGCACGAAACATGGCAAAAGCAATGACGGACTTCTGTGTGCAGTCTCCCGTGCACACTCGAAGGTGCACTAAGGTGTCTCCAGCATTGGAGATGTGGGTGTCACTGTGTTGTTACAGAGCTGTTTACAGTGAAATGCCCATTAAACTTTGTTGCTTAGTTTGTGCTGTTTAAAGCAGAATCAGGAGAACTACTTCAGCTGAAGTTTTATTTCTGTTCATCTTGAGTCTCAAAAATTTTAAATCATAATTAAGCTCTGAACTACAGTTAGATTTTTTGCATTTAAGAATCTGTCTTTTTGTTGTTGTTGTTATTTAAAGCACTTTGTCAGGAGTATCTCAGGGATCCATCCTGTAAACTGGCTGAGTAATAAGGAGAATAAATCTAAATTTATAAGCTGTTTCTTTTTACACTGTGGAGCTCAGTGTCAGCAGGTTATTTTGCTGCTTTTTCTGTCCTCAAAGATGCAGATGACTTTGACTATACTGTTAAAAATACATGTAGCATGTAATGCACATGTAACCCAAAGACATTACTGTAAGTTTGTGTTTTTTATAGTGGAAAAAATTTAATTAAATATCAGTATCGACCAAAATTAGTTTTAAAATATTGGCATATCGGATATCGGCAAAAATCCAATATCATGCATCCCTAGTTTTAAGGATAAAAACAGAGCTTTCTCATATCTGCTTTTCTCCCACTACTTAATGGTGTAGTATAAAAGCACGCTGTCACTATGTATGCATGCGCTTCACTATTTCTGTGTGTCACACGCGGGAGCTGGTTAGCGTACGTTTATATATCAGTAATATCCATTTATTTAAATTATTAAACCAGAGCGTGTCATCACTTAGACTGACAGTCAATCAGACGTATCACTGAACAGGAAATATGGACCAGTATTGATAATTAGCAGATTTAAAACATGATCAAAACTCGCTGCACCCACACAGCCCATTTAATAAGGTAGAGAGAAGGAGAGAGGTGTTCAGGTAAACAATGTTAAGCAACAGCTAAACTAAACTATCACTGATTGTATGTATTTGTTAGATATTTCATATTTCTTCCAGGCAGAAGCTGAAGCTGCAGTAAACTTCTCTGTTTCATTGATTCTATTCATCAAAAAAATATATTAAGCAAAGAGGAATAAACAGAGGGTTGATCATTGTACAATTGGAACTTAACCCAGAAATTAAATCACATATTATTCAAATAGATACTTAAATACAATAGATAATTAATAATCAATATAATACCAGACTTAAAAACAATCCCAGCATAAATAAGGGAATGAAGGTAAAATGACATAAAGGGTGTGAAAGACAATGTTCTGGTGAAATTTTAACCTTGCATAGCAGATGGATATGCCCGTTTCTGTATTTCTCACTGGCCAATCCATCTTGCAAAGCTCCCATCTAAACCGTTTGGGCACGGTTAGAAAGTGAAAGGACCAATCAGCAACGAGGCGCAGTACTTTCTGACACCGCGGAGTCATGATGTATGCAAGCGGCAACAAGAGACCGGTGCAATTATGGTGAAAGACATCAGTGTGGATGCTGCTAAAGTGCCAGTTTTATCAGAACTTGACAACATTTCTTTGTTAAAAGAAGAATAAAGAACAGCAGTGACTTGTTTTCTTTTCAAAAATGACAAAAGTCATGTGCTGACATGTCTACAGTCGCCATGGTTCACGTTATGCAGTTCTCTATAGAGTTTACTCCTCGGTAGGGGGTGCAGCTCGGTAAACGGCAATGTCACGTGTTTTGTTGCTCTGATTGGCCCGTAGAGATATGAGAGACAGAACGTTCATCCAATCACCCTCTGAGGTTTTTTTCAAAGGCCCTTCCCTTTCCCAAATGCTGTGTATGAGTGGTTTTCCAGATGGATGTGTGAAACAAATTTTTCGGTTTGCATTTTTCACAACATTCAAACTTCCTCATCATCAGTCTTCCACAATCACATCTCTTTCTAGTTAGCTTCTAAATTACTCTAGTCACAAAGGTTAAAATCTAAGAAAATTGGCAGAACCAATGCAAGCTCTATTTTCATGAGGCTAACGTACCTAAAAGTTTTGGTCGAGGGTTGCACTGTTTTTAGGGGGCAAGCAATGGGGACAGTCTTTTATTTCATGAGCTCATTTTCTGTCAGGCTTCAAGGCAACAATTTACTGCCTCCTCTTTAGCTCTTCTTTAGCAGCCAGAAATCTTACAGTAAAGGAAAAAATACTTCTTGTTTCTGCAAAAAAAGACAGTTTGTGTGACCCAGTCATTTTGTAGAGACTATAGATTTCTATCTGGAAAGGGACTACTTCTTAACAGCCTTTGTCTAATTTCTCTGTCTTCCATCCTTTGCTAAAAGATCATCACACTGGTTCCTATTAAAAAGAACTATGTTCTTTTGTCATGCACAAATTTAAAAATCAAGAAAGAATATCAGAAAATAATTAGGTCCAACTTGTGATTACAACTGCACAATCTTAGCTCATGAGCAAGATTTTGCACCCTGTGAAAAGTGTAAAGGGTACCTGTCTTGGATTAGTTCAGGTTTGAATTTCTTTGTTTAGAAATGTATACATCTGTTGTAGTGGTAAAGGCGGGGCAATTTCAAAATATCCATGGACCCTGAATGGGGTCATTTAACCGCAAGCATCAACAGGGAGACCTTATAAATGAACAAAAGATATTTATTTATACCAGCTCAATGTACCTTGGCCTATTTTGACGAAGCCGATGATGATGATGAGTCCAAGTGCCAAGAGCTTGGCTGCTGCAAAGAAGTCCTGCACTCTGGTGGCAGCCCTCACACTGTAGCAGTTAACAAAGGTCAACAAGACTGCAGAGATTGAGAAATGGAGAGAGAAAGAGAGAGCATAAGTGACAGATTTCTTTAATATTTTATGTTTAATGAATGCACATAGAGAGCCACGATAACTGGAGTCACATTTCTAATATACTGTATGTAGTCAAACTTAGCCAGTAAGCTTATTCTGATAACTCCATCACTATGAGGCAGGTCTGGATGCAAAGCTTTATGTCTGTGATCAACCCCATATAAACTGTTGCTATTTTTGACTCAAAATGTAAACACTAAAATACAAATAACCTATATAGGAACAAAAACTCCAATAAGATGGTTTGATTCCTCGCAACATTTTTTTCTGTAGCTGTTTGCTGTGTTAAATAGTTTTTGACCCCCCAACTCCAATTTTTTTTTCTACTAAATCTAAGGTAAAGTATGTGTTTGTATGTATGTGTGTATGTATGTATGGTTCTAGATGCATGCCTGAAGCTTGGAAAAAATAACTAGATTCTTTAGGGAATAACTGATGTTAACCACCCTGTTTGAACAGACACACTCCCCCAAGGTTGATCAAGTGGCCCCTAACACAGACGCCATTTAAAGTGATTAACTAAAGCAGCAGGTTCTCTTCAAAGCCCCTAAATCAGGTCAGGGCCACAACAGAAAGACGAGACAGAGCACAATGAGGCTCTGTGTTAAAAAGACCAAGACAAAAAGAGCCTGACTACAGTGAAGGGCTAGTCCCACATTCACTTACAGACATGAAAAATGCTTATAACCATACTTACCCAGGTGGTGCACACATGTATGTGTGTTGCATTAGAACATAAAACTTACAATCTTAAATCTACAAATTCCAACTAAAAGAGATCAAAATCATCCACTTGGGTGCACACAAAATAGGTAATGGTGTGTGTGTGTGTGTGTGTGTGTGCACACAAGTGGAGCTCTGCCCCATAGCCCTACTATAACCCTGACCACCAAACCTCAATTCCAGGCATGCACACACACTCATGCATACACGTGAAAAGCCTAGCCCCTCAGTCCATGGCTTTTATGTCATGTGATCCAACGAAGGATTTATCCTTAAGTCCATCAAAAGATTAGACATTAGTGTTACTAGTGGCCACCACACTTACAGGACACAAAAACAGACATACAACATCAAAGAAAAACTATGGATTCAGGTGGAGATATAAAGGCCACATGAGGTTTCTCTATGGGGTGGTAATTAAAAAAAAATCCTCAAATAAATGATCATTTTGAGGTTATGCTGAAATATGTGTAAAAACACGACCACAGAATAACAGTTTAGGGTAAATTAAGTATCAAGAAAGACAGTTAAATAGACTAAATACACTTTCAGGTCAATCTTTCGGAATTAATAGATATTTTCCTTTATGGTAAAAAGTAACTTATCACAGTAATTAACTGTAACTTTAACTTATCACAGTATTTTATTAACTCTGTAAGAAGATTCAGTATCACACATGGTTATGTGTGATAAGATTCAAGAAAACATAAACTTTTTAAACACAAATTAAGACTGAGTTTTCATAATTCACGAGTACTAATTTAAAAAACATACTTCAATGGGTTCAATTAATTCTACAGATTTTCTATATATTTTACGTACATTTAAATTTAGAACAAGAACAGCTTTCTTTTCGTGAACCAATCAAACTTGTCATGAAGAAGGCCTGTGAGTTATTACGTGCGAAAATACTGCATACATTATTTATTAGGAAATCAGCTAGTTTATGCGCATTGGCATCTAATAAAATAACCGGAGCTGATGTAATAGCGCGGAACTTTTACAGCACTTCATTTGAGGCTGCGCGCGAGAAGTGTATTCTTGCATCGCACGTGTTCGCGCAAGATATTGGGAGGATGATCATGTAAACTGATGTGGTGTCCAAGACTTTTTATTCGTCAATTACTCCAGAGTAAATCTCTTTAGCAGAACACAATTTCCCACACTGACACTGATATTTTTATTAAGTCAAATGTCAACAAAACAAATTTAACGGCTGTTAAAGCCTCATCCCAGGCGGCATGACTCGGCTCGGTTTAGATTGAGTACTCACGGATGCAGAGGCAGGCCACAACCTTGGCTCCGTTTTCCGGCACCGGGCAAACGGGGAACAGGGGCTTGATGAGGTAGGTGGCAAAAACGTAGGCGACGATGTATTGTGAGGACGGCCGAATGATTAGCAACTCGATCCAAAGTTTTAGGAAAGCTATCAGTGAGCCATACACCTCCAGGATGTAGGCATAGTCCCCACCGGACTTGGTGATGGTAGTCCCCAGCTCCGCGTAACACAGAGCCCCCACGGTGGAAAACACTCCGCACACCGTCCATACGACCAGGGACAGACCCACAGAACCGGCCTCTTTAACCACGCCGGTTGGTGTGACGAAGATGCCGGAGCCTATTATCGTGCCCACAATTATGGCCACGCCGTTTAACAGGGTGATGGTCCTTTTTAGGGCAACCCCGTCCTCAGCTCTCTCTTCTCCGGCGGCATTGTAGGGGATATTGCCCTCACTTCCTGGTCCTCCACCATGACTTGAGTCCCCCTTTTCCCCGCTGCTTGACGAGGCGAGCATCCTTTCTGTGATCTGTTTGTCCTCCTCCCTGTCACCAGAGGAATTTGAGTTCCTCTTTTTCATGACTGACATTGTCGGGTAAGTTTCCTCTATTTTTAGTCCTTGCTGGGGGTACACAAAGCTTGCAGCTTGGTCGACAGTCGCTCTGTTTTTAAGGTTCTGTTCTTCCCTCCGGTCGGGTATGTGGTCTGATACCGGCCGGAATCAGCCACTAGTGGTCCGCGTTGTCTGTTGGTGTGAGTCAGAGCAGCGTGGTTTTAGGGCTCTATTGATGTACAAAGAAACTGAACAGGCACTATGGCCCTCCTCCGTCAAGGCCAACCCCTGCTGGTAGTGCAACGTCTTCCTATGGATGGTTGAATCCGTTTGGTCTCTTCGCCCTCTAGCGGCGAAAGGTGATCCTACCGCTCTACGGTTAGGCGTTCAAATAGACTTGGCACATCCAATTGACTTGTATATGAGGGACCATATGATGGATTCCAGTCTCTGCATAATACAACAAGGAAGTACTTACGTTAAGCGGTCGACCAGTTTTTTAATCAAAGCACCTAAACAAGCTGGTCTGGTTTTACGGTGTTGAGTGTCAAGAGGTACTCTAAAAATAGCCTTAAAGGAAATGCTTATCAGTAATGGGATGTCAGAATCTTGTTTCATTAGAGTAAAGCTCTGCATAGCCTATTTTAAGTAGTCTAGTGTGTATCTTTATTAGTCATCAGAAATAAAGGTTGTCATACACTTAAATCAAGGAAAGATGAAATCTACAGACAAAATACCAATTCCATACACAGAAAATGGATGCTATTCGATGATATCTCCCTCATTAGGGACATTACCCAATATATGATATATGCATCAAACTGCTAATGCATTGGCATTCACAAGATTTAAAACACTGCTTACAATGTTTTCCAAAATTACATTAAATTTATGAAGGTTTTTTCTTTTTAGTCATTCTCACAAAGCATAACTATTCAGTCTTCACAGGCTACTTACTCAAGATCATCCAAAAAGTGCTAGAGGAAAAAAAAACTTTAGATACTATAAACCTAAAAAAAATCTCTTTAATGTCAAAGTGAGAACCAATTTCTACATCACAATGTCAATGAAATAAAAATATGTAAGGTTAAATAAACGATTGAATAAATATGCATCCCCTGACTAATTCAACAGAGATTCAGCCAACTGGTTCTAGTAGTCTCACAATTAATGAACTGGGGATAACCTGAGTGCAATGAATGGATCTCAAGTGACTGTAGTATAAAGACTCCTGTGTCTGGAAGGTCCAGTAACTAGTAAATCAGTATTCCTGGCTCCCATTATACCATGAAGACCAAAGAACAGTCCAAGCAACCCGGAGAAAAGGATCTTGAAAAATATTTTCAAGGCACTGAACATCCCTGGGAGTTCAGAGGAGAGAGAGCAGGAGGAGTGGGCGAACCTGGGTGTGTGAAGCAGCGTGGCACAGAGAGGAGCTGATAGGTTGATAGGTAGTTTAAAGCTGTGGCTCTTCTCTGTATTTCAGCAGTAATCTTAACAAGAAATTAAACTAAAATGCAGTTGGCCTACCCTGGAATCACTGAAACTCTCCATCAGCTACTAAATTAACCTTGCAAAGCATATGGATATGCCCGTTTCCATGTTTCTCTCTGGTGAATCCATCTTGCAAAGCTCCCATCTGAACCGTTTGTGCCCGGTTAGAAAGTGACAGGACCAATCAGCGATGAGGGGCAGTACTTTTGGGCGTGGTGGAGTCTTGACGTAAGCAGCAACAAGAGGCCGGTGCAATTATGGTGTAAGAGATTAGTGTGGATGCTGCTAAAGTGCCAGTTTTATCAGAACTTGACAACATTTCTTCATTAAAAGAAGAATAAAGAACAGCATTGAGTTTTTTCTTTTCAAAAACGACAAAAGTCATGTACAGACATTTCTAAAGTCACCATGGTTCGCGTTATGCAGTTTTCTATGGAGTTTACTCCTTCGTTAGGGGTGCAGCTCTGTAGCAGCTACATCACGTGTTTTGTTGCTCTGATTGGCCCATAAAGATGTGACAGACAGAACGTTCATCCAATCACCCTCTGAGTTTTTTTTCGAAGGCTCTACCCTTTCCCAAACGCTGCCTATGAGTGATATATCAGATGGATGTGTGAAACGCATCCATCTGGAATGCCAGGTTATGGCTGAATAGCTTAGACTCATCATATTAGCTGCTGTTGCTGCTGTACAGTAATTCTCCTCAGTCTTGGACAGAGAGGTAAAACTCTTTAAACTCAGTTAAAGATATCAATCCAACATTGAAATCAGTTAAAACCTTTATATGATGTGTACAAATGTCACATGGAGAAAATTTGAATTTTAGTTTTGAGCAAGAAAAATGAATTAATCCAGTCCTTTAAAAAGATAACTATTTACTTGATAGCAGTATAAGATAGATGTAAAGATGTAAAGTTCAATTAAAACATATTTTCTCATTTTTTACCCTAAATACACAAGTAACCCTGTTAATATAACTAATAATATTGATCAAGAGTGTGGTCATTGAGAAGTATTACTGTATTACAGTACACTACAGTGAAAAAGTATTTGCCCCCTTTCTGATTCCTGTTTTTTTTTTTTTTTGCATATTTATCATACTTAAATGTTTCGGCTCATCAAACCAATTTTGATATCTCACAAAAACAACCCAAGTAAAAACAAAATGCAGTTTCTAAATGATGATTTTATTCATGAAGGGGGGGGGGGGAATCCAAACTTATCTGGCCCTGTGTGAAAAAATAATTGCCCCCTGAACCTAATAACTGGTTGTGCCACCCTTGGCAGCAATAACTGAAATCAAGTGTTTGCGATAACTGGTGATGAGTCAACTGGTGAATTACTTTTTCACATAGGGCCAGATAGGAAGGGTTTTTTTTCCCTTAAAGGGGACATATTTTACCCCATTAAGACAAGTCTATATTAGTCATAGGTCCTCAAAACATGCCTATGAAGCTTGTTGCTGATGAAACACTCCAGTATTGGATTTGGCAGATCTGTTTCAGCCCTGCTCAGAACGAGCTGTTTCCATGGCTTTAAATGTTAATGAGCTGTCTGACTCCGCCCCCTGATCACACCCCTCTCAGGAAATGGATGTGGCACTTCTGATGTTACAATATTACAGATGCTTTTATCCAAAGTTAAGGACTTCACTGAGATTTGAATCATTGATCCCCGACCAAAGTCAGCAGGGTAACCCACTGAGCTAGCATCTCTCAGCTGTCAGCTAAGAGGGAGATAAGAGCGAGGAGGATGGAACTTTCTTTCAAGCAGGGAGGGCCAACCAAACCTGGGAGCGGTGCTAACTCACCACATGATGTCATGAGGGGAAAATCTGAGAACAGCTTATTTCAGCACACATTTTCTGAAAGGGGGGGTTCTGGAACTTGAGGGGATTGTGGACAGGCCAGGGGCACATATTTTTGTTTAAAAAAAGCATGAAAAAGTGATTTTTGCATAATATGTCCGCTTTAATAAATAAAATTATCATTTAGAAACTGGATTTTGTATTTACTTGGGTTGTCTTAGCGAGATATTAAAATTAGTTTGATGATCCGAAACATCTAAATGTTGTATTTAAATATGCAAAAAATGAGGAATCAGAAAGGGGGCAAATACTTTTTCATGACACTATGTTGTTAATAACAACATCAACAATAATTATAATAATCTGCTTTCCTTTTCTATTTGCTGCTCTTGACTTGATTTAAGAGTTGAAGTCTGCCTCAAACACTTTTGTGCCTGTGTACAAAAAAATAATCAATCCAAACTTATCAGCTGAGAACCACTGAAAGTACCTCTGTATCCTTACAGTCAGACATACACTGACATACATAAACACCATGGGGGAGAGAAAGGCTTTTTAGAACTTCCTTAAAAATCATGGAAACAACAAGTGAGGAAGTCTTGTTTAGTTATTTTGAGCTGTTTTTAAGGTGAATTTATGTGCACCATAGAATGGCATTTAAATCTACCATACATCTATTGTCTGAAGCACACCACTTGTTTTTCACTTGTGATATTTTTCGAATGATTTATGTTCCTAATAGCATCTCCAATGAATGTATAGCTCAAAGTCCTGGCTTGCGAGTATATTCTTTATATGTTTTTGTTTGACTGGTGTTTCACATTTCCGTTCCTCAAGTGTGTCTTGTTTTAGGGCCCTAATAACCTTGTGGTTTTGTCTATGAGCCCCATGTACAGAGGCTTTTGACTTTTTTAAATTTACCTTTTTGTATAAAAGCAACCTACTGAGACTGCAAAGATAAATAAGATGGTGCAACACTGGCACTACTATTGGAAACTTTATTAGTAAAAAGATCATACTGTTCTTTATACATAGTCAAGTCATGTTTTCATCTTATGTTTTATATAAATTAGCTTTTGGCCCAATAGTGAAATTGGTCTTCTTTTAACCAGATGGTTAGGGGTTCAATCACCCGCTCTTGCAGCCATAAAGTGTTCTTTTGAAATAGACTGAACACCAAATTACTCTTACCGTATACCCAGTGACATACGCATGAATAGAATGGCAAGTGAACAGTTGGACACTGTACAAAGCAGGCTTTTTGTTTTGTTGGCACACTTCTTCCCCCCCATTTCGTTTTTGTGTCTTCCTAAAATGTCAGCGTCACACTGATTCAGAGTTTATAATCCAGAGGTTCTCTCTGTTCTCAGTGTTGGTCCTACAGATGCGTCATACTGAATGTTAACTGATGTATTTTCATGACTTTCTTTATCTTCTATCTGTAACAGTCATGATGGCTTGGTTGAGCTCTAATCATGCATTTTATGAAAAGGAAAAAGATTTCTAACATACCAGATGGTAATCTGGCAACCCACCAGAGATGGGGACTCGAGTCCGCAACTTGGACTCAAGTCGCACTTAAGTCGCACACACCAGTGACTAGAGACTTGACTTGGACTTGAGCGCAAAAGACTTGAGACTCAACTCGGACTCATGGTTTGAGGCTCATGCACAATCTTTGTTTTTTAATTTTTTCATCATGGTCTCGTGTTCCCCTGTCACTCATTGTCCTATCGTCCCTTGCCCTTTGACTGTGCATCTATTACGCAGCAGTGTCGGCTGCTCTCCTCTCATCCTCGTCTGCTTTCATGCTGCATTACAGTGACACACACAAATGCGACACTCTCACACACATCTACACTGAAATGCACACTAACATGTCGGTAGTGTAGACTTCAGGCTCCCCTCTGTTGAGAGCAAAAGTTTCAGAATACTGGAGGATAAACACTTGAACTTTCTCCTCTAAAGCTCCTCTCTGACCATGGAGGACCAGTGCATCAGTGCTGTTTGTGTGCGCTCCAGCTGTGTGTGTCTGTGTCTCTGCATGAGCAAGGGGTGTGCACTATGTTAAAAAAATAATTGGTTAATATTCCCTTAATTCTATATAATTATGGAGAACAAATAAATATTAAAAACACCGCATTTGAGCTTAATTTTACACATATAAAGACCCTTACACACCTTTCTGAGTGAGAATTAGAAATGCCAACCTGCTGCAGTTTTTATTTTTATTTTAGAATTACTGGTTCTTTAACACGGTGTTTTATTGTTAGTATAAACTTAATACCCATTAAAGAAATACATCTGACAATAACAAAAACATTAAATCTGCAATGTCTCAGTGACTGTCTCTATCAGTGAAGTATGACACATGTCTCTGTAGTGTTTCATAATGTACACAGAGAAGAGCTTTATTAAGAGGAGAGCTTATACTGATCATGTCATACCATTGGAAATGCTGAGTAGCTAGTAACCATTAGCCACAGTGGATGGTGTGAAAGAGTTAATGTCAAGCACCAGTTAGTTGCTAATGAATACAGAACAGGCTTTCCTTAGGACAATGCAGTGGTTTAAGCAGACTGGATATCATAGAATGCTCATTACAACCATAGAAGCCTTGAGACTTGACTTGGACTTGCAAAAAATGACTTGTGTGCATCTCTGCTACCCACTCTGGAGGATTAGTAGGATTTTTTATAACAAGAGTATGGAAAGCTGCTCTCATGGGAAAATATTTGTGAACAAAGACGTGACACTGTGGTGTGGTTGTGGGAAAGGTCATGTTGTCCTGGCAATTTTTTTCATCTACTCTGTTTCCAGCTTCTCTTTTCTGCACTTTTTGTGGATTCACTAATGTTAGAAAAAAAAACAATCTATCCAGCTACCAAAGATTCAGAACACTTCTGTCAAATTTGAAGACTTGGTATTGCTAACCTTCACACACTGTTTTAACATTTGACAGCAGCAAAAACACCCTGGGCCGTCATTCTTTTAACCTGAAATTGGATGACCTTTTCTAACGTGACCTAAAATACACAAAAAGTTTTGTTCACTGAGGCTGTTTCAGGTCGAATTTGACCCCAATCTATTGAGATGGATGTTAGATCAACAGTGTGGATCAAATCAAGGAAAATGTTGGTTTAAAGGATCTTGACACTGAAACTCTTCAGGCCATGTTTTTGTGTATTTGCTCTGAAACAGTGGTGATAGAGTTCAAGGGGGACCTCAACACTGTCATGAGAACTGTCTGCTCCCAAAACTGAGTGTAGTAAAACTGAACAAATACACTGTCCCTGCTCTCAGAAACATTTATTCAGGATCAATCATGCATTTATTAATGTGGCATATGCAATTCAAACATTCTAAATAGATCTGTGTTTTAAAATTTTGTTTAGACACTTATTATAAGTGAATTCTTGGTCTGGGTCGAAATTGACCTGGACTGTGAAGGCACAAAATATAAACAGTATGTAAGGGTTAAGAGATGCTCGGATGGGAATGGTAACTCTTAAGCTGTCCCAGCGTCTTCTTTGTTTTATTTAAAACAGAATTTTATTGAATTTTTAAAGGGTCAATAAAGAATACATACAGTTTGCCATCTTTTGTGTTGCATCAAGAAAAAAAAATATTAATAATTACAATGTCAAATGGTAAGGTTGAAAAAAGTAATAATAATTTAAAAAAATAATAATACTGCCATCCATGTCATAAATAGATACAACTCTCAAAGTTGCCCACCTTAACTACCCACTTTTGTTACCCACCATTTGCATAGTCACTTTTAGTTCTACCCAGTAATGACACTGACCAGATGAAGATTGTTGGTCACTCAGTAATCTAACAATTAAGGGTAAGTTTAATTAACTCAAGGTTTATTAACAAAATAGTGTTTAAGTGGTAAAACAAAAGATATAAATTAAGGACACTCATGAGTCTGCAGTAGATATGTTTGGCCATTTTATAGAACTTTGGCCCCTCAGCACCAGCTGAGTCAGTTCCTCTGGCAAATACACAAACAAAGGAGACCACATCTCTGTGAAGTATCTCTTCATTTCCCTTCAGTACTGCACTGATTCTTTCGAGAGGGAGAACCCTAAATATCTCCCTATACCACAATGTGGCAGTTGGGGGCTTATCTTTTATCCAGTCAATCAGAATACATTTTCTGGCCAGTAGTAGTAACTTGTCACAAAGTTTAAATTCTAATTATGTTAAAGTTACACTCTTAGAGGGAAGGCCAAGAATGTAGAGGCCTGGCTCTCTCTTAAGTTTCACCTTAAAGATGCTGCTAAGCTCCTGAGATATTGTACTCCAGAATCTTTGAATCAGTTTGCATTGCCAGAGGTAATGATAATAGGTGCCAACCTTGCTTTGACATTTGTTACATAAGGGAGAAATCTGGCGATCCATTTTGTGCAGTATGTGAGGAGTTAGATGCAAACGGTGAAGTATTTTATACTGTGTCTCTCTTAACCTGTTACAGGTAAAGGTTGATCTAAACACTCTGATAGCTTCCTGCCAATCATCCTCAATATGTTCAGTATCAAGATCTTTCTCCCATTTTTGTGCATTATTTGTTACACCGCCTAAGCTGAGAGAGCTCAACAATGAATAGAATGCAGAAATAAAATGTGAGATACCTTTTCTGTCCAGAAGAAATTTCTCAATAACATTGAATAAAGCTGTGTCTGGATGGGGTAAGCTTTTTGATTTGATAAAATTTCGGACCTGGAGATAACCATAAAAGTGATCTTTAGGGATGTTAAACTTTGACCGTAGTTGTTGAAAAGTCATAAGTATAAGTCTCCCAACAGTTGTATCCCATTATCATGCCACTGATCAAAGATGCTAGGATGAAGTCCTGGCAAAAAATCTGGATTTCAAGTGAGAGAGGTCAGGAATGAAGCACAGGCGCCCTGACCCATATGCCTATGGATTTCCCACCACACTCTGATTGTATTATAAATGACAAGGTTATTCTTGATATCCCTAGATATCTTCTTTCTATCCCCCATGACCACACTCCACAGCCACAAAGGTAAAACAGACCATGATTCTAGGCAGGGCTTCGGCCCGAGGTGAGCATGTAACCATTCCCATAAGAAGCGGGCATGGTATGCTCTGTTGTAAAGAATTATGTTGGGCAAGGCCAAGCCTCCTCTGTCAGAGGAGAGCTGTAATGTTTTCATTTTCTGTCTTGGTTTCTTGCCACACCAAATGAATCTAGCAAATGCTCTTTCTATATCAATAGCCATTTTCCTGAAAATCCATAATGGTAACATTTGTAAGGGATACAGGATACGTGGAAGGACATTCGTTTTTATTAAACTTGTACAACACATTAAGGATAAGGGGAGATTGTGCCATCTTGCCAAATCTCTTTTTACTGTGTTTAATATTGGGGAGAAGTTAAGTTTCCATAGCTCTGTTAAGTCTGGAGGGACCCTTATCCCAAGATAAGTAAAACCCGTGGGGGACAATTTGAAAGGACAGCTGGGGGTTAAAGTTAAATGAGCAGAGTCACCTAGTGGCATGGCCTCTGATTTACTGAAATTAATTTTGTAGCCTGAAAAGGAACTAAATTCTTCAGTGCAGTGGAAAAGGTGATGATACTACGCCGTTAGTTTCATTGTTTTATTTAAAGAATTCCTTGTCTGTGTGCAGCTGTGAATTGAGCTTTCTTAAATTATTATTTTGCTCTCAACAATGTATCTAAGAGCTTTAACTGTTATTGAAAGAAGGGTTGCTTGTAACAAATCCAAAGAGAATTATCTCAAGCTGTACGGTGTTTAAGGGTCTTTTGGCTCCGTTTTCCAGCCTTCAACTTAAAATCTTTCATTAACTCACAGTGGCTGTCAACACAAAAACCAAACCTCACTAAATCCACTTTTTTGTTTCCTACATGTGCAACAGGACAAAATGTAACAGGTGGCAAAGTTTAGCATCCAATAACTAGATGGACGGATATAGTATTTTGACCATGAGTTTTTCAAACATGAACACAATCAATATGAGAATCAGTATCAAGTCGTCATTCATAAAGTGAGCAGATATATGAGTAATGCATGCTTATGAAACCTTGAATCTACTGATGCTGCACTTTAATGGGGATCATTTGGATACAGCTGAGAATAAATATTTCATATTAGGAATAAGAAAATACACTGTAACTCCTTTGTAGTTGAAAAAAATGTACCTTTTTGTCAGAGCCTACCATTGTCAAAGTCTGTACAGTAATGCTGTAAGACACAGGTAGTTTGTTGGAGCATGTCACTGTAAAATTAGGTGCACTCATAACTGGGTTGCAACAATCCAGTTTAGACAGGAAGAGTCAAAGGAAGGATCTCACAAATGGAAGTCCATTGTCCAAAATATCTAACAAATACATCAGAGACTAAAGTGAACAGAGAGAAATTAAACAGAAGAACATGAGGAGAAAGAGATGCTGGCTTTGATTTCAGAGGAAAGGGGCCTCTCATTGTATGGTTCTGTTTATCTGCCTCTATAGAGAGCTGTAGACATTCATTTGTTGTTGATCTAAAACAATGCCTCTCAAGAAGAGAGCAGAAGGACAGCAGGAATATACGTTCTTTAATTGGAACCCGCCTTTAATTTTTTTTTTTTCTGCTTCACTGCAGGACATAAACAAGGCCACGGTGTGTGGACTTAAAGTACTGTATGCTTGGAAAAAATATGGAAATGGACATTTAAAAATCAAATTCACATGTTGTACAATTAAACCTACAGCAGTTTTATAACACGTTTAAAAGTTGTGCTTATATCCTACCTTCATCAGAATGAAAGAAATGCAGTGTGCATGTTTAGAGGACAGCTTTAGATGTCTCCAACTTATTCTGTTAGAATCAATTGAGTGAATTTTTGGCTATTTAGCAATTTAAGTTTTTTTTAGCATTTAGAAATCACATATAGGCCACATTCACTTTCATAAAGATGGTACTTTTGATTGCGAATAAGCTTGTCTCTGGAGCATGTGTGGCAAGGGCAGCAGTAGGGATGGCTCTTCATCAACATGAAACAGGAATCTGTCTGACCTGACAACATCATGTGGGGAGTTTTTTCACAGGAAATATAGATTGACACTTTGATCATCCAAAGGAAACACATTTCACTAAAGGGCCAGTGGCTTGAGAATATACAATTATAAACGAAGTAATAACTTTTTTTTTTAATGAGCAAACCAGTTGGTTAAGATTAAAATGTACAACTTATTATCTGTCAGGTAATTTCAGTAAAAATTGATAAAACACCGGATAATGGCAGAAGTAAAAGTTAATGGCAAGTGGCTGAGGCAAAAAAAAGCAGATAAGTAAATGCATTTCATATAACATGCCTATAACATTGTAATAAATATTTAAATATTGTATAATATCTATGAAATAACTGTATACCACAAACCAGACTTACCAAATGACTGTGTGAAGAGGGACTCATACCAGGACATAAAGGTGTGTTTACAAGGACAGCTTGAGGGTATATACAAAGTCTGATGAAGAACTAGAATAAGCGCGTACCCTCATTTTTTTTTTTTTTTTTTTTTTTGGGTTTCATTCCATATTCTTAGTACACTGGAAACTAAGTGACAACCCTCAGCCATAAAGAAACCATTACAACCAGGTAAAAAAGCATGTAAGCTGATAATGTAACAATGATGCATAATGTAACAAGAAAGTATAACAGAGTGAGTCAATGATTTATGGATTAACATGGTTATTGCTTCACAATAGAGTGTAGTCTAAAAGCCTTCTTTCAATAGTTGCTTGCAACTATCAAACATTTTTCTCATTTTTTTTTATTGGTACTTATTTTCCACTTGATCTGGTTTTCAGCATATCCCAGTGTATCTACATAGCAACCCCTAGAGATTGTAAGTTAACTGCACTTTCTTACACATTTTTAGACATTTTGAACTTTCTGGGTGGAAATCGTTGTGATTGGCTGGTTAAGATTTGTGGGTGGTGCCTGCAGGGAGCAGTGTCTAAAGCCCGCCTCAACCCTCAGCTCTTAATGGAGATACAGCTGCAGCACTGGATGGTTTCTTATGGCTCTATCAAACAGGAAATTGTAGGTCTATAGCAGGTAAACTACCTATGGGATGGTCCAGGTCATAGCCAGCCCTAACTATAGTATAATGGTATTTCACAAAATGTTGTGTTGTTTGTATCAGTTCACATGTGCTTGAGCACACACACACACACACACACCACACACACACACACACACACCATAAATTATTGACTCATTCTATAATAGAATAAAATTACCACATTATTAGGAGAAAAATATTTGCTTACTTTAGAATATAACTGATGCAAAATGTAGCACCTGCATTTTGTTACATTATTGATCAGTTGATACACGAGTTTTTGTTATATTTTTCTTGATACATAATGCGCCGTTGTTACATTATATGTCACTATTACATGATCATTTTTTACAAAGCAGAAAGAAAGACTGTTCCAATCAAATACATCATTAAGTCTGTGCACAATGGTAGCTTTTCTTCTACTTTGGGTTTTAGGGCAGGTTTCAACCATGACTTGGAGGTGCATACTGCCACCTACTGTACTGCTGTAGGCAGAATGAATTCTATACTAATCCAAAAAACCTGTTGAACAAAGGAACTTTACCTTTTGATATGACCTTAATAACATATTCTGTAACATCCCTCTGTATTTCCTTTACTCCTCTTGTTGTTCCCAGTATACCCCCAGGGCTCCATTTTCTTCCTACCATACTTATTTTTTCAATTAGCCTGATCCACTCTTTCCTGTTGTTTTTGCTGTATATTAATGTGTGCTCTGTACTCTTTGGGTTGTTCATCCTGATCATCAATCTGATTGACTTTTATCTAACAAACAATATTTTCTGTACCCCTGAATGGTCAAATGCCACTCTAGTTAAAACCATCTTCTACCCCCTTTTCTTTCTAATCACATCTTTTGTATTGAAATTTTGTTTATTGCAGTACTTCCTTTCGTTAGTAATTATGTCCCATCTGTCCTTCTTTTTCTGCATCTTTTTTATCCACACCTTAGTCTCTCCTTTACCAAATGATATATTTAGAATATCCTTCATGTTGGTTGATGTTGCTATTTTGTCTGATGTGTCATTTCCTTTAATACCTGCAAGAGCAGGTTTCCAGCAGAATCTTACATAAATGTGAAGTTCACGCAAACTGAATCAACTTTTAAGAGTCTATAGTATTAAATCTTCTTTGTTGGATTTTAGCTTCAGTCTGCCTCTTAGCCTCTATACTGCCATAGAACCACTTCTGCCTGACTCAATTCAGATTTCTTAAGGTGATGCAAAGGATTTTTCAGTTATACTGCAAAGTTTAGCATTCCTAGCATATTCCATCTCAGGAATTTGAGCATTTTTGCATAATAATAACTACAATGAATAAAAACCAACACAAAAGAAGAAAGGTAAAACCCTGGATCTGTTTTCCCCATGTTTTCAGACATTCTTGTTCATACATTATAGAGCGACATCTCTTTTACAAGCAGGCCTGATCTACTATTTTCTGAAGAAAGTTACTGTGGTTAAATTGCTGGTTTAGGTTTTTGTAACACTATTGCTTTTGTTAATATAAAGGTTGCTTAATTTGGCAATCTAATGTTCACCAAAAAACCAAAACACCTAGCCACCAAAGTACTCCCACTGCTGCATCAGTGACATGTAAACGTATGGATACAGATGAACTGCAACCTTCACCATCAGTGTGTGAATGTGGCATAGTGGGTGTGAATGGGTAGTGTGACTTGTGGTGTCAGAGTGCTTTGAGCAGTCAAACAACTAGAAAAGAGCTTCATTGTAAACCATATTGTTGCACAAGAGAGGGAACTGATTCCTCTATAAAGAAGACCAGGCGATAGGAAGCACGTAAGAGTTAATATTCTCTTCAACACCTGAAAAAAAACAACTGACCAGTATTTTTGCAAACCAGTTTCTTTTCATTTTATTCCCCCAAACAGCAACATTTGCAGTTCCCTCTTGATGATATTCACATCCCATTAAAAATCACTGCTTGCTTAATACAGTCCCAGTGTTGGTCACGTTTATGAAGAGCTTCAGGCATTGTATGGTTCAAAGATTTTGTCTTCAGTCATTGTGTCTGTTTATACAATTGGGGGAAAACCAGAAGAGACTGACTGGTGTGTCCCTGTTCACTAAGGCTCTCTATCCTGCAGCTTAGCACAATAAACAATTCTAGGTCAGCTTCAATCGCCAAGCCTTTGGTTTGAATCAGGTGGAGACCAAAATCACACCCGGCCATAGTAACAGTCTTTAATAAAGTGAAAACAACCCAGCCTCAATACCCCAGGCATCTGGGTGGGGCCACCAAACATCCCCTCTCTGTCATGGGTCTTCAAAGGCATGAGTTTGGATAGGGTGGGGGATGTGACTGAGATGTAGCCACCAAAAGTCTGTTTTCTTCAAACTCCGAATATTGGTTAATATTTAGAGGGGGAGTTAGTTCAGCTGGGTCTAAAGTGGTCTATAAGTCTATGATTATTAAAAAGAGACTATATGCCCAAGCACCTTTGAATATTTTAGAATATAGTCCAGTTAATTTTAGCTCCAGAACTGCTTACTTATATACAGTATAATCAAAATTTGATTGGAGCACACTAAACACTTAAAACTACACATCTGTTCCTGTCACCAGGTAAAGAGTACAGTTTAAATGTCTGCTCATTAATTACAGTAAATCATCCTTTTTACATAGTTAATTTTATTGTAAAAACTCATACATTAAATGCTACACCTAATAATCTTCACACTTCCAACATGGGATGCCTTTGGATTGATTTCAACATTTCTTTCAGGGAGCAGGCTCTTCTGGAGATAAATGCTTCCTGGTTGCACAGCTGTGCCTGTAAAGGGTCATCCAGGTGGAGCTAAGCATACCGAGAGGAGAGGGGCCTATTGAAGCCCTGCAGGGTAAGAATGTCAGCTGCTCTTTGGAAAAATAAATAGCTAAAATATAGACTGCACACTTGAAAAAAACACCTGCTTAAACATCACACAAACTACAGTACATAGCTCAAGATGTGCTGTGTATAAGACATGGGAAAGTACAGTGTGATGACAGCATTTTTTAGCATAAAATACTATGTGCAGAAAAGCAGACAGTGATACAAGAAAGAGAAAGAAGGGGGGGCTTGAAACTCCCAAAACAGAATGACAACACAGAAAACATCACATATAACTTTTTAATCCTGATGTAATATCCCAGCACTGACTCAGAGGATCATTTAGATCTAGATACATATCTACTACATTCATGGTTGAAAAAAGGCAGAGAAAAGTAACTTCACAGAGAATATGCCATTAAATATTAAGGCGGATCACGGTGTACAATTATACAATTTATTAACATCCATAAAATGCAGCTGTTCAAGATGAAGACAGTGATGGGTCCCTTGTTTCCATGGCACAACATGATATTCTAAACATAAATGTACTAATACTTAATTATATAGAAAAAAAGATGACATGTATTATTCCCAAAAGTATTCTCAATGTCCATCATCATCATCATTAAACACCCTTCAGTTTACTTAACAAATAATAAATCTTTCACCTGCTTCATACACCTTGTGCATCTGCAGTGGTTCTGTAAAAACACTAACTTTCTTTTAGTATGTGTTTTCTGCCAAAAGCATAGATAGTCCACATCCCTCCCCAAAACCTTCTGTTCTCTTTGATCATCTCTTTCTTCAAAACATCCTTACTCAATAGTACTGCATAGTTACAACCAGCAAATACACCACTGCTATCATTCATGAAACAAAGCAGGCTGAATAAGGTTGTTAGGTTGTATAACCTTATCCCTATTTACAAATAAGATCTGGATAGTGTCTACGTTGTTGCTAAACTGAAACCATAGTTGAATGCCTGAGTTACCTTAATGATCAGCTATTCAGGCTAGTATTTAGAGCCATTCTGGTGATATCTCATGTAAGCATATCTAGCCTCCTTATTTTAGTTGGCACAGCACATGTGTGTAGTAGCCTGTAGAGCTGCAAAAATCAAAAAATACCAATAATTAATGACTAAAAGTGTAAGCAATGGATTCATTTATTAATTTGTTGTGTGGCAATATTAATGCATTGCTCGCTGAAGCATGGATCTGTTTAAATCACATGCTGTCAGTTACTAAACTTCACTTTCACATATAACTTCAATGGTAATGATTTTATGATCAACAAAAATTATGAGAAACGTTCATCAATGATCACTTATAATCTTAGTGTCGGTGAGATGTTTGGGGCCTAAAAATTGTTCTCTGATGATGGAACCTAAGTTCTGTGTTGGTAATGGGTTCTCTGACATTCAAAATTATATTTCCCTCACTGTGTGTTTTTGTCCGCATCAAACTCTAAATGTAGAAAAGACTGATGTGTGTCTACTGCAGTCACAGGGTGAGAGGAGCAGTTGACCTATCACTAAGCTCTGCCCCTCTGCACAATCAACACAGTGCCCAAGTTCATATAATGGTCTGAGGTTGGGCGGGCTTTACCTATAACTTTTCACTACAGCTAATGCTGATGTGTGAATGAAAAAGTGCAAAAACACTGAGTTGAAATATGATATGGCCAACATTATGAACATGAAGAAGCCTAATTTGACCTAAACAGAAGCATAGATTATCCAATTTATGGTAATTTTACATAGTAAAGTTTGTTTTTTTGTAATTAACATTATTATCTATTATTTTCTATTTCTATTATTTCTACAACATATGTGTGCTGTTTTCAATTAAGGGATGTCTCTATTTATTTCAGAAGTGTCCAATGAAACAATTAATTAAAATGGCGGGAGTAATTGGCCGATTATTCGGTTATTAAGATAATCATTTGGTATAGCCCTAGCGTGTAGTGCATGACAGCTGACTTGCTCAAAGGCCACTGTTCACAGCATCCTGGTGTGTCTACATGGGCTGTGAGTAAGGCTTCTGCCAACCCTGTCTCTTTACCTTTTATATGCCTTTGGTAGTGGCTTTCATAAGTCATTTTTGATATTGTTTGATCATAAAATTGAGAGCCAGGGTCACGCAGCTCAAACATGTAGTATGACTACTCTAACATTTTAGTATGGATCCTGAAATAAAAAATACAAAGTTATATCACTAGCACGAGTGCTCAGGCTTGCTGAGTAAATTACCCATGATTAGGGTATGTCAGAGCAGAGTCAGTTGTTGTACCAACTGTGACCAGTAAACAGTGCTGTTGGGTTATACCCGCTTCTTACTGCTGTCTGAAATACTCTGTGGCAATACACAGAGGTTTAGATACAGTAAATCAATCAGGTCAATGCATGATATATATCTCAATAAGTAAGGACATTTGTGTTTGGTACATTATTTCTTTGTTGTAATAATACTTCTTGGCAATAAATCTTATACCGTTGGAAAGCCTGTTTGTTTCCCCTTTAAATGTTACCACATTTGTAACAAACATGCATTTGTAGGATGAGCAGCAAAGCTGAGTATGTGAGTTGAGCCCCTGAAAAATTTGCCAAACAGCTAATTTCGCTGTTGCTATTGACTCTTATTTTGAGCTTCTGGTACCCCCAGGTGCTGACAAAATATGTGTCTGGATGGCACCTATTAGGTTCAGCAATGAGCCAAGATTCTGCCTACATCAATTGGATCGTAGGGTCAAAGTGTGGAGAAAACACAAAGAACAACATGCTGGTTGCTGCACTAACATAGTAACATCTTTTGGTGGAGGCCATGTGGTGGTGTGGGGCTGCATCTCCCCCACAGGAAAAACTAGGCTTGTCATCATTGGAGGCAATCTCAATGCAGATATTTATAGAGATGAGATTCTGCAGCCAGTGGAAATCCTATATCTCCAGAGTGGTACAGAATGCTATCCTCAAAGATGAAATGTTCCTTAAAAATTTGATGCTATTTAAGAGTGAAAAAACAGGCTTTCCAATGTTATAAGATTCAATGCCAAAAGCCATTATAATGATGATATAAATATATATATATATATATATATATTTCCTTTTTTTTAATACTACACCTCCATTTGTAACAGTTAATTTCCCACAATCTCCGATAACAGCCACCCCCCACCGCAAAGACTTGATGAGGATACATCACCCTTGTATTTCTTTTTCCTGCTCCAAATGTTTAATGTCTTTGCAAGTAGGGCACAGCTATATTTGAATTTAATTTCTTAATAAAAGCTAACTTGAAAAACTTTTTGGTTTGTTGAAAAGAACTATGTCTTTGTCTCTGGGGATCTTGCCTCCTACTTCTGCTTATGTAATTCTGATGAGAAATCCCATCCTTATTAATCATCAAACAGAACAGTTAACAAAACCAAATAACAAAGGCACTTCTGGTCTTTCACATTCCCACTGATTTAATAATACAAAAAAAAATTAAGAAGTAAATTAAATTTCAACTTGCAGATTAAGCCATGGGTTTCACTGTAGTGTTAGATTTTTCAGGGATTTAAAATAAAGCATAGTTGAGTGTGTGCTGAAATTTCTGCAAGACTAATTTTATGTAGTGTAATGTTTCATAACTGACATAAACAAACCAGAGACAAAATACAGTTTTAACTCAACACCTGGGAGAACATTGATTTTAAATCATAGATACCATCATGTTTCGACTAAGAGCAAATGTTTAAAACAGCACCAGCACAAGTCTCCTCAGCTGCCATAGCATGTTTGTTTAAAAACACAACCCTGTATTATTTCTTTTATTCTTAAAACTTATTCCCCTAAACAAATAAACACATTTTTCTTGTATGGAAGTGAAAAATAAGCTAGAATTCTGAGTTTAGAGTAAGAAATGAAATAAATTTTACATGTTTGAACAGAATTAATGTTGGTATTGTCACTGCTAGGTTATCATGTGTGTTATTATGTTAGAGGATATGTGTTCTGGATCCAGCAGGTTTAGTGACTGTGCTTGTCCCCTTCAGCTGATGGTGCCTCCTGTAGGAAGGGAGAGAAGGAAGAGCGAACGGTGCGACCACAAAGGGGCTGTTGCACACGGAAGTTGTTTACCATACTCTTCTGTATTTCCTCTTCCGCTGAGGTGAAAAGAAGACTCCGAAAGACTGCCAGCTGTAGAGCGACAGAAATAACAGCCATTAAAAAAGCTTTTGAAAAAGAGTTATGGGCTGGTTTATTTCATACCCTCACCTAACTTGCAGGAAAATTATCATGCAGTTTCCAATAAGTGCAACATCAACAGGCTTACTCCAATGAGACTTTGCCTCTGGAAAAGATCATTGCTTAGCTTCTTGATGCACTTCTGGATTATAGTCTGGTATTTCACAAAAAAATACAGAGACCTCCAACTAAAAAGGCAATAGAGGCTCTCTTGTCAATGGTCCAAAGTTTATCCATTTGTCATTCCATTATCTATACTGTCGTGTTGGAGGTTTTGGGGGAAGTGAGGACAATTTGTACTTTGGTTTTAAGGTCATGGTTTGATACAGCATTGGTCAATCAGTAAAAAATGAAGATTAAGTCCCAGATCTATAATTCTAAACTTAAAACAAAAAGTAAGGCAATAAGCTGTTTGGCATTGGCAGAGAAGATTTCGCACATTTTTCATGGGCGCAACCCACATACTCAGCTCTGCTGCTCATGCCACAAATGCAAGATCCTTACAAATGTGGCATCATTTAAAGGGTAATAAACAGGCTTTCCAAGAGTATAAGATTTATTACCAAGAAGCATTGTTACAACAAAGAAATAATGTACCAAACCCAAATTGCCTTACTTTTTGTTTTAAGTTTAGGTGTACAAAACACAACAGGTCAGTCCATAACCTAGCACGTTAGCCCGCTAGTAGTGGGAAATGATTTGCTGCTAAATTGTGTCACACGATCAACGTTACTTTAATGTAGCAGTAACACGCCAGTATTATGCCCACCCTGTAATGAAATAACACGACAAGCACATTACCAAATGTGAGTTCTAAATTAGCAGATGTATTAAAGCTACATTTATTATTTATAATTAATAATGATTAATTATAGTACCCACAGTAACATAACACACTTGGATAAGTACAAAACAATATGATTGGGTCAATGGAATGAAGTTATGGTGAAAATCGCATGTTGATAAAATTATAGTCAATTGCAGGACATATGCATAATCTGTACTTCATTAATGTGTTACCCCAAAAACTATAACAAGAAAGGCAAAGTTAGCTTGGTATTTATAAAATCTTAATAAAACAGTCAAAATCATTGTGATTTCTATAAAAAATTATTAAAACTCATTGGAAGGTTAAATAAACAGTAGGTGCAATAATTTTACACAGTTTACTATATGTCAGTGGTGGGCAACTGGAAATAGAGGGGCAACATTTGGTCCTCTGCTCAATCAATAAGGCCAAAAACTCAATTTTAAATGTCGTAAAATGGTGAACATAAAAAAAAACGTCAAAATCTGTGATTAAGCATTTAAACCTGAGTTGCCACTTCAACTCTTTATACAAAGACCAATTACATTTGAACATAAAAACATAGAATCCATATTAACTGTTCACTGATATTATGTGTTTTGTTCTTTGCAAACTTACTTCTGATCCACTAGGTATCGAGTATCAAACTACTATCTTTTCAGTTCAAGAATTATTTTAGTATCGAGTATCGCGGTACTAAACCTGGAATCGGTGTAGAAGTTTAAATTTTGGTACCGTGACAAGACTACTAGACACACAAACATACCTGGTCATGGCTGACTTCAATATGCTGCTTCATAACAATCCAGGTAACAGATTCTGTCAGAGGAGGTGTTGTTAAAGAGCCATGGTATGTCCAGAAATCATTCGTGTTGGTGGGTAACAGACATGCGGGGTCGAATCGGGTAAACTCCACTACGCTGCCCTATAGACAGAGATGGAAAGACACAAATATGGTCAACATTATGGCTGCTTATTGAATTAATAAGCAGACATTTAAATTTTGATTGGGCACATGAGGGGAATGAAATTAGCTGCTCATACAAGAGGTGGGAGTTTGTGCTTTCTGAAGTCCACATTACCTTACCTTTGTTTTTCTCACATTGATGCAGAGGTTGTTTTCTTTGCATCAAGCCTCCAGGTATTCTATTTCTTGCCTATACCCGGACTCATCGTCGTGGGAGGTTAGTCCCACTACAGCTGTGTAATCCAAAAAATTGACAATATGACTGCTTGGGTACCTGGCTCTGCATTCAAAATATCTTATCTGCCTCATGAAAATTTGCCAACATACGTGCATATTTTAGACATCTGATCATGGTAGTTCACATTCTGGCACCCTTGGCACATCTTACAGCCTTTCTATGAACGCATATGGACTTGTTTATTCTAGAAAAAAATTACCTAACAAAAGCTTGTACATGTTTAAATCTTAATTTCTTTGTGCTTTTTAATATATTTCTTAATGTAATGTTTATCCCTGTACATTGAGAGCAAAGCTAACCAGAGTCAAATTCCTTGTTGTGTACGTATACTTGGCCAATAAAGCTGATTATGATTCTGAGCCCCAACCTCCCCCAAATGTGCTCTCCTTTTGGTGTGGTTGTCTGCTAGAAGATGTAACTTAAGAGCACGGATCTGCATGGCTTTAGACTGAACTGGTTACACCTCTCTTCCAGTGCTACTTAATAATCCAACAAAAGCAAAAACACAAATCTATATAAACAACTTAATTGTATTTGACTCTCTTAAAACATGGAAACAAATACAATCCTTCCTTATTCTTCTAAAGAATAAATAAATAGTCCAGTCTGTCACAATCATGCCTTTCCCCAATCTTCAATACAATCAACCATCTATTATATCTGGATAGACAGACATACTGTCACAAATACCGATTGTACGCTGACTGTATGTCTTGTGCTATCCCAGCAATAACAATAGTCTCCTCGCACTCTATACCGTAGACCAGGGGTCTCAAACTCATTATGGGTAGGGGCCAGATTTGCTCCAACAAGACTTCCTGGGGGCCACACAATTTTTTTAGCAATTTTAATACAACCAACGACTGATACATTGGCTGCTGTAATATTTATAAAGAGAAATGATCCAATAATAGATGCAGGCACTATTTAATGAGTGCTGCATGTTTGCACACAAAAGGGTTAATTAGCTACTTTAGAAGCAAGTAATCTAAACAGGTCAGGCAAAAATATGCTGACTTTTAACATATGACAATTTTTACAGATTTTAACATTTTTAGAATCCACTGATGATGAATTTACAAGACTGGATTGTTCATTATAAATATACATTTGCGATGACTGTTCATAGCTTTAACACAGCAACCTGTTCACAAAACCTGATCTGAGCCCTATTTCACATGACAGATTTGACAGAGACCAGAGAGGAGAAGGAGAGAGAAAAAGGAGGGAAAGAGAGAGAGAGGAGGGAGGGAGGGAGAGAGAGAAAGACGGAGATTCACACTGCTGTGCTGTTTACAGAGCTACAAACCCTCACCTGCTGAGTGAAAACTTGACTGAAAACACACATATGAGCCCTACAGTCGCTCTTCTGCATGTCCACTCCATCTGAATCACCCAGGCAGCCCTGCACGTGTGATGAACTGGGGCATCTCTATGCGTATTTTAGTGCTGCTTCAAGACTAAACATGCCAACCTCTCATGTCATAGGACAGCCTGTGTCCAGATTAGGATTAACTGTTCAGTTATACAGAATTGTTTTTATCGTTATGAGAGGAAATTTTACCAGACCTTTGACAAGACCTGGAGTGAAATACCCCACAGGATTTATAAAATATGTCCTGTTTAAACGTCAGTGATCAAGACCACAATTTCACTTCTTGTTGACATAAAATAAACTTGTATGTAAATAAAATTAGTTGATATTAGATTGGCATTACAGATAGTAATAATGAGGGATTAAATCAGTCGGGAGATTGAACTGAGTCGTGCACTAAAGTGAGATACGATGTCTGCATTTGTGGCTGATAGACAATTACGCAGGGAAAACATTTGTCATCCTGAGCGCAGCTGTTTTAATCCCACTCAGGGGAAGTTTGGTTTTACAAGGCAAAAACCTCTGGATGTCTTTATAGACTTATTTAAACTCCTATCCATATCTCTGACCCTTCCTGTCACATCAGTGAGCTGTGATGTCTACGTCGTTTAAAGAATGAGTTGAGGAACAGCGGCAGAGACTCTCAGACCAGCAACCTGGTACTGCCGGCAATAAACTCAGACAGAACCCGAGCCCTCGACCAAGCAAAACTCATTGATGCCTTTGCCCTCAACCATGACAGCCGTTAAGATTGTTTATTGTGAAGACATCAAAAGAGCATGTTTGTCGGCTGCAGTGCGTTAATTAAATGCATTTGGGGATTAAGGCACCTATTCTGAATTCTTGTTCTTATCTCTTAACGCTTATTAATATTATGGATATAATAAGAATTGAGCCTTTTGTTGCTTTAAAGCTGCAGTGTTGTTGATTGGCAGGTGAAACTGGTGGATTTTTGTGACTGAGGCTGGAGTGTGTGTGCGTTAAAGGCTGCCCTTACACTACACTTTGACGTCAAGTGGGGGGCCACAAAATATCTTCCCGCGGGCCACGAGTTTGAGACCCCTGCCCTAAGCCCTCTGCTTGCTATCTTTGAATAAGTAGTAATTAACCCAGTCACTAACAAGTACAAGGGGCAGGTCATTTTCCCCTGCATATTATTAGCAAAAGTGGAAATCAGAGACCAGCCCTCTGTTTATTTTGTGTGTTTTGTCTTTGTTTCTTCTTGCTCCTTTTTGTTTTGTGTTTTTTCCCTTAATGCCCATTTGTGCTGAACGTTTATCTCACAGTCACCCGTAATGAGGGCATGCAAGCATGTGAAGGTGGTGGGATTTGTTGTCATTTTTGTTCATGTAAACAGAGAAAAAAGTGAGGATTTTTTTTCCTGTCTTAACCCTTTACCTACTGAGTCTAAAAATGGCGATTTGGACATATCTTGTTATTATGGCTGTAAAATAGTAAGGACATGCCCTAAGTCTGAGAGCTTTGATCCCTTTTCCCAGAAGTGCTTGAACTTGACTTTTCAACATCTGGTTAATGATTATTGCACATTTTATGGAATTGTCAGTAGTTTAAAAGAAGAAAAACAGAAAAACAGATCTGTCTTTCATGGCTTTTATGAGAAGAAATTTTGTCATTGCTCATTAAGTTTTGATTGGACATTTGAAATGTGAACCTATACATGTTTAGAACAATCCCCAGTCATTTTTTGAGTCTAGGACTCTGGGTGTGCAAAACACAGTGCAAAAGATAACTATATACATAGGTAAAAAGTAGTGTAAATAAAGGTGGAAAAATGCATTCTCAACATTCTCAAGTAACATATTGTTATTGCACATGACAGACATGCACAAATGCCACTAACTAACACCATTTTTTGAAAACAAAACACCACTCTCGCCTACTCTACTTTTACTCTCTTCCTTCACTCTCCTTTTCTCACTCGTCTTCTGCCAAAGCTGCCATTTTCGCGGTGCTGTTTGACATTATCGTAATATATATACCACACTGGAAAGCACAGATTCTCAGCTCTCTGTCAGCCTTGGAATTTTTTAGATTGAGCAAACTTTCGAGGAGTTACAGAGTTGAGAATCTGTGTAGCGGTCTCACAATACTTCTGGTGTTTTGCTATGGTGTTTTGCTATGAATGCCCACGTCATATGGTTGCGAGTACTGCTAATGAACGATATGTGCACATGCCCACAATTCTCAGCTTTCCAACACATTAGAATTTTTCTGATCGGACAAACTTTGACAGAGTTGAGGTAATAATACTCTGGACATATGAAACACAGCGCCAGCGCTGGGTCAGTAGATAAAGGGTTAACTGTATAATGTGCTTTAGTAAAATACATGATTTGCAAATACTTGAGGTGTGTTGCAATGGGCTACTCGTAACTTTGCATTTTTATGCGTTACTTTAAGTATTTTTATTTTACATGACAAATATACACAAATATGTAAATTAGACATGCACAGAACAGTGTCAGAATGCACATGTACACAAATTTCAAGTTGTTACAAGAAGACCATCTTTTTTATAAGCTTGTTTAACCTGCTGATCCCTTTACCTCTGCTTTAACAGGCCTCTTCAAAAACTTGTGGTCGCCAAGCAGGTCTGATGAGTCCAAACACCTTTCTCACCACACCCTTAAGCCTTGGACTTACCATGTTACATGCAGTGTTACAACTACATGTTGCTTTTGTATAAAGATGGAAACAAATCAGGAAGTGCCACTTAACCAGCTTTCAGTCGAACAAGAAGCATGCACCTGTACACAGATTCAAGATATACAGGTATACACTATATCATTAGCCCCCCTATGAAAATTCCATTGATTTAAACGTATTTCTCAAGTGCTGTTAAACAAAGCAAAGAATTTCTATCACAGCTTTTTTAAACATCCTGGTTTTATTTTGGGTGCTGAAATTATTTTACTTTGCACACAGAAATGAAAATATTCCACATAAAAACAAAAACTACCAGGGTCAAAATTATTAGCCCCCCTGGCACTAATAGTCAGTAGTGTCTCCTTTTGGCTGGACAACAGCCTGCAGTCGTTTGTTTTAGTTTTTAACAAGTCTTTGACATCTTCTGAGGAACCCCAGCCCATTCTTGTTTGTCAAATCTCTCGAGCTCCTCCAGATTTGATAGCCTTCTGGCATAGACCTTCATCCTCAGTACCCATACGGATTTTCAATGGGATTTAAGTCAGGGCTTTGTGCAGGCCACACAATAATGCTCAAGTGACAGCACAAACCCTTTTTGAGGCTTTTATACTGTGTGTAAACTAGAAAATAGCCCTTGATTTAGAAGATCTGAGTATTGCAAAGTAGGGCTGAACGATTTTGGAAAATAATCTGATTGCAATTTTTTTCCCCCAATATTGCGATTGCGATTTGATATGCAATTGTTCCGTCACTTTCTTTAATTCCTAAACAAGGGCTGGATAATTCTTTTTTAAAAATTCATTTAATTTTGGGTTTTTGTCATTCTCGTATTTAATATGAAAAGAGTACAGAAATGATAATAGGATATTTTGTATACAATTCAAATATAAATATATATATATATATATATATATATATATATATATATATATATATCTCACTTGAATTATTGCATATGTCATGCATAACATCTCTGCTGAGAAAGTTTAAATCTGTGATTTTGACACAAATTTCAGGTCCAAGAAATATTGAACCTTTTGCAATTCGAAAATTGCAGCAGGCCATATTGCAATTTAATCTAATTTTTAATTAACTGCCCAGCCCTATTGCAAAGTTAAGGCACATTATTGACTAATGTTTTTTGCTATGGCTCACCAAAAAGGTCTGTTCTAAATGGGACTTATGATTTTGACCCTGGTAGTTTTTGGTTTTAGTGAAATAATTTTGTTTCTGTCTGCAAAGTAAAATAATGTAAGAACTCTCAGAACTCTCCATTCTGTTTAACAGCACTTGAGGAAAAACAGAAATTTTCATAGAGGGGCTAATAATTTTGTCCTCAACAAACAAACAAATAAACAGACAGAGACAGAGACACCCCCAAGTTAAGCTGTGATATCCATATTTTATATTTAACCTGAATAAGAACAACTCTTATCAAATAAATATTTTGTATTTTTTAGTGCCGCAGTAAATAGCCTTCTTAAAGATGTCAATCCCTTTTCTTACAAAAAGAATTAAAATGGGTCAATGGCAAAAAATTGGTGGAATAGGTGGGGAAATGGGACTTAGGAAGTAGCAGAAATGGATTAAACTGGCAAAATTTTGACATAAGTGGCAAAAAATATAAGCAAAAAATGGCAAAACTGGGTTAGAGTGGCAAAAATGGGCACAAAAGTGATAATAGGGGATTGAAAAGAGGCCAAAATCAGTTCAAAGAGGCAACAATGGGTGGAAATTTGGTGAAATGGGAAGAGAAGTGACTGAAACTGGCAAAAAATGTGTTAACTGGCCAAAATGGAAATAACAAATAATGAGTTGTGGTTAAAATGGGCAAAAAAATGGCAAAATTCGGCAGAAAAAAGTGAAGGAAAGCGTCCACAAGGGGGGGTTTTAAGTGGTAAAAATGTGTTAAATTGGCAAAATTGGTGGGAAAAAGTGATAAAAATAGGTTAAAATTTGGCAAAATTGGTCTTAAATCACAAGTGTGTAATTTAAAAAAACATTTTAGTTTTTTTAAGACATCCTGAGAACTCTTCTCTGTGTCATGTGACCCCAAGGGGGTCCTGACCCCCACATTGAGAATCACTGATCTTAACAACCAAGCATCCTTAATCATCATCTCATGCAAATTTTAGGCACACACAGGATAACCATAATGAAAATGTTTAATTTGTTCAGCACACTGAGCTTCTGTGCAAACCCAGTGTAATAAAACAGTTCCCATCTAAAGCATTTCAATTGGCACTCTGTGCCCAAGTGTTACTGCCTCTGATGAGGCAGTCTGTCAGTGGGTGAATCCTGTGTTTTTGTTTGGTTTTCTGCCACACCTCACGAGTCTGCAGCAGCTGAGGCTGATCAGGTTCATCTGAGAAGCTATAAAAAACTCCCAAGACAGAGCTTTAGTCTCGCACACTCTGCTCCTGAACCATGTGGTGTTGAACCATCTATGATGGAAGCTTTTCCTCTTTGTGTTGGTGTGTAAAGATTGAGTAAGGTAAACTCTTTAAACCAATTTAGAGGAAGCGTAGGGGATCTCTGCCATCGGTTAGACTTTGTTTTCTCCAGTTTTGTGGTTATTAAGGGAGCTGAGAGTTGTCTTTGTTTTTTTGTATGGCCAGGTAAGGTTCTTTCTTTAATAGCTGGAGTGGGGTATTTGTTTGCTAATTTGGCATTTGGGCTCCCTGAAGTCATTACTTCTGTTTAGGATGGTGTTTCTTGGCTCTATTATTTGTTAGTAGGCTTTCCCTCTTGTAAACAATCTGAGTTTTGGTAATTAGCAAGAGATGTTTGATTTTTGTTATTTCCCAAGTTCAATGTAAATAAATCAATGAAATTGTTGCTTCCCTAGTTTTGGGAGTTTTTCTGTTAGTTCAATTGTTGCTTTTGTTTTCATTGTCAGACTTAAACTGACATATGAGTGAATTTGTTTGGTGGACCAGTAGAGTTCATTCCTTCTGTGAGGCAATAATGTGCTGTCTGTGTTGTATACAAAAACTAACCTTGTGTCTGATAGCTGGTAGAGCGTCAACCAATTTCTGTAGCCCTTGATGTCTCTTTCCCACCTACACAAGGAAAACAAATAAAATCTTTATTTCAACCACAGTCTTAAGCTAGTTAACACAAATCAGGTAAAATCCACATTTTTATCTGCATGTGTATCATATTCTTGTAAAAACACTGTTAACAGAATCATATCTACAGCCATCGATGTCTTCTGCTTATTTTGTAGGGTTTACATTTTGTGAGTGTGTGCTTATGTGTATGTGGCATACCTTAAGAAAAATTCCTATTACAGCCAGTCCATTCTCCTCCATCACAGCCTCCTCGAACAAAGTGTACTTGTCAGAGTTCCAATGGACCAGGTGAAGCTGAAATCACACAGCATAAATTTGTGTGTGTGTGTATATGACAATACAACACCTAACCAGTCTACATCCTTTTCATTCCGATTACCATGCATTTACCACCAGCTTCATGACTATATGTTAACCAACAAAGGAAAAGAACAGATAAATGGATACAGAAGCCAATGGTAGTGCAATGTCATCACTGTAAATATAGGAAATACCCTTGTGTGCCCAAAATAACCCAACAGAACAACATGGATTAAGATTAGTTAGGAATTAGATTAGATAGAATAGATCCCTATAGCTACAATAAGTCAGGGACAACCATTTTAAATACTATTGACAAGATTTCTGAGTATGTTTTTAGTTATCCAGGTCAAGGTCATTTGTGATTGTGTTTTTCCCAAAATATGGAAATAAAGCAATTTTTTTGGTAGCTGTTTTCAACAGTTAAACATTTAAAAGAAATGAGCACATAGGTTTCAATGCGGAGGATATATATATGTATATATATATACACACACACACACACCATTTAAGGACATTTTTTACAATAGACTGCAGCAATATTTTGATATATCATTATGCAAGCAGAGAAAGGAAAATTTCATTTAAAAAAAAAGAAGAATTTAAAAAGAAAAGAAAAGGACAAAGAAAATAAGAGTGTAAAATTTCAGGGAAAAAAGTCACCAACAGTTGTGCAGCTTCACTCCTACTAAAATTTTCACAATCAGATACAGGCAATAAAAATGACAAAGGAAACTCAATGTCACCACAGCCATAATCCATTACAAATGTTCATAAGAAAAAAATATTCCCTTGTAAATATAAATTCACCATTTTTATGCCAACAAAACAAACATTTCAGTCAAGAACACAGCTTGGTGCTCTGTGGATGAACATACAAGGAATGCTGAGTGATGAGGGCAATTTCATCCAGACAATAAAACAAAGAAAGAATAAACATGGGGCTTGACAAAGTATGAAAACAAACCCAGTAACCATGGAAAACCTTTTGCAATTTAAGTATGCTGATGTTAGTGGAATAATATGTTGACTGATATTCTCTTACCCAGCATGAGCCTTGAAACCATTAGCTGTTCTAAATCCCACCCACTGATACACCTAAGACAAACCCTGTGGCTTTAAATGTTACTGAGCTGTCTGACTCCGCCCCTGACCACACCCCTTTCAGGAAATGGATATGGCACTCCTGATGTTACAGACACTTTTATCCACATTTTTTTTTTTTTCTTTGGTAGGTATCAGACATGTTGGCACCAGTGCCATGTTGGTACCAGATTTTGGTACTCACCCCTCGTGGTAACATTAGCAACAACATCCAGTGGGCAGGAGTGAAGGTATCGCCATCTACTGTTCACAGAAGACTTCCTGTACTAAAGTACAGAAGCTACAACAGAAGACTCAAAGCACTCATTACCAAGAAGAAAAGGAAGGCTAGGCTAGAATTTGCCAAAAAGTACAGAAACCACCCTCAAATATTCTGTGACAAAGTTTTATGGACTGATGAGGCAAAGATGAAGCTTTCCCAAAGTGTTGGAAAGGCTGAAGTTTGGAGAAAGAATAAAATCAAACATACAACTCAAAGTGGAGGTAATGTCATGGCTTGGGCATAAATGGCTTCCTCTGGGACAGGCTCATTGATCTATAGTGATGATGTAACACATGATGACAACAGAATAAGACAACAGAAGTGGAAGGTTTTAGACTGGCCAAGTCAATTACCAGACCTAAACCTTATAGCAGCCTTTCTCAACCTTGGAATCCCGACCCCAATGGGGGTCACGAGATGATTTCTGGGGGTCGCCAAATCATTTTGGAATAAATGTAATTGCACATAATTAATATTAAATTACATAATTTCAGACAGTGGGAGTGGTTTTATTTGTTTTCTGGTTCATTATTTGTCCAAAATTCATTTTATCAACTGAGTTTATATGATCTGAACTGTACACGTGAGATTCTGTTCAGTGACACACAGCGGAAAAACAGAAACAAAGAGTAAGAAATAAATCTTGCACGTTGTTGCCTTAGCCGCACTGCAGTAAGTTTGCTAGCAACTGATGATGAAAACTGGAGCGATGGCTTCACAAAAAAAGTGTTCCAGCTCAGACTTGGGTCAGCAGCAGCACCAGGGGTCTCAAGGTCAGTCACCAGAAAGCCTAACAGCAGCTCCACCAGCTGAGATGCGCAAGGCACTGGGGCCGACACTGGCTGACATCAGAGCTTCGAGGCTCCGTCAATATCAGCCCAACTTTTTAGAATATGGCTTTTCATGCAAGACCAAAGACAACACGGAATACCTGCAGTGCTTTTTTCATGTTTACAAGCTCTCAGCAACATAAATGTTCAAAATGAAACGTGCGCTGTTTTTCTCCCCACTGTGTTTCGTGAAGGCTTTAATCAGTGTTGATTGTTGTTTTCTTTAATTAAAAAGAAAAATAAAGCTTGCGTTATTTGTTTACATGTTAACTGGCTCGACTACCAGCAATATGATGTGACGTAGCGACCATTGTCGAATCTGTTGGTCATGTTAAAGTATTATTGTGATGCTGCTATATGTTTTTCAATAGATCCAAAAGCGATTTTGCCAAAAATAAGATGTTTATTGTGCCTTTGGGCAAGACTTGTATCTCAATAAGAAACTGATAGCTTAAGAGTGACCTCAAGAGCTTGATTTGTAAATCAACACAAATAGACACAAATAGTGTGTATTGGTCGGGCGTGTAAGTGACAAAAAGGACACGGAGCACCTTTAAAATTTTAGAAGTTATGACTTTAGACAGAATGTCATGAAAAAACAAGTATCTATTGAGATTTATTGTACATGTTATTCATCATAGACAGAAATATCCCTAAATTCATGAGCAGAAGCTCATCCCCAGAGGCAAAGCTGCTGCTGTTCTCTCTCTCCGAAATGTTTTCTCTCACACTTATTGTTGATCGCTTCACTTAGTTGTGTTTCCGCTATCTTTCAATTTCTCCACTGACATTAGAGGGGAAATTAGAGCCAGAGTTTTATTGACAACCAATAAAGGGAGTAGAATAAGAACTCAGTAAATTTATACCTGCACCTTTTTTTGGTTACTGTTTGTTTCAGCACCGCGGCCAGCGCTTTATCCATTCACACCGGGATGGCAGTGGTGTTGGCGCGCGTGATTGGGAAGAGGACGGGGGTTTGGGGGGGTTGTGGACACCAGTGCATGTTAAATTGGGGGTCATGACTCAAAAAGGTTGAGAACCACTGCCCTACAGAGTGTCCATTTGACCTGCTAAAGAGGAGACTGTAGGGAGTAACCCCCCAAAACAAACAATTGAAAGAGGCTGCGGTGAAAGCCTGGAAAAGCACCAGAAGAGTGTAAATTTGGTGATGTCAGTGGGTCACAAGCCTGATGCAGTTATTGCAACTAAATGATTTGCAACTGTACATTAAGTCTTATTCACTTGAATCTGTTTTACGTCTATCCGTTCCAATACTTCTGTTCACCTAAAAATTTGGTGTTCTGTTCCAAATAAAGCTATCCTCTAAGTTGTCCGTCCGATCTAGATGTAAATACTTGGAAATAAAAGCTGAAATGTTGATCTCTAGTCTGATATTCATCTTTTGATGTCAAACCCAAATGTTTTCAGTCTACAGCAAAAATAAAGAAATTGACCTCACAGTTCCATTACTTTTGGAGGGAAGTGTATATCTTTTTTCAAATGACTCAGGTGAGCAAGTAACCCTGGCAGATTTAAAAGGATTATTCATCCCTTTACATTTCAGTACTGAAGTTCACTTGCAGCTTATTACTATTTAGGGATGTCGCTGAGTCAAACATAGTTGTCAAAATGAATGTTATGATTTGTGCACTGCATTGTAAATAGATGTGCCATCAAGTGGACTCTGTGACTCTGGCTTTTGTAACACCTAAAACAAGGGAATGGTACGCACCCCAAACCCTCCAGTGCAACCCTGAACAAAGCAGAGATTTTAGGGCAAAAGGCCCAACTTCAAGAATTTGGGTTTCTAGTCAAATGTTTACCAGCCAAATCTCAGAAGACAATACCAACAGGAATAAAATAAAAGAGCAATGGGAAATATATCATGCTATAAAAAAGTCATGATGGGTTAATCATGCAAAAACTGTTTTTATAGGCACATTTTTATATTAACAAATACTGTAAAACACTGGAACTTGAAAAGCAGAGGCATGTAAAGAAACTGCCCAGCAATACAAGAGACTCCAGCTCCACCTGCTGGATGCAGCTTGCATAAACCCCACTCCATGTGAAAAAAAAAGAACTGTCTACACTCAGCAGCTGTTGAACGGTAAGCAAGCAGCAGTTATTTTTCAGTTAATTTATATGTCAGCTCAAGATGGATTTGCAGATAATATTAATTGGCTTTGCCACATTTTTTTTGCCATGTTTTAGGGGGTATTTTAGGCATTAAAGTAAGATTGGATTGTGGCTTACATAGTCATTACCTACTGCACAAGTGGACAAAGTCACAGAAAATGTTCTCCTTTACATAGGACATGGTCAGCAAAGAATCCATGAAAGATTGTTTCTTCCCCTTAAACATAATCCAGACTTTAGCTGCAAAATAAAGGCAAAATTTTACATCAGAGATGTTTTTCAGAATCTGCTTCAAATCAGTGAAGGCAGCTTGCTTCTTCGCTGCCTCGTATTCTCAGTAAAAAAATATATGTTATCTGTTGTAGGATAGCAGCTTTTAGGGATGCAACGATTCATCGCCAAGGTCAACAATAATCGAGGATGACTTCCATTGCCAACAAATTTAACTATCTATGATTCGTTTGTTGCGGCCGTACACTTTTTTCTATGCAGAGTGTTGCTATTGTGTTTGCAAAACGTTGTTTTCTCAAGCTGAGATGCTGTCATTCATACTACCTTTGTCGAGAGTTGCTCATGCTCAACAGTGATCGACAGGAAAAAAAACAGTGTAGTGATGGGAAATATGGCTCTTTTCAGTGATGTGGATCATCTGGGTTGGCTCAACAAAAAGAGCCGGCTCTTTCTGCTCCCAAACGACTCTTTATATGGGTACCAGTTTGGCTTCATCTGAGCTGCCAAATTTAGCAATGTCATGGCAAATGCCTGATATTTGGACAGGTATTTTACCCCAACTATGCTCTTTTTTTTAATTGATTAAAGTATCATGTAATTATTTTTCAATATGTACGTTCTCCCCAAAACACCTTGCAGGTCAGATGAAATCTGCCCTCTGACTGACACACCTGATATGAAACACTGATGTTAAACCATTAAGCAGGAGTCCCTAATGCATGGTGTGTCTGTAGTAAAGTGTGGAAAAAAGTTCATCCCTACGAATCAATCAAATAACACACAGACATACAATATCTAACAATAATAAAAATAATAATAATAGTAATAATGATATAGAACAGCTCTCAAAACAGGATCTGCCTCTTATTGTTCACATAAAAGAGCTCGCTCTTTGAACCGGCTCGTTCACGAACGACCCATCACTAAAACAGAGAGAAATGGCAGCACTTGATTCAACGTCTGCAGGTTCTAAAACTTCGAAAGTCTTGGAATATATCACTCTGATTGGTTCAAAAAGAAAGATTGCTTGTAAAATACATAAAGCAGACCTTACATGTCACGGAAGCACATTGGCAATGAGTTTTTACTTTCTGTGCTAGCAAACGATGGCCATCCACTAGCGATGCTGTCCTGGCTTTTAACATTAATGTAACACTACCATGCTGCAGACAGAACCTGACACCTTTCCCATTTTACTTCCAACTAAATAGTGTAATGTTAGGGTGGCATTTTTTTCCTTTATCCTATTTTCTACCTCTGATGTTTACATGTTACACAGGGAATGATGCACGCCATCTCTTTCTCTACTTGTCAACACTTAAACAGTGGAGTGAACTCTAACAAACACAATAATTTGGCTTTACATTTGAGAAAGAAAAATCATTCAACCTTACTTCAACACTTATTATGTTAAAAGCCAAGAAAAAAATATTGCTTGAAATGAAAGTTTAATAATGTAAGCAATAAAGTGTTATTAAATACTGTGTATGTTTTATTCCATGGTAGTTACACTGGTGTTTGTGTAGGTGAAAGCAGTTTACAGATTATAAAATAATCTGGCAAAGTAAATCAACAGCACATAGGCAGGGACAATAATAAAACAAATGCAGCAGCTTTTATCTAAACAAAAGGGAAATAGTGGCCAACAAAATAAAATGACCAGTTTGGAAACATAGCAGAACTTTCTATAGCTTTTTTCTGCTCAGACCAAGCCTCTTACTCTAGGTCACAGTGCGAAATTAGAGTTTCATGTCTGTATCCAGGTTTGGGCAGAACATACTAATGACACCTCAATGGATTTGACAGTGCCTATCTGGCAAACAAAAAGGCAGCAGGAAGAATAAACTTTCCAACAAGAGCCAGGCTCTATCATCCTTTGGTAGCAGGAGAATTCTGAGAATTCTTTCTTTTCAGTCTGTAGTGCTCCTATCTGGTTACATTCCTTGACATCAAAGACAGAAAACAGGAACAAAAACTCTTGATGCTAAATCACCAAGTTGCTGACGGTGCCAAAACTTAAAACTGAAGCCAGAAGAACTGAAGGAAAACAACTATGGCAGTCAAATGCAGCTGCTGTGGAAGGCTGTGGGTATGGTGATGGTAAGGCAAAGGGGAGAGGCTCACAAGAGCTTCTGTAGTAATTGACCCCCCTGCATTTTCTCCACAGGTCTCCCCCAATGAGAACTTAAATGCTCTACCTCACACTTAAGTCTGAGATGCTACAAGGCTACAGGGAAACTGTCCTCTGATCACTTTTCAGTTCTTTGTCCTGCTTTTTCCCTTCAAATGTACTATGCCTCAGACTTCTAACTTGTTGTGTAGGCTGAGCCTTTGTTACACATGGGCTGAACCCAAAATAAGTCAGGACTGTAGGCAAGTTCTTTTACTGCAGGCAGAGTGGGGTTTGGAACTGTTTTTGCCAAAATAAACAAGGACTTCCATGAAAAAGAAGTTGTCTACCTAGCAGCATATAGAATTAATGTTATTTATTGCAGATGGAAGATTAATAGAGTCTTAAAAAATGTGCAAGTGCACCATGCCATGGACACTAATGGACCCAAACACTATCTCACACACCCACACACACACAAAAGGTATTAAATGTTTAACCATGCAAAGAGGTATCACTCACAAACTAGTGATTGGTGTTGTGGCATACAGGCATTACCTCTGCAGGGAATAACCTCCTGTCCAAGGTGTGCTCTGAACCCCAAGCGTTGCTCTCACCCCAGTGGAAGTGGAACTGGCACAGCCTGAATTTGTCTTGCAGGGGGCCCCCTTTCAGCGCTGCACCCAAGGGTGAAAAGACATGGAAAAAAGCACATCTAACCTGAGCTTTTGAATATTTTTTGAATACATGGAGCAAAACTCAGAATTGTAGCAATTGGGTAATTCATGATTCTTTCAGGTGGCAGAGTTTGAAGTTATGTTTGAGCGTCAATTCTGAGCGAGCAATGTGAAAATATGAGCGCAGAAAAATACATTGTATGAGCACACTGAGCGCGTTTTAAGGAAAATTTTCAAATTGAGCAAAGAAAAACTTCAAATTGAGCAAACAAAAATCTATTCTGTGCTAAGTTTCATTCTATGCTCTCTCACAAAAACTTCCTCTGTGAGCTGGTAGACCACAGTGTGCTCACTCAAACCATCTCTCCCTCTCCCAAAATCTGCCCATTATGTCCATGCTCAACTTTTTTTTTTTTCATTTTGTTATTTGAAGTGTTACCTGTACAAAATTGTGACCCTGAGTACTTATAAACATCCCGCTACCCCTCAAATGACAACATCCATCATAGCCGTCTTCCATTTTTGTTTTCTTTAAGTATGTGTGACTCCCACTTTCTGCCAGTGCAGACGTGAGAGGATAGTGACTGAGGACAGACATAAAATTCACACTTATTCTGACATAATTGTTTAGACCAAGGTTGAAATGTGAAACATTCAAAATGAATCTGATTTAGGGTCTCCTAAAAGTGGCCAAAATCTGATTTGAAAATTTCAGATTTAATGTGACTTGTGCTGTCAAACTCTCATAAAAATCTGCTCTGTAACATGTATGGTCAAAAAATCCAATCTAGGTCACTTTAGCTTGTGGTCTGACCATAGTCTCTTGCTTTAATCTGAACTTCCTACAGGAAGTACTGGTCATATACTTAAATAATTATTGAAAATGTTGAATCTGTGATTTATTTTTAATGTGTGATTCCTCTTTTGAAAGGACAGAGAGAAGAAAAGACTTATTTCATAAAGGACGTCTTAGACGACCTACAAACATCCAGAGAATATTACAGTCAGACACAACCATTACTCGTAAAGCATTGACTTTTTACTGTCTATAACGGCTAATCCAGTTATGACACCCGTGTCAGAAACAGTAACTGTAATAATAACTGCAGTATTGCCCTCACAACTTCAGTGTTTCTCTTTCTCACAAAAAATACCCACTTTAACATTTAATTCTTAAAAACCTGCTTTTGTTCTATTATTGTCATATGTAGCTCATAATAGAAGAAACTGGGTAATTTAGCACATATACAGTCACAAGTTGTCAGTTTTAAAATGATACTTTTTCAGCCGTTTTGGGAAGTAAAATATAGTTTTGTTGCAGGAGGTGTTAATGATCAATGTTTTAAAGAACAACTATATCTCTGAAGTTTTATAATCCGATGTAAAAGTCACATGACAATCACCAGATACTCATAATAGCTGTGGATTTCATCATCTACTTTAAGGGTCACATTGATTACTGGATTTTCCTACAGACAGAGAGCTCTTTGAGGGTGATAAGGAGGGGTTGAGGGTGGGTCTGTAGCAGGAGGCAATCCTCTTATGTAGAACAAAACAGCCATTGCAAAACATACAGATTTAAAGAGGAACAACAAGTTGATCCTAATCAAGTATTCTATCACGAAAAAAATTTACTTCCGAGTTTTCTTAAGGGCAGCTGATTCTAATAATAAGTGTATATTCATTTGTTTATGTAGAATTCAGAAATAGTACATACTGGATTTGTCTGTAGTATCATCATACTCCACCAGAAAGGAGTAACCATTGTTCCAGATTTGTTGGCAGGTCTGTGGGTCGTAATTGATGAACAGAGGCTTCAGATCTGAATCAAAGACACTCTTACGCACAACAATGTCAATGGGAGACTGGCGATCACCTCCTGGGACTGCAAGGGGTCCCTGCCACATGGGATGCACTGTAGAAGAGAGGAAAGGAATATAAGAAGGAGAGGAAGGAAATCAACATTGTAAAAAAAAAAAAAAGAACTTACGATGTCAACCCATAGTCAAGCAAAGACTTTCAAAAACTGGTGACATTTACTTTTTGAGTTGTATTCCGCTGCTTCCTGCATTATTAGGCAGTGTGTTTTGGTACAGGAAAAAAATATCAGTTATTTTATTAAGTAAGTTAAACTACACTATCACTGTGCTACAATGAAAAACACAATCCTTCTTCTTTGAGCTGTTTGAAAAAATGGAAAAGAAGTAATTGAGCAATAGTACTTCCTTCTAGTGCTGTTACTTTTTCTTAAAAGGAAATTACAAGCCGAGAGAAGTGGGCTGGCTGTACAGAAAGTGACATGTGGAATGTCCTGGCACGCCCCCAGCTCCCCTTCACAGCAGGGTAAGTAGACCAAGACCTCTGGCCGTTCAAACCGGCAGCTTGTGCCAAAGTCTGTCAACAGATATGTCTCCTAGTAACCTGAAAATGCTCCCACTTTCCCCAGTTTCCTTTTTTCTTTATTGTTTTCATGTGCATGTGTTAAAATTCATCCAAAACAAAAATGGCATTTCATGCACTCATAAAATCTCCTTGTCTAAATAGTGCCATTTGTAAGATAGGGGTCTTCACTCTCCTGGCAAAGAAATGACAAGTAACTATAAAGTATATTTAAGAAATGGCACAGAAGTACCCTGCAAGGTTTTCCTTTCCTTCAATCCAGCACAAGGCAAAACCTTTTTCATGGGGACCAGGCTTATGAGGCCTAATCCTCATTAAATTTGAGTGTTTATCAAGGAAGATTTTGTTACCTGTCTTAACTATGCTCTGCCAATAACCGAGATTAGTATATTTGACTAAATTTAAGTACCACTGTCACTCTGTACTACTCCTAAATTAGTGTTGGATTAGTCATAAATAGCACATTGCCCTGAAACAGTTTATAAGCACAGGTTACAACAACTCGGAGACAGAAATGAAACAAAGCAAGAACCCTTAATGATCAAGATTACATCTTCAAAAAGGAGCAGGAAGAAGTACAAATTTCAGTAATCCCACCCCTTTACCCTAAATTACAACAGTTCATATTACACTTCCATAATAACACCATTCTATATAATAACTTTTAACACTGTTCAACAAAATATTGATAAGCTACTTAGAGCAACCTTTAAGTTGTGCCAAAAACCTTTCTAATTCAAGATATGCCTTTTTGTATGAACGCCTTCGTACAAAAATAGAGCTGTATGTTAATCTGTATCAATAATAATCAAGGTGATACATAATAATCAAATAATTCAGTACAAATTCATAAATAAACAATAAAAATGTCTATCTCTCTTTTGGAATCGGGGAAACTGTTCATAGAATTAACTAACTGGCTTAATTTAGTATTTTTTTATTAATATGTTTAACTGAACTGTCCCCAAAGTGAAAAATGTACTCATGTGGGCAATGAACTTAAGTTTCATAGTCACCATTTTTCATGTCATCTATTTAAAAATATTTGTCAGTTGTTAATCTTATCTTCTATATGGCCTGGGGACATCCTTTCATTGTTGAATTGTATTTATTTCAGGTTTAAACAAGATTATTAAAATGAAATAAAAATGAGAACATATCACATGCAGATTTATTAATAACTGAATTACAGAAATTTAATCACTTGTTACAGTGCTGGGAGCCCGCATGATGTCATTCCAGTGTTTCACAGCTAGTTTATTAACCTACAGGGCTTGAAATTTACTTAACACAACTGGTAGGTTAATATTCACTGTCTGATACCCTGCCGAGGACTTAAGTCTTCTCTTTACATGGTGCTTTCCTGCAGTTTGTTTGAGGTATACATCAGGTCGAACTGTCAAACTGTTCGCTACAGTGCTGGTTGTGAGTGAGACGTTTATATTGCTAACGTAATATTCCTCAGTTATTGCATGTTTCCTTTGGCGTGTTGTGCAGAATCGTGTCTGTGATTTTTGCTACAGCTCATCTTCATCCAGAGGGGCTCCATCATCTTGACTTACTCCCTGGTCTTTATTGGTGTGATGTGCAACACCCCCAACTGCTGATTTAACTAATTTCTTTAATGGATACAAAAATTCACTGCTTGGTATCTCTGCCATAGTAAATCTAACTTAGCATAGCCAAAGAAGCTATACTGCAAAGCACAACAGCTGCTGTTGCATAGTTTTGCTTCTGGTATTTTTTTTTTTCTTTTTTTTCTGAGAAAGGCTGTTCAAGGCTCGTTCATACAGGGTCAGAAACATCTTCAGCTCCTTGATCCATATGATATTATGACCAATGCATATCACAAACGTTTCACCAGGACCACAGGAGACTAGGGCTGAACTATTTCGATAATAATCTAATTGCAATTATTTTCGCTAATTTTGTGATTGCAATTTAATATGCAGTATTTTTAAGCTCCTCATCTTATGTAGTATTCAACAAACACAAGCTGTCAATAATTCTGTATTATCACCACAACAATATGAAATTCATTAAACTAGTAATAAATAATTTGGGAAAAAATATCTAATTGCAATTATTGTAGTTAATATCAAATTTGAGCCAAAATAAAAATCTAATTTGAGATTAGCCACAATTGCTATATTAACATTAAGAGAAACATTTCCAAAAACAAGACAAATTGTTTATTTAGTACACATATTCTAAAAAAAAAAGAAACTTGAATGTTTGTATCATGTGTAAAGCATTAAATCTCCCCTGCAAAAAATGTATTAAACTGGTATTTTGACATATTTCAGGTTCAAGAAATATTGCACTGTCTGCAATTTGACCATAGCAGCAGGCCATACTGTGATTCAAACTAATTTTTGATTAATTGCCCAGCACTAAAGGAGACTGTGTTAAAAGGTGGAAAAGGGTATAATAATAGGCCACCTTCGGATCAAATTAAAGAAAATGTTAGGACTACTTGCATTAAAAGTGTTATGGACTGTTGTTTTTTGTTTTAGCCATAGAAAATTTAACATGGGAGAATATTTACATTAGTTCCAACAAAGTTCTCAAGAGAAAAATCAAAAGGCATGTCAATGCTCTGTCAAAACAAAAAAATGAAAATAGGATTTTTCCCCAAAAACAGCGTTGTACAGAGGAGTCCTCCATAATATGGTTGTTTATTTTCATGGCTTAACAAGCTGTCTGTACTGAACAAGTTCAACAGCCTACATTTTTGGTGTGTTAACTCAGTTTGTGGCTAATGTTTGAATAAGATATGTGACGATGAAGGGTGTGGTAAGAAAGCTGTTGTGACTAGTCGGACCTGCTTGGTAACCTTAAATCCACAAAGAGGAATTGAAGTAGATGGATGACAATAAATCCTACATGGTAATAAAACACATGGCCTTCGAGTAGCAGCTTGAGCAACGACTACACATCCTAAAACTGCACTGTATATTTCAAATTGCAATATAGTTTCGACTATCAAATCACAAACTTTGTGAGGAACTTTAAATGGCACTATGAGGAATGTGACAGACACAGGCAAGGTACGAAAAAACAAAGTGGATGCACAGTCAAAAAAATAAGACTATAAAAACAGACCTCGTGGCAACAACCGTACATCTCTTAGTAGGCTTTAAATGGCTAATATGAGATAGAAGTTATTACCTGGAAAAAGTGGATTTTGTCAGAACCCAAACACACCTGAATCAAAAATAAATTCTGAATCCAGTGTCGAGAGAGATCCAGTCCAAGTTTTCCACTGATCTCCATGCACTTTTTTAGGATGAAAACAAAAGAGCTGTCTATGACGATATAATGACTTTAAAGCTGAGATAAACCCATTACAAGTTCGCTGATATTTAGACACCCTGCCTGGGTCGGCAATAATGTCCGAAATCAAGACGCCACCCTTGAAAAATGCACAATATTTAGTTTTATCGAGTCGACATGCTAGAAAACGATAAAACACTGTTTACTATCAAAGCACATTTTCTGTATGTACTTACTCTGCGACAGCACATATTTGCTTGAGCATGCCGTAAGGTTACATTTCCTGGCAGGCATAACACGATGACTCTTCGCGGTTCTGATCAGGTTTCTGTGAAGCTGGAAAGCCAGTGGTCGTATTACCGATGACAAAGCCACCATATTGATCAAGCTAATTTTCACAGCTTCCCAAACGGCGCGGCTCTGAGATCACTTCACCGTCCTTCGGCGTGCCGTCCTTTGTCGTGTTTTGCCTGTGTTTATACAGTCCTTTGGAAGTAAGCTGTGGGGACGGAGTGCGTACAAAAACTATGTACTGGCTGCTAGTCTGTTACTTCCTTTCTACTGCTGGCAATAAGGCGGGGAAGAGGAGGGCTTAAACTTAACATACATTAAGCATCTGACCGAAAAAGCACACAACTATTTCGCTAAAAACTACGGTTATTTCACCGGTTCAAAATTTGATAAGCCAGCCGATACACCATTTCAGAGGGTGAGGAAGGGGGTCCGGTGCTAACCAATCAGTGATCTCCAAACAAGGGGCGTTGACAATGTATAGCAAGGTTCGTGTTTAACGGCGACAAGTTACCTCATACGAATGTCCATTGCGGATTTTTTGTTTAATTTTATTAATTTAGGGACATTCATGAAGCAAAAGATAGAGATAGATGTGGTGAACGTGGTTTTCAAATATTTTTTTTAAATACCGAAAATCTTGGTAAACCCCCTGAAGGTTGTTTTTTTTCTCCTGTCCCACCCACTAATTGACCAATTTACATATCTAATGCAACAGTTGAAATTATCTTTAAAATCCCCTTTTTTGGTATGGTTCTGTTCATACATATGTTTTGCTATTGCTACGGCAGTTTTTAAACCCCCAACAGATACAAACACCATTTTCTCATCTATAATGGCAGACACCAGGCTCTGAGGCAGCATTGAAGCCCCAGTGCTTCAATGTGGATCATTTTCTCATGTTGGTATGCGGTACCATTTTTAACGAATTTCCAAGTTTTTCAACATCAAGGTATCCTACAGGATAATGTCAGGGTGGCTGTCCGCCAGCTGAAGCTCAGAAGAAATTGGGTGACGCAGCAGGGCAACGACCCTAAACGTTTAAGTACTATTTACTACAGCATGGCTTCAAATAAACAAAAAATAAATAAGACAAAAACCCAGAAAATCCACCTTTTGGAGTAGCCTAGAGCCCAGACTTGAATCCAATAGAGATGCCGTGGAATGAACTCAAGAGAGTCGTTCACACCAGACAGCCTTAGGATATGGATGAGCTGAAGCAGTGCTGTAGGAAAAACTGGTCCGAAATTCCTCCTGAACATTGTGCAGTTCTGACCAGCAGCTACTGGAAACACTTGGTTGAGGTTATTGCTGCCAAAGGAGGATCAATTAAATCTAGGCTTTTCTTACTTTTTCCAGCAGCACTTTGAATGCAAAGACTTTCAAATTTATAACTGTTTGTGCGGTATTAAGTGTACAGATCACATTCGGTGACCAATTATTGCAGAAAAGTCGATATTTTTAAAGGGTTCACATACTTTTTCTTGCCACAAATGTGATGTGGATGTGATATGTGTGTATGAATATTATGTATTTACATGACGTACCCTCTTTACTACACATAGGCCTATTTCTAGTTATATGTCACAGATGGATAATAATCATTGTAATCTGTGAAATACTACAAACGTGGAAATAATATTTTGCACCTGAATTTAAAGTTAAGTAGACACTGTCTGCACCTTGCTACTCATAATATTGTTGCATTACCTGTCATGTTTGTCTGTTTTGTAATCTACAATCTATTTTCCTTTCAAGTATTATTTAAGTATCTATCTGAAATATTGGTTTTAAAAAATAGAGGGATCAGATTAGTTTTAGTAACAGGGTTAGACGGCCCCCATAACCATAGTCACTAACACCTGCCTGAATGAGGGAAACTAAACATGCTAACTTTTGATCTGAGTTAAGCGTTCACTATAATTTTACTGTTTTTACTAGGGTTACCATGGCTGTTTTACATCAGTAAGAAGTGAACCCCATTGTAGAACTAAAAACCTAAAGTTAATCGTGACATTACTTTGCTGTAAATCCTAATTTGTTGTACAAACCTTAGTACTAGGTAATTTTTACTACCTTGATACACCCTCAGTAGCAGCACAGCTGACATGGTTTACAGTAATACATTCTGTACTTATCACTCAACATATTTCAGTACACTGTACACAGATTGCATGTCATCTGATAAGTTCTTTCCATACAAGGGTCCCACTTAATGGGACACATTCACATTCAGTATCTTTATGACTGGTTATTCTTTGGCAATTTACAACTGTTTCAGTGCTTAAAAAATGCTTCTGGGTTTTTATGTTGGCATTTGATTCCTATTCAAAATTAATGTGCTTAAAGACATTCAGATATTATAACTATTTATGTCTGACAAGTGTGAAATTTGACATTGGAACCAGAAAACAAATATATTCTGGGTGTTTTCACCTATTTAGTAGCATAGAAGTGAGAGTAAAGATAGAACGGATCAATTGGCCAAAACATTGTTTGGTTACCTTATTTAGTCTCTTGTTAATGTTATAAATTTACAGTCTTACGTTTACTGAAAAATAAAACAGACAAATAAAGAAAACACAGGAAACCTTTTGATTTGTTGAATTTATTGTGTTCACCAAATAAGCCTCAAGGGATCTCAAAGGACATCAACCAGTGTGATCAAAATGAAAACTAAAATTTCAGTTACTAAGGGTTAGCCTGGAGAGGGTAGCTGGAGTGCCAGTGGATTTTTTAAATTAATTTGGAGGCTTTTTGAATAGCAGGTAAAGACATGCAGGAAAGAAGCCTCAGACTAGACGAGGACAACAGCCTCTGTACACAGGGTGCACAGACATAACCACAAGGCTACTGGAGTCCCTTTGCCAGTGGTTCTTGTACCATTTCATTTGGGGGCTCCAACTGCCTTTGGATTTATCAAAGTAAATGAAAAAAGCCTTAGCTCTTGTCATTGCAGGACTATCTCCAGTTAAACAGTCCATAAAGGTTGACTTCAGTAACAAACAGAACCAAGTAACTTGTTGGAAGTAGCTGTGCCATGTTTACATTAAACCAATGCTAGCCTGGATGTGAGCTGCTTGTGCTTTGAACCAGAACATTTAGGACGCAATGCAGTTTCAACAAAGAGCTGTTGTGATGCTTCATAACTGTTCCATAATCTTTTTAAAGCACTGGACACCTCATAGTGGTGGTGTTATGTAGGGTATGGTAACATATTTGCAACTAAAACATGTTAGTTTTAGAAAAGAGGTAGAAAACTAACGCCCAATGGCACAACATGGCCATTTACTCCATGTGCTGTGCTTTACCTGGTCACTTCAACAACACATACCAACAGGCACAATGGCTGGACTGGCACAGTCCCTTCACAAGATCAATATACAACCCAAGTAAATGTTTTTGGTGTTTAAATCTTTTTAACCTGACCACAAAGCACAAAAACACCCTGACTTGTTTAACACGAATACAGTACGTTTATAAAAAAAGGACAAAAAACACTTTATCATCAAGAAAAGCATTTATATATGGACCAAAAAATTAATAGGAATAACAACAAGTTGTATATATTTTTCAAAACTTTTTCAAATGTGGAATCTATTTACAGTGTCATGTCAAGGAGTGGAGGGGCCTATTAAAGCACAAACTGGGAGAAGGAAGCAATCAAAGTCTTACAAGGGTTATTCTTCACACCAGAGGTGTAATATTTACAGCTATCAATGAATCAAAATGACAAGTGTTCAAAAAGTTTCAGCCTGTACAGAGGACCAGGTAGGACAGATTAGTCCAGTGCAATGATGTCACTGTCATCATTGTTGGATGGAGATGCTGCTGCACTTGACTGATTCATCCTAGGGCGCTTGCTGGAGGTCTCACCAATATCTTCGTCCAAGTGCTTCCTCTTTGTGCTGCAGGGTGCTGCTGCAGAGCTGGAAGGTGCCCCTTCCTCATCATCAGAGTCAACAATCATTATGTCATCATCCTCTGCTGGAGCTGACCAAAGAAGTCAGAGATGGAAAAAAAAAAGAAAAAAAATTTCAGTCTCTACAAATACAAAACAATATTCCTTAAAATAAACAAAAGATTGAAATCAGAATTTTTATCAAATTAAAATCAAAGGTCAGTTTAAATCAAATATTCATATCAACCTGGTTCTACATAGGTGAAGTAAAACAGTTACCATTCTAAAAAATAGTTGTGTTGAGGTTAGTTGCTGTACATCCCCCAACTTCACCTGAGTAAGCTACCTCCCAATAAAGAGCTTGTCGAAATCTGACATCCAGGCCAAAGGCAAGAAAAGTTGAAGCAAAAACACTTAAAGGTTGTGCACTGTCTACAAATAAACATTTTTGAACTTTTGTACAGAAAGGGAGACATTTTGAAATGTGAACACTTGAAGCAAGGACAGTATATAATATACTTTCAAATTCTAGAGTATCTGTTGTCACACAAGAATTGGAACCCAACTAGGTACCATCTGATTTTAAAATATTTTGGATTGAGGTAGTGGGCGATCAAATAGGCTCAAAAAGCACAGCGTCCTGTTTTTATAATAGATATGTGTTAGGTACAGCTGATAATACATTATATGTGAAAAAAAATCATGGGAAAGCCAATTCTATAATTGATTTATTATAATTATTTATTTAAATGTATTTTAACAGGAAAGCCCCATCGATATTATGAATCTCATTTATAAGAGTATCCTGGCAAAGACAGGCAGCCGAACGATTAACAAAGACACAGACATAAAAATGGAATAATCACAATAACAGAAAAAAAAAAAAAAAACCCTGGGTCACAGATGAAAGTCAGATTCTACAACCTGATGCATCTTTCTCCACTGTCTTCATTCTACCTTTAAAAAAAATTAAAGAGATCAAATACCCAAGACATAAGGTCTCCTGGAGCAGATTCCAGGCTGCAGGAGCAGTGTACCTGTTACCCATTTTAAAGTTTGAGGAGTTGAGGGAAAGCTGCCAAAGAAAAGGCTGAAGCAAAAGAGCTGGTCTGTTGAGGTTGGATGTCTGGTCTTTGCAGGCCAGTCACTCTGGAGCGCTTTTATGGTAAGGCACAAGTGTCTAGATGGCTCTGGTCAAAGAGGGCTTATCGGTGGTTGGCTGCTACAGCAGGCTGAGGTCTGATCAGTCTTGGTTGGGTTGCCTTGGAGAGGCTGTACGATATTTAAAAGACCCAAAGACCTTGATAGTCCTTGGTAACATCACAGACAAGAGATGTAACAAAACAAAAATGAAATATAACGATAATTATTACCTAAAATATCACAGTTAACAGTATTATCACAGTATTGTTGTGATTTGCCAAAAATCAAAAAAATGTACTGATTCCTCTTATCCTGAAGAGCACCTGATCTTGGCGACAAAGTTTTGGATACCTTTGACCCCATGTAGCACTCACCCACCTTCTTTTTTTTTTTAATTTACTGATTCAGTTTGATATTATTTTGATATTAGAAAGTTTGATATCAAAAACACTATAAATCAAATAAGTAGTGCTGGGACTAGCCTACACATTTTTGTTTAATTATTAAAAGTAAGCATGAATACTTAATCATGCATTAAAAAAGGCACTTTGCTTACATTGTTGATACCACATGCTTTAACCAACATATTTTACATTTTTTATGTTTGATAGGGCAAGAAAGTACAAAATGACCAAAGAAAATGTGAAAAGATGTTGCTCTTGCCATGACTTAAGTTTTTTTTTTTTTTTTTTAGCATTGTAGATTCCATCTTTTGGCTTGGTTTTTCTTTTTGAATATGGTCCAAAACTATAGAATCAGTTATTTGACATACCATAGATATTTTTAAATGTAATACTTTTTAGTTTGACTTTTGTGTTGATGGCAATGATAAAAATTATCTTCTTGTTTGTTTAATATTTGGGGAAATTAGTCCTTGAAAATAGCAATTGGAAACTTAGGCCCACAATGATGAATCAATGTATTTCAAGTACCGCAAATCCTCATATAAAGATCCGGGTCTATATTTACAAAACTGTACCAGGCCTTTATAAGAAGCAGGCTCATTGTTTGGAGTCAGGTCCTTTTATTTAATTCTCACTTAGATGAATAACTGTTCATATTTTGATTCTCATGGGGGACTTTCTCATTTAGTGAGAGTAATGATTGTTGTCCAATTTATCTGTAAACCTTTTCAATCTAAGCATAACGAATGACTGGTCACTTCCTGTGTTTGTAAACTGATTGTAATATTGATCTAAAATCAACCTAACTTTGTTGATCAGTAAATGATTGTGTGAGGATTCTGATTGATCAGGCTGTTGGTTTGTTTATTTTCCATGTTCTCTGATCAGATGCAAGTCAAGATTACTGCCTAAACACCTGTGCTTTGTCTCATATTGATGTTAGACACTTCCATAGTCATTAATGTGGTGGTGCTGAAACAAACAATGATTTAAAATGATTTAAAATGCCTGGTAGTGTGTGTGTGTGTGTGTGTGTGTGATGAAAATATAGCCATTATATATATATATATTTTTTTTTTTTTTCTTTTTCTTTTTAAGAAACTCCATTTTTTTTCTTTTCATAAACAAACTGTTTTATGTCATCACTGACTCGCTCCATTTGTCCCTTGGTAAACTCTCCTGTCAGCACTACTCCTCTGTGTGCCTGTGTGTATTTCCAGCTTCAGTCCCGAGCCCCGTCTGAGCCAAGGATTTAATTGGCCGAGTAATGTCACGTGTGACAATCAAGAAAAGCCTAGATGTTTCCAATAGTCTCTGATCTGAGAGCATTCAAAGCTGCGCTCTTTCAAATAATAATGCATGTTAATTTAGACATAAATCCTTTATCATACCCCGGCTAATAAGGCCCTCATTTGTTTGTTTGGACCACGACCCTGGCCATAATACAGGACCCAGCCACAGTTTGACTCTCAGTCTTTGAGGAAGTATGGTAATTATAAGCACAAAAACATTTCTTGTAAATATGCAAGATTTACTGTCAGACTTTCCATTATGTTTTATACAATTAAACTGCTAACAATTTTTTAGTGGTGAACAATCACATCGTTTCAGACTTCAGTGACAAAAAATACCGCTACAGCTTTGAAGGCATATAGAATTAAAGGTGCTAAGTAATGGGCAAACATTCTTATTCAATCAACAGAATATATTTTTTGGCTCAGTATAATATAATTGATATACAAAGTAAGAAACACTGTGATGTGAAAAGGAGAAAAAGATTTTCTGCTGACCTTTTGAAGAGGTGGATGGCTGGGCAGAGTCCTTGTTGCCATTGGTAATACTGTTAACTTCCTCTTGGTTTGTCTGAGGGGGAGGAGCTTTGTCTGGGGCCTCACCAACAACTTCAAATTCAACATCTCGCTCTAGCTCCTCACTGCCAACACACATAATTCAGTCATTGCCAGTAAGTTAACTTCTGTCAGCATCAAAAATACATCAGAAAAATTCAGATTAGGTGCAACCTCCTGTATATTGATTTATATGCAGACATACATATGAAAAATGTACATACCACACAACTATATATCATGAATTAGAAATGTAAATACCTTTTATTTACTCAATAATTATTGTTTTACATTTTCATGTGTTCATATTTTTTATTAAAGACCTTTGTTTATTGATGAGGGGACTGGGACTATGTTGGCGGTATGCATGGTAATGCACAGTGTATTTGTATGCTTTTGTTGTAAGCGGGCCATTGTACACATGGTGAAAATAAAATAAAACCCTGTATAAAAAGATATATACGGAAAATACCTGTGAAGGACATTAACAAGGAGTGTGTAGTCTTGGAGAAAGTCATCAGCTTGGAGGCGACTGCCATTACGGATCCCAAAATCAGAGAGAAATTTGCTATTGTTGGCTGTAAAGGACATACGTATGTGTTAGCAATGCTACAAATTATTTATTATTTTACTGTAATGACAAGGTCGTCTTCATCATCATGATCATTTTCTGCTGTCATTAAAAATTCCAAACTATTTTTGTCACATTTGTCAATCCTGGCACTTCTCAGACAGCTCTTGCATGTTCTTTCCTCTCAGTAGTACTTGTTGAGCTAATTTGTGCTGCCTGCCCTGTCCAACTTTACCTTCAGTCTCTCCTTCTTCTGAGGAGATAAGAATGGTCCCTTTTCCATCCTCTATCTGGACATCTGGAGCCACCATGCCAAATCTCTCCTTCAGTATCTGATTTTAAAAACAACAAAGAAAGAAAAGGAAAAACATAGGATTATCAAGTTCGAAAAAGATTAAAGGCAAGAAAACATCGCACCCCACACACCATCATGTAAGTGTATGCAAAATGTGAAGTCAACTACTCCAATTATATCAGGGGTGTGATAAAGACAAAAAAAAAAACAAGAAAATATGCAATTCATAAATTTAACAACAAAAAAAAAGCTAAACTTAATGTTAAAGCATCTGTTAAAACATCTGCAGCATATGCTACATTTGTTTTAAATGCCAGTAATTGGGCAGTTTTTATCAAGTTTACAACAGTCCCTGAGCTTAGGGAAGGTTCAATAGAGGGAATATGGGGATCCACTTCCAAGAAACGTGAGCCTAAAAACTCTGGGATTTTTTTGTTGTTGCAATTTTAGCTTTTCCTTACCTTTTTTATTTACTTCTTTGTCCAATTTAGTTAATTCGTTTTGAGAGGCAACCTTTATTCGTGATAATGGACTTAATTTACATCAAGATCAACCAATTCATATTCATTAAATTAAGATACATTGATAAGTGTTATTAAGTAAAATTCCATTTTTGTGATAATATATTGCTGTTTTTAGCAACACAATAGCTACTTGCTGTTTATTAACTAAGAGAATACAAAAGCATGGCAAACTGTTCGTATCCAACTCTATATAGTCTTATCCTTTAACATTAGCACAGCATGAAGAATAAAAAAAAGTCAAGATAGCACACAGCTGTCCTTTTAAAATCTGCAGATTCAGTACAGGTTGAACAGTAATTTATATCCTGTTGAAAATTAAAAATTCATTGATCAGCTTTTTAGGTCACCATTAAATTCAGCAGATGTGCATCCATAGATACACTGTGTAGTAATTCATTGATGCATAAGAAACACGCTACTTAGGCTATGCATCCTACTTGTCAAATCACTGAGTGATCGGCAATACAAAATAAAATACATGCATGAATGATGACATTTGCTATCAGATCAGTAGTGTTGATGTTTTTGCAGTTTCACTTGTGCTGGTAGGTGTATATTATAAACCAAACCTAGTACATTACCCTCTCCTGCAGGGACAGGACTATGGTTTTGTGGACATTGAGTTTGACAGTGACTTCAGGTTTGCTGGCACAGACATAGCAGTTATTGCTGGGTGGGTCAAGAACACATGGGACCAGGAGCTTCTTTCGAAGATTGGGACACTTGTTCAGGAAGATCTGGAGAGGAAAATAAAATAAAAGACTACATGGAATAAAAGGAGACAACCAGAACTGGAAGGGAAGATTTCAAACAATACATTTCTGTAAGATAAGGATCTGAGTATGTCGACAATAAACACAAATTGTTATATTTAAAAGTCTACGATTTCATTTCGAGCAGAGAGCAGAGTGCTAGTAGAACATAAAGGATAGCTTCGAGTCCAGTCAAACACATTAAATATAACAGATACTTTCCAAAAGTTTTCAATCTCTCTCTGATCCCAATTCAGGTGAAATAATCTCAAGGTCAGAACAGATATTGGACAACAGGTTGCTAGTTTACACCAGTAACCAGTCATACTGAATGTATATTTTTAATGAATATTCCATTCTTCAAAATGTATCATCAGTGGATGCTAAAACATTAAATCTGAACAAAAAAAATCCTGCCATATGATACAAGGACAGCAATATATATTTTTTCTGACTTGTTTAGAATGCTTGCAGGGAAATCCTGTCTAAAGTAGCTAATTAACATTTTTGTATGTAAACAGAAAACACTCATTAAATGGTATGTGCATCTAATATTTGATCATTTATATTCATAAATGTTCCAGCAGCCTATATAACAGTCTTGGTCGTATTGACGTAGCTAAAAATATTCCTGCCTGCAGGATGTCTCATTGGAGCAAAACTGGCCCCCAACCCAAAATGAGTTTGACATCCCTGGTCTAATCCATACTGTATCCTGCTTCCTTAACGTCTAATCTAATATTCTGGCAAGCGAGTGTATTTTTTAAAATAAAACACTGATAGACAGTGGATGTTTTATTATGAGCATTAAAGTAAAAATCCATTAAAGACAAGATACAAAATTATTTTGACATTTAAATATCATATTTTTTAAGGGAAGAAAATCTGTATCATCCAAAATCTTTATTGTTAGGTCAGACAAGGAAAAAAACTGGAATCAGCCAATCAAAGTGTAATCAGTACTCCTCTGATTTAATAAGAGAAAACTGTTTTAAGAGAACACATCTCCATAGATAAAACCTTTTATTTTGCTCTTAAAATGCACAAGATTGGTGCATTTGAATTCAAAATATCCAAGGTTTTCTCCAGGGGGGACATTTCCCCAGACCCACCTAGAAGGTCCATTATCTCCTTAAATAATTTGGGAAAACACTGGATGTAAAACATGCCACTCTGTCAGACTTTTCTTCTCAATCTAAAAAATGTGGGGGAAAAAAACAAAACAAAAAACAAAACAGACTACTAAAGGACACACGGGCCATTCTACAGAATTTGGGCCAATTGCAGTCCCATACTAAAAACACATTTTAAAAGACAATTAGATAGTCACAGCCTTGATATTTATTAATGTCATGTTATGATCTGTTCAGTACAAACACACTGGTTTAGATAGCATTTGATTTAATACATAAAATTATGTGACTTTGTATTAGCAAGTGGCTGTCCCAAACTCTCATGCCTAAATATCAATGAATCTTTTTTCATTTAAATGATATTTATTTTTTTATCCTAGGGTTTATCTATATATATTTTTGATTTATTTTAAAGGAAAGTTGAAATATTCAAATTAATTTTGTGGTTTTGTTGTAAATTCAAGTAATATACGTCAAATATATGTCACTACTGAAACAAGATGAGTTAAGGTCCATAGGGGGTGCCTGTTTTCAGCTACAAACACCAGAATTTTTACCAACAATCAAGACAGACTTCTTCATTCTAAAGGCCAAATGATGAGTACAGAGGTAGTACCGTTTCTAAGTTATTGTGTTGAAAAGTCTGAAAAATCAAATGTTTTTTTAAGGCTGTCACTACCTTAACACATAATTTCTGCAACTACATAAATGTTTTTGCTTTTATTGATAGATGCAATGTTTTTATTAATGAAAATTTTTTTCAAATCTGTGATTGCTGGCCATTTTTAGCCTAGCATTGCTGAGTTTTGTAACTAAGTAGCTAAAATTGTCACAACCAAAACTACCAAAACAGTCACTACCGTGACATATGGTAAAGTTGAGGCTGTGACCTGACTGTTTCAGTTGTGACAAAATGAACTGATGTCAATTATTTTTAGAACAAAGAATTAAATTTTTTTAACATAAAGATAATTCTTGTTTTTATTTTATCAAGTATTTTCCCAGATAGAGATAATATCTCAATATCTCATATCTCAAAGTGAACTTAAAAAAAAGCTAAAACTGCATTTTTATTATCACCTTTATATGTTAAACAGCTTTCTCTTCACCACCATTATTTTTGCTAATGCTAGTATTACAAGCAAAATTTGCAAAGGTAAAGCAGTGATTTTTATTCTGAATAGAAGTCTATGTTGCGGTGGTGACAAATTTGGGGAAATTAAAGTTATTAAGAGTTAGTTTGAAAAAAAACAAAACGAACATTGAGTGTACCTTTACTATAGATGTATCCCTTGATATAGTGCAACAGATATATGATACAAATGTTTATGAAATAGCATACCATTTTTCAACAAAATTCCAACTCTAAATTTGCACAAATTCAGTAGAATGGCCCATATACATGGGATTCTTTTGATTTTACAGTCTAAAACACGTTTTATGTTTGATGCAGAATAAGAAAACAAATCAGATATTAAATTCAATAGGGATATACTCTTTTACAGTGATTTTATCAAATTAATGCTCAATTTCACCTTAAATAGTTATTTAAAACATTTTTTAAATCCCAGCTCACATGACTCTTTTGAAACTGTTGTTGTTTATAATGTCTATTGTCCATTTTAAGCTCTGTTTCTCCTCCGGTATTAATCTCAGCAAATGTTGTGAAGTGCCATAGAAGCCCGTTTCAGACTGGCCGCGTGTTTTGCTTAGTGTGTAACACGCGTGTCTGCTCAAACTCCTGCAGGTGCAGCTTTCACACAAGGCGCGAGTTTGCTGCGTGTCAGCCGCATCTCCCTGCTGTCAAAGCCCTGTCCTTTTTCATAAGTTTTACCCCAATAAGCCCCACTACAAACGACTTGATTCAGTGTAAAGTGGAAGTATGCTGGGAACTATTCAAAATAAAATCAATCTGTACAAGTGAAAGGAGTTCCTCTACAGAAATGTTAAACCGGGCTTTTAATTTGCAAAGCACAAACCAGAAAAGTTTCCTGAGACATATTCTACCAGTGAGGAGACAGACAGCTTAGTAGTTCTTTAGAGAACAACTTTATCAAACAGGCACATTTGAGCTTGTGGCCTTCCTCGGGGTTATCAAGAAACATACTGTAAACATATTCTCCCCATGTGGATGTGCATATCCAAGGTATGCACCTAAGGACAAGGTAAATATGGCTCTCCATTTATCATTTCCTATTTATTATGGTCCATAACCATATGCAGCACATGGAAAAAATAAAATTTCTAAACTCTCTGCGCCTGAGCTACACTTATCAGGCGCGCAACACACAGCACATAAGCAGGGAGTCTGAAAGCATGACTTGCTAACATGCAAACAAACTGAAAATCCAGACATGTCGCGGCTGAGATGCACGTGTCACACTTCCAGTCTGAAATAGGCTGAAGTTTACTGTGCTGCAGCGTCCAGTCAGTGAGTGATACCCAACAAGGGGGCCCATCTTTCAGTAAAAAGAGTTTGGGGAAACCTGCTCTCACGGTCCTCCATCCAGTTTAAGGGCTTTGGAATAGTCGCTATGATGGTGGGTCAGAAACTACTTCTGGTTGGACCGAAAATAGGACTGATGAAATAAGCAACATGGAATAAAGGTAATGGCTAGTTGAACTCACCGTGCGACAGGTATCCAATTCCCCAGAGAGGATCTTAAGAGCCTCTAGCACAATAAGACCTGCTATGATGGCATTGGTTGTCGCAATTGCCGGAATGATATTACCTGCCATGGCTGAAAAAAGAAGAACATAAAGCCATTATGAGGGTCGGTACTTTGAAAGTGAAGAGCAAACTCTATATTACTGATTTGTCCAGTGTCAAGAACTACTCAGACAAACTTACACTTAACATCAAAACGGCTTTTCATGTTCATACTGAAGATGTGCATACGCAGGTTTGCTGCTGCGGTGACAAAGTCCATGGCTGGAGGGTCATCCTAGAAGAGGAGGGGGTGAAAGCATTTAACTCAAGCAACTAAAACAAATGTACAGTATAATTTTAAATCAAAATATATTTTTCAGTCCCAAATGCATCTCATCAGCTAGTCTGATACATGGTCTTTAGAATTAGTTGTCAATATTTTGATTAATAGCAAGGGGCTCCAACAAATGTTCTGTATATGAAGGTTTAAGGACATGAGAAGAGTAAAATGTAATTCTATACCATAACAATCACAAATTCATCCCTGTGCAACAAACTTAAAGATTAAAAAAAAAATCCACCCTCTGACATTACTACAAAGAAAAACAAATATGTAATCCTTTTTTGTCTGGAAGATTTTCCAACAGATCAATACTTCCATATTTTGGGCGTTGATTCTTCACATTTTTTTCCACCTGAAGTGCTAAACTATTTCCCCTGTTGCTGTTAAACCATTTTACCTTGTCCCACACTAGCTCTGCTCCTTCTCCCTTCTCATGCAGCTGTTGGCGGAGGGTCTCTACGCTGTGCTGAAACAGCTGGCAGTGACCCCAAACACCTAGAATCTGCTGGTCCTTTAAACCTGAAACTGGAGATTCCTCTTGAGGACAAGCTGAAAAATAAGACAAATATCAACACTGGGAATTTGAATCACTCTGGACTTCAAAGAGACTGCTGTGCAGACCTACTTTGACTGTGACTGTACACACCCGATACCATAGCAATATTTGACTATTAAAAAGTTAGTTTTTTCCACAGCAGGGGACGTGGTAATGCAGACTACAAAGACAGTTATTTCTCAGTTAAAGCTAATGATTAAGCTACGAGATTCTATCAGCAAATTGTTCTTTGCCATGCTTTAATCCTTTTTTTTTTTGTACCAGCCTCCTGATTGGGGGTCTTACGTCCTGAACTTCCTGCTTATCAAATGTCTTAAAGGCAACTTAACTGGAGCAAAATAATTCATACACCATTCACCTGATAAGTTTTTATTTTGCAGAATATTTTAGATTGTGTTACAACTGTCAGTGCTGAATTTTTCTGAGCTGTGTTGCTATTCATGCAGCTGCTGTTCACCTGTGAAGTTAGATGCACTGCACAATTTACACCACAAGGTGGTGTCTGGGAGTAAAGATCAGATTAACACAGAAGTGAATAGAAGACAACTCTGTTGATGTGTTACTAGTGCTAAGTGTGTAAGGCAACAGTGCAAAACTATAGCACTGCAATGGCAGCCGGCAAAAACATTTCAGGCAAAATAAAACAACCTTGTTGCATTTGTGAGTTCAGAATAAAGAAGACAGACAGGACAATATCACCCTGTGTTCGCCTGTGTTTCTGGCTGCAACAGGTAACAGGCAACCAGACAATTCAAATTGTGCATTGTGTTTGTTCTTTAAATAGATGCCTACTTAGAGTTTTTCTAGAGTTGGAGCACACATATAAACATAAATTATCAAAGACAATGTGTTTTGATCATGGGAAGGTCAAAACCCTGATTGCTATTGCTAACAAAATGCCATAATTGGACAGGCCTAGTTTAAGTCCCCCTTTTACCCAACTAAACAGCCCGGAACTGGCAAGGCAACATGTGTTCTGACACTTTTATACCAGAACCAGTATTAACTTTTTCACTGATTTAAGCTCCAGTAGCTGCTCTATTGTACGGACCAGGTGCCAAGATGACTAAAGTTACAATGTTACAATGTAATTTAGCAGACGCTCTTGTCCAAAGGAACGTATATCCGAGAGTAAGTACAACACAAGCAAAGATCTAGACAAAAAGAAACAACATCAATGAGTGCAACAAAGCACTTCAAGTCCATTAGGAAGCAGGTGCCGCCATGCAGTGTTAAAGCCAATACACATAGTGAATGAAAGGGTTTTTTTTTAACTAGTAAACATCAGCAATGAAACAACCAATAATCAATGTGAGACCTCTCATCATCACCATCAATTAAATTGTCTTCACAAACAAATAATGAAAGTACCAAGTGCTTGGTCACATACAAAGAGCTGGGCATAAAAATCCCAGAAGTAGAGCAGGACAGTGCAAACCAACTGTGGTTGGAAGACTGATTCTACAACTGGGGAAAACAACGGAGAAGAGTCTAGCTAAGTGCACAGTGTTCTCTAAAGAGCTGGGTCTTGAGCTTTCTCATAAAAGTAGAGAGGGACTTTGCAGATCGAATGGAATAGGGCAGTGATTCTCAAATAGGGGTACGCGGGGTATGTAAAGGCACTCGAGGGGGTACGTGAGATTTTAAAAAATAAATATATATTTGAAAATAGTATCCATTAAAAAATCCTTTAAAATTACTAATGAACATTTCAATCAAATAAAAGCATTGGTTCACAAACTGAATTCTATATTTGGTAAGATATTAAACTTTATTATGCTAAAACACCCAGCATCTCCCCCATGGCAGGATGGTTTGACCATTCTGTACCACCAGTATTTAGAAGGATGTATCTATCTTGGATTTATGTCCACGAGTTGCAACCCACCCCAGGCACTGTGTTTTTTATGTGGGGAGAAATTAGCCAACAGCAGCATGAAGCCAGCACATCTTCAGCGGCATCTCAAAACAAAGCATGTGTGTCATGTTGGTAAGCCACCTGAGTTTTTTTAAGACGAAACTTTCTGAATTTAGGTCATCTCAAAATACAATGTGGAAGGCGTCCACAACATCAGCCAAAGCCCTGGAAGCTTCTTACGCGGTGTCCTTGCTCATGGCTAAAGCCAAGAAACCATTTACTATTGCTGAGGACCTGATCCTTCCAGCCGCTGTCGTGCTGGCCGAGACCATGCTTGACAAAAAGTCAGCGGAGAAATTTAAGACTGTGCCTTTGTCAAATGACTCTGTTTGCCGCAGATGAGATAAAATGGGAACAGACATTGTTGAGCAAGTTGTGGAAAAACTTGGCGATTCTTTTTCACTCCAGTTGGATGAATCCACAGATGTCAGTGGAAATGCACAGCTTGTTGCTTTTGTGAGATACGTTGATACTGTTGACATTTATGAGCACATATTATTCTGCAAAAGTTTAGAGGGGAAAACTACAGGAGAGGCCATTTTTGATGTTGTCAACGCCTTCTTCTGTGAAAACGGTCTGAGCTGGAAATCCTGCCACAGCATTTGCACGGATGCTGCAGCATCAATGACGGGCAGAGCAAGAGGACTCATAGCGCGCATTAAAAAGGAGAACCCCAAAGTCAAGTGGACTCACAGTGTTATACACATGGAGGCCCAGGCATCCAAGAAAATGAGCCCTGTGTTACATGACATCTTGAATGACAGCATCAAAGTGATCAACTTCATAAAGTCAGGGCCACTTAATGCACTCCCGTTTCACCGCCGCTGTGAAAATATGGGAGCTGAACACACACACCTGCTGCTGCACACAGAAGTGCGCTGGTTCTCTTGAGGGAGAATATTCAACCAGCTGTTGGATTTACGATCGGAGGTACACGCCTTTTTGATTGAGCACACATCTCCCCATGCCACCTTGTTCCAGGACACAGACTGGCTTGCAAAGCTGTGCTATCTGGCAGATGTAGTCGGCAAACAGAACGAGCTAAATATGTCTTTGCAGGGCAAGAAAACCAGCATTTTAAACCTGTATGACAAGGTGGGTGGCTTTCTGAACAAAGCAGGGCTGTGGAGAAGGGTCTGTGCACAGGGGGATTTCACCTGCTTTCCTCAGGTGGATGATTTTCTCTCTTGTGAGGATGTGGACAGAGCTCCAGCCAAGTCGGTCATAGTTGGACAATTGACCAACTTGATTTAAGATTTTCATTCCTACTTTCCAAACATGGAGGAGAAATCTGCACACTCGCACAGTTTTGTGTGTGTGTGAAGCAGGAGGACCCTGACCTGGGATAGGAAGCTTTGGAGCAGCTACTACCTTTTGCCACCACGTTTTTATGTGAGGCCTCTTTCTCTGCAATGACTGATCAAAACAAAGCAAAGAAACAGACTGTGTCTGGAGAAGAGCTTGATCCCAGCAGTTGCCTCTGTCACCAAGAATGACAAAAATCCTCAGAGAAGCACAAGCCCATGTTTCATACTAGAATGTCTCAATAAGTGCAGATACACTCAGTTCAGTACAACAATGCAATATTTAGTGTTGACAGCTTGTAACTTTAACATATCAGTCTTATTGTTTACCCTTAAATAAGTTATTTTAAGAAAATATTTTTATTTTTAGCTAATCTTTTGTTACAAATTAAAAAAAATCATTTATTTTTGTGAGTATTTTCTTTTCATAAATATGTTAATGATTTCTTTTTTGACTAACTAACACTACGCTCATGATTTCAGTTTGAGAAGAGGACAGCTTTATTGTGAACCCAAAAGAGGCTACTAAGCTGTTAAGTATTTTTGTGTGCACAAAGCTTTATTTATAATTAAGTTTATCTTTATTATTTTTTAAACAAATTTTTTGTTTTATATTCTTATTTCCAAATACTTTAATTGAGTAATATTTTGCACACAGATGGAGTTTTTAATGGTTTTGTGCCTTTCCAGGCCCTGGTTTCAATTCATTCGTTTGGAGATTTGCCACGAATCTAGTCATGGATTATGAAGGTTTAAAATATTGTAAAGAATTTTCCCAAATGTTTGAAATTTGTTTATCAGTGAAAAAGTGGAATAAATCAGACACTGACATTATAGCTCTATGTATAATGTCTTTTTATCCAGCCAAAAATGCTTTGTGTTGTTTAGGGGTACTTGGCTGAAAAAGTATTTCATAGGGGGTACATCACTGAAAAAAGATTGAGAACCACTGGAATAGGGTAATTCGTTCCACCATTTAGGGACAACAGAAGAGAAGAGTAGGGCTAGTGACTTAGGAACCTGATGTGCTGGAAGTACCAAAGGGCCTTTTGCTGGCTGAGCGTTAGAGATGGGGATCATTAATTTTTATTGATATCCCTATCGATACTCCTTGCTGAGTCCTTATTGATACCATTATCGATACTTTTCTATAGTTTGGTGGAAAGACAAAATGAGGGCAAATATTTAAACTACAAGTGGTCTTAGCTGAGTAATGTCCGACTTAAAAAGCTATGATTCAATCCGTCACATCTATCTTAAATCCCTCCCATATAAACACATTCTTCATATTCACAACTGTTTACTGAAGTTTCTTGTCAAAAACTAAATTTTCCCATTCTTTATATGACATTTAAATACATTATAACATATAGAATACAGTCGTCTAATTTACTGAGGCTACCTGAATGCATCATATTTTTTGTCTTTTAGCTCTTTAACTTTGCTAATTAACTTTAATTTTGCAGGTACCATCACAGATTTCTACACAGGATTCATATTTTTAACAAACAGGACTTGCTACAGAGTTCTGGAACACTTTCAGCATTTATCTGAGCAGCTGAAGAAGAAAAATGTACTGAATCAGTTGAAGAGAGTGAAATGAGCGCCTATTACTCCCACCTCAGGCAGATATGATTGTATGAAATTCGCAGGCGGCGTCTTTTCTCCTCAAGCTGACAGTTGAAGGTACCACCTTCTGGTTTAATGTGATGCACAATACTGATGTGCTTCTCATTTATGTTCCCCTTGCAAGAACTGCTGTATTTTTTTGTACCAGCTATGTCTTAAAACTGTGTTACATCATAGAGCCTGTGAGACTCGATAGCAGTATCGATAAGCTAAAATGTTATTGATTTTCAGGTATTTCAAGAACACAGAACCAAGGCAAAGCGGACGAATACAGGCTGAGCCTAAAAAAGGCTAAAGTTGATATTTGAGAAAAAAAAAACATACCAGAGTTCTCCAGCTGCTGCCAGTCCAGAGGAGTAGGGGCTTTCCTCTTCTTCCAAAGTTTGTCCATGGTCAGCAAGTACATAATGTCATCTTTGAATAGCTGGGAATAAATCATAGGGGGTTTGGGGATTCAGATAAGAAAACATTGCAGTGAAACGGATGGATGTTTTGGAACTGCAAAAGGAGTGCAAAAATGCAGCAGCACATTAATGCAAAGGCAACATGATGTCAGTCCGTTTCATATTTAATGACTCTTTCTGCTAATAAGCAATAAGTGTTATCTAACCACAATTTCATTTTCAAGCACCTCAAAAGTGCCAAAAAGTTTCTTTTCTTTGACCTCCTTTCAAATGTTGTTGTGATTTGCATGTTCTTTCATTAGGAGCTTTGCATTGACCAGTTATGGGTAAATGTGGCACGTAGAGGGTAGAATGGGAGGCTCCTCTGAGTGTGCTCATTTCCAAGTGGATCTGGGTCTATGAAGAGAACATTGTTTAAAGTTGTGCATGTGCAAAGCTTTATATATTTTTATTACTTTTGGCACATGCTAATTTCAGAGTTTTAAGTGCAGTAGACTTAGAGTATTTAACGCAGAAATAAAAAAAAAGAAATCAGCAAAAAGACAAATCCAAGAGTAGACAACTAGGCTACTCTGCATTTGTTAAGTTCTTGATTATATCTACATAGTTATTCTTCCACCAATCATAAAACAAGGCAAAGTAAGCTAGTGCTAGCTTGTTACACTAGTATATGATATCATATTTGTAATAAAGAAAGAAAGAAAACAACGAAAACTGTAAAGAAAAAAAAAGATGAGGACATTTAGAATGATAAATCTCAGACGTTTTCTGTTTTTATCAACAGACCAAACCCATGACGAACCATGACCCTAAAATCCGGTTACAAATTGAACCTTGACCTCTGTAACTCCTAGTATCAATACAAGTGAGGAGGCCATAATTAGGCTTAAAGAAATCTATTAGAGAGATGGCAATAAACTAGGACTGGTCAATTCAACAATTAGATTGTCTTAAAAGAAAGAATGTGCTGACAGACTCAGTATTGTCAAAAGGTCTGAAAGACAACAAAAGATAACTAAAGTGGACAATCACAGAATCCTCTCCTTGGCGGAGAAAAATCTTGCACACCACCTAGACAAGCCAGATGAGGGCGGCCTGTTCCTTAATTTTTTTTGATAATTATGGAAATCTGCAAGTGGATTAACTGTTCACATGCACAGGGGGACCCCAGGTTCAAATGTCTTGCATAAAAAAATGACACATACACTCAGTAACAATGGCATCAATTCAAAAGGCCTGCAGCTGAATTTTTCATACGCACTCACAAACCTAAGCTGTTAAATGTGTACCTTGTTGAAGAGTTTGACAGGGTCATAATCTGTGGAGCGAGCCCATTCCTTGGTGGAGATTCGCTTGATGTCTCCATCCTTTTCTGAGGCTGTGGCACGAGCAGCTGTATCTTCAGGATTCCCTGTATTCAGAATACACATTTTAAAATGTTTGGCATTTTTGAATTTCTGATTTTAACTATCCATTCATTCTATCCATTTTAGGCTTACATTTTTTAAGCAGTCTTATTTTTTATCTTTTTCATTGGGCAGCACAATATTGTATATTTCCTGATATGCTGATATTTACAAAAGTATTCTAATCGATACAAATATCCAAATGTAGTTGAGACATAAAACTTCAGTCCTTAAAACACACAATTTCAAAGACAAACAAACTAACAACTTTCAGTCTTTAAAACACACTTTAAAATGTAAGGAATAATGATGGATACAGAAAAAGACTTAGGCCCTAACCACACAGAGACAAATTCACAAGTATACACAAAAGTTTTTTTGTTTTATCAGTGTTTCATCCACAGGAAACAGTGTTTTGGAAGGCTGTAAAAGCAAGTTTTTGAAACTGGGTCCCAGAGTGAACAAATCTGTTAATGATTACTACTATCTCTGTGTAAAACAGGTAAATAAAATAAACACAGGGGATGCACCTCCATATATGTATAGTCTGAATCACCTGACAAGTCATGTGACATTATAATGACGGTGTAAAAATGAGATATACCAAAAAACATATACACATCTGCAAGTCACATTTTTTAGACAAGTATACATTGTTGAGATCACAGTCTGATTAAAATTTGGAGTCAAAAATATCTCAAAAGATGGATGAGAACTATCATCATCATAGTGACATGCAAAGAATATATAGAAAAAGTAGTAAGTTACCCCTGTCAATTAAAGACAAGTGACAATCTTTAATCACTATAACTGTATAAAGATATTCATACTACAGGTTGTGACTCAATGTAAAAATCTATCCCACAGTAAATGGAAAACAGACAATGTACACATTTAAGCCATTGACTGGGACAATGACATCCACACAAAAAATGCTAATCAGACTCGGTGAGCACATCAACAAAATCATTAAAATCATTACACAAAAGGCCTAAGATCAAAGTCCTCATTAAGCCCCATTGGAGGCAGTGTGTCCAATGTACAAATCCAAAAAGCCTCCCTCTTCAACAGCATAGAATTGACATCTCCTCCACGTTTTGGTAGTTTAACCAGTTCGATGCCACAGTACCTGGAGACACTGGGTGGAGACACTGTGTAAACAGTTTGTGAAATGTTGTGCAACTGGGCTATTGCTGTCATGGTTACGAATACTAGAACAGTGTTCACAGATTCTTGTTTTCAGAGCTCTTGTTGTTTTATTGATGTATGCTAGGCCACAAGGGCATTTGAGCATGTAAATGACATTTCTAGTGTTGCAGGTAATGACACCTTTGATGTTGAAGACTTACCAAGGCCAAGGATGATTGAAGGTGGGGGTCTTATCGGTGAAGTTGCACTGGGGGCAACTGCTACATCTTTAGTTACCAGAAGGGATGGACTGTAAAAAAAATGGGGCTGTGTGATAGGTGGGCACGTACTAAAGAGTTTCTGAGGTTTGATGGTCTTCTGTAAACAATGCAAGGTGGTGTAGTAAAGCATTTGAGTGATGGATCTGATGCTATAATATTCCAGTGTTTATTGAGAATGGACTGAAAGCTGTTACCAAGAGGAGAATATTGAACAATGCAATTGATTCTTAGTTCAGAAGATCTGGCTGTAGTCTTATTGAGACATTCAGCTTGTGTTACATTGTCAAGGCACCTGCGTGCTTGTTCAACCCATTCCTGTTTGTAATGTCTTTGTTCAAACCGTGTTACTAGGTCTGAGGCTTGAGCCTGGTTGTCCTCATCTGTGCTTCAGATGCAACGGATGGGGTTCACAACCTGTAGTATGAATATCTGTATACCGTTATTGTGATTAAAGATTGTCACTTGTCTTTAATTGACAGGGGTAACTTACTACTTTTTCTATATATTCTTTGCATGTCACTATGATGATGATAGTTCTCACCTATCTTTTGAGATATTTTTGACTCACTTCAAATTTTGATCATAGACTGTGATCTCAACAGTGTATACTTGTCTAAAAAATGTGACTTGCAGATGTGTATATGTTTTTTGGTATGTCTCATTTTTACACTGTTATTATAATGTCACGTCTTGTCAGGTGATTCAGACTATACATATATGGAGGTGCATCCCCTGTGTCTATTTGTCTGATGAAGGGCTTGGGCCTGAAATGTCACATGTGGTGATAATCTTCATTAAATAAGCCTTTGGAGCAGCTTCTGGTGTGCGGACTTATTTACCTGTTTTGCTTGATACTTTTTGGTTCAGCACCCAGTACTCAACTTCATGGGACGTGCGTGCCTTTGAACTTTTTTGCTATCTCTGTGTGGACAGCCAACCGCATCTTGAAACAATTACATCATACATAGCATAGCCCACTTAAGCCATATGTGCTGGTCCAGCCAAAACAACAATGGCGGGTTACACGGCTGTGCTTATGTTGCAGAAGCTACTGAGCTTATTATGGCTTTTACAGCAAAATCTGATGCACTTTTACCACCACGGAGAACAACAAATGGTCATGGAGAACAGTATACACCATATATTCTTACGGCGTACACCGCAAAAGCTTTATACGCATGCTTCATAATCTTCTTCTCTCTCTGCATTTCAGTGGCGGTGTTACAGCGTCACTTACAGGTTTGGTATATATACTAGGTATGCAACTAATGACTATTCCTATAGTCAACTAGTCACAACCACTTAAACGATTAATCGGCTTGCCGGCTGGTGCCCTGTGGGATCCTTTGACTTTGGCGGCTCAATTATTATTATTTTCTTTAATAACATTTTAATCAGTGATTTTTAAATGTTTCCTGCAGTGCCCAAGGCACACTTGAGATAAAGACAAAATCTCAAGGCACACCATCTTCATATCTATGCAAAATTGCCTCTTTAAATTTTCTTACATTATCTTTAGTTGATGCATAGTTGTTGTAAGAATGCATTCAATGCTGCACCATTTGGGAATAACTAAATTACACAAATACTTGCTTAAATGTATATTTTTGCAGGATACTTTTCAGCCATATCAGCCTTATTTACAGTTCTTGATTAAAGATATTTAGGGTGCACTCACACTAGGCCATCAGTAGCGTGCCAAAGTCCATTTGACCCCTTCCCCCGTCCCTCCTTTGGCCTGCACTCACACTGCTCAACACTTCCAGGCCTGAGCATGGATACATCATGCACCGTCATCATCACACAGAGTATCAGCTGTTGATGAATTTATACATGTTGATGGCTCAGTATACATAAGTATAGTTTTTAGGCTGTAAAATGGCAACAGATTTATACGATATCTGAACTTTAGACTCAAATGTGTCTAGGCACGGTACAGATGTCCTGGTGTGAGTGTGCCCTTAATGTAGCAAATCCAAAACTTTTGTAACTGTTACAAGTATCTTTACCAAATTATTTTCAAAAAGTGCATATGAAACAAAGGCTCACAAAGAAAGTACCATAAATACTACATGAATTGTTAGTTTTCTAAAAAGCTGTCCAATTTTCTGATACCTGTATCGTCATTGTAATCATGCATGGTTGTACAAATTCCCAAGGCACACCTATGGGGCTTTTCCACTACGACTTTTGGCTGTGGCAAGACAAACCAAGCTGTGCTGATTTACTTTTCCATCACCAGTTTGGCCGAGCCAAAGCGCACCACGCTCAAATGCACGGCTGGAGCTCTCACACTGATGAGAGAAATCAGAAAGGGCCAAGGGCAGATCCAGGATTCCAACTTTTTCTTTTTCTTTTCCTACTAATAACAAAAGTTTGACCCTGTCCTTTTCTTATAGACAAATAAATTCTAGACTTCTTAAAAGATAAAATGCTAGAGATGTTCGATGTTGATGTCAATGTTAATTTTTGCTTTAAAATGATGTTAAGTCAATCAGATCGGACAGTGTAGACGGATAAAGGAGGGCTCAAACCGCCGTGTCATCAGGTCTAGACGCACCCTCAAACAGGTAGATCGGTTGTAGTGGAAAAGCGAATCCCCTGCCCTGCTGGGCTGCTGTGCCGAGTCAAACCAAGCCGCACCACGTAATGGAAAAGTCCCATTAGACTTCAGCTGTGTTTCCATCAGAGGATCCAGTTTGATAAGTATGGTTTGGTACACTAAACCCCAAAATAGTTTGCGTTTCCACAGACACCCATACCCTCACTTGGTGGGCGGGTTGTAAAGGCACGCATGTGAAGTCACAGTCAGCGTGAGTCTGCTGATCCAACCCCAGAGTTGTAGAAAAGACGAGTGACAGAAATCCATAGGAAATAAGCATTAGACAGCTTTATTTCAGCTGAAAGTACTTTGTTCAAAAATAACTACATCTTAATTATGTTAACCACAGTCAGTACATACTCTCAACTGACGGAATACAGCTACAGAAACATTTTGAGTCGTAACAGTATGTTAATATGTGAATATATCTAGTCTATAACTGTTTATACGACAAAATATAAAGTTTAGAGTTGTGAGAATTCGCCACATTAAAAAAAAGTACAAGTTTAGCTGGTGTAAAAATCAAACTAGATTAAGTCAGAAATCCTGGGTATGTTGATCTCGTTTTTAAACAGGCTGCAGACCGAAGTTCTATTGACACGTCCAACAACCACAGAGAGATCTTTACAGAAGTTATCTACCCAGTAAGAGGTAGATGAACAACTAGTTATAGTACAGAGAATCAACTGATCCAAGGCTTTGTATTCACCAAACTTCAGCATTAATTTAGTTTCACATCCATCATGGATAGACCAGGCTGTTGTGTGCCTTCAGGCTCTGCTTTGTGTTCTTAAAATCAGATCCAGATAAACGTCAAGAAACTTAATTTGTGGCCAGATATCAATATACACAGACTAGGAAACAGTTTGGATCTCTGTCGAGTCCAAATATCCCAGATTTAAGCAGATATTAGTCTGGTTTTCTCCCATTTTTACCACTCCTCACAGAGTAGACTTCCATGTTTTGCAGCCCGGAGCCGAGCAGCTGTGACGTTAGTGGAATCCCCTGTTGTTGTTGTGTGTGTAGCTCCACCTTTTTGGGACAGATAGGTAAGACTGGTACCCCTACGGAAAGGCGCAGTTTTTTGGGACCCTTTCCAACGTTTGCTATATGGAAACGCAAAAAAAATGCATGCCTTTCCACACCGAACTGAGCCAGACTGCTTGGTGGAAACAATCTATTAGAGTAACTCAAGGCACACCAGTGTGCCAGGCCACACCATTTGAGAACAGCCGATTTAAATGCACGAAAACAAAGCAAGTAGAAAAGAGCACAAAATTAGTGCTTCTTTGTTACTGCAGTAGACAATGCAGGTCTATGGAACTGCCTTCCTATCTGCTGCCAATGTAATATCAGCTAGCTTGCATGGGCTTTACACCCATTTCTTCAAGTCTGTTAAAAAAGGCCCCTGTAGAGGGACACGTTAAAAACAGAGCAAAAATTCAAGGTTGATTTTAAATGTCTGCGTTTTCTGGGCCTCTTTAGTAGTTGTGGGGGAGAGGGCTATATCAATAAAGACTCTCCATGGTGGTGATTATATTTTACTAAACTAATGCATTTTTGTTGTTTTTTGGTTATGATTGACTGTCACAAATAACCAAATAAAAGATATTTTATTTCACACATTCTCACAGCCAAGAGGTACAAATACTATAGCAATCATACCACATTCATTCTGGTCAAAAAAAACAAATAGTTTAAATTTCTTGTGTTAGTGTACAACTTCAATATAATGCAGTTTCAGTGCACAACCAAACTCAAAGTTGAGCACTCCAGTCACAATTGTAAAGCTAAATACAAATTTACAGACAACACAAGCATGCTCCAACTCACATGCTGCCTCGGGGTCTGCTGTATCAGGAGACACCTCTTGATCTGCATCTTCTTCTCCAAATAGCTGACTTTAAAGGGAAGAAAGAAAGTAAGGTTATCATCCAAAAGAAGCAAACTACTACAGCCTTTCCAAAATATTAAATTGACATTTTCTAACATTTTGATCATTGAAACAAATTAGATCCAGTCCACATTACCGCTGACTGTTTTTCAAAATTGTGCATACTCAGTCTAGCGGGAGTTTAAAGGGTAGTGGCCTATGACTGGACTGATGTAGTGCAATTAATGCTAATTATAAGAATGAAACAGAGTCTAACTTGAAGAGATACTTGGCCCAGACAATACAATGAATGGGCTCTGAAGGTGTGTTTCTTATGGTGCATCCTGGGAAAGTCTTCTGGGTCGGCTTAGGTTGGCACTCATAACATTCCGTCATTCCCTGGAAAAATAAGGTGACAAAAGAAAAAAAAAAAAAACAAACAAACACAAAAAAGGAGGTGGTTGATATCAATCTCTTTTAACTATAACGAAAAAGAAAGTAACTGATCAAACATAACAAGGACAGCCATCTCAAACCTTCTTGATAATAGTAACTTGTCCCAGGTAACCTGCAGTGCCACTCTCTATCAGAGGGATGTCTGCTGCCAAACACATCCTGTTCACATGGTTACGGGCAGCTATGGAGAAAGACATTTTGTTTTAGCGCTTTGCAATTTGTTAAACTGGAATGGGCATCAAAAAATGAAATCTAACTGATCCATGTGCCTAAATACTAAAAACTGTATGATACAAGATAGCATCTCAAAAAGTAGAATATCATGAAAATGTTTATTTTTTGCTGATTTAATTAAAAAAGTAATGCTTCCATATACCATATAATCATCTCATTCAAAACACCTCACAAAAATCCAAAATCCACTATCTCAAAACATTAGAATATTGTGTACAAGTCCAATTTGCAAAGATACGCTGAACATTTACTATCTTAATCTGGTTCAGTGCACACAACCACAATCATGTGGAAGATTGCTGACTTAAAAGCCGTCCAGAAGACAACCACTGACACCCTTCACAAGGGGGTAAGCCACAGAAAGTCACTGTTTAATGGACCGTCTGTTCTCATAGTGCTGTATCAGAGCATTTTCATAGAAAACTGACTGGAAGGGAAAAGTGTGGTAAGAAAAGGTGCACAAGCAACAGGGATGAGGACAACCTTTGGAGGACTGTCAAACTAAGCAGATTCAAGAACTTAGGGGAGCTTCACCAGGAGTGGACTAGGGTCAGTGTATCAAGAGCCACCACATACAGACGGGTCCAGGAAATGGACTACAAGTGTTGTGTTCCTCATGCAGAGCCACACTTGAAACAAAGACAGCGTTACAAGAGTCACCTGGGCTAAGGAGAAAAAGTACTAGACTGTTGATCAGTGGTCCAAATTCCTGTTTTCAGATAAAAGTCAATTTGGCATTTCATTTAAGAAATCAAGGCCCACAAGTCAGGAGGAAGATTGGAGAGGCACAGAATCCAAGGTGAAGTCCAGCATTTTTAGTTTTCACAGTCAGTGATAGTTTGAGGTGCCATGTCACCTGCTGGTGTTGGTCCAATGGGCTTTATCAAGTCCAGAGTCAATGCTGTCAGCCATCTACCAAGAGATTTTAGAACACTTCATGATTTCATCTGCTGAGAAGGATACTAACTTCCTTTTCCAGCAGGACTTGGCACCTGCCTACAGTGAAGCCAAAACTACCAGACATTGGTTTGCTGACCATGGTACTACTGTGCTTGATTGGCCAGCCAACTGGCCTGACCTGTATCTCTGGGTAAATATCAAGAAGAAAATAAGAGACATCCAACTCAACAAGACAGACGAGCTGAAGGCTGCTGTCAGGGCAACCTTGGTTTTAACAACAGCCCACGAGTGTCAGACTGTTGTCTCCATGCTACGCTGCACTAATGAAGTAATTCACGTAAAAGGAGCTCCAACCAAGTACCAAGTGCATAAATGAACTTAATTTTACAGAGGGTCGACATGTCTTTATCATAAATCCTTTTCTCGGACTGTTGTTTTTTGGATATTCTAATATTTTGAGATAAAGGTCTTTTGATTTTTGTAAGCTGTAAGTCCAAATCATCACCATTCTAACAAAAAAAGTCTTGAAATATTTCACTTTGTAATGATGGATCTAGAATGTTTCACTTTTTTAAATTAAATCACAGGAAAAAAAAAGAACTTTTCATGAAATTCTATTTCTTTTAAATGCATAAGCAGGGATGTCTTGATCCCGATCGTATGTATTGGATTGTGACCGATAAAAGCATTTTTAATTGATTGAAGATCGGCAATTTGATCCGATCAGCCCAGCCAATCATTTACATCAGGTGTTGTAAACAGGGCACAATTTACGTCAGGTATAAAACACATCAGTAACACAACAAAGCAGCAGTAGCAACATTAGCATTCCTGTGTTTAAAATGTCAGCAGTGTGGAAAAACTTCTAACGTGAGAGTGAAAACAGTCCAGTGGCCACTTGCAGTATCTGTAACACGACTGTTTCAAAAGGTGGTAGCAGCAGTGAACGCTACAAATTTGATCCATCCTCTCCGAACTAAACATACAGCGGAATACATTGACTTCACTACAGCGACAGGCAGCTTCACCGAAGCAACAACTTCTGGACTTTAAGAGAACAGACAAGTATCCTCGAGAGAGTGATAAGGCAAAAAAGATAACCAAAAAAAGTAGTTGAATTCATTGCTTTGGACAACCATCCCATCTCCGTGGTGGAGGATTTGAGTTTTTGTCGTCTTCTTCAGCTTTTAGGCCCACGCTATGCCCTGCCGTCTCGACATTACATTACTGACACTGCCTTACCAGAGCTGTACAACAAAGTATGTGACAGCATACTAGAGAATTTAAAAAGCAACTTCGCCGCTGTTAGCTTTACTACAGACATTTACAGCTCTGATGTTTGCCCCATGTCACTGCTGAGTCTCACTGAACAGTCCTCCATCTTTGAGTTAAAGCGTGCAGTATTTCATGCCCACCAGTTTAGTGGGTCTCAAACAGCAGAGCATGTAAAGCGGGCCTTCGAGAATGCTGGTGTTCCAAAACAAGAAGCTACAATCAATTTTAAAGTAATAGTGGGTAAAGAAATAAAAGTGAGGGAGGAAAACATGATGTGGCAGCTCCAGTTGCACTTTAGAAATGGCACTGTAATAACAAGAGTGCCTTGTATTTGATATTTGGGTTTTATTGCAATGCTAGTGTTTTGGTTTATATCTCAGATTAAAGCTGCTACATTTGAATAGGAATTGTTGTTTTGAATCTGTATGATTCATATGTTTTTGATCCTATTCAAGTTAAACTGTTTTGACTTTAGTTTTTGTTGTGACTAATACAGTCAAGTTAATATGCAACTTTATTTATTGGTGGATTATTAAAGTGAAACAGAGCTAATACACCATTTTGAGTAGAAATGTGATTTTGTTTTTTACAACAATATCGGCTGTACTAAGTTAAATGGAATATATTTGAGACATCTAGTAGTTATTCTGTTTACTTCAGTTATTTTTGTAAACAAAAACAATTGAAACTCTAATCTAAGTAATTATTAATATCGGATGGGGACTCAGTATCGGCAGATAATCAATATTAAAAAATCTGCTCAGGATCGGAGGCCAAAAGTGCTGATTGGGACAACCATATGCATAAGTATATGATTTGAAGTTCAATGTTCTCCTTTAAGTAATGGGCAAAATAATTTCATGTTGATACTTTTCATTTTCACTCCAAAATCAAGAAGAGAGATCTCATGTCCAGATCTCCCTTGTATGTGCAAAAAACAGGGTGGGGCAGCTCTCTGTGTCTAAATTGTCCTACAAGCACACATGATCTGGACTGGACTTAATTATGTGGTTGAACTGACAATAATCGGACCACTAGGTCAAAATTATTAATGGTCTCCGTAAGTTATGTATGGCATTTTTAATGTACCTTAGTATCCTTGTACCACACAAAGATGACCAGATATTATGTTGATGTCATAATGTAGTATTTAGCTGGCTGAATTTTTAGCCGCCTTTATTCACTGTCCGAAATTAATTGTTTTAGAAATTAAGACAACAAATCCTGACAAGTGATAGGTGAGAGTGAATAAACTCTAACAAAGATTTAACATGGAAATACCTCTGTTATCCAGAGCATTCATCACTAGCACAAATTTTCTGAAGAACTCCACGTTGTAGTCAGGGCTGTGGTAAACAAAGCAAAAACATATTTTAATTTGGTAGGACACCATCTAGACTTCTTCCTGAATTTATTAACCCACAAGAAACAGACAGACACTTACTTCATGATGCTGTCATGGTATGCTGTGATATTTGCAGAGGGACAAAACTGCAAGGCGCTCTCCTGGGCCACCTTGAAAACAACAGAAACAAAGCCAATGACTGAATAAAATTGAAGTCACACAAGAGACTGTTAGTTCCATGTGATTTTTAGGTAGCATACAATTCTAGGGTAGACAAGGCAAAAGAAAAAAATCAGCAGTTACAAAGATTAAGCCTATACTGTTCACTAACCTTTGCTTTAGATTTGCCAACATGCTTCTTCTGGAAAAGGAATTGACGGTTCAAGTTGCTGACATCGATTGTGTCCAAGTCAATCTGCCAAACCAATAATGTTGAAATTTCAGTCAAAAAAAGGACAAAAAAGCAGGATATCTCCCCTCCCTTCCCAACACACACACCACAGTCATGCAAAAAGGTAGAAAATAGTTACCGGTACTTAATGTTTAAAAACGATAAAATTGTGCCAACAACTTAAGTTTATCTAAAAAATTTTAGTTTTGTTTTCAGCAGAAACCTGTTAGTAAAATCAACAAAAAACATCACGTTTCAACAGTTTCCACTAAGTAGTTTGCACCATCAGATAAGGAAAGTCTGGGGGTCACCCAACATGTTTTAGGACTAAAAAATTATTTCTTGCTTTCCTAAGGCAGCAATTTTTTGCCTTTCTGCTCCTTTTCAAAATGCTTTTAATTTCATTATAAGCCATAATATGTCATAACTATTTAATGTAGATTTACCACCGACTACCCAAGTATTAAATGATGGTCACACAGACACAATTTCCCATGTAATCGACCTTGTTTTAAGTAAAAATATGGTTATTTTGCGGTTGCCTACAGCACATTACCCACAATCCTATATTGTCACAGTGACAACTCTGATTGACTGAACACACCTTCACATGAAAACTTCTGTGTTCAATCCTGTACTAATCCTATTGATGAGTGAAGTGTAACATTCCTACTTAAACCATGGTTTCATACAAACACAACTCTGCCATAAGATGATAATAGGAGAAATAGACAGAGGCAGAGATCTGCTGATAATATGAGACAACGGGTGCAGGCATTACTCATCAAAGTGTAGCCCTTCTGAAAACTTGTGTCAGAAAATATTTTGTAAAAGGCAGGCCTCATAACACAATGACGATTAAAAAATACTTATAACTTTTTCTGTAACTCTATTAGCCTACGCTTGACAGCAGAGTATTAGGATGCAGATAATGGTCCTACAGAAGGTGAAATAGCACCAAAATAGAGAATGATCCTATTAAAATACCCTTCATATCTCCACTTCCCAGCATGTTGAAGTGAGCTAGATTGATACGTTTCTATGATTTGATTTATCAAAGTTATATTAAACAAAGAGGGTGAAACAGAGTATAAATCTTTGTAGAATGTGAACATAACCCAAAAATGTAATCATGCACGCATGCATTATTCAAATAGGTAGTTTTAAACAATAGATATTTAACAGATAATTCAATAACAAACATAAAAAACAATTCCACCATAAATAAGGGAATAAAGGTAAGAAGAAATAAAGGGTTTGACTTAAATTTTTCTGATGGAACTTAGTTTTTGTAAAAATCAAAGATGGTCATGTAGGCCACATGACCTACATGACCAGTTTTCAAGACATTTATTAATGAAAAGTTGACGGTTAGCGTTTTATTATGGACACAAAACGAACATCCATTAAAGAAAATGTTAATTAATAAATAAATAAATAAAAGCTTTTGATGATTCGTGCTCGATTATAAAGACGGGGTTATCTGATACCTAAGTAAGATGTAACGCCATTAACAATAACACATTAAATATAAACATTTTTACAATAATGAACTCGCCAGTCTATTACATTTCAATACCGATATTATGCCAATAATAAAGTGCAGACAATGCCTTTCAACGTTTATGGGGAATGTTGGTTGGATTATAGATTTTTTTTACAATAAATAATTCCTACAACATTATTCAAACGTCCTAACGTATCTTGACAGAGCATCTGACGATACCCCCTGACCCCACCACAGCCCATGCTGCGCAAAAAAAAAAAAAAAAAAAAAAAAAAAAGCCTGCTGGGGTTATTATAAATCTTGCTAATATCTGACTGTAATTAATTTGGCACAAGTCAAAAGGCGTTTCAATATCTCTGCTTAAGTACAAAAGCGACTAACCGGCTCGCCAGTTGTCACACTACAAATGATTTATCCAGCACATACAGCACAATAATGGCGCCAAATGTTCCACCTTCTTCACGATCGCAATGTTCATATATTCAGTAAATCTTCCCAGGGCCCCTCGACTTTACTGTGTCCTCATAAAGTGTGGGCAAAACAATAACGCCAAACAAATATAATGATCAAAATCGTTCTTAACGTCTCAGGATTTAGCCACTGTCCCTACGTCTCCATGCGCAGTGCAACACAAAGACATGGTACAGGTTAGCTAGCACACAAACAAACTTAAGTGTTACAGACCACTTCGATGTTTTTGAAGCCGGTGAGAACGAGGTTTTTCAGCAGTTCGCAGCCAATTCCTCCCGCTCCCACCACCAGCACCTTGCAGGTGGAAAGGGAGTCGGCCAGCTCTTTTCGAAGGGAACCCACTAGTTGGACCATGTTGATCGGCTGTAGACAGAACCAAACCCTGCAGCACAAGAAGGATGGCGGCCAGATTCCCTTTCTTCAGAAAGGAAGTCCCAACTACTTCCGGGTTACTTGCTTTTTTTTTTCCTTTATCATCTACAGTCTGTTTATCGTACGTATTTTGGTTAACAATAATACCTACAAATTAAAATACACCAACAAAATTGTGGAATTAAATATATACATTAACATTTCAATTATAACACATTAATTAATTTACTAAAAGGTCTTAAAGCTTTAATTCTTTACCTTTGATGGGATGTCACTCTATAGTTTCAATGTATTAAAGTCGTTAAGAAAAGTAAGTTTCCTCCGAATTTAAATATTTGATTTTTCTTTTAAAAATGACTAATTTTATATTGATTAAGAAAACTTACATTTTTTACAATTACAATTTTTTCTTGAGCAAAGTAATTCCTCAGATATATTTAGTTCAAAACGTATTGTAATTTTCTGGTGGACAGCTACCTTGTTAGCCCACTATCCCTTTTCTTTATTTATCATGGAGTTCTCGATTTATCATCGAGTTTATCACTATGATAAACTCAAGAGACATCTTTTTTTGGCCACATAAGCCACATTGTAGATTGATGTACTGTAGTTTTCGAAATGACCACCACCTACATAATCTTCACAATGCTGAGCCTTGTGACTGTTGTTCTGTCTCAGATCTTTTAATTGTTAAATAATGTAATGGTTCTTTATCTAAAATTTGTATCAAATACCTCCAAGAATCAACAGATATTAGAGATGAATTCTAATATAACATAAAATTCCCGTCATTATTTACATTTATAAAAAAGAACCTCTTGGTGGGTTAAGTATAAATTTTAAGTTTTCCTGCTGATTCAATCAGGTTAATATAGAGCTGGGGTGTCAAACTCAATCAGAGCAGGGGCCAGATTCTGGATTCAGATCTAACCTGAGGACCTAACCCTTTCAAATGATGCCAAATTTGTAAGGATCACACAGAAAAAAGTAAAACAATGCTGTTGTAGGATTGATGTGATTTTTTGTTTTAATAGCCTAAAATTATTGGTTTGTTCATTAAATCTAAATCTTCTAAATGATCTTAATGGTTGAACCTATATTTTTTATTCAAACTGGCAGGTGGACACCAAATTAAATTTTGTCATTGGATTGATGTATTTTTATTGCATTAAGCCTGCTGTGCGCATGCGCATTCGAAACAACAACCCGTAGGTCCTGAATGGATTCAAAAAACACTTGATGCAACAGCAGCCGCCACTTTCTGAGTGGCTCTCCCTCTACACTCCAGCTCAGGCATCCAGCGTTGTGCTACGTGTCAAAATGTGTCCGTTGTGGCCTGTTATGCCTGAATAAATGTTAAAAAGGACATTTTGAATGCTGTTTTTCATGCCTCCAGTTTAGCTCAATGGGTTGCCCTGCTGACTCTTGACTAGCAGATTGACAGTTCAAATCCCAGTCAGATCCCCAACTTTGGATTGAAGGGCCTAAAACATCAGGAGAGTGACATCCATTTCCTGCAAGAATCCTATACTACTGTTTTTTTTCAGCAATAAACTTCACTGGCATGTTTTGGGGACCTCTGAGACCAATATAAACTTGTCTTAAAGGGCAAAATATGTCCCCTTTAATACATTTCTGCTCTCCCATGTGTTGAGTTGACTTTCAAGACTTGTGGGAGGCAAGGCGGCACAGGAGTTAGAACTGTTGCCTCCCAGCAAGAAGGTTGCTGGTTCACTTCCCGGCCCAGCCCCTTCTGTGTGGAGTGAGCATGTTCCCCCCATGCAGGTGTGCACACGTGGTTTCTCTCCAGGTACTCTGGCCTCCTCCAACCTCCAATAAAATGCTCATTAGGTTAAATGGTGACTCTAAATTGGCTGAGATAGGCCCCACCAACCTTTATAAAATGGTTGTTATGAACTTGTATGGACAATCTAAAATAATTAGGTTTGCTAAACCTTTAAACTGTTTCTATGAACTTAAAAAAATTACATTTACCTAATTAAAAAAAATTAATTGATTCAATTCAAAATGTTTCATGTGATTGATTACTTCATTTTTTTAAGTTCAACCAGTGTTTTACTTTTTGCAGTGCATGCATTTGTGGAATGAGCAGCAGAGCCGTGTATGTGGGTTGCGCCCATGAAAAATGTGCCAAATCTTCTCTGCCAATGCTAAACAGCTTATTTTGCTGTTGCTATTGACTCTTGTTTTGAGCTTCTGGTGCCCCCAGAATCTTACAGCTCAAAATATTATATGAGAAGTCAAAATTATGAGTTGAAATGCTCAAAGTATGAAATAAAAAGTCAATACTCAAAATGTGAGTCCTAATTGTGAGATGCAAAATTGAAAATGTGAAATTAAAACACAAATTAATTTCTTTTCCCACATTTCTTACTTCTTCTCTAAATAATTTTACTCCTTATTTTTTCAGATTTTATGATTTAGCAAGGATATCTGAAATCATCATGGATTAGTTTACATTTTTATACTTGAGTAAATCTGCAGACCTTATAGTGATGGGCCAGTTATAACAGAAATATGAGATAATCTTGTGGGCCAGATTTTACTGTTCCATGGGCCAGATTTGGCCCCCCGGCCTTGAGTTTGACACCCCTGCATAGAGTAATGTAATATTGTTTTATGTATATATTCAAGGTTAACAAGTAAAATAAAAAATGAAACTATATGGAGTGTACTGGTTGGGCAAAACAACCAAACAAAATACACATGATCTAAAATTAAATTACCTTGGATAGGAGAGTGCGTAAAATACTGACTGACTGTGATAAGCAGTTAATATAACTCGGGATAACAAATTCAGTCAACTTGGTACTTATTTAAATGATGTTGAAATTAGATAATTAAACACATAAACATACATATATTTGGGTCCCAGGAATAAACCAACCCACAAAATGTGATATAAGCACTGAGGAAATAAACCTGGGCAGAAGTAAACATTAAATCAATCTGTGATATCAACGATAAAAATATACATTTTGAAGATCATTTATATCTCTATATTTTTGGGGATTTTTTTTCAGCACAGAAACAATTTATATGTTGAAAACACAAAACATTATGATTTCTTTCCTGAACAAGAATGATTTACATAACGTAGGCAGAGCTTCTTAAGTTTATCAGCGTAGCAAATCCTGATCCTTATTACCTTGGCTGTGTTCCATTCTGTATTTCAAAACACAAAATACTACAGTACCCATGAACTGTCAGTGTCCCCTGTGGTGAATTGTAGGCACATCCAAATTAACAATAAGTGGCTTTTCAAACAATCAGGAGTAGCTAAACTGTTGACTGTGAACATGGCAATGAAGGTGAATAATGACTTACTAACCAGTACATGGTTTTTCTTGATATTGAATATATAATGGATTCATACATCTGAGCTTGCTTTAACTAAAGAGGACCCAGTCCTGCTTCAAACTGCATATTTTTCACTTTATTATGACTGACTGAGGTCAGTTTTATGCCATGCATTTCTTTTTGTTTTTTTCAGCACAGTAACAATAAACTTTTATTTTCCAAAAATGATCGAATTTCATGTCATGCATTATTTTGTAAGTATGGACTGCAATATGCAGTCAATATGCAATACAATACATAAACAGGCTGCACATTAAATGACAGTCAGGGGCAATGCTATAATGTAGTTTCTGTTTTTGAGCCACTTTTCTTCCTTTCCCTCTAAGATTTTGTGAGCGGATGATGAGGGGTAAGTAAGAAAGTGTGGTGATTATTAATTAATATGTAGACTATCTGAACTTTTGTGCAATTTTTTGAAAACTTTTATGGCATAAGAAGAAACTAAACAATCCCCCATATGTATTCATCTTAAACAAATAGCCTATCTGATCTTATTTGTATTAATATAGGCCAACAAAGCAAATGTATGAGTTGAAAAATATTTTAAACAAGAGCCATTTATGATTTACTCCTGAAATATTGTGGATCCCCATGTGCCCCCTTTTTTATTGACACTGATGTGACTCCATATACAGGGGAAAGTTCGGAGTGCCAAACTCAGCTGGAATTTGGCTGTGCGGAATGTGAGGAGAAGTGGAAGCTATGCCAGTAAGTTATTCGCTACAAAACCCACTTTAAAAGTCTGTTTTGATTTACTAGGACTGCCAAAAATGCGTATTTCAGGAATTTGTGTTCGTTTCACTGTTCTCTGTCAATCATTTCTACTGTGTAAATAGGCTAGGTAGCCCACGCGTGATGTGTAAGAATCAATAGGGTAATGGGTAATGGGTAACCTGTAGACCTTTACTTTTTTCTGACCGCCTGCCTTGCATCCCCGTTGTTGATGTCCCACCACCTTATGTTACAAGGGAGTGAATATTTCAACAGTAGCGCAGGTGACAGACCGTTCCCCCTCTGGTCTGACCTAACGGCCAGCATTTACCTCCGCCTTGGGCAACCGAGAGACAGGGAACAAGCACAGTCCTACTTTGCTGCTTGAAAGGAACATGGGATCCGTCGGACACTTTTCCTCGGTTTTGTTGGTCCTCTTTCTGTTGGGGCTTCATCACTCCTCAGGTTTCTGGCTCTTGAACGTCCTCTTCCCTCCAAACACCAAACCAAGGATAGGCCTACAAAGCAACGGCACTCCACCACTCATAATTGGTAAGTAGAATGGTTGCGTCAAGTTTTAAGATTTGTGAAACCGTTTTTGTATAGGATGATCCAATATAATGGTTATGATAGGTAGTGGGACTATGTATTTGGAAATACTCCGTTAGAAATGGCTAGATATATCAAATTTGGTGTAGGAAACAAAACGGAGACAACTGAAGGTAAACTGTATAATTTGATACAAGGCCCCAAGACAAAGAGAAAAATCAAGAGCCAGCACTCTGTATTCTAGTTTTAGTTGAAAATGAATTGAATGGTACACAAAGCAAATGGGTAGCCATGTGATTCTTCATTAACTCCAGAGTTTGGAAGTCAGTGGTAAATTATAGCCTGGCAGCTTATTTAGAATATCCATGTGACTAACTGTTTGTCTGTGAATTGATGACTGGTCTGTTGTCCGTTGTACTCTGTACATTTGACCCTGTATTTCACTGTGTGTGTTGCTTATCTGGGTCATGAAGGGACATTCCAGGCAGAAAAAGCTAGAGATGTGATAACCTTTTTTTGGTCAAAAGACCATACCCCCATTTGCCCCTCAACCAATAAGCCTTTTCTATGTTTTCACAGCAGTTCTTTTTTTCCTCATGTTATTACATCACAACTTGGTGCGCCTACAGTGAGTAAAATCAGTCACACATTATTAAGCATTGGCTATTAGTAGGGCAGTTACCGCTAGTTACAGCTTTTGGTGATGGAGTAAGATTAATAGGCATGAGGAGGGTTTTGTCTAATTATTATTTGTCTCTGATAGTTTCATGAGACATGGCTCCTATTCAGCCTTCACTTCTACTGGGTGTCCATCTTGCATAAATCTAAAAGCAAAATAAAGTTGGATGTAAATTTTTCGGAAAGTTGCCCCAGTTCAAAACAGTCCAGTCAAATGTATTTAAACCTCTGAGGATCCAGTTCAAAAATGAATATTTTTAATGTTAACCACAATTTTACAAATAAATAGATAAATAGAAAATAAAATTAAAGCAGCTAGGCATGCAGCATAGGACTACACTCTAAACAGCTCAGGGACATCAATGCAAAACAGACAAATTTGATGATTACATAGTGGTGATACTGATGATTTAAATGCTAGAAACATACAACCTCTAAAAATATGACTTAATAGCATTTTAGCCTCAATAATGACAGAACCTTATCTAAATCTATCAGGCAAACAGTAAAATAATGCTTGGAAAGATGAGATCAAAAGAAGCAAGACTAGGTTAAAACCTGGTATTTGGCTGACAGTAATTATCTGGGATGCCTGTTGAAATGCCTGACTGAATTGTGTATTCTGGCAGGAAACAGCTAACATGACACGCCAGATCAACTTAATATATTTCACAATCATCAGGGGAAGCTCCCAAAGAAAGTGTTTGTGAAGGGCAGGATTTTTCAGAAAATCTGCAGAAGGTGATTGGAGGAATGTTCTGTCTGTCACATTCATGACAGGCTAGTAGAGCAACAAATGACCGTAGTGCACATGCGCTACTCTTGTGCAGGCTACCGCTGCCTTAGATTGTTAATGGAGGAGCTTCATGTAAAATTAATGCCAAGGCCACAGGAAAGACATACAAAAACAACTTCTGTGCCAAGACTTTCTGTTTGACTTTCTGTGCTTGTTTTTGCTTGTGGTCCAGTTCCAATTAAACTGCTGCTTTCCTGCAGCTACATCCGAGCTAACAGCTACCGTGGCAGCAGCCCCTGGATACACCAGAAAACCCCACCCAACTATTGCAAACCCATGCTGAAAGAAAGTGGGAAAGAGAGAAAGTATCTTTTCTGTCACGGAAAGCTTCAGTGGTGGTCTCTGCCCTTGTTTAATTAAGACACTTTGTTCAGTTCTGACCAAACTGCTGCTGTGTCTGAGCTAATCACTCCACTAGCAGGCGTTGTATACAACCACTGACAACAGCTAACCCTTTCCCCATTACTGTCACACACTCATGCCAAAGCAGGTCAGCAGAAGACCAAAAACACTTTTTCTGTCACGGAAAGCTTTCAGTGTTGCCCTCAGTGCAACACTGAAAGTTGTTTTTGAAATAAATGTTGTCCAGTTCTAACCAAAGTGCCACTGTGGATTATTCTGAGCCAACCACTCCGCTAGCAATCTGTTCTTTATTTCATATGGAAACGTGGTCCAGTTCTAGTAAAACGGACACAGTGCCAAAGCTTTATCCGAGGTAATCACCACAATGGAGGCAGCCAATACCAGCGGCTTTCAGTACAACTATACCCCACCCAGTGCACAGCTTTGTATGTATGGCTCTGAAAGTAGAGTCACTCACTCAGGCCCTGTTTGCACGGCAACGTTTTCAGGTGAAACGCAAAACTTTTTGGGGGTTTTGGCTGTCCGTTTACACAAGAACAGCGTTTTGGGGCCTGAAAACGGAACAATTTGGAAACGGGCTCCAGAGTGAAAGTTTTTCAAAACACCCCTGTCTCCGTGTAAACAGGGAAAACGATATTGAAAATGCTCATGCGCTGCAGTCAGTTGTCAAGCGTGAGTGTCACAGCTCTCTGAACCGAGCAGTGGCAGCTCGAGCCGTCTGGTGTAGTTACCTCTGATTCAGGTTGTCAAGTCACAGACAGCTGGATTTAGAAAAGGGGAAACATTATTCCTATTTGGAGGGCTAGCAATGTCTGTTTCTTTAGAAAGAACCATGCTATTAATTTTGGAAATGATTACATCTATCTTTTTATCAATCATCATGATAATCGCTGTCATCACCATCGTAGTGTGGCACAGAAATTTCACGGCACATATGAACACAAAAAATGCTTTGCAAGATCAGTCTGGTTATAATGTAGATATCTGCAGAGAATAATTAATTTTCCACAGACAAATTCAGCTCCCATAGCCTTCAATTCCTCATGGATTTTCTTAGAAAGTGCAGCGCTGCTTATGAGTGCAGCTGGAGCCTTTTCAAATTGATATTTCTATTTCCCCCTTTTTCAAACTTATCTGCTTCCTGGAAATGATTTAGCCTTTATCTTTTTTTCTCAAAGTTTTAATATGGAAAATTCAGCCCGTAGTCTCTCCTGTCTCCTCCAAAATGTTACACGTTATCAAAAACACATGAAAAACAGTGAATGTGCAGTACTGTGCTTGTGTAGAGACAGATTTATTGTGCAGTAAATCACTTTACTACAGTATTTTTTGGTTTCCTGTGGTCTCGTGTGCATGGAGATTGTTTTCAAAACATTGCCCCCCTAAACATGGAACTATTTGAAAACAAAAACGCAAAACAAAGCAGAACATTGTCGTGCAAACAAGGCCTCAGTCAGTCAAACACATTCAGACCCATGTGTAGGGCTGACCGCAGCGGTTGGCCAAAAATAGAAAAGTAATCCCAAGCTAATTGAACATTCAGAAAGCTTCATTATAATTTATAAACACATTGTTAGTGAGCCTATAGCTACAGAAGTTTTGAAATGGTTACCATGTCGATAAGTCATTTGGTTTGGTACTTGATTCAACCACAGATCAAACGCTTGCCAGCTATGTTCTGTCAGCTCAAGACTAGGCTTCTGTTGTTGTCCGCATGGAGCAGCTAATGTAATCAGTTAGTTCCTCTCTGATAATTTGGCCCAGCAGAAGGTAAACCAAGGCATGAGATGAACACTGTCAAAGGCAATCACATACTACAACTAATTTCAGACTTGGTGCAGTTCCCATATAACCTTGCAAAGCAGATGGATACGCCCATTTCCTTGTTTTTCCCTGGCGAATCCATCTTGCAAAGCTCCCGTCTGAACCGTTTGGGCCCGGTTAGAAAGTGACAGGACCAATCAGTGACGAGGGGCAGTACTTTCAGGCACAGCAGTGTCGTGACATAAACAAACAGCAGCAAGAGCTGGTGCAGTTATGGAGGAAGAGATTAGCGTGGATGCTGCTAAAGCACCAGTTTTATCAGAACTTGGTTACATGTCTTCATGAAAAGAAGAACAAAGAACAGCAGTGAGTTGTTTTCAGCAACGACAAAAGACAAGTACTGACATGTCTATAGTCGCCATGTTTGGCATTATTCCTCACTAGCTGCGCATGAGGAGCGCGATAGCAGCTAAGTCACGCGTTTTGTTGCTCTTATTGGCCCATAGAGATGTGATAGACAGAACGTTTATCCAATCACACTCTGAGTTTTTTTCAAATCCTCTGCCTTTTCTCAAACATTTCTTATTGAAGCTTTCCCAGATGGATATGTGAAACAAATCCATCTGGCGTGTCAGGTTAGTTCCCATAGATATATCTGCAGAAACCAAACTAACGGCAAACCCTGAGCACAGATGTGCTCAGCTGGTGTTTTGGGCTACAAACTCCAGCTGAAATTGTTCCTGTTTTAGTAAATTGGGACTTTTTAGGAAAGCATCAGAAGTCCTTGAGATTTATTAGAGCCTGAGCACCAAGGATGCGAGGACCCTATGAAATCCAAAAGATTATTTCCTTCATATTTTTCCTCAAATTTTAGTGCCTAATAATGCTCAATAACCCCACCAGACACTGTTATTTCATTGGTCCCACATTATGGAATGAGATTTGTGTCAAAAAGATTCAAACAAAACTTTTTCAGTATCAAACAAAAATTAGCATTTGAGCAAAAGAGCAAGCAAAAAAACCTTCACATCAAGAGAACAAATTTGAAATAGCAACCAAATAGTCTTTGAATTTTGAACCTCTCTTTGTTTACAGTTCCTGTTTTTCTCTCTCAGTGATCAGACTTTTGCTGTCGCTTCTCAGTTTTGCATTTGCGCTGCCTGATCCTTTGTTTGCATTTCTTGAGATTTTGGTCTCAGTTCTGACACAAATGTCACGTGTGGGTGGGCTTTTCTGGGGCATATCCCTATTGGCCAGCAAGTTTTTGAGTGATGGCTCTCCAGATGCTCCGGAAGTTGTTGTTCAGTTCACGTCTGTGAAATGTAAGGAAACCAGTGGACTATCGTTTTTGCATCAGTTTGACTGAGTCATTGATGCTTTTTTAAATCTATTGATTAAAAAGGTTTATTTGTCAGTGCGGTAGTAGATGTTGTATTGTTTCGTACACATACGTGTTTTATTGATTTTTCCAGCGACTTCAGGTGTTTTCTTGCTGGAATTTTTGCTGGAAAATTAGCGCAAAGCTATAAAAAAAATTAAAGAATTTGTGCTAGATCAAAAATGGAGTTTTGAGGTCCAATGGGCATATTGGGCCTGGTTCAGACTCGAAAGAGAAAACGTATTTCACCAAGAAGGAGTTATGTCAAAGTCTCAAGAAGAACTGGCTCAAACTTGAAGAAAAAGGCAAACTCTATTCTACACGAAGATTAAGAAATCTCCATAAACAACAGATTCTAAGACAAAGCTGGAACAAAAGTGCAGAAGAGGCAGAAACAGAACTGATGAACTCCGGTTCTGATATCAGTTTTAAATGAGAGGGAGGAGCCTCTTCTTTAAGTCCTCTTCTCAGGACCATTTACATGCCACTCCCCATCAAGTTAATAATTTCATAAGAACATGTAGGAACAACACAACTGGTTATAAAATTCTTAGAACAATATAACTTCCAAAAAATGCTACAAAGTAAATATGACATGACAAGGTGAATGATCATGCACAGTATTAAAATTCAAACATCTTAAAGACCCTGTTAAGTGAAATCCATTATTTGTGTCTGAATATTCTAATGTTGGAATCTGGTTGCTGTAAACATGTGAAAAATACTGAGATCTAGAAGTGACTAAATTCTGGATTTAGACTGTTAGAAAGTTTTTCACCTCTTTCCTCGCTGGGTTTAATGTGGGCAGGGCCAATGTGTGGGCTCATGATGTCATCAGCCCACAGTAGGGAATGACCCCATGCCTCTAACACTACACTCTAAAATCACAGAGCAGTTCATCTCAGTCCAGTCTGTTGTTACCTGATGTCATTGCCTTTATTGAAAGTTAACAGTCAGGTAAATGCTGTTTTTTGTTCATTGTGAGGTAAATTTACCAAATCTATCAGCAAAAGTGGTCTTTGGATCATTTACGGCATCAGAACAGAGATTTGAGACAGAAAACAGACTTTGTCTCTTCTTCTAAGGTCAACAAAAGGTCAAGAGGTGTGAGTTCTTTCCTCAATTCAGATAGTAGCACTTTTTTATTTGAGAGGATCGAATTTCTCCTGAGTGGGTGTGGCTTAAACTCATTCAACAGATCAGAGCAGATTTTACTGCCTCATTTTTCAAGATTTTGAAGCTTAATTTTATAAACCTAGAGATGTTTCATTTAGCTGAAATTTGACCTAGGGGTGAACAATACAGTAAGCTTGACAAAGAACTATTTCTGGTCCCATCTGGTTTTGTTGTGTAGAGGTAGGAAGGCTGTTAAGAGGAGCGGTGTCCTTGGATTTATGGTACACAGTTCAAGAAGCGTGAAATTTTACAGCTTTTGGTGAAACAAAGGCTTACGCTAACAAGGTTCACAATATGGTCAACCAATAGGAATATTTCTGATTTTAAGGTGTTGATCTCTCTGGGGTCTGTAATTCATCGAAAATGTCAGGATCAGTGTCGTACTATCAGTGAAACTCCTTAGGCAGGAAAGGTTTATAAACAAAGAAAGGCCCGGGGGAAAAGGTCCCTCCCCTCTTGTAGCCGTAGGGTTTAAGACTGGCTTCCTTTATCTTTCCTCCTTGGATTGTGTGATATGAGGAGACTTTTTTAGACATTCCTTATGGTATAGATGGAAAACCCCAAGCTTGGTCTTAAAAGGGATACCAGAATTCTCTTGTATGAGCTTCTTTAACTTGTATTGTCATTCTTGAACCCAAAACATGATAACTGTGTGTGCATGTAATGTTTTTTTTTTTTAAATCTAAAGATAGGGTGTATGCAGTGCTGGCCTTAACACAAAAACTTAATTTTGGAACTGTAATTCAAATTTTCTTTCCAACAGAAGAAGAAAGTCCATGCAACACAAAATTAATTCAACCAGCATGTAAAATCACTTACTAGTGTGGATTAAAGGGACTGTTATAATCCATAGACATATATCTGTAGCTTTATATTATTCAAATGAAAGCCATTTATGTTTTTTCTTCTGTTTTTTGTTTATTTGGATGTAAATGTGTAAGTCTGATACACTTAGGTCATTTTGGTGTAGCATTTATGCTTTTTCTGTTCTTCTCCTGTATCACAGTCATAAATTACACAATACCTGTAGTTTACACATGTCTGTGTGAAATTATACATATTTAAATTTAGAAGAAGAAGCCCATGGTCCTTTTTCATTACAAGAGCTAAAGTTAATATCTACTATCTATTATTCTGGACATACTGTTCAGTCTCAAACCGTTTTGGAACCAAAAAATCTTATTTAGAGCAAATAAAATAAACATTGTATTTATGAATATCACTTCTTGGCATTTCATAGAACTCCAAAGTCTGAAGTCATACAGTCTATGAGTTATTCCAAAGTTACTTATGATTTTGTTGCTCAGATAACCATTCCTCTTAGCTGTTTAAGCAGTATCAAGCACTAAATGAATACATCTTTTTCCTTATTCAGCTCTATCAATGGTCTTGATACTCCTCAGCTTTATCTTTCTAACCTAATGGAGGATTTACCTTCCAAAGTTGGGAATAATGGACATGCACCTTATTCAGCATTTCTGTATCTATGTACCTTTAACTGACGTTTATGTCCGTGGTTTTATGTCTAGTGCCAGGAAACCTGGGGAACCGCCTAGAAGCCAAGATTGACAAGCCAACATTGGTCCACTGGATGTGCTACAAGAAAACTGATCACTGGTTCCCCCTGTGGATTGACCTCAACATGTTCATGCCCATAGGTTTAGACTGCTGGATTGATAATATTAGGTAATATTTATTTACTTTTATTTTCTGTATTCTATTTGCATTGCCTTCTGACTTCAAAATACTTCATAATACTTAGATAATACTGAGCTATTAAAGTGATTACCAGCATGAAGAAATGATATCAGGATAGCACATAGACAATATAGGCCAGAGGACACCAGATAACTTAATATAGAGTGCTTTGTGATCTAACCTAACAAAACATATGTAAAAAGTTTCATACGTGTAGCAACAGTTGAGAGAAGATGCTGCTACATGTATGAACATTTCTACATCTTCATAGAATATTAGATCACAAAGCATTTTATATCAAGTTATCTGCTGTTCTCAGGCCTATATTGCCAATGTACTATAATGATATCATCTCTTCATGTTGGTAATTGCTTTTATAACTGATTATTACTAAACATAATGACGGGTGTTAAATTGTGTTATATTGTTGCCTTAAATTTCCTTGTGAGGTGTATGTAGTCACATTCAGATAGTAATATAATGTGATACCTGTGATTTGTGAATGTGGTGTCTTTCTTTATCAGATATTTTCAGCATCACACAATAGAATGTTTTGCCTAACAAGTGTGACATAAATGTGCATACCTCAGACTTGTTTACAACAGAACGACTAGGCGATCATCCAACTCACCAGGGGTGCAGGTGCGGGTGCCAGGATTTGGGCAGACATATCCCATCGAGTTCCTTGACTCTAACAAACTAGCTGGTAAGAGAGGAATACTTCTGTCTATGGAGATTTTGAGCTTGGGATAAGTGGATTTGGTTGTCTATCCACCAGTTCTTCCTTGAATTATACAATATTGACAAAGGGTCAAGAAGGAATAAGGAAAATGTGTACTGTACTGTATAGGCATGGGTTTGATTCCTAATTATCTTTAACTTATTTTGTGACTCTGGCTTGGTAAATACACCCCCTCCAAAAGTATTGGAACAGTGAGGACAATTCCTTTAATTTTGCTGTAGACTGAAAACATTTGGGTTTGACATCAAATGGCATCAATATGAGACAAGAGATCAGCATTTCAGTTTTAATTTCCAGCCACTGATGTCCGGATCTTATACATGACTTAGAAGATAGCATTATTTTGTGACAGGACACCAAATTTTTAGGTGAGCAAAAGTACTGAAACGTAGGGCTGAGCGATTATGGCAAAAATTAAAATCACGATTAATTGAACTTTTTACCTCGATTATGATTAATGAACGATTATTCCACCCCCAACCTCCGACTCTGTTTGCTCTGTAAATATTTGTATGATTTTTAAACAAACAATAGAAAGGAACAAGCACAGATTAACAATTCATGGTTATTTATTCAAATATTTGAAATCAAAACACACATCAGCTGAAATGAAAATGTTTTTCATAAAGAGTCACATTTTTCCAAGAAAAGGGGAAAAATTGAAATAATTGACATGGCAGGTCTATGTCGGTTAGAGGCTCTAAATGTCGGTTTCGATTATTTTTCGATTAATTACCCAGCCCTACTGGAACGGATAGACTTAAAACGGATTCAAGTGAATAAGAGATAATATTTAGTAGCAAATTCTTTGCTTGCAATAACTGTCTCAAATCTGTGACCCAATGACATCACCAAGTTTTTGCATTCTTCTTTTGTAATGCTTTTCCAGGCTTTGATATCAGCCTCTTTCAGTTGTTGTTTGTTTGTGGGGGAAACTCCAAACAATGTAATAGGACACACCTGGGCAACAAAACACACCAGTCACATGTTCCAATACTTTTGCTCACATGAAAAATGGTGGTTTCAAACAAAAGGTGCTGGGTGCACTCACACTAGGCCATCCATACCGTGCCGTATTCGTATCCTGCTAAAGCCCATTTGACCCCCTCCCCTGCCCCTCCTTTGGCCAGTACTCACACTGCTCAACGCATCCAGGCCTGAGCAAGGGTACATCAGGCACCGACATCATCACACGGAGAATCCTCTGTTGATGAATTCATATGTGTTGATGACTCAGTATATGCAAGTGCTGTTTTTTAGGTTGTAAAATAGCAACAGTTTTATACGATATCTGATCTAACGCCAGGGTTATTTCACCTGACCTGGGATCAGTAGGCTATGCTAAGTATAGAGAGCCCAGTGAGGAGAGAGAGAGAGGTCCATAGCAGAGAGTTATCCTTCACAGCATATAATCTGGAGCCTGATCAGGCTCATCCAAGCACTTCTCCTGCTGAGTGAAACCCTGACTTTGGAACTCATCTGAGCTCCTACAGCATTCCTTTATGTGCCATGAACTGTGCCATCTCTCTGTGTAAATTTTGATACCTTTCAGTGTTGCACCAAACAAGTTCTAATGTCATAGGACAGCCTGTGTCCAGAGCAGGATTAAATGTTCAGTTAAAATCCTTTTTTTACCACGAAGAGAGCAATTTTCACCAATTGATGAGAGCCTGAAATAAACACGGCACAGGATTGCACAGATTACACCCCCCTCGTCCTTCCATGCTGGAGCAGTGAAGCGTGCCATGCCCTAGCACGGAATGAATGCACTCACACTACTCAAACGTAGTGGACTTTAGGCACAGAACGGATGACCTAGTGTGAGTGCGCCCTAAGTCAGTGTTTCGCAACCATTTAGTCAGAGTGAAAAAGTGACACACTGCCGTCAAAAATCAAGGTAGATTTTAATTGTTTCACTGATAAAACCCTAAAAAAGGCCTATGTATGAATTACTTAAAAAACTGTTATATCATAGTTTTTAAGATCTTAAGGTTTTTAAGGTCCCGGACCTCAGGTTGGGAACCAATGCTATGAACCTTTGTATGAGATCCAGACATCAGTAGCTGGAAATTAAAACTGAAATGCTGATATGTTGTCTCATATTGATCTTTTGATGTCAAACCCAAATGTTTTCAGTCTACGGCAAGAAAACAAAGGAACTGGCCTCACTGTTCCAATACTTTAGAGGGGAGTGTAGGCCTGTTAAAGATTCATATTGAGGTTTGCTGTTTTTTTTTTAGGTTATTTTCACACGATGGTGCAACATTTGGTCCAGGTGGGCTACACCCAAAATGAGACAGTCCGAGGAGCACCATATGATTGGAGGCTAGCTCCAAGTAAGTCGCAGAGCTAAATATGTATCTTCACAAACATGTTCACACAGTACCTGGTCTGCTCAAAGAGCTTTGTTTTTAACTCTGTATGTTTCCATACCAATATAGGAACAGGTTTCATATTCCAGTCACTTCAGGGTACAGAGTTTTGAATTAAGAGCACTTAATGTGACAACCAGCCAAACACTAGGTATTGTAGGTCCCAAGAGCAGGATTTGACTGGGCAGTTGGTTGAAATAAAGGTATTTATTGATAGGTGTGGAAGTTTGTTGTAGGACCCAGAAGCAGACAGACAAGGTGAGCAGTTTGAAGGACTTTTAATGTTTGCAGTTGTAGGCTAGCTGGTTGGTTAGGGTATCAGAGGAGATGGGTGAATTCTGGTCCTGTTGGCTTTCCGTAGCTGTATTGCAGGAGGAGTCGTTTAGATGGCTGGATTTGTAGAATCTGGGCACAGAGAAAAAGGCTGTTAGAAACACTGGTAAGGAGTATTCAAGCAGTAGAAACTGTGAACTAAATTTGCACAGAGGGGCTGATAATAAATACCACAGAGTGGATATAATAATCTGGCGACGAGTGGAGCTGAAACCAGGCTTCTTATACTGAGGCAGATGAGTTGATGGGATCCAGGTGAGTCATCCAGGTGATCCAGCAAGGTGCTTGATTGCAGGCAGTTGGAGGGTGTGGAACACAACCAATCAGAGACAGACAGGAAGCAGCCAGAGCTGTGTCAATTTATTGTTGTCATAAAAAGGTGGAGCAGCTGGACTATGCTGTTTGGCATGAGGATGGTGGGAGGATTCACTGGAGCAAAAAGGAAAAAAGGCAAACAATTGACTCAAGAAAAACACACTATGATAAATTCATTTACTTGAGAGATCTCAGCTGAAGCACTGCTGATGAAGCAATGATGCTCTTTCAGGAGACACAGGTGACTTGATAGGCTATCCCTCACTTAGGTGAGGTGTGTTGCAGCTGTGGCAATAGAAGCCACAAAAGATTCCTCCAGGCAATGCTCTGAAGAAAAAAGAAACACAAAATGAAAAAACACAACACAAGGCCACAAAGCAAAGCTTCACTGATAAGGGTAAATAATGGCTGATGCTGTTTGCATGGCATTAGATGATTCATTAGTCATTATATTTTGGGCCAAATTAGTAGATGTCTATGCCAATAAGCCTCATAGTGAAAAAAACGTGTTATTCTCAAACACTGGTACAATGAGTTGAAGAAAAATTGGTAAAAAAAAAAAAAGCATCATGCTGCCTTTTGATGAGAGATGGTGTGTACTGCACACAGATGTGAATCATGAATTACATATATTATTATTTGTGTTTTTTTTGTTTTTTTTTACTGGCTACATTTCTACTGGTCTTCAGTAGGATTTAATCTATAATGAAACTCAGTATGCCAAAATTAAATCAATGATTAAACTCTGAAAGGCTCTGCTGGGTTGTGTGTGAGTCTAAATGGCATGTCCTGTTACTTGACATGACCAAGGGGGTATTAAAGGTGGTCTTCCACTTGTTTCCTTCCTTGATACAGATGAGGCGTCATGCAGATCCAGTATGGAGAAGATTTTGGGTTGGCAGTGGGGCTCAAATGAGGAGAAGAGGAGACTTATTTTCTATGATCGTTTTACTGTCGCAATGCCAGCTGCTTCCTGCATTTACATGGTCACATCAGCCACCCCTAAATTTCAAGTACTTTAAAGCCGTGTTTACCAAACTTTCTTTCTGGTGACCCACTTTTTTAGAAGGTGCAAGCCGTCATAACCCAGCAACTTTATCTTACGTGCGTTAGTGCTCATCAAGTCTGCCTTCTGTGCCTTCCTCAGTGGGTTGGTTGAGCCAGTGGCCAGGGCCAGGTTGGATATTGTTAATCCTGGACTCAATCTGGTCCTGACTTGTCGCTCTCTGTTGTATGAGCCTGGAAGGGGCCATTCTACTTTTGTCACATAGGCTTTTTTTTTAATGCCCGGTCCCATGGGTTATAGTGGCTGTCTAGTCTTGAACAGTGTGTTACTTTTTTATTAGCCAAGCATACATGACCTGAGCTGTGACTTTAGATCTTTTGCTATCCAGTGGCTATTAGAGCCTTGTTTTGAGTGTTATTGTGGTGGAGAGAGTGAGCGTTGTAGGGTGGAGCCACCAAATATGGCTATAATGTATACTGCAGACATAAATGTCCCATTTAATAATGTCCCAAACAGATTCTGTAAAAACATTTGGCCCCCCCCCAAGGAAAAACCTCGATCTGCCCGTGGGTCCCAACCAAGACTTTGATTCCACCAGTTTGTTATTACTCTATTTAAATGCTTATAATAGTCCTAGAATTGAAAACTTAACCCTGGGACAGATTTTTCTCTATGGTTATTGTCCCCTGTTTTCAGGGTGGCACCCTGTTACTTATTAAATCAGATTATTATTTTTGCTCATTGATAATAATAACTATGTCATCAATTTGCATGCATTTCACCGTTTTTGTGTGCCTATGGACTGGGCGCTATATTTCCCCTTATTTGCAAAGGTTTAGTGGGTACAAAAGCAGCACAATCCTTCTGTGGCCCTACGTGTATTATTAGCAGTAAAAACGAGGTCTGATAATAGACTGACCATTCTGATGTTAACCTTAGCAACAAATGATATTTTACTGGAGAGGACTGATGATAATAATTATATCACTTGCCAAGTTCTAAGATTAATACTTATGTCAATGATAACAGATGTAAGGCTCATATTAAAAGTAGTAGCAGATGGAGTCCGCTGCAGTAGGCTGTCCATGCCAACAATCCAGAAGAACCTAAGAGACATCTCTGAACTCCCTGGAAGATATAGGCACTGTAAGAAAAGAAATGCAGCTACAAATAACACAAATCAAGAAATGTTGCCTCTGTGAATCTTTTTTTAGTGATGATGAAGATGATGATTATGGGAAGGAGGATAATGATTGTGCAAAGTAAACTCTTCTGCAGGCACATATCAAAGTTTCAGTCATGAGCTGACCCTCTGTCATCTTTCCTCCAACAGATGAGAATGCAGATTATTTTATACAGCTGCAAGAGCTGGTTGAAGAAATGTTCAACCAGTATGAGGAGCCTGTTTACCTGCTGGCCCATAGCATGGGCTGCCACTATGTCCTCTACTTCCTCAACCACCAGCCCCCTGCCTGGAAAGACAAGTACATTAAGGGCTTCATTTCCCTGGGAGCTCCTTGGGGGGGTGCTGTTAAACCTCTAAGAGTCCTGGCATCAGGTAATTAAGAGACTAGAAATAGTACCAACAAAAGCTTGTACTTTTCTGAATGTTGATAGTAACTCTTTGCAAGTGTATGTATTTTGTATGTCATGTTTACATCCTGTACAGTGAGAAAGCATTTAGGAATGCTAACCAGAGTCAAATTCCTTGTTGTTGGCAGATTTCAAGCCCACTCTGCCCCAGGAATACACCTCACTATGCCTGCTGACTTCTGTAGTCTCAGAATACATCACACTTATCTCACAGGCACATTAGCACAAATTACTCTACCACCTGTAACTGAAATAACTGTGGTAAAATGCCTCATCTCACATGCACATTGGCTCAAACAGATATATTCTAACTGCACTGTCAATTACTGTGGTAAAATGCATTATTTCACATGCAGAGCTGCGCTGCTTAATCCACTACCTGTAACGTGAATCACTGTGGTAAAATGCCTTATCTTATATACATATTTGCATCAATTAACCTATTACCATATGAATTACTAATTTAATCTATTTACCGTACTCAGGTGTTGAAGTAATGAATATCTTCACTGTAACTCAGACATTGTAAAAAGGTCCCTTCACCTCATATGCGCGTTTTGCACTATTCAACTATGTTAAATGATCTTATATCATGTAAAGCTGCCCACACCTTTACATATTTTATACTTCTGATCATGTCTGGTCAGTATTCTTGCACCATTTATACATCTTGCAACCATACTATTAACACACGCAGACCTGTGAAAACAGTAAGAAAGTTGTTCATTGTTTGTGTGGTCCATATTCAAATCATATTTCTTCTCTGTTAAACAGTGCTATGTGGCGGTAACTTTTTGCAGAGGTTTTCTTCTTGTACAGGCCAAAATATATTTTTGCTTTAAATTGTACAAAGTCTCATTTGTGTTCATCCGCAAAGACTTGTAATTGTTTTGTCTTAAATTGTATATTCAACTTTTGGTTATAGTTACAATTTTTAATGTTAGGTACAAGTTAAGTTTTTAATTTGGTAAATGTTTTCACATCTGTGTAGAAGTTTGTAAAAATTATGTGTTGGTTAATATGTGTGTGTGTGTGTTTGGGGGGTGCTTCAGTGTAGAAGAGGTCTCTGTGTATCCATCTATCTATTTATCTATCTGTCTGTCTGTCTGCCTGCCTGTTTGTCTGTCTCTCTGTCTGTCTATCTATCTACCATCAGTTTAATTAACAGCAGGTGTGTCACTGAGTGGGGAAAATCTGTTTGAACGTGAAAGAGTTGTTGGTGATCCGAGTGGATCTCAGCTTTGCTTTCCCCGTGCTGTCACCCATCCAGTCACTGAGCCACTGAGATTTAGAGATGTGGAGCCGCATTTCCTTAAGCATAACCCTGTCCTCCAGAACTGCCAATAAACTAAATAAAGTACACATACCATGTTCTGTAAAGAGGGATGGGGAACAACTGAACATCTGAGAGGCAGAAGCAGACAGAGAAGGGGAGGCTAAGCTAGGCCAAGTTGTAGTAAAAGAGGAAAGAGAGGCTACGAGAAAAGCAACTAAACAGTGAGGGTGCTTGTAGTTAACTATATGTACGCCTAAACGCACGACAGCTATGAAACAGTAGTGATTAGTAGTACAAAGAGTGAAAACGTTAACTTTAGCTCGATCAAGGTGTCAAGAAAGACAACATCAGAGCAACCACACCAAATAGGAAGTGACACAATATGCTTATTGTACATCAGCATGTCAGCTCTCCAATTATAGTAGTAGGATGCCAGGGATAGAATACAATCAAATATTCTACAGAAGCTAAAAGACCCACCCTTGGCACTATGAAAAGAACTCCAAAGAATGTTTACTCCTTTTTTTTACATTTTTCTAGTTTCTTTGTTGATAGTAAGTATCAGAACTTAAAAAGGAGGCATTACATTTGCAGAAACACCACTTGGTGTAATTGTTTTAAATTAAATCTTAAATCATGCAGTGGTCATTTTTTACATCATTGTTTGCTGTCTTTACAGGTGAAAATGATGGCATTCCAATGATTTCGAACATCAAGATTCGAGAGGAGCAGAGGATGGCAACAACTAATCCCTGGATGCTGCCATCTCAGGAGGCCTGGCCAAAAGACCATGTGTTCATCTCCACACCGACCTTTAACTACACCAACCAGGACTATCAGCGTTTCTTCACAGACATCAATTATGAGGATGGCTGGTACCTATCAGTTTGAGTATAATCACAAAACCCTCATCAACAATAGCCATTATCTTTATTTATTTAAATTTAGATGCCCTGATTAATATAATACATCCATCAAACCCAATCAACAAGCAGCCATCAATCATTAAAAATAGCAAATCAGAAATTTGTCTCTAATCACACTAGATACAGTATGTTGGAAGAAATGTTGCTATAAACAATGTGAAGCGTGACTGAATTTTGGATTTGGTCCATTATAAAGTTTTTCACCACTTTGGAACTAGTCTCTCTTTGGGCAGGGCAGCATGTGGGATTCAGTGGTGCACTTAAATCATTCCAACAGTGAAACATTATGAAAGCACTGAGCCCCTTATCCTAATAAGTCTGTTATTTAACTTGCTAACTATGCCTTCACTGGGATTTAGCCAAATGCTGTGTTTTTGTTTGGTATTGAGTGAACTTGCTCAACCAACCACAAATGGTGGCGGACAGGTTATTAAAAGTCACAGCATGGAGTGATTTGTGACCAAAAAAAACCAAGTAAATTTAATGCCTCTGCCACTGAGACAAGCAGCCATGCACTGAGACCAAGGGTGTGAGCTATTTAAGCCCAGTACAGCAGGATCTTAAGCTGAAAGTATGTTATAGCCAATATCTCACTTGCCTGCTAGAGTTGCTATGCTAAAGCTCGGTTACATATCTGATCATAGATAGATCATTTTCTGCCAAATAATTCACAATAAAAGTCTCTGCTTGTCATTATCATAGACAACTTCTATTATGAAGAGCAAAAATTGAAAAAGGGGTGTTCAGCAGCAACTTAACAACTTAAATGTCTCATTCAAAGATGGACAAGCGTGAATTCACATCACACAGAAATGAAATATCAACCTTTATTTTGTTGTAGACTTATTTTTGGGTTTGACATCAAAAGATGAATATGAGATAAGATATCAACATTTCAGCTTTTGTTTTCAAGTATTTACATCTGGATCTGATATACAATTAGAAGATAGCTTTATTTGTAATGGAACACCATTTTTTTAGGTGAGCAGAAGTATTGGAACAGATGGACTTCAAACATATTAAAGTGAATAATACTTTTTATTTAGTTGCAAATCATTTGCTTGCAATAACTGCATCAAACCTGTGACCCACTGACATCAAACCTTTACGTTCTTCTTTTGTGATGCTTTTTCAGGCTTTCACTGCAGACTCTTTCAGTTGTTGTTTGTTTTTGGAGGTTACTCCCTTCAGTCACCTCTCTAGTAGATAAAATGCATGCTCTATAGGGCTTAAGTCTGGAGATTGACGTGGCCAGTCTAAAACCTTCCCCTTCTTTCTCCTGATGAACTCCTTTGTTGTTCTGCTAGTGTGTTTTGGGTCATTATCTTGCCGCATGATGAAGGATCTCCCAATCAGTTTGGTTGCATCTTTAAAACTGGCAGACAAATGGTTTCTGTAAACTTCTGAGTTCATTTCTGCTGCCATCATGTGTTACATCATCAATGAAGATTAATGAGTCTGTCCCAGAAGAAACCATGCAAGCCCAAGCCATGACATTACCCTCACTATGTTTCACAGATGAGCTTGTATGTTTGGGATCATGAGCCGATCCTTTCTTTCTCCAAACTTTAGCCTTTCGATCATTTTGGTAAAGGCTCATCTTTGTCTCATCAATCCATAAAACTTTGTCCCAGAGTGTTTTAAGCTCATCTCTGTACTTTCTGGCAAATTCCAGCCTGGTCTTCCTGTTCTTCTTGTTAATCAGTGGTTTGCATCTTCTGGTGTAGCCTCTGTACTTTTGTTCATGAAGTTTTCTGCCAAAACTAGATAGTGATACCTTCACCCCTGCTCTCTTGAGGTTGTTGCTGATGTCATTAACAGTTGTTTTAGGGTCCTACTTGACAGCTCTCACAATGTTTCTGTCATCAGCTAGTGCTGTTTTCCTTGACTTATCCTTCTGACATCTCTTACTTAGTACAGCAGTGGATCCTTTGTTCTTCAGGACCTTCCAAATGGTTGTTCTGGCTATGGTCAGTGTTTGTGTGATGGCTCTGATTGAGTGTAGACATTCAGCGCCATTTACTGTGTGGGTAATCAATGTAATAGGACACACCTTGGTAACAAAACACACCAGTCAGTCACATGTTCCAATACTTTTGCTCACATGAAAAATGGGTGGGTTCAAACGAAGAGTGCTATCTTCTAAGTTGTGTATCAGATCCAGATGAAAATACTTGGAAATAAAAGCTGAAATGTTGAACTCTTGTCTCATATTCATCTTTTGATGTCAAACCCAAATGTTTTTGGTCTACAGCAAAAACAAAGGAATTGGCCTCATCATTCCAATACTTCTGGAGGCGAGTGTAGGGCTGGGATCATGACTCTGGTGGCTCAAACATAGAGCTGACAGGTTCACTTCAGCAGATAAATTAGTCCTCCACTAAGGTTGTATCATTTTAAATTTTATTTTTATTTTAAGCTAATAGTAACACAGCTTTATCTTTTACAGCAAATATGAGGCCATTCTACTGAATTGGTTCAACTTGATCAAAATTTGTAAGCTATTTCTTAAACATTTTCACCATATACAGTGCTTAAAAAATTTATTAGACCACTACCCAAAGTAAGGTTTATGCCACAGCTGCCCTAAATCAACAGCATTGGTAATTACCAAAATCATTTTTAATGTTTCTGCAATGGTAAATACACTAATTTGTGGAATCTCTTTAACCCAAATGATATTTTTAATACTAAAATATAATTATTATTGTTATCCATGAATTTTCAAATTTACTGATTTACAAAAAAAAATGAGAAAAATTGTAAAGCACATTATTATTTCTTGATTAATATGTCAAATCATAGTTATTTACTTGCATTCCTGAACAGAAAAATGAGTTTTAGTGGTTGAATATTATGCTTGATTAATTTCTGACTTCTCAGGGAAGCCCAGTGAGCCGGCTCAAATTTGGTAATAAAAAGATGAATTCAGTTTGAAATTCCTGATTCCTGTTCAAAATGGTAAAACATGGAGAGCTCACTTAAAATGAAAGAGTCTGCATTAAAGCACTTCATGATGCTGGATGGTCTCTGAGACAAATAGGGAAAGACATAAAGTGTTCTCACAGTGTGGTCAAGTATGCTTTGGAGTCAATTGCCGAGACTGGTATTTACAAGGAAGAGACAGGGAACCAAAGTTAACTGAAGCAGATGTCAGACACCTCAAGATTTAAAGTACTAGAGACAGAAGGAAGACCACTGCTGATCTTGAGGCAGAGATGAATGCTTCTAGATCAGAGTCTGAGAAAGTCTCCAGAATGACCATAAGCAGACGACTGATGGAACAAGGCTTAAAGGAAAGAGTAGCTGCTAAGAAGCCATTATTGAGTCCTGCAAACATCCAGAAATACCTCAGATTTTTGAGGGAGCACAAACACTGGACTGTTGATGATTGGAAGAAGGTACTCTGGACGGACGAGTCCAAGTTTAAACTCTTCAGTCAGCGTCGTCATGTTTGTGTCTGCAGAAAAGCTGGAGAATGTTTTGATGCCAGATGCATTGCACCCACAGTGAAACATGGAGGAGATTCCATTATGGTATGGGGTTCCATTTGTGGATATGGTGTGGGCAAATTAGTGAAAATCAACAGTATCATGACGAGAACGTCTACCACAACATCTTAGTGCTTCTGGACTGAATCTGATTGGTCGTGGCTTCATACCAACAAGACAATGACCCCAAGCATACTTCAAAGCTGTGCAGAGACTATTTGACCAAGAAAAAGGAATATGGAGTACTGGAACTGATGGACTGGCCAAGTCAAAGGCCGGATTTGAATCCTATTGAACAAATTTGGGATTTCGTAGATTCAAAGATTGATCGCACAAAAGTTTTATCTACAGCAAGTCCGTGGGAACAGCTACAAACTATTTGGAACTCAATAACAAAAGAGACTGTGGAAAAGTAGATAAAAACAATGCCAGCAAGAATGCAAGCTGTTATCAAGGCCAAAGGAGGCCATACAAAATATGAAGTTTTTTGGTTATTATGTGTGAAAAAGGACTATTTAGTTGTTTCAGTTTGTTATTTGCCAAATAAATCACAATAACATTTTTAGTTTTAAACAAGTTTTTGAAAGATTTCTAAAATATTTATATATTTTATGACAGGTGGTCTAATAAATTTGTTAAGCACTGTATTTGTTGCACTGTATCTAAGGGATACATGTTTAGTAAAGGTTCACTCAATGTTCATTTCATTTTTTCAAACTACCTCTTAATAACTTTACTTCCCCAAATTTGTCACTACCGCAACAAAATAAAAATCATTGTTTTACCAATGCAAATTTTGCTTCATCTTCCCCTGTACAGACTATTTTTTCTAAAATTAATTTATAAGGTTTTCACAGAAAAATACATTTTTTAACATTTTTTTAACATCGATGTTTAAGATTCATTCAAACCTACTTGTCGTTTTTCTTTGTAAATTTGATTATATTGGCTTCAGAATGTTTGATAGTTGAAATTAAACATACACCTAAACAGTCATTGTCATAGAATGTTGGTTGAGAATGAGAGATATTTTATTTTTCTACTCAGACATTTGAGTACAGTCACAAATGACAGATAAAACTGATAAAGAAAGCATCAAGTGTGTGAACTTTCCACAACTAAAGTTACTAGGTCAATCAATTCAATCAATCAGTCAATCAATCAGTCAACCAATCAATCAATCAATCAGTCTTTGTTTGTATAGCACCAATTTATAACCAAGGTCACCTCAAAACACTTTACAAGGAGGGCAGGTCTAGACCGTGTTCTCTGATGTGCCCTATTATAATAAACCAGGGTTTATCATTAATGTTATAAAAAAAGACTATATTATAATAGACCAGTGTTAATCATTAATATTATAATAGAGACTATACCTTATTATAAGAAGACCAGTGTTGATTTATCATAGCAGTGAAGTTGTATTGCTCTGGTAATAAATGTTTTAGTTATGATTATAGATGAACGAATGATGTTAAAAGATGAAGCAATGATCACTGTAATACTAGCATAAGCAAAAATAATGTTGGTGAAGAAAATGCTGTTTAACATATATAAAGGTGATAACAGAAAGGCAGTTTTAGCTGTTTTAAAGTTCACTGTAAGATTTGAGAGAATTGCAGTAGTTATTATAATTATAATGATGATAATGATAATAATAGCCCCATGATTGACTGGCAACCAGTTCAGGGTATACCAGGCCTCTCGCAGTTGGGATAGGCTCCAGCCACCTCACAACCCCAAACAGGATATATGATAATATGTATGATAAACAGGATATATATATTTGAAAAATTCAATTATTTGGTCTAAAAATAATTGACATCAATTCATTTTGTCATTACCAAAACAATCAGGTCTCAGCTGTAACTAAACCACATGTTACGGTTTGTTTGTTTGTTTATTTGGATCTCTTTTAGCCCACTTGGGCTATTCTTCCAAGAGTCCATAGCATAAAAACATTACAAAAATATAATAAAAACACAATACAGTATAACTGAAACACAAAACAATATAGAGCAGACCACCACCACCCCCCCCACCCCCCCCAGAAAAAACATACAACACATAGATGGCATTATACACACAAAATTACATAAAAACTATACTCTCAAATCACAATCATACAGTTGGATAAAAAAATGTAAATATTCCTTAAAAAAAACACTCCTAATGTTTTGTTTAAAATGTTTTTCTGGTAAGTTCCTAATGAGATCAGGTAAACCAATCCATAACTTCACAGCCTGAGAACAAAACATCCTTTTACCAGTTACAAGCCTAGTCCTGGGTGAAACATAATCACTTGTGCTAGCAGCTCTTGTGCTGACTAAATGTCTGTCTTTTACCTGCTTGGAACCTGCTTATCAACAGTCTTGGCTTCTTTTTGACATGTAAGTTATGAAATAATTGAAGAACATTTCTAGCTATTATATCACTGATATATGACCACTCTATCACTCTTCAATAGAGCATCATTTGGACATCTAAGAATAAGAATAAATAACAGAAGTGACTGTTTCGGTAGTGACAATTTTAGCTAATTAGTTACAAAACTCAGCAATGTTGGGCTAAAATGGCAGATTTGAAAAGATGTTCATTAATAAAACAGTGCATCTTTCAATAAAAGCAAAAACATTTATTTGTTGTAGACATTATGTGTTCAATAGTGGCAGTTTTAAAACATACATTTGATTTGTCAGACTTTGCATTACAATTACACAAAAACAGTACTACTTCTGCACTCATTATTTGGCCTTTGGAGAGAGGAAGTCTGTCTTGATTGTTGGTAAAAAATTTTGGTGTTTGTAACTGAAAACAGGCACCCCCTATGGACCCTAACCCATCTTGTTTCGGTAGTGACATGAAAACATTGGACAGTTTTTTGAAGTGTATTTCTTAAAAACCACAAAAACAATAATGCAATTAGCATGAATTCAGTAGAATGGCCCATATATATATATATATATATTACGGAGACTTAAAGTTTTGGTCAGTATAAACTACTGTACTAACCCTCCTTATTCTCTTGTTTGTACAACAGGTACATGTGGGAGGACACCAAGAATCTCACCAGTGATCTACTTCCCCCAGGTGTTGAGGTATGGTGTATGTATGGAGTGGGAATCCCAACTCCTGTAACATACATATATAACGAGGATTTTCCCAATGTTGACCCTGTAGACTTTGTATATGCTGATGGGGACGACACAGTTGACAGCTTTAGTATGAGTCTCTGTAAACGGTGGGCAGGGCAGCAGGAGAAACCTGTCCATGTTACAGAGTTCCGAGGGCTTGCCCACTTGGACATAGTGTTCCATGAAAAGGTGCTAAATCAAATTCAGTGCATCTTAGAGGGCAAATCAGACGTACCAGAAAATGTTGATTTCAGATCTGGACCCAACTAGCAGACAGCACCTTATAAAAACTAACTGTATAAATAATTAGATGAATGAATGAATACATTAATTAATTAAAACACAAGGTTTACATATTGAACCTTTTGGTCTACTGAAATATAAAGATAAAATAAAGTTATATTCGAACAGCTCCAACAAATGTGAGCATCATAGGTCAACAGTTCTCTGTTGAAATTTTGCAAAAAAATTAAACTGACCATCCTCTCTTCCTTTATCTGTTTATTTTTTCTAGATTTTGTAATTCGTTGTATTTACTTTAGACAAATTGTTATCATGTTCACACTGTGTTGCTGTCATCTTGGTACAATCAAAAAGATAGACATTGTTAACTATAAGTCATTTTAGCATGGTTCATCAAATGTCAGTCTATGTAGTACTGTCCTTTCAGGCTTCTTCAAATTTTTGTTACTTACATCTGTAAAAAGAAGCAAGCTGGGTGTATATACTGATGATTTGATGTGAACACATCTGTATTTTTTAAAAAGTGCACACGTACCGAAGTGACATGTAGTGAGTGACTGCTGTAAATTGAAGTCTGTTTCAAAGTAAATATTGTCTGTCACATTTTAATTAGGAAATTGTTGTTGGTGGATAACTCTATTAAACCTTTTTGAAGTAATAAGAGATTTCATTTTCTTATGCTCATGTTTAGTTTCATTACATTTCAAACTGTTTATAAGCATCTATTTGATTTTTTTTATATATATTTTTGATCTGTCTATTTAACTTAATTATATTTTAACATGCCATAAAGTCACTCAAGCATACCATGGACTATATAAGCTTGCATGTCCTATCTGAGAAATGTTCTCAAGGGCATCTTTTATCTGTATAAATGTTATTTCATGGATTTTAAATAAGAAATTCAACATTCTTTCTTTAGGCAGTGTGTTTTATTTAATCTTTCTTTTATAGACAAGGTACAAAGAGAACATTAAAAGTTCGGACATAATAACTAAAAGAAGGGTCTAAATTAAACTACACAAAGTAAAAAAAACAGTGACAAAAAGGGAAAATGAAAAAAAGAATAAATGAATGAAAATAAATAAGAATAAAAATAAATTAAAATACCTGTTCACAGACTGTTATGTGTACACAGCAAAACCATTTTCAATTACCAAGAGGCCTAGAAAGACTTTTAACAGAAGAAATAAAAGGCTGCCAGACTGCTTCAAACTTTCCAGTGGTTCCCTGTTGTGTATTTCTTATCTTTTCTATTTTGAGAAAATACATGACCTCACAAATCCACCTGCCAAAAGAGGTGAAATTCTGCATTTTATATTAAATACATTAATGAAAAAAATGATAATACATTTTGCTTAAGATTCAGCCACACTCTGACTCACTTGGTTGCTAATATTTGATGAGATGACACTGAAATTATAAAAGTTTCCCCCAGTTTTTATTTATCTTTCTTTCTTTTAGCTCTGAAAATCAATGAATCCATCTCACCTGTGTCAAAACAATGTTATAAGGGTTATTCAAATGTGAGGATTTTTTTAATTTATTTTTTAATCATATAAAATTGTATGTATGATATCTAATTGCTGGTATTAACTTGAATTTTAATTTGATGTTGCTTCTGCCCTTCACCTTTCTGTCTTTTCTTTTTAATATCATGATTTTACTCTCCTTGATGAACAGACACAGTGCTCTGGTGCTAGTCCCTTTCAGTAAGCAGTGCTTTCATAGGTCTGAGAAAGGACTGAACCATTTAGTGGAAATAAAGGGGATTTTTTTTTAGAATATAGACCTTTGATGAAGTCTTTTTCATTTTATAATTAATATTAATAATAGAATTACATACAAAATATCATGTTAAACCTAATTAAAAATAAACTTTTAAAATAAAATATCTTTATTATTCCAGATTAAAGGCCTGTATGGAGAGAAATTGTTTTTGGATTTCATTAACAGGATAATACGGCTTGTTTGTTTAAGTTAGACAGTTTGCCAGGAATAAATATATATATATATATATATATATATATATATATATATATATATATATATAGTGCTAAACAAATTTATTAGACTACCCTAACCAAAGTAAGGTTTATGTCACAGCTGCCCTAAATTAACAGCATTGGTAATTACCAAAATCATTTTTTATGTTTCTGCAGTGGTTAATACACCAATATGTGGAAGCTCTTTAACCCAAATGATATTTTTAATTCTAACATATAATTATTATTGTTATCCATGAATTTTCAAATGTACTGATTTACAAAAAACTGAAAAAATAGTAAAGCACATTATTATTTCTTGATTAATATGTCAAATTATAGTTATTTACTTGCATTCCTGAACAGAAAAATGAGTTTTAGTGGTTGAATGTTATGCTTGATTAATTTCTGACTTCTCAGAGAAGCCCAGTGAGCCAGCTCAATTTTGGGTGAATTCAGTTTGAAATCCCTCATTCCTGTTCAATATGGTAAAACGTGGAGAGCTCACTGAAAATAAAAGAGTCGGCATTAAAGCACTTCATGATGCTGGATGGTCTTTGAGACAAATATGACGGGTGGTCTAATAAATTTGTTAAGCACTATATATATATATATATATATATATATACAGGGATTTCAAACTGAATTTAATTCATTTAGACCCCGTTCAGGATATGAATTACATAATACATTTCCTTTTAAATAATGGGGTTTATCTTTCCACTCAAAGTCAAAAAGTTTAGGGTCAACCTATTTTATAACTTATTGTGGAACATCCAAGACAACAGTTGGGTATAAAGTGCATTCCTCAAGCATAAATGTACTAGGCTCCCCAGGTTCTGGGTATCTCTTTATTTTGACTGCTCGTGTGTGATGATTGACCATTCCTTATAAGGAAATAAAACCTTTTATGTCAGCCAGCAGATGTCTAATATTTCATTTGTTCATCAGCAACTGAGAAAAATTGCCATAACACAGACCTGTCTCTACTAATATGGCGGCGATGCACGAAGAGAGCAATGAAGAAGACAATGAAGACAATAACTCTATTGCAAAACAGACCATTTAACAAATTTTGTAAAATGTAATGTGGTGTTTTACTTTGTATAGTTCATTTTATTTTGTGAAACTTCTGGTTTCCGGAGGCTGTGACTGGCTGCTAACTTTCTCTGCTCTTCCTGAGGCTTCCACCCTGCCCCCCCAGTGCTGTGGAGAGTTCACACCTGCAGCAAATCACTCATCAAAGATCACTCCTTAAGACCTGCTGCGGCTCTCTACAGCGCCTGAGTCTCGTCAACCTTACCTCACGGTAAACGTCAGCTCCAGGCTCCTTCTCTCACGAGAATCCTCCAGAGAAGTTCACCAGTGTTTCTTTGATGATTGTTTTGAGAAATCTCCAGTGCTTGTATTCTCTTGTGCTCACCTCTAACGTGCCTCTCCATTCTTTTCCAGTGCCTTTTGCCCAGATCACCGCAGCCAGCTCCAGCACTCTCTCACCCTCTCGGGCTCTTGGAATCCCCCCTCCCTTTCCCACTTACCTGCACAATAAAACTGTTAAAAACTGCTTCTCTGTCTCCGCATCCTGGGTCCTACCACTACATTCACATAACATGTAAAAACTATACAGTGATCGCAGCTTCCTAAAAGGTCATTCTAAAACACACTAAAATCATCATCAGTGCCACAGGGAAAGTGCATTTAAGGGCTGTGCAAGTTCAGTGCATTAATTGCACATGGGACAAAAGACAAATTGTATCTGTTTGTTCTAGCTCTTGGGAGCCGATATCTCCGCCCTGAGGGAAGAGGAATAAATTCCTCCAAAAGAGGTTGGTCAGAGCTGGGCGAGATTGACTGTGCTTTCTGCAAAACTTGTCTGTCAAAGATTTTTATAAGAGAAAGCTGCTGAGTGCCAATTATTTTGCTGGCTTCTGAGACAATCCTGGACAGACAATTGTTGTCTTGTACGGTAAGATTCCCATAAAATGAAATTAAACAAAACCTATAAATAGACTCAATAAAAGATCTGTATAATAAAACCCTCAAAGTCTTGTCAACATTGAAATAATTCAGTCTGTGCAGAAAATGCAGCCTCTGCAGACCCTTTTTACAAATTTTTGATGTATTTAGGCCATGGGTCAGATTTTTATCTATGACTGTCCCAAAGTACTTATAAAACTCAATCATCTCCACAACTGTGCCCTTGACAGTGGTTGGGAGCAGTAGCTGAGGGGTTTTTCTGAAATTTATGACCATGTGCTTTGTTTTTTGGGGGGCATTTAACTTGAGGAAATGACTGTCACACACAGTAGTGGGGACAGGACACACCCTTGAGATAAGACACCATTTGCCCTGACCGATGTGTTAAAAAGTCCATAAGCCATTTTGTTACGCCAACATCATGATTAAAATTGTGAATTAATTTATGAGATAAAATATGTAGCTAAATTGTATTAAAAGCTGAGGAGAAATCCACAAACTAGAGTCTGGCATGGGTTTTCGTACCCTCCAGATGCTTATAGACAAAGTTCAGCAGAGTAGTGGTAGCATCCTCCCCTCTTCTGCATGGACGAAATGCAAATTGCATCAGGTCAAGCAGGTCTTGCACTGTATTTCTCAGAAATTGCTTGACCAATCACTCAAAAGATTTCATAATTAGTGAAGTAAGAGCTTCTGGTCTAGAATCATTTAGCTCTTTAGGAGATTTGTTCTTAGCTACTGGAACTACAATGGATTCACTCCATACTAATGGGACCTTATGCAGAGAAAGAGAGGCATTGAAGATATCACTGAAAACACCACACAGCTGATCAGCACAGACTTTCAGGAGTTTGCTGGTGATCATGTTTGGCCCAGGGCTCTTCCTGACTGATAATTAAAGGTGTTGTGGCAGTTTGGTCTTTCCATGTGTCAAACTGATTTTTTTTATACATTTGAAAAATCAAATTCATCATCAAAACATGAATAAAAGTAGTGAAAGTGTTAGCAAGTTCAGAATTCCCACTGATACCATTTATATTAATAAGCACAATATGCTTTTTGTCCTGGCCTGTCAGGGCTTTCATGCCATCCCACACTTAATTTCAAATCTTGCTTCCTTATTTGCCTCTAATTTCTCTCTATCTCCATCCTGCAAGTAGGCCTCATGTTTTCTGTCAAGTGTATCTTTTACAGCTCTGTTTAACTAAGGTTTGTTGTTAGGAAACACCTTCCCATGTTTGGTAGGGATAATAGAGTCTTTTAGAAACTGTATATAAGAAGATGTCACCTCAGTCCTCTTGTAGTCATTGTTAAGTAAATAAATAGGTCTCCAGTTGTCGAAAAGAAGCACAGCTTTTTTAGATTTTGGAATCAACATGATAAAACCTTGTGTAAGACTAGGACGGAGAGCACTATTTCCTATGCACTCTGACAAAACCTCCTATAAAAAAGGACTAATTGTTTTGAAAAATGATTTAGAAAATTCTGTAGCTGTCGCTACTGGTTTATTATTTTTTAGGAGAGCAATGACGTCAGTGACTTCCTCCACAGCAAGAGGGGCGTCACAAGTCTTTATCTGCAGTGTTAACAGTTCTCAAGTCTTTAATCGAATTAAAAAATAAAGTAGAAACCTTTTCTTTGAATTTAGAACTTTATAAATTACTATAAAATGAGAGCAATAATTTCAAATTATTTTAGTATTATCATTTATGACACCACTAACACTTAGAACGTGCTGAGTGAACGGTGCGCATTTTGTAGTCCGTCAACATCAAAATGTAGTTTTTACAGAGTAAACCTACGTCACATCCATAACATCCGCCTACGTAAACTGCAGTCGGTGCCCTTATCACCGCGGTTCACCTTCCCTAGCCTTTTACTCCCGACCCTGTGACGTTTTTCAGCAGGGTTAAGAAAAAGTGGATGGGAAAGGACAGGACAGGAATTTTTGGACTTTTCGGATCCATCCTTCCATCTTTCTTCTTTTAATAAGGTTGATAGGCGGTTGGCAAACAACTAAATGGTGCAATTTCGCCACCTACTGATATGGAGTGTGGATAACAATCTCTAACGCTAACACTTAACATGTATGTAAATAAATAATTTAATCTAATTATCTCAAATTAAATTAATCGACTTAGTTTGCCTGAGATACTGAAATGACAGCATGTAACATTTATTTCTGAGTTCTTTAGTAGAATATCTGTTATGTCCAAACGTAAATTTTCTCCCCTGAGATCACAAATTCACCGTCTGCTTTCTGTCTCATATCTGACAATGTGGAATAGCGTGCAACTGTTTCATGTTGCCCACGGTATTCCCATCTTCAGTTTCATGCTTTGCAATTTTAATTAATAATGATTAATCCACAATGTCCAAATTGTTTAACTCCTCCTATTTGTTCTTGCTTTTCTCATTTCTCGAACCTTTCTTTGGACTCTATTAAACCACCTCCCTGTTATTTTTTCCTCCCATTGCTTTTGCCACCTATTCTTCAATCTTAATTTTATAATGATTTTCACTTCCATTCTTCTGCAATGTACTGCCACGTCAATTTGACTGTGTTTTGTGGCTTTCTTTGCTTCATTGGACTACTTTTTCATTGCCTCTGATGCCAGTGTGTGCAGGTACCCATAAAATATTACCGTAATACCCATCATTTGGATTCTGTCTAGTGTTTGCTTTATTTCAGTAGAAATGTCCGTTCTGCAATCTGAACGGCTGTGCTGGGTCTTCCCTTGAATCAGTTCGACTACATCTGAAGTTGATAACTTACGCCTTGATTGCTGAAGTTGCGCCACTGGGTGGGTTTCTCTGTATTCAGGATCTCGTGATCACTACCTTCCTGTTTGCATCGAGTACTGTATCTTAAAGGTAAAAGATCGCCGCTTTTAAAATTCTGTTACAGATCTATACACGCCGCGTAGGCGTTATGATCGCTTGGCTATGAGACTTAGAGAACCATGGTGGCTTGGCACCGGATCGTAACCTGTTTTTCGCTGCTCCAAATCGGTTTGTTATTGTCGCTGTTGGCTCACAGCAGCGAGAAACCGTCTGGGAAATGTTTTCCAAAGGAGTCCTGTCAGCCCTCGAGACCTCCTGTGGTTCTGAGTAAGTTCTCTTTTTCTTACAGAGCTATGTTCCTGTTTACTTTACTTTTGTTCAGTAACTAACCAAGCCCAACTTGTGAGTCCTCGTCTGCTAGCGATGGGTGATTCTAAGATAGGCCAAAGTCAGTTCAGAATTTATCCATTATCTTGTTGATTGTCGGCTTCTTAAAATAAAAGGTAGTATAACTACGGCAGGGTACTTAACGCAATTTCAAAAGCATTCTCTTTAAATCATAGGCACATATAAATCTCAATCGTCAAATAAATCTTAACCTTGTTGTGTTTTTAACTCGAGGTCACGTCATACACAATGTAACCGGTTGAGGAGGGTTTAAGGCAGCTGGATGTGTTTGTTAGGGAGGTAACCATCGTTGCAAAATTGTACTGGGTCATGTGACATGGCCTTTTTTGTTGTCCGTGTCAAACATGAACGAATAAAAGAATAAACTAAACCCAACGTGCCCTCTGTTTACAAAACTATTTCATCTATTTTTTAAGTTTTTTTGCTAAAAGTGAAAGCTCATGTCATGTGTAGTGTGACTATCCGAAGCATGTTTAAAAAAAAACTCAATCTTTAACATAACAAAAGACCTATAAACTTCTGGGCAAACGATACAACGACAACAGGTTCGCCAGTCCTTGAGTTTCAAAGTCCAAACTTTATATCTGTGTCTGCTGTGATCAAAAAACATTTGTCCAATCAAATGGAAACCTTGCGATGTGACACTGATTCTGATGTGTTGAGGGTGCATTTTTATAAAATATCGTGGAAGAGAGATTTGTGTTTAAAGCTTTTAAACAAACATTTAAAAACTCTAACTTGAGGATTAGCTCTCTTTTGTCACCAGAAGTGGAAAAAGTACACAGCTATTGCAGTTAAATTAATGCACAGTTACTCTGGTTAAAATTTACGTAAGCATAAGTAAAAGTATTGGTCTCTAAATCTACACAAGCAAAAGTAAAAAGTAAATTTTTTTCCTTAAGTACTAAGTACTGAGCAGCTTCTGAGGAGCTGTACAGTAATAAGTGAATAGATCTCCAGCCAGGTTGTTTTGATAAAGTCACACTTCTTTAAGTAAAGCACATAGCAAATTAACATTGTTAATTACACTCAAATGCAGTAACATATTTACACTATATTGGTGTATATTGGTATACTACACTTTTGAACGTGTTAAGTATTTTACAGTATGATAGAGCTACAGTAACTCTTGAAAATATGTGGCAAGGTGGGTCTCCTCTGGCTAGAACAAAGGGGAGAGTGAACCTCATGACATGGCAACACATACTACTTCATTACTCATTCTTAAGGAAAACCTGAAGTCACAGGCATAAACTCTAACTCAGTGGATAACTTCACTCATTGTGCAAATGTGTCTGACAACAAAAACAACAATCCACCAGACACATGAACAAAGGAATACCAACACTGTACATTAGGCAACATTCAGGCACAACTCAAAACCCTGCCCAAGGGGATGATGGGGAACTTTGCCCACACATCCCCCCAGATTTAAAATCTCAGTAGCCAAGCTTAGATCAGTTGACTCTTTACAGAGTTGAACTAACACTAGTGGATCAATGCTGTCAAATAACTCCAACACTGAAGACCATCTCACTCAGAATTGAGTTATACTACACTTACTTACTATACTATACTTACACTTATACTTACTTACACTTTAAGATTAAAAATCAACTCAGAAATGTTTAACCTTGAGATATCATTACTCCAGTTATTGCTGTGTACAACAGCTGTTTTAGGATGTGATGAGGAATCCTCTCTCTATGTGCCACTATGTACTCAACAGAGGTGTAAAGAGTACAAAAGTATTTTAACTCAAGTAAAAGTACAGCTATTTTGGTTAAAACTTACTTAACTAGAATTAAAAGTGCAGATTTCAAGCTGTACTTGAAAAAGTACAAGTACACTACTCAGTTACAGTACTTTGAGTAAATGTTAGTAGGGGTGAAGGAAAAAATGTATATTGCATAGTATCACAGTATTTTGCACTGCGATATATTGTATCGTATCTTCTGCCAAGTATCGATTTTATTCAAATTAATTGCTATTCTGAACTGAAGTCTATGATAATGGATAAATAGCCGCTGTTGCTTTCCTGTCCACTTGATAATGCTGTTGCGCCCTTTGTCAAATGAGGTCTGCAGACGTGACGGTCATACAGGAGTAGAAAGTTTAGTACAATCAGTATGGCAGCACTGGGGAAGGGGCATTAGAAATGCAAGCAGGGCAAGAAGAACATGAACGTGAAAAAGGGGGTTAACAAGGAGTGCTGCATGAAAATATAATACTGCGGTAATATGATAGAAATGAAGGCAAGGCTAATGCAAAATCAGCTAAACAGTTGAAAAAATAGTATCTATAGAAATATATCGCTATACATGGTATAGCAATACTCTGTGTATTGTAAAATGTTTAAAATTGCAATAATATTGAGTTGTGGCATAACTATTGTGATAATATCGTATCGTGAAGCCACTAGTGGTTCCCACCCTGAGTAATTAGTTACTTTCCACTGGTATCTGTCACTTTTTCACTACATTTTTAGAAATAGAATAGAAAATAGAAATTTCTATTTCTGTTTCTATTTCTTCTATTTCTGTTCTATTTCAATTTTACTACAAGATCACATGAGGCATTATGTTCATAAAACCACATACTGTGTGACAAAAAGCTCTTATGGTGTGACTGTTTTTCCTCGTCACATCATATGATCTTTTTGTCACACCGTGTGATACTGTGTATTGTGGGAAAAAGTCATTATTTAATCTATGAAAGCTATGTTTGTGTCTTACAGCTCAACACTAGGTTTCAAGTGTGTTTAGTCTTTTTTAAACTATTCATGCCATGAAAACAGCGTCTTCACACATGCATACTACTCCTGAAAATATCAAAATTATGATGCATGTGGAAAAAAAAGGATCCAAAATAAACAGAATTTAATCTGCTTTCACTTCTGTAGAGTCATATAAATATCCAGGGCTCTGAGCTGGCCCTGTCTTTGAGTAGATGTGGAAATGCAGCAGTTTTGTGTTTGGATTTGTCTTTATTAGCCTCTCATCTTGGATGCTCTCCCCAGGTGATAGCGTTCACCATATTTCATGTAGAGAGCTTATCTAACGCTGGCGTTCTAAAGCTTGAATACTGAATGCATGAAAGGTAGAGTCTGAAATGAGTCCAGGCCTGGTTGTTCTGTGATTTAAAAAAAAAAAAAAGAAAAACCTGCTTTAATCAAATTCTCTCCACACCAACTTTCTTAATGCTAAATTTACGATGGTAAAAGTTTGTGTACAAGGCTGGAAGGTAACTAATAAAGTTTACTTAAGTTACTGTAATTAAGTAGCTTTTTAGTGTACTTGTTCTTTTTTGAGTATTTTTAAAAATCAGTAATTTTACTTTGCCTTATGTATGTTTTTGGGAAAGTATTGTACATTAATACATTTTAAAAAGCAGACAGTACCAAGTAAAAAACAACCATTAAAAGCCAAAATGAGGAGGTCCAGGCTCTCCGGCAACAGGTTGTTCAGCTTTTTACAATACGTGATGGTTAGTAGCACATAGAGTGAGAGTGATTCCATATTTTTTGCTTTGTAAAAAACAACCTGGATGGAGATCTCGGTTCTCTTGTTGTTATTGCACATTAAGGACAAAACACATTTCACTGTAAAAGAACTCTAGGTAACCAAAAGTAGCTACTCAGTACTGAAAACTTTGTGTAAACTTTAACTTACTTTATTCTTTTACTTGAGTAGATTTATAAATCAATACTTGCACTTCTTTAAGTAGAAATGAAATTTGATCAAATGTAATCAAAGTAACTGTACTTGTACTTGGGTTTTATAGTCTGTACTTTTTCCGCCTCTGATTTTACAAAGATGTGAAGTTATCTGTTTCATCATACAGTGTGACCCAACATCACATAATGTGACACTAAATAGAGAAAAAAAATCTGTGAAAAAAAATACTGATAAATTTCTGCGTATAGCAGTGAACAACATATATTGGAATCACAGGCATTTTGACAGATATCTAACTGTGCTTCGCAAAAATAATTTAAAAGATATGGTAGCGTGAGGACCATGTCTGACTTAGTTTAATGAGGAAAAGTAAGTAGAAAAGTGAAATTCTGTATCAAAAAAGTAATGGTAAATAATTTTGACAAAATTTGTCAAAAGTAAATATACTGTGCATTCAGAAAGTATTCAAATGTCCCTCACTTTTTCAGTTTGGTTATGTTGCAGCCTCATGCCACAGTTGAAAAAATACAATGTAATTCTCATTAATCCCCACTCAGTGCTCCATCATGCAAATTTATTTAAAATAAGAAAAAAAACCCTGAAATATCACATTGGCATTGGAGTCCACCTGAGGTAAATTAAATTGATTGGGCATTATTTGGACAGGCACATTCCTCTCTATAGAAGGCCTCACAGCTGACAATGCATATCAAAGTAAAAACCAAGCCACGAGGTCAAAGGAATAACCTGCAGAGGTCAGAGACAGGAACGCTGCAAGGCACAAATCTGGGGAAGGCAACAAAAAATTTCTGCTGCACTGAAATTTCCAAAGAGCACAGTGACATCCATTATTCTCAAATGTAAGAGGTTTGGCACAATCAGGACTCGTCCTAGAGCTGGTCAACAGCCAAACTGAGCAATTGGCGTGAAGGGCCTTGGTAAGGTGACCGAAAACTTGATGGCCACTCTGACTGAGCTCCAGAGATTCTGTGCATGGATGGCACAAAGTTCCAGAAGGACTACCATCATTGCAACTCTCCACCGATCTGTTTTTTTTGTGGGGGAGAAGTGGCTAGATGGAAGCCTCCCTTCAGTGCAAAACACATGAAAGCCCACTTGGCTTTCATATTGAAGTTTTTGCAAACTCCAAGCAGACTTTCATGTGGTTTGCACTGAGGTAACCATACGTCATTACCACAACTATACAACTTAACTTACAGGAACGTGTTTTGATGAAGCTATTTTATATGAAATCCAATCCAGTCCAGTCCACTTTATTTATATAGCACATTTTATAAACTTCCAAAGTGCTGCACAAAACATCATTTTAAAAACTAAACAATTGTTCTACCAGTGCTCAAAATAAAACCAGTAAAACCAAGAGAATACACTAAAACAATAGATAGTAGCTAAAAACAATAAATATACATACAAAATATAAAAAAAAAAAGATAAAAACAATAGAAATAAATAAAATAATAAAAAGACACAGGGGACCACACAACTCATCCGGTGTTAAAAGCTAAAGAACAAAAATGGGTCTCAAGACGAGATTTAGAACACTCCACTGTGGGGACTGTTTGGACGTGGGGGGGCGGGGCATTTCAGAGTTTAGGGCTGACCACAGAAAACGCCCGGTCCCCCCTGGTTTTATGTCTAGTCTTAGGCACCACAAACTGGAGCTGGCCCTTGGACTTTAGAGCGTGTGCTGGTGTATAAATTTGGATGAGGTCTGAGATGTACTGTGAGGCCTGTCCATTTAAAGCTTTAAAAACAAACAATAAAATCTTAAAATCAATTCTAAAATTAACAAGAAGCCAGTGCAGAGATGCAAGAATTGCATATATGAATATGGATATGGTGTGTTTTGAGAATTTGGCTTAATGTCAGGTGTGCCTCGGCAAAAAAGGTTGAAAACCATTGTTCTACATTACTATTCCAGATGCTTAATATTTTGTTGGTGTTATATATTTGCATAATGATCAATCTAAATGGTATATGTGGCTAAAAAATAAACAGCAAAACTGTCTTAACTAAAATTAGAAAGATTTTTCAATTTGTGGACACAGAGAAAGCATTGAGAACTATTGAAGTATTGCATGGTAATGTGTTTCTGCTGCTTGATCCTTCTGTAAACAATAATAACAGTAAGAACAAAATAAGTGGAAAAAAAAGTCCAAAATCTCATTAGAATATTACAAACATCAGTCAATAAAAAGATTTCTGGAAAAATTAGGCTCATTTATGCTCTCAGTAGTTGGTTGGAACTCCTTTTGTGCAAATTACTGCATCGTTGTGAAGTAGCATGGAGCTAATCAGTCCATGGCAGTGTGGGGTTGTGATGCAGCCCAGGCTGCTTTGACAGCAGCCTTCAGCTAGACTGTGTTGTTCAATCTGGTGTCTCTCATCTTCCCTTGACAATACTCCAGAGATTCTCCTTGGGGCTCAGGTCAGTAATCAAGCACAGTAATACCATGGCCAGCACACCAGTTTCTGGTAGGTTTGGTTTCCCTGTGGGCAGGTGACAAGGCCTGCTGGAAAAGGAAATCAGTATATCCATAAAGCTTCTCAGCAGATGGATGCATGAAGGTCTCTTAGGTCGTTTTCACACCTGGCACATGGTTGATTCTTGACTTGATAAAGCACAGTGGACCAACACCAGCAGATGACATAGCATCCCAAACCATCACTGACTGTGAAATCTTCACACTGGATTCCAATCACCTTGGATTCTGTGCCTTTTTTGATCTTCCTCCAGACTCTGTGACCTTGGTTTCCAAATGCAATTTGAAATTTACTTTAATCTTAAAGCAGATCTTTCAACCACTGAGCAAAGGTCCAGTTTTCATTTTGAAAAGCTGAAGACATTGTGTTTCAGGAGTGGATTGACATCAGCTACACTTGTAGCTCATTTCCTGAACACATCTGTGTGTGGTGGGTCTTGATCAACTGACTTCAGCCTCAGTCAGCTCTTTGTGCTCCCCTAATTTCTTAAATCAGTTTTGTTTGACAGTCCTCTGAAGGATGAACTCATCCCTGTTGCTTGTGCACCTTTTCTTACCACATTTTTCCCTTCCAGTCAACTTTCCATTAGTAAGCCTTGATACTAGAATTCATGATGTTTCATTTTGTAAAGTAAATGATGCGAAAAATCAACATTTTCATGGTATTTTAAATTTTCTGAGATGCACCTTTATAAAAAGGCAGGGATAGTAATGTTGCTGATATTTAACTAATTTATTTGCGTTATTTGTTGCAGTACCAGGGGACTTGGGAAACCAGTTGGAGGCGAAGCTGGATAAACCAAGTGTGGTCCATTACATCTGCTACAAGAAGACCGACTCTTTTTTCACCCTGTGGCTCAACCTGGAGCTCCTTGTACCTGTGGCCATAGACTGTTGGATAGACAATATTAGGTATGGATTTGTTCATTGTTCTTAAGAAAGGAAATCACGTAAGAACTTTTTAAACTCTACTGAAAATATAAGACATTGCAAAATCTAAAATAGCTTATTCCTCCAAGTGCTATCATTGAGATAAGGGACTAATGGTTAGATTATATATATCCAACCACTGGTTTCTTATCAGTGGTTAGATATTGACCATCAATGGATAAAACTGTCCTTTGAACTATTTCCCAACTAAGTTTTGGAGAAAAACATTGGATAAGATAGCATTCCCTTAACTGACTTACAAAGAATGTGAGCCAGTGTTAAAGCCATGAATTGTTTCTTTTTATTGTATTAGGACTCACAATTTCTAGCTAGTTCCTTAAAAAAAGTCTTTTTCTGAAAAGCAATTGCACTGCATTGAAAATATGCGAATTTCTGGTTTTAATTGTTTCTGTTTGTTAATACAGTAAAGCAAAATGTATTTCGTTCAACTTTTTGTGTGCACAGGCTGATCTACAACAGGACAACACACACTACCTCATCCCCACCAGGTGTGAACATTCGTGTACCAGGGTTTGGAAAGACGTGTTCACTGGAGTACCTTGACCCCAGTAAACGCAGTGTTGGTGAGCTAGAACTCTTAAATTAAGTATTTCTAGATACCCGAGAAATCGTTCAAATAACTGAAGTTTTCTGAAAATGTACTCAGGCTGAAGCTGCTAAGTGGGTCTTTGCAAAAATAGATTTAAAATCTGCTAACAACAACAAATTTATGGGATTCTTTTTCTATTTTTGGTTTGTATATATTTTTTTTTCTTTCTTCTAGGTATGTATTTCTTTACTATTGTGCAGGCGCTGGTAGAGTGGGGCTATACCAGAGATGATGATGTCAGAGGAGCTCCCTATGATTGGAGGAGAGCACCAAGTAAGCAACACTGAACACACTCACGTACACAAAATGCATAAATACAGAATCCAGGTGCATATACACTCATCAGCCACTTTATGAGGTACACCTATTCAATTGCTTGATAACACAAATAGCTAATCAGCCAATCACATGGCAGCAACTCAAAGCATTTGGGCATGTAGATGTGGCCAAGAGGACTGGCTGAAGTTCAAACCGAGCATCAGAATGGGGAAGAAAGGGGATTTAAGTTACTTTGACCATTGCATGGTTGTTGGTGCTGGACAGGTTGGTCTGAATTGTTCAGAAACTGCTGATCTACTGGGGTTTTATGCACAATCATCTCTAGGAATGGTCCAATAAGGGGAAAATATCCAGTGAGCAGCAGTTGTGTCACAGAAATGCCTTGTTGATGCCAGAGGTCAGAGGAGAATAGGCAGACTGGTTTGAGATGATAGAAAGGCAACAGTGACTCAAATAAACACTTGTTACAACCAAGGGATACCTTGAAGCAGATGGGCTACAGCAGCAGAAGACCACACCAGATGTCATTCTTGTCAGCTAAGAACAGGAAAATGAGGCCACAATTCACACAGGCTCACCAAAATTGAACAATACAATACAATACAAGAACTTTATTTATTCCCGAAGGGAAATTCAATCGTCTGGGAGTCTCATCTGTTTACTTTAGAATTATACAGTCTAATTGCTGATGGTATGGAAGATTTTCTAAATCTTTCTGTCCTGCAGCGCAGGGATAGGAGCCGTCCACCACCATTGTTTCTTTGCTCATTGAGAGAGATATGAAGTGGATGATCCATGTTTCTCAGAATGGCCTCCACCTTGCTCAGTGCGCGTCTCTCCACCTCATTCTCCAATGAGTTCAATTTGATTCCGACCACAGAGCCAGCTTTTTTAACCAGTTTGTTCAGACATCTTGCATCCTTGTGTTTTACACTGCCTCCCCAGCAGACTGCAGCATAAAACAGAACACTTGCCACAACAGACTGATAAAACATTGCAGCATCTTACTGCAGATGTCTATTGATCGGAGTCTTCTGAGGCAAAAGAGGTGGCTCCGCCCCTTTTTGTAGATGAAGTCTATGTATGTACAATAGAAGAATGGAAAAATGTTGCCTGGTCTGACGAGTCTTGATTTCACTGCTACATTCAGATGGTAGGGTCCTGCCTTGAAACAGCTTTTCAGGCTGCTGCTGGTGGTGTAATGGTATGGGGGATATTTTTTTGGCCCACATCGGGCCCCTTAAGTACCAGCAGAGCATTGTTTAGGTGCCACAACCTATCTGAGTATTGTTGCTGACCATGTCCATCTCTTTGTGTTTGTGACCATAGTGTACTCTTCTCCTGATGAGTTCACTGTACTCTAATGGCCTCCACAGTCACCAGATCTCAGTCCAAAGAGCACTTTTGGGATGTGGTGGGATGTGAGATCTGCAGCATGGATGTGCAGCAACTGCATGATGCTATTATGTCAACATGGACAATAATCTCTGAGGAATTTTTCCAACAATTTGTTGAAACTATGCCACAAAGAATTAAGGCAGTTCTGAAGGCAAAAGGGGTCTGACTCAGTACTGGCAAGGTGTAGCTAATAAAGTGGCTGGTGAGTGTATACAGTCAGGATAATCTGGAACCTGTTAAGGTCTTGCATTAACACATGGATTAAAGTTCTCCATCGCCACAATGGATTTCACAGCAGCGCAGCTGCAGCTGCAGCATCACCTCAGCTCTACAAACATGCTGCCCAAAAAGAGGCCGATACAGACTGCATGACTTTTAAGACTGAAGGAGAATATTTTTTGTCTAATTTAATATTGATTGTTTTTTTTGAAGATGAAGAATTTAACCACCGTTCGCAGCTGCACAGACTTTCATAGGGTCCAGACATCTATATTTACACTCAAAAGAAATATTTCTGTCAATTACATGTTTGTTTGTTTGTACACTTATTTAGAGAAATAGATTATTTTATCGTTTTGTGGTCTTTTTTTCTGATATGAGCTTTGACAGTGTTGGGCACGACACACAGATGAGGGTGTGTGTTAATGTGTGTGCATTGGTGAGAGAGTGTGTGTCTCTGCTCTGCCTGTCAGACAACAAACAGGGATTGTTTAACTGTGGCAAAAACCTTGCTTTTTGGAGCTAACAGTGGACTCTATGGCACTCAAACAGAGTTTGCTTTGCTAAGTGTACTCCTACACTAAACAATGGCCTGTTACGCTGCACATGTCAAGCTTCTGATTGATGATACGCACAGTAAACAGCTGATGGATGGGTGACTGACACGGTGAGACGAGAAGGAGACATGACGACTGAATCAAAGTTACAAAGTCACAAATAGTGGCGTGTCTGTGCGCATACATGAACTCACGGAGAATGTATAAGTTTCAAGCAAAAGCATTTAATAATTGCACACTGTTATGATGAACTCATCATGCAGATCATGTGTGCCCCGAGAGGGAGGGACGGGGAATGGAGCAGTGACTGACTGGGTCAAGGATCAGCTCTGTTTCTTCATTAGTTATCAAATCAACAATTTAAATGTGTCCAGGGCATCTTTGCAGTCTTTTGTAACCTCCACTTTGTTATTGTTTTCTGTCAGGAGAGCGGCTGCTCCAAATGTCTGGGCAATATTGGTCTTGTGAGATATTTTCACCTCAACGAGACATCTCGTGACGTTTTGATCTTGCAAGGTCTCGTGGCACAAGATCTCGTCACACCCCTAATATATATATATATATATACAGTGCTTAACAAATTTATTATACCACCACCCAAAGTAAGGTTTATGCCACATCTGCCCTTAGTTAACAGCATTGGTAATTACCAAAATCATTGTTTATGTTTCTGCAACGGTTAATACACCAATATGTAGAAGCTCTTTAACCCAAATTATATTTTTAATGCTAAAATATCATTACTATTGTTCCATCCATCCATCCATTTTCTATACCCCTTATTCCGTTCTGGGTCGGGGGGGTTGCTGGAGCCTATCCCAGCTGTCATTGGGCGAGAGGCGGGGTACACCCTGGAGCTGCAGCACTGAAGGCTCTGTCTCCATAGGTTCGGAGTTTGGTTTTGGGCATGGAAAGTAGGCCGGTGTCTGAAGATTGAAGGTTGTGGGATGGTGTGCATGGATGGAGGAGATCAGAAAGGTACTGGGGAGCCAGAGTAAGGAGAGATTTGTATGTGAAGAGGAGGACTTTGTAGTTGATACGGGACTTGATAGGGAGCCAGAGGAGGTGGATGAGGGTCAGAGTGATGTGTTGCCAGGGTCTAGTGCGGGTGAGAACTCTAGCTGCAGAGTTTTGGATGTACTGAAACCTGTCCAGGGTTTTGCTGGGAACTCCAGACAGGACTCCATTACAGTAGTCCAGGCGGGAGGTTATGAAAGCATGAATGAGTGTTTCAGCCACAGAATGAGGGAGTGATGGTTGGAGTCTGGAGATGTTCTTGAGATGATAGAAGGCAGATTTGGTGACAGACTTTATGTGGGACTGGAAGGAGAGGGTGGAGTCCAGGATGATGCCCAGGTTTCGGACCTCAGAGGACGGACAGTTGGAGGTCCCGTCCACATCGAGCATGAGATCTCCAACCTTCTGCAGCAGCGCTTTGGGGACCACCCAAAGCGCTATTGAGTTTGAGTTGGTTAGATGTCATCCAGGCTTTGATGTCATGGAGGCAGTTTACCAGGGAGTGGGGAGGGAGCTGAGTGGATGGTTTGGTGCTGAGATAGAGTTGGGTGTCATCTGCATAAGAGTGGAAGCTGAGACCGTGTCCAAGGGGAAGCATGTAGATGGTGAAAAGGAGAGGTCCAAGAACAGAGCCTTGAGGCACGCCCTGGTTAACTGGGGCGGGGGATGAGTGAGAGGTGCTGATGGTAACAAACTGTTTTCCTTGTGAGAGATATGAGTGAAATCTAGTAGCATTTAGCTGAAAAAACTTGGTAAAATAAAGCGAAACATTTCTAAGACGGTCTATCTAAATAAGTGTTTAGTCATCTAAATTCAAAAATAGCTATTTTGAGAAAAACAACTCAGAACAAACCTTTAATTCATACATAGGGAGGGTCCCCTCCATGGATGCCACCATCTTGGATTTTTACATGTTTCCATGGTAACATAGAGGAAAAAAGAAAAAAAGGACAAATGAAGTTATTGGATTGTATTGTGTTATATTCACATTACAGATACACATTAAATTCACATGGTTGCCACAGTTTCCAGCAGAGAAATGCAATCCAGAACCCACTTCTAGATGTTGATATTCAGCTTTACACACTGTACCTTTAAGCCTTGCAAAAACTTCTTTATTGACTGGATTGAAAACATTGAAATTAAATTAAAGCAAACTAACAGAAAAGCTGTTCAAAATCACCCTCTTCCTTAGAATGCTATTGGTCTTGAGAATCTTAATAGTGTAGGTGAAAGCCTTTTTACAACTCGAATGATTTATTAGAGAACAGTATACTGTGTACATGCCCTTGGGCTAAGGGCATGTACACAGTATACTCCACTTTACATGAAAACCTTTGGGAAGTGACTGATAAGCAGAAAAAAAGGCTCTTACATGGTGGGTTGATGGTTGGGTAATATGATTTGGTGTCGAAAAAAATTCAGCCAAAAGATTTTGTCCTGTATTGCTGTGGATTTTTTGTTTAGTTCAGTATTTAAGAGATCTTGGTGACCTTTTGTGAAGAATGATAAGTGGTTAGCTGTACTAAGGAGGAAGAAAACTTATATCAATTTGTGTGTGCTCTACAATGTGGCTCTTCTTGGAGTTTGGGCTTTTATTCATAAACAGCTAGACAAGACAATTTTGTCAGAATAGGGTGAAACCTATTAAGCCAGACATTAACCCATATTTTCAAACTAGTCTACACATATTTCAGCTTTTATATCTAAATTCATTGTAAAATCAGATATAATGTGAAACGGAAAGGTTCTAGCCTGTTCATGGCAATGCAGAGAACAGTGCCAGTTATGCCAGTGTGTTCTCTCATCTATTCAGATTTTCTTTTCTTCACTTTCAGATGAGAATAAAGAGTTCTTCCTGGCATTGCAGAGGATGATTGAAGAGATGGCAGAGAAAGCTGGTGGGCCTGTGGTGCTGATTGCGCACAGCATGGGCAACATGTACACATTGTACTTTCTTAACCAGCAGCCACAGGCCTGGAAAGACAGATACATCAAAGCTTTTATCTCTCTGGGACCACCATGGGCAGGGGTGGCAAAGACCCTGCGTGTGCTTACCTCTGGTAAGTAATGGAACTGGTATTACATAAACATTTTAAGTGCACTTATTTAGAGGGTAAAACTTGGCCTTCTGTATTGTTTTAAACAAGAACTGCTGTCTCAATCATTCAGTCAAATCTAATATTTTACAAGAAATTGTGTTTCCTGTCCCAGAAGTAAGAAAGTTCTTTTACCAAATAAACATCCACTCTCTAAAGTACTTAATAATGGGCAATGAAACCTAAGTCCAAAAACCAGTGATTATTTCTGATTAGCTATGAGCAATGATCCTTGAGACCAGTGGTTCTCAACTGGCCTAGCCTCAGGACTCAACAATATCTGTGATTTCAAGAAATTTTCTGTAAATAACAAGACTAGGTAAAAACCTAGTATATGGCTGACCGCAACTATCTGGGATGCCTGTTGAACTGCCTGACTGAAATCTGTGTTCTTGCAGAGTGACTTTGTCATGATTGTTAGTAGTTTATCATCTTTAGCCAAAGGTATACATGGATTAAAGTTCTCCGTCGCCACGACAGATTTCCATCATTTGGAAAATGAGAGGGGGAAAAAACTACATGTTACTTATTGACGTCTCTGTGAAGTTAATGTACTGTTGAAGAAGACAGGGTTGGGGTTATAGTACACCTTGGGTCTCAAACTCATGGGCCAATTGCAGCCCACAGGAAGATATTTTTTGGCCCCACCACTTGACATCAAAGTGTAGTGTTAGTGCAGCCTGCGCCTTTTATGCACGCACACTACAGCCTCAGTCTCAAAAATCCACCAGTTTCTGCTGCCAGTCAACAACACTGCAGCTTTAAAGCCAACAAAAGGCTCAGTTCATATTATATCCATAGTATAAATAAGCATTAAGAGATAAGAACAATTCAAAACAGGTGCCTTAATCCGCAAATGCATTTAATGAACACACTGCAGCCGAACAAACACGCTAATGTCTTGATGTCTTCATAATAAACATTCTTCCGCTTGTTACGGTTGAGGGCGAAGGCATCAGTGATTTCTGCTTGGTCCAGGGCTCGGGTTCTGTCTGAGTTAAGTGTCAGCAGTAGGCTACCAGGGTGCTGGTCTGAGAGTCTCCGCTGCTGTTCCTCAACTCATTCTTTAAACGACGCAGACATCACAGCTCACTGATGTGACAGGAAGGGTCAGAGAAATGGATAGGAGTTTAAATAAATCTATAAAGGCATCCAGAGGTTTTTGCCTAGTAAAACCAAACTTCTCCTGAGTGGGATTAAAACAGCTGCGCTTGGGATGACAAATGTTTTCCCTGTGTAATTGTGATGCAGACATCGTATCTCGCTTTTGAGAGCGACTCAGTTCGATCTCTCGTCTGATTTAATCCCTGAGTATTACAATCTATAATGTCAAAGTAATATCAACTAATTTTATTTACATATGTTTTTATTTTATGTCAACAAGAAGTGGCATTATGGTCTTGATCACTTAAGTTTAAACAGGACATTGTTTATAAATCCTGTGGCGTATTGAACTCCAGGTCTCATCAAACAGTAAAAATTCCTCTCATAATGACAAAAACAAAACATTGTAACTGAACATTTAATGCTAATATGGACACAGGCATGAGACATGAGGCATGAGAGGACAACTGTAGGGCTCATACATGTGTTTAAAGTCAAGTTTTCACTCAGCAGGTGAGGGTTTGCAGCTTTATAAACAGGGCAGCAGTGCTCAAATCTTCGCAAGAAAGAGCAAGGGGCTCTCTGTCTTTCTCTCCCTCCCTCCTTCCTTTCTCTCTCTCTTTATCCTCTCTGGACTCTGTGTAGGCAGGCCCGGGCCAGGTTAAATAGGGCTCAGATCAGGTTTTGTGAATAGGTTGCTGTTTTAAAGCCATAAACAGTCATGTTGAATAATATTCCAGTCTTGTAAATTCATCATCAGTGGATTCTAAAAACGTTAAAATCTGTAAAACTTGTCATATGTTACAAGGACAGCATATTTCTGCCTGACCTGTTTAGATTACTTGCAAATAAATTCTCCTTCTAAGGTAGCTAATTAACCATTTAGTGTAAAAACATGCAGCACTCATTAAATGGTACCTACATCTAATATTGGATCATTTCTCTTTATAAACATTACAGCAGTCTATATATCAGTTGTTAGTTGTACTGATATTGCTAAAAAAATTGTGCAGCCCACAGGATGTCTTGCTGGAGCAAATCCGGCCCCTACCCTAAATGAATTTGAGACCCCTGTGCTACAGCCTCCTCCTCCACTGGTGGAGTCAGAGCCCCAGAACCTGTAGCTCATTCAGAAAGACCCCAGAAACGGGTGTCACTTGAGGCATTTGGTTTCACTGCCAAAAAGCAGAAGAAATCAATAGCAGGATAGCCATTTACACAACTGCACTTAATTGTTCTTAATTGTTGGTGCTGCTGTGAGTTTTGTTTTTCCGTAAAGTGATATGGCTGTTCAAAGTAAAATAAATAACTTGCACTGAAAAGTTATGGAGATGGTTGAATATTTGTATGACTACATTATATCTGAGTTAAGCCTTGCAAAAATTGTTTTATTGAATAGACTGAAAACATTGAAATTACATTAAAGCAAACTAACAGAAAAGCTGTTCAAAATCACCCTCTTCCATTAAAATGCTATTGTTCCTGAGAATCTTAATAGTGTAGGTGAAAGTCTTTTTACAACTCGAATCCTTTATTAGAGAACAGCATACTGTGTACATGCCCTTGGGCTAAGGGCATGTACACTGTATACTCCTTTTTACATGAAAACCTCTGGGAAGTGACTGATTGTCAGAAAAAAAGGCTCTTACACATGTGGCGTGGTTGGTTGATGGTCAGGTAATATGATTTGGTGTCGAAAAAAATTCAGCCAAAAGATTTTCTTTTTTTTTTTTGCTTTAATCCCTTGGTATAGTAAGTGGTTACTGAAATGTAAAAAGCTACATGTTGCCCTCTCTCTCTGTCTTCTTGTGTGTGTGCTCCCTATCCTGCTTTCTTCTACTGCATCTGATTGGTTAAACACAGACACACATCGACTCAGCTGCAGGTAGAGAACAGAGGGGAAAATATGCTCTCTGTATTCTTTGCTATTACTTAATGGAAGACAACACTAAAGAAAAAGAGCAAAAACCTCTCCTCTGCACAAGACAAGCCATCGGTGTGGATTTGTGCCCTAATTTCAACAAGAACAGCGCCTAAGTCGGAGTAAACAGCAGGGGTCCTACTGTGACATCCAAGCTAACAGCTAATTCCGGAGTAAAATGGGACAAGCTCACCACCATGATCAGAAAGCAATGCCGATACGGACTGGGAGTGGAGAGAGAACATTTTTTTTGTTACACAGAAAGCTTTTAGTGTTGCTGTCTTCTCTTGTTTTAATAAAGAAATTTCCAGTTTTGACAAAGTGCTGCTGTGATTAATTCAGAGCTAATTGCTCCTCGAACAGCCGTTGTCCACAAGCATTGACACAAAAAGTTCCCTTTTCCCCCTCAACTATCACATAGTCATGCCGAAGCAGGTCAGCAGAGGAGTGAAAACATCTTTCTCAACATGAAAAGCTTATAGGGTTGTTTTTTTAATTAGTCATACATAAATTTGGCCCAGTTCTGGTTAAAATGAGGCTAAAGCTATATCTGAGTATTTAGAGCAGTAGAGGCAGCCATCAAAGGACTTCCAGCAAAAGTAAACCCCGCCTATAGAGCAACTCCGTATGTATGAGCCATACATAAATGATGTTAACTAGAGTCTGGTTAACAGTGGAGGCAGCCATCACTGCCAGCATTCAGTACAAGCAAACGCAACTCTGTATTGTATGGTTCATACAAAAGGATCACTCACTCAGTTACCGACAGACAGGCATACTCACTCAGACACAGATATTGCCATGTGTAGGGCTGACCTCAGCGGTCAGCTAAAATTATTGCAATTAAGATCTTGGACAGAACAGAATTTATGACAAGAACAAGAGATATGACAAAACTGACAAAATTAACATGGTAAAAGCCGCTTTTTCATTGCAAGAAAAGGAGACAAATGAGTTGAAATATTGGTATGACATCTAAATGTACCAATTATTACAATAAAACAGCATAAAATCAACGGTATGGTTGCATGCTCTTCATAGGCTTTTGATGCCATTTTTTTCCAGACAGAGATACACTATGTTGCCAAAAGTATTCACTCACTCTGGAAGATTGGTCAAAAATTCCCGTAAACACACTCCTAAACCTTGTGGAAAGCCTTCCCAGAAGAGTTGAAGCTGTAATAGCTGCAAAGGGTGGACAGACATCATATTAAACCCTATGGATTAAGAATGGGATGTCACTTAAGGTCATATGCAAGTCAAGGCAGGTGAGCGAATACTTTTGGCAATATAGTGTATGAACCCACTGAAAACTGCTCCTCGACCCATTTTTGGGTCCTGACCAACCACTTGAGAACCACTGCCTTAGATCACCCTACTATTTAAATCTGCTTCAAGGATATTTTCAAGCTTTTGGTCATTGCCATTAACCTCTAAAGGTTTATGAAAACATATAGTTTTAATGCTGCCATGCTCTCACATCTTCTTTGGGCTAAAGGTCCTTCAAATGACAATAAAGAATCGTTTGCAGTCATATAAAAGGGGAGCTTAATCTTTTTTTAAGTGATACCACAAAAAGTTTTTGCCATAACCAGCTGTGTTATGAAACTGTCCTAATTCCCCTTTTTAATGGTGAGTCAAAGTTTCCAACTAATGCTGGGAATTCTCTTCTCGGTTTCATTTCTGTATCTTTGGTTTCTCTTTTTGTGTCTACAGGTGATAATAACCGCATACCAGTGATCAGCCCCTTAAAGATTCGCTCCCAGCAAAGATCTGCTGTGTCCACCTCCTGGCTGCTCCCTTATATCCATTCTTGGCCTAAAGATAAGGTGTGTTCATCAATGGGTGCTCGTGTTTATTTTCAAAGACTGGCATTGATTTTCTTGTGGGACTCCCATGTTTTTTGGGGTCAGTTCTCTTGGTGCTTCTCCTGTCATTTGTTCACCTCACCTGGACTTTTAGAGTATCAAGTGTCTTCCATTAGGAATGTTCACATCAACATTAAGCTTAAAACTATATTTATATTGATATTCTTGTAAATGTTTTGTAAGAAGAAGCACCTTCAGCCACTTTTTGTTTTTTCAGCTAGCCTCATTCCAGCTCCAGATGGAAGTATTTCTTCAAAAGATATGAACCAATTGTATGTTTACCTTCTAACATCTAAAACACAGAGTTACTGACTAACCAGTAAGCATACGTGGAGCCAAAAGCCTGTCATTCCTACAATGAGTTGATGGATTTAAAATCAAGCAAACACAAGAGCTAGCTTGGACTTAGTCAAGTAGGCAAAATATTTCATCTAAACACTACTGGTGTTCTGTATCTCAAGGATAAGTTGATAATAGGCATTGTTTATGTGATATTAGCAAAATCATCTTAGCAAGATCGCAATTACTGTCAAAAAGGCTTTCTTTAACACCTGCTTTTAAAAGGTTGGATTGTAGCCAACTTGCTTGCATCCTTTAATGTCTATGTGTTGAATAGACATTAAAGGATGGAGAATATGAGATATAATAAAGCTAGTGTGAATATAACTTGACACTACTGAGTGTGTTGTAGAGATTGTCATCAATCACTTGAAACCTTGTTCCTTTCCTATCCAGGTCCTGGTCCAAACACCCACCACCAACTATACTGTGCTTGACTACAAGCAGTTCTTCTCAGACATTGATTTTGAAGATGGCTGGCTGATGCGGCAGGACACAGAGACATTAGTGGCTGATCTCACGGCACCTGGGGTTGTTGTCCACTGCTTGTATGGCAGTGGCATTCCCACATCGGAAGCCTTCCAGTACTCTGACAAGTTTCCAGATGTGGAGCCAACAGTGGTGTTTGGGGATGGTGATGGCACAGTAAACCTGCTAAGTGCTGTCCAGTGCAAGCGCTGGATAGGAAAGCAGAAGCAGTCTGTTACATTAAAAGAGCTTCCAGGGAATGAGCATGTGAACATGTTATTGAACTTCACAACAGTTGCATACATCAGGAGTGTGCTGTTTTCTCCATGATATTGTAGAAACTGAGGATCAGATTGATAGTAAGATGGCTTTACTCAAAGCTAAGCTAAGCTCAACATACTTGCACACAGAGATATGATGGACAGGGACTGTTTCCTTGATCTGTTTCTCTGAACCTTTACTGCCAAAATACTTTGTTGTGCATGCTGCATCTCTTAAGAAAAACTATTTGATATTTTATAGTACCTTTGCAGAATTGGGGTTTTAAATAATTTTAGAGCTGCACAAACATGCAACTTCTATAATTTTATAATTTACTGTCAATTAAGCATATACATACTAGTTTATACATTAACGTCAGGATTAAAGCACCAAAGGAAGACCTTCTATTGTTATACCTTCAGTCAGTAGTGTCTGTCAAATTCAAAGCCAGTAGTATGATGTGTTTTAAGTGTCTTAGACATAAATCAAAGTCATATCTTTTTATTAGTTTTGCAGAATAGATTGCTGAATTCTTTTTTCTGTTATTGCACTAGGCACAGGCTGTAATATCATCTTTGTTGGAGTATCATATTATGTTTTAGTGCTGTTTTTATTTTCAAATTACTAAAACATGTTAATAAAAACTTCTATCATATTTTTTTGAGTCATTTTATGTCTACTTAGTTTTATTTCTTATACACTTGTAGACCAGATACAGTAGTCTTTTAATGAAAAACCTGAATCATAACTGGGATTGTAAGTTGATAAAAATCATTACTCAAAGGTCTGTGTGCCTTTTGGTCACTATGCCAGAAATGTTGTCCATATCTGACTTTATTTACCATTAATACAATGTTTAAAATTATTCATGACTACATGTAACAATTTTTGGCAATATGCAGCAGTTTTGGATGTCTTTCAGCTCTTCAATCATGACTTCCACTTCTGCTTCCATGTAGAGTAATGCAAGCTGGAGGTGCTGCTAAAAAATGCTGACAAAACTCAGTAGAACTTTTTAGGGTACTTTTACTTTCATATCATTCTAACATATTTAAATATTTTCACTTCTGGATGTTCTGATTGCACAAACATGGTTTGGTCTAAAGTCCCTGCAAAGTGTTAATACATCTTTACTTTACGTTTGTTGTATGGCAGGACACTGTTATGAACCACCAGACCAAATTTAAGTCATGAAAATCATCTCTAAGTTTACAAAATTAAGCTTTCAAATCAGGAAAAAAGAGGCTGTAAAATCTGCTTTTGGATGATGAAGGTATGTCGGTTGCATGAGCTGGAGCCACGCCCACTTATGAGAAATATAATCTTTGCAGATTAAGAACAAAAATGCTTCTGATCAGAGCACAGCTGCCTTGCTCTGTGCCAGAGCAGGGAGACAGAAGTTGGGAATTCAATTACCGTTTACCGGTACAGATCTCTCTATTGATGCCCTGTAGGTCACTGGGGCTGATAGATTTGGGAAAATTACCTCACAATGAACAAAACCATAGCATGTAACTGACTGTTAACTTCCAATGAAATTGGTGACAGCAGCTAACAGCAGACTATTGAGACGAACTTCTCAGTGGTTTTATATCATTGTAGCGTTAAGGGGGCAGGCTGATTCCCCATCAAGACTGGTAATGTCATGGCCTCAGATTTTTGCTCTGCTTAAATAAAACCAAACCAAGAAAGAGGGGAACAACTTTCTGTCTAATCCAAAATTCAGTCACACAAGGGTCAGTGTTTTCACACGTTTACAGCAATCTTTTTCCAACATATCTAGTGTGTTAAGACACAAAGTTTGGTTTTCACTTTACAGGGACTTTAAGCTTTGGAGCTAACAGTAGAAGTAAGACCTAAAACAGGCATGACATCACCAAGGCTGGCCACACACCAAATGATTTTAAAACCAACTTTTAGCCAGATTTGCCACCTCTTATGGTTGCTGGGGTGTCCCTAGTTTTAGATCCTCTTTCAGAACTATGTGTCCAAATAATCCTAGAGTGTGTGGTGCCTACACAACTATCTTACTGCCACCTATCGCCTACCTATCACATCGAACCTGTTCAAAATTCATGAATCTTGGTTGGACTGACGACTACAACCCAAATGTAAAGCAACTACCTGACTATTAGCTTCCCAATTGTCTCTCTTTCTACTTTGCTGCTTACTCAAGAAAATGATAAATTCACAAAATCAAAGATTTCTCACTGTTTGTTGGGAAGAGACTGTCAGCCCCCACCCCCTCTCTTATCACAGGTTGTGCATGCTTACTTATTCTGTGTCCCATGTCTAGGGGAGATGTCAGAGTTCAGACTGTCTGAAAATGATTAGCAAGCTGTCTTCTGAGGTGTGTGAGTAAGAAAATACAGTGCCGTGAAAAAGTATTTGCCCCCTTTCCGATTCCTGATGTTTTGCATATTTATCACACTTAAATGTTTCGGATCATCAACTAATTTTTATATTTCACAAATACAACCCAAATAAATACAAAATGCAGTGTCGGAATGATTGTTTAATTTTTTAAGGGGGGAAAAATCCATGCCTGTGCAACTGACTGTCCTGTGTTGTGAAATTCAAACTACTGGTGATGTTTTTGTTGTCGAGAGAAAGTTTGGGCCCTCTTGTCTTGGCTTTTAGTGTTTGTTTTAGTGAAAATAGTTAAATCTCAAAACTATATAAAATCCTACAGGAATGATGGTAAACCAAGGCAATAGGAAAGAGAAATTGGAAAACGAAACCTCGAGAAAAATTTTCCAAGAAGTTGACAAAAATTAAAGGAAATCAACAAAAATTTTAAGAAAACCAAAAGTCATATTAAGATACAATTCATCAGATAGCATTGAATGCTGAGGGATTGTGGAGAACAGGAAGCCTATAGTTTCACAGATATTTTTATTCTTGTCCTGTGCTGGTAAGGTTTTGGGGATCAGGAGAAAGCCACACTTATTTTTTATTTAACAGAAAGAGTTCAGGGCAATAAATTAAGTAGTATTCCATCTGGAACAGAGAAGGAAGGATATCAATATTTACATGTCTTATAGTTAACAGAATTTATAAGAAAATGGAGTAAATGAGTAAAAGGAAACATAAGGCGAAAAGTTAAAATGTAAATACATACATTTAAATGAGAGAAAACAGTCCTCAACCCCTGTTCTTTTGTTATTTAAACTTGGACTCTACTCTCTGTTGCCTTTTATGTGTACTTAATTTTCCTTCTTTCCTCGGTTAAACTAAAAAAAAATGTATGAATGTAGGTGGAAATTTGATAACATGTAATGTTAAAACCACCGTTAAGTCACAGAAAATTTTTCTAGACTTGAAACATTCACATTTTGATTTTGCTAAAGAGATTTCAAGATGTGCCTTCCAACTGAGAATTATGTATCTGCTTTTTCTCCCTATCATAACTATTGAAGACATTTATTGTCTAAATTGTAGTGTATGAAAATTTTGTTACCATAAAACCTTGTGAAATATAGCAGCCTGTGTTTATTCTTATAGTGTCATATTCAAGCCAATATATAACAAGTTTTTCATAAATGACTCTGGTTGTTAAAAAATTCTTAAAATTGTAAAATGCTCAATGGTTCTTTTCATGTATCTATGTAGTGTTATCTCACTTGTTGAATAAATCAAGTATTTTATCTTGCGCTTTAAAAGTTATTAAGTTAGTATTATTTACTGATAAATACTGTATTTGATGAACCAATTTGAGATAGCTATGAGCTAGACCAATGGTTCCAAACCCTACGGTCCCCCCTGCTCATACCTAAGAAAAACTAAGAAAAACTAAGCCCCCCACCCCCACCCCCAGGATCCACTTGGTTGTTTTTATTGACAATGCCCCAACATACAGTGGTGTGAAAAAGTATTTGCCCCCTTTCTGATTCCTGAGTTTTTTGCATATTTATCACACTTAAATGTTTCGGATCATCAAACCAATTTTTATATTTCACAAAGACAACCTAAGTAAATGGAAAATGCAGTGTTTGAATGATTATCTAATTTTTTAAGGGGGGGGAAAATCCAAATCTATCTGGCCCTGTGTGAAAAATGTGCCCCCTGAACCTAATACCTTGTTGTGCCCCCCTTGGCAGCATTAACTTAATCACCAGTTATCGTTTGCAATAACGGGTGATGAGTGTTTCTTATCACTGTGGAGGAATTTTGACCCACTCCCCTTCACAGAATTGCATTAACTCAGCCATATTGGAGGGTTTTCCAGCATGAACTGCCGTTTAAGGTCACACCACAGCATCTCAGTTGGATTTAAGTCTGGACCCTGACTGGGCCACTCCAAAACCTTAATTTAGTTTTTCTTGAGCCATTGAGAGATGGACTTGCAGGTGTATTTCAGGTCGTTGTCCTGCTGCATAACCCAAGAGAGCTTGAGCTTGGGGGCACATACTGATGGCCGGATGTTCGCCTTCAGGATTTTCTGGTAGACAGCAGAATTCATTGTTCCATCAATCACAGAAAGTGGTCCAGGTCCTGAAGCAGCAAAGCAGCCCCAGACCATCACACTGACACCACCATGTTTGACTGTTGGCAAGATGTTCTTTTTATCAAATGCTGTGTTATTTTTACTCCAGATGTAACGGGACTCAAACCTTCCAAACGGTTCAACTTTTGTCTCGTCAGTCCACAGAATATTTCTCCAGAAGTCTTGGGGATCATCAAGATCTTTCCTGGAAAATGTGAGACAAGCCTCTGTGCTCTTTTTGGTCTGCAGTGGTTTTGGCGTTGGAACTCTCCCATGGTGCCATTTTTGCCCAGTGTCTTTCTTATGGTTGAGTCATGAACACTGATCTTAACTGAGGCCAGTGAGGCCTAAAGGTCTTCGGATGTCGTTCTAGGTTCTTTTGTGACCTACTGGATGAGTCGTGGTTGCACTCTCAGAGTGATTTTGGTTGGCCGACCACTCCTGGGAAGGTTCACCACTTTTCCTTGTTTTCTCCATTTGTGGATAATGGCTCTGACTGTGGTTTGCGGGAGTCCCAAAGCCTTGGAAATGGCTTTGTAACCTTTTCCAGACTGATAGATTCCAATCACTTTGTTTCTCATTTGTTCTTGAATTTCTTTGGCTCGTGGTTTGATGCGTTTCTTTTTGAGATCTTGTAGCCTACTTCATTTTGTCTGACAGTTTCTATTTAGGTGATTTTTTTGATTCAACAAATCTGGCGGTAATCAGGTCTGGGTGTAGCCAGTGAAATTGAACTCAGCTTTCCAAAAACTGTGGTTAATCACAGTTAACTCATGATTTAACAAGGGGGGCAATTACTTTTTCACATAGGGCCAGACAGGATTGGATTCACATGCATGAAACTGATGGCCAGTATAAAAGAAAAGTGCATATTTTTCTGATCATATACAAGAAAGCTTTTACCAGTTCACAGCCTGACACCAGCTATGATATATCAATTTAAGTTTAACAAAATACATTTTACATTGATTTTTTGTATTTTCTTTATTTACAAAACTTAGTTTAATTCTCATAAAAATTTAATACAAAACTTTGCCTTTGAGTAATAAACTAGTCACATTATACTGTGAGCATGACAGCATTTTTCCTTCTTCAGTGGCGGTAACATGCTTCTATACACTGTCCCCTGGTTAAAACACAAAAATATCATCTGTGTGTAACACTTCATGCGGACTAAAGAAGGTATACGAGAATATATACTGGAATATACTGAACTTGACTTTTAGCTTTATGATTTCATAAATGAAATCTCTCTTATGTTGTCTAAATAGCATTCCTTAAACTGGTGCAGTTTTGGAAAATTAGAATTTATCCATTACAGAAATGCTGCAAAATGTGTTTTTTTTTCTTTTTTTTTTTGTTTTTTTACTATTCATGCTCTGCCAGGGACACCGGACTTAGGCCAAAATTAGATACGTCAAGTGAGACTTTAAAGACATGTGAATCCACCAAGTAAGTGTTACTTTTATCTTTTGTATTGTTCCATGCCATACATACCAAACTGAAACCTTTGCCAGTACACAATACAATATTACTTTTTCCAGTAATTACTTCCAATTGTTGATCAACCAAGATTATGTGATAACAGTCTCTTTCCTTCAGTGCAAAACTGTCAAAAACTGCTGCAACTTGGTATGGGCGGCTAGTCCCGCTTTGGCCTTGACGTCAGAGGGTAAGATAAAACAATGTGAAGGTCCAGATGACAGAGTTTAAAATGCATCACAGTTAAGAGCTACAGAGGGAAACAAAAGGTCTTGTTTCCTGTCCTGCAGTGCACCTCCACGCAATCCAGTATCAGCTGAAATGGTCCGTCTTCATGGCCCTCCACAAGATTCTGCCATGGAAAATCAGAGGCATGTTAATTGTGGTGAGCTGGTTAGGAGTATGATTTCAAAATTGAACAAGTCCTAATTACTGTTGTCTGCACCCAACTTTACATCAACATCTTTTAACTTGTTCAAGAGTTTTCAGTTCAAAACAGTGATTATTTATCATTTAGACTAATTTCATTGGTCCAAGTCAAATGTATGACACCTATAGCAATACTAGAACTTTTATCTAAAATATTCACAAAATGAATAAAAGTTGGCATACACTGTTTTTAAAAATACACATTTTTGTTATAATGTTTTAATTTTTTAAAAATAAATCATTGTAGCCAGAACATGCTTTGAGTGCATTCCATGTGGGCAGATCATTATATACATTATATAAATTATACATTATGACACACTAATTAAGATATCTTTGTAGTTTCATTAGCGACAGTCATGCTAATACCAACAATCAATCATCACTGGCTGAACAACTTGAGGTGTAGCTTGCTGGAAGGATGAAAATTGTAGTAAAACAGACAAACATCTCCTTAAAAAAGGCCCCCTGAACATGAAAGCCATCCCTGTTTATCAGAGACACAGTGCATGTGGATTATCTTTAGGTGGTAATACAATAATACCTTGTCTGGGGTATTAAAAAATAGCTATGGTATCCCTTTAATTACTGTCACAAAAAAATCTGCTATGAAATGTGGGCATATTTATTATGCCTTAAAGTTGAGGTCAGACTACACATTTTCAGCACAAATATAACCCGTTCCAAAAGTTGTGTGGCTTTAAGACCCATCTGCCTCAAAAATTCCCTCACAACCTCCAAACATAAAGTCTAGCATGTTTGATTTTTGTTCTGCCTTCAACAATTTGCTCTATGAGGTTAGTGATGTTTACTAATAAGAGCACAGAGTGCTTTGTAGGGATGGGAATTGATTAATTTTATTGATATTGATGCCATTATTGATTCTTCTTGTTGATTCAGTTCGTTATGTATTCCCTTATTTTTCTTCAAACATCAAGTTTTTGGGAGTAGAATTTAATATACAAAAATGCTGTTTTTTGTTGGAAATGTCTCAGCACAAACAAACAAATCGTCAATCTCTGAACTTGAATTGGAATACAATAATAATACTAATTTTTTAAAAAGATAAAACCTTAAAATATATAAAACTAGTCACTGGGTTCAAGATCTTTGGGCGTTCAAAATAAAATTTATATCTTGTACAAAACGAACAGTTCTTGTGCCCTCCCCAAAACATATGCCTTGCATAAAATAACTGTTTAACAGACACACTGTCCGTGTCATATTTTGAAAAAAACCCTTTCAACCACTTTAGCCCGTTTTTGTGACTGTCAGCCATGTTTACTTCCTCAACTGCTCTGGTCCTGTTCGTTTTGCTGACTGCCTCTTGTGAGACCGTGTTTTTCAAGGCATGTGGAAGTAAAGCATTGATAAGGGCACTGTTAACATTAAATGTAAATGATGTCAAAGTATTAAACCAATTGGAAATGGTTCTCAACTGGAACAGGTTCCAATTTCCCATCCCTAGCGCTCTGTAGGGTGCAGTGTAGGTGCAGCAATCACAAATGTAAATAAACCAAATGGCATAGCAAAAGAAGAGTGATGAAGCTGGTACTGTGAGATGAAACTTTGAGCCAGAGGAAGTGGTTTTGAGTTTTTGCTGCTTAATACCTGTACAGAGTCACAGTGAGAGGAATACAGTGTTTAATAAGTGCATAAATAAATAGAGATTCTCACACAGAGATGACTTTTAAAGTGATAATACTCGTTATTTTGTTCCTTTATAATGTAATTTTTTTATGTCTGTGATTGACACATCTTTCAGCTGTTGGTTGCATGTAACATCAATCAGAAACTTGAAGAAAGTAACGAAGCAGCCTGTTGTATACTGCTATGGAAGAGGATTAGGGCCACTGGTGAAGGAAAAAATAATTATGGGCAAGTCGAAATTAAAAATCAAAAAGACTGGAATAAAGTTGATATTTTGAGAACAAAGTTGAAATACAATTTCAGGAAAAAGTCAAAATAATGAGAAAAAGTCGAAACTTGCTATTACATACAGTGGACCTTAGCCACTGTGTTTATGAGCTAAATAGAAAGAATCTCTTTGTTGTTAAATCCAGTAACGAGGTATAGTTTGACATGTTCATTTACATAAGTCATTCTGTAGAGACAGTCAATATTCTCTGTTACTGTCTTAAATACTCATACATTAACAGGAGGGGTATAACAGCACTCATCTCTTTTCCTCTTCCTCTACATCTGATCACCTGTAAAGACGCACTGGTGACAGACCTCAATACCTAATGGGAGAGCAGAGAGAGATTGATCATCCATTTATTGATCAGTGTTTGTTGCAGTGGGATAAACAACGTCAGTGTAAACAGATGTACTGACATTTTTGAAAGCAGCATTGAAAACACATGATGATTTTTATTTCTAAATTCCATACAAAAATGCAATGTAGTGTACATCATGTTTTATAGGTGATATTTTCTTCATGTATCATACACAATACTGTTAACTAGAGTTTCCAATAGACAACATGTGCCAAGGTGTTTTTTTTTTTACATTTAGTCATTTGCAGCAAACTGTCCATGATCAATAAATGAGTAATCAATTTCCCTTTAATCTCCCATTAGTATTTAGGGCGAGTCTGTCACCTGTGCGTATCTACAGGTGATCTGATGGAAAGGGAGAGGAAGAGAGAGACAAGTGCTGTTATGTCCCTTGCTAATGTATGAGTATTTAAGACAAGAACAAACAACATATCTTGGCTGCGTCTACAAAATGCCCTATGCTTCAATGAACATGTGAAACTATACCTCATTATTGGAATTAACAAAGAGATCCTGTCACTTTGGCTTATAACACAGTGTCTAAGGTCCACTACTTGTAATAGCAAATTTTGACTTTTTTCTTGTCATTCCGACTTTTCTCTCAATATTTCAACCTTAATCTCCTCATTTCAACTTTAATCTCATCATTTCAACTTTAATCTTGACTTTCCTGTAATTATATTTTCCTTCACTGGTGTCCTTAATCCTCTTCTGTAATACTACAGCTATAAAGTTAACAGAAAAAAACTCTGCCAGATGTAGTCACTAATAAGGGCCCTGTTTGTTGTCTGACACACACACACTGCAGCAGACACAGCACACAGACACACACACACATCTGCTAAATGAATGAGATGTGTGTGTTGTGTCCATCACTGTCAATGTCCACATGAGAAAACAGACCACAAAAAACATATCTGCAGATTACAGCAAATGTGTAACTGACATACAATGACATGCATGAATTTCTGAAATGAAGTGCTGTTGAAGTGCATTTGAGTCATGGCTACACAAGACAAACTATGTGTCAACAGTGATATTCCAGTGGATTCACAGCTAAAATCTTTCAAAATGGACCTTTACATGTATGTCTTTCACCTGCATATTATCAGATTTATTAAATAATGTAAAATCTTGTCTTGTTGCAATTTTGTGATATCAAGTCTTGAGCCACATGTCTTGTCACAGCCCAACAGGGACTCCTAAAATTGGTGAATTTTAGAATTTGTATCAGAGGGTTATAGCATCTTTAGAGACATGAGACTTGGGAAAAAAATCCAAGTGGCAAGAACAGGATTATTAATATGACACTCGTTGATGTGAGAGGCAAAATGGCCCAGTAGTTCCCCTACATGATTTTTAAAAAATCAGCCCCTGAAGTATGTTTAGCCTAAGAGTCTCATGATTGTGGGTGTAAACATCATGTCAGGATCTAAAAAAGTGAAAAGGCCTTGGACCCATATAACAGAATAAACAAAAAGTCCGCTATTACATTTTATTTGGTAAAAATTGTGTTTGGTCAGTTCCAGGGGTCATATTTGGATGAAATTCTCTTAGGGAGTTCATCCAAACTTCATCTTTGATGTCTGCTAAAAGAGGATGTGACTGGTGCATAGTTTTTCTTGACTCAGAGGACGCCTTCCTCCTCCTCAAAGTGAGATGGCTCACCAGAACACAAGAATTTGCCATCACAAAAGCCCATAAGAGCCAAACAGCCCTAAATCTGTCAAGCTTGAACTGAGTCCATGTCTGAACATGCCAGTATTCAATCTCTGAATTTTCATTTCATCAGACACTTGTCTTCTGCTCTCCTGTAAAACGCTGTAGGGGAGTAGCTCTAGAATTTTTTTTTCCAAAATAGTTTTAAGCCTTAGGGACTCTTGATTGCTTTTAATCTCTGACTTATTTTCAGTTTTGCAGAAAACATTTTTATTGAAATGATTTTATTTTTTAGCAAAAGAACCCATTTTATCTTATCCATTTTGAACCTTTATGAAAATAAACATTTCAAATGACCACATGGCCTTTTAGTCTGTTTTAATTCTTTCTGATTGTTGCACACAGCAACTCTATTTCACATGCCTATGTTTTAGATTCAGCCAGGCTCAATACACTCTACTTCTCTTTAATTTTGCTTTAAGGACCTCCCATAATAGCAGAGGTGGAAAGTAACTAATTAAATTTACTCAAGTTACAATAATTGAGTAGCTCTTTTGTGTTCTTGTACTTTTTTGAGTACTTTTCAAAATCACTACTCTAACTTTTATTTAAGTACATTTTGAGGAAGTATTGTTCTTCACTAAGTTTTAAAAAAGCATTGAGTACTGAGTAAAAGCCAAAATGAGGAGGCTCTAGCTTTCTGCCAACATGATACCTGCCAAAAGTTTGACTTTGACAGCACATGATGGCCAGTAGCAAGTAGTCTGTCACAAACGAGCCAGCCCTATGTACCGGCTCTTTGGTGTGAACAATGGGAGCTGGCACAGCACTGAGAGCCGTTCACCCTCCCCCGTCCCTCCTTCCTGCACAGAATAAAGTAATAATAATAATAATAATAATAATAATAAGTTTATTTATATAGCACCTTTAAAAAAGATGTCTAAAAGGACTTTAACAGGCATGGCAAAAAGAAGAACTCACAAGGATTCGCAAAAAAACAAAGAACAAATTAGCTATAAACCAGACAGAAAGGGTCTTGATAATCAAAAAGAAAATCAAAACAAACTGAGACACAAAACTCTACGAAAATAACACAGTTGAAAGGAATGGGAAGTAAATAGATGATCCCAAAGGCAGTTAAAATACTAAAAGATGAAAATATCCAGGAAAAGACAGTATGATATGAAACGAAAATAAAACTGTATACACACAAATAAGACAACAACATCACATCATTAGCAATAATACAAAAATAAGAAGATTAAAAGCAGATAGAAGATAAGGAAGAGGTAAAATATTGAAAATAGAGGATACTGAGATTGCAATGTGAGTAAAGGTCAAGGATAAAAAGAGTAAGAACAGCAAAATGAGTAAAAGAGTGATAATAAAATAGGTTAAAGGGAGTGTCACGTAAAAGCAATTCTGTAAAAATGAGTTTTAAGGAGTGATTTAAAAGTTGTTACCGAATCTGCTAGCCTTATCTCCTCGGGCAGGTCGTTCCAAAGTCGAGGGGCCCTGACAACAAATGCCCTGTCTCCTTTAGATTTGAGTCTCAACTTTGGAACGACCAGGAGCCCCCCGCCCAAGGATCTAAGGCTGTGTGAAGGCTTGTAAGGGGTCAGCATCTCAGTGATATAACCTGGGGCTAAGCCCATAAGAGCCTTAAAAGTGATCAGTAAAATCTTAAAATCAATGCTAAAAGTGACAGGAAGCCAGTGGAGGGAAATGAGAATAGATGTGATTTGATGCTGTCTGTCAAAACCAGTTAAAAGCCTAGCTGCTGTGTTCTGAACCAGTTGGAGGCAGGACAGGGATTTTTTGGTGATGCCAGAGAGGAGGGAGTTACATTAGTCCAAATGGGAGAACATAAGGGCGTGTATGATTTTTTCCAGATTTTTCCCAGCAGGGGGCAGGATGGGTTTGATTTTTGAGATTGTTCTGATGTGGATGAAGCAGGACTGTACGACTGTTTTGATATGTTTTTCAAAGGTGAGATTTGTATCAAAGGTAACTCCTAAGTTTCTGGCTGTGGTGGTGATGTTTGAGGACAGTGGACCGAGGGAACTTTGGATCTGAGGAATCTGTTGGTGACTGAATAAAATTACTTCAGATTTTGAGTCATTTAATTGTTAAAAACTTTGGGTCATCCAACATTTGATATCTTTAAGACAGTTAAAAACAGTAGCTAGGCTAGTAGAAACGCTAGGTCTCAGCAGGAGGTATCTGTGTGTCATCAGCATAAAAATGGAAAGACAGGTTATGACGTTTTATGATAAAACCTAAAGGAAGCATATAAACAGAGAATAAAAGTGGACCTAAATAGAATTTTGCAGTACACCACAGGTAACAGGAGAGGTGGACGATGTGTGGTTACCAATGGTGACCACGAAGGTTCTGTCTAAAAGGCAGGAATAAAACCAACTAAGTTCAGAGCCCTTGGGAGGAAAAGGGGAGGATATTTCCTCCTCACTGTTCTGCCACAGCCAACACCTTGAAAACACTTCATTGCCATAACTGTGGTTGACTCCATATGTTCAGTATGTGTAGCTGCATATGTTTGTGTGTACAACTTTTAACCAATCAGAAGTGATAACAGAAAAGCTGGAGGGGAGGGGGTTGATGTTGCTCAGTGCTCTGTGACCATTCAGTCTCCACTCACAGAGAAAAAAGGAGGAGAGAATGTAGCTATGTAAGTTTCAGCAACCAGTAACAATACATAATTTTCTTATAAATAAGGACATGTACTAGGTTGTGTAACATAGTCTTCTTTTTTTTTTTTTTTTTACAAAACATGTAAAATGTGGTAATTCTTTGAGTTTTATGGTATATTTTTGCTTACCATGCTCCATTTAGATGCTCCATTTAGTTTGATTAATTTGGGAAACATTTTGACAAAGCAGTGTCATATATTTTATTCTTATTATAAGTTATATTGTAATGTAAATCACAGAAGACTACTCACACTTTGTTTTATTTTCAATGTAAAAACATAAAAACTTATGGCTTTCAGCAAATTAAAAAGTTATAGAACTTCTTGATTATCTAAAAAATATTAGTTTTATATCAAGTGTTTTGTAAAATGTAAGCTATTCTGACAATAAAAGGATCTAGTCCAACAATTTTCTGAAAAACACATGCAGTTATACAGTGCTTAACAATTTATTAGACCACCCTAACCCTAACCCTAACCCTAACCCTAACCAAAGTAAGGTTTATGCCACAGCTGCCCTAAATTAGCAACATTGGTAATTACCAAAATCATTGTTTATGTTTCTGCAATGGTTAATACATCAATATGTAGAAGCTCTTTAACCCAAATTATATTTTTAATGCTAAAATATCATTATTATTGTTATACATTAATTTTCAAATTTACTGATTTACAAAAAACTGAAAAAATAGTAAAGCACATCAAAATTTCTTGATTAATATGTCAAATTATAGTTTTTTACTTGCAATCCTGAACAGAAAAATGAGTTTTAGTGGTTAAATGATATGCTTGATTAATTTCTGACTTTTAGGAGCCCAGTGAGCTGGCTCAAATTTGGGTGAACTCAGTTTGAAACCCCTCATTCCTGTTCAAAATGGTAAAACGTGGCGAGCTCACTGAAAATGAAAGAGTCCGCATTAAAGCACTTCATGATGCTGGATGGTCTCTGAGACAAATATGACAGGTGGTCTAATAAATTTGTCAAGCACTGTGAATATATTGTTTTTGACCCATGGGTCAAAAATGCTTAATTTGTCTAATTTATCAAAAGCCAAAGTGGTACCGAATGAAAAGTCTTTTGGGAGTCCAAAGAGTCGGCTCTTCTTGCTGAACTGAGCTGAATGATCCAGATCTCTGAAAAGAGCCGGGATTCCCATCACGAGTAGCGAGAGAATGATTTGACATTTCATCCTAAACAGCTGTTGCATTTGACTTTAGGTTAAGTCTCACCTTGTAAAAAAAATAACCTGGTTTTAGATTCATAATCTTTCATAATTAATTCATATTAATTAAATATATTTTACTGTATAACCCCCTCAAGTATCAAAAGTAGCTACTCAGTACTTTAAGTACATTTTAAATGACTTACTTTACTTTTACTTGAGTGGATTTATTGATTACCCTTTTTACCTCTACTTAAGTATATTTTGACCAAAGTTACTTTACTTTTGCTTGAGTACAATAGTCCAGTACTTTTTCCACCTCTGCTTAATAGGTGTTTTTTGCTGTAGACAAGGCAAATGCTGGCACTACCTCTCAGTGCCCCATATGTTTTGTGTAGACTCTTTTTAAAAGGAAGAGCAAAATTATATTAAAGGACACAATTATTCAATTCAGGATCAAAAGACACCTGATGGCCCTGTACCTGCAGTTCCTGAATGCCTTCTTCCAGCTGTTCCCTGAAGTCCCCAACACACCAGGCTAAACTCACATGGAAAGATGGATCCTAGAAAATTAAAAAGAACATGATAGAGCTGAGACATGGATAGGTACCTCTATAGAATTTTTAGATGAAATGTTCTCATTTTAAAACAACAGAAAATTTATGTCTATGTATTGTCTGATAACTATTCCAATAACAGATCACGCAATAAAAAGTATGGTGTATTCGAACTGTCAGAATACACCAACCCTTATAGTTAAATTAGTCATTTGGCACTGCAGATTTATTGTAAATGTCCTTATAGCAACAATCTAAAAACATAAAAAAAAGACTAAGAATTTACTTTGCTTGGATTTAAATGTATAGATAGATGACCTTATAGAAAGGGTCCAGGTGAAACTCTGCCATTGTTTTGTCCACTACTTGAACCAGTTCCAACAACTGAGCATGCCCAGTAGACACTTCCATCCCCAGAAACGTCCTGCAGGAGGCAACATACAGGCAGATGTACATAAAAATCATCTAAAAAAATCAGAATGTCAAAAAAAAAATTCCTGTGATTTAATTAAAGAAGTGAAACTTCTTCTGATCTCAACTTATTTATCTCTCATACAAAGCGAAATATTTCAAGACCTGTTTTGATTCATTTTTGATGATTATAATGATGATGATGATAATGAAGGCTAAATTCATCCTTGTTGCTAGTGCTCCATTTCTCACCACACTTTTCCATTCCAGTCAACTTTTTATGAACATGTTTTTAAACAGCACTCTGAGAACAGCCAGTCCTTTCAGCAGTGACCTTCTGTTGCTTACCCTCCTTGTAAAAGGTGTCAATGAATGTCTTCTGGACGATAATCAAGTCAACAGCCTTTCACATAATTACAGTTGTGTGTACTGAACCAGAGAGAGAACGAAGGCTCAGGAACCTTTGCAAATTGGACTTTTCCACAATATTCTGACATTTTGAGATAGTAGATTTTTGATTTTTGTGAGCTGTAATCATCAAGATTTGAACAAAAAAAAGTCTTGAAATATTTCAATTTGTGTAAATCATGGGTGGGGGGTCAACTATGTGATATTCTTATTTTTGAGATGCACCTGTAAACAGTTGGACAGATAAAACTTGGCCAGTGTCCAGGACTTAAAACATACACATTATGAAAGCAGCCCACTAAAGCCAGAGATATATTTGCTGTTGACAACAAGTATGCAAATGCATGATGCCCTATGTCGGTTCAGCACGGCTGTGCACATCCTCAAAATTTAAAATGACACAGGTGTGAGATGCAGTATACACTTTCATGATAAAGGCAGTGTAGAGGCAGAGGGGATGTGAGGATGAACACAGCAGCAGGAACAACAATGCTAGAAAGTTTTAAAGACAAACCAAGTCCAAAATTATCCACCTCTTTATAATGTGTTTTTGTCACTACTCAGAGACCAGCATGAACAACGATGTGTATTAGTTCAACCAGTGACAAAGTAGACTGATGACTGTCTGCATCTGTAGCTGTTTGTAATAATTTGTCATAAAACATAAATAATAAGTATATTTTGACATAATATGGAAAAAAAACCTTTTTGGTCAAACAAAGGGTCATTAGCAAGGACTCTCTGTCGCCATCAGATGCTGGAATGAAAAAACTCTAAAACATATTTGGCTGAAAGTCACCAGATGACACAGTCACTAGTTTAACTGAAAAAACGAGGGCATTTTTTTGTTATGTAGATGAAATGTTGAAAAACAGAACGGGTCTAGATGGTGTGTTCTGACCCGTTTATTTTTATGCTAATTTTGCGCTCAGAGTTATCAATCACTGTCGCCATGTTTGTAGTTCACATCCCACACATCAGGTAGTTTATACCACCCCTACTCTCTGCTTTCCTCCAGTAACAAGAGTTGCACGTAGGCATTGCAAGAACACTTGTGACAGAGCCAAACACTTCACTACATGAACATAGGGTGAAACAGCAAGAATATCTCCAGCTTAAGACTCAACAAGGTTTGAACTGAATTTTCATTAGTATGTGAACCGTGAAATTATTGTTTGCAGAGCTGTGGTGGGTGTTTACTCTTATTTGGACTATGGAAAAAGGAGAAAAAACCAAGGGCACTGGCTGTACCTTGTTCCTTCAGCATTACAATAGATCCTCAGGTTCCCCATTGAGCACTTAAACCTGGCAAATGGAAACAGATTGAGTTAAAATATCCATAAAGGTCAAAGTTTCTGGTGTAGTCTGCAAATCACTGCAATAATTTCTTGCCACTAATCCACCTACAAATGAGCCAATTCTCCCTATAATGAAAATCAGTCTCAACTTCCCACGTGACATTTGTCAGTGGGATTACACAGGGCATTCAGAAAGTATTCAGAGCCCCTTTCACTTTTTTCAGTTTTATGATGTTGCAGCCTCATCCCACCGTTTGGATTCATTTTTTTTCTCCCATTAATCCACACTCAGTACCCCAGAATGACAAAGTGAAAGAAAGAACTTTAGAATTTTTTTTGCAAAATTTAAGAAAGGAAAAAAATCTTAAATACCACACTGGCACAAGAATGTACATAGTACAATCTTGTGCCAGTGTGGTACAAGAATGTACATAGTACTTGGTTGAAGCACCTTTGGCAGCAATTGCAGCCTTGAGTCTTTTTGAATGTGATACAACAAGCTTTGAACACCTTGACTTGGGGATTTTCTGTCATTTTTCTTTGCAAATCCTCTCAAGCTCAGTCAGGTTGGCTGGAGATTGTTGGTGGGCAGCCATTTTTGGGTCTCTCGAGAGGTGTTCAAAAGGGTCAGGGCTCTGGCTGGACCACTCTAGGACATTCGCAGGGTTGCCCCTAAGCAATTTCTGTGTTGTCTTGGCTGTGTGCATACGTTATTGTCATGTTGGAAGGTGTACCTTTTGCCTAGTCTGACCTCCTGAGTGCTGCTTCACTGTTGGGATGTTATTAGGCAAGTGATGAGCAGAGGCTGGTTTCCTCCAAACATAACGTTTATAACAGAGGTAAAACAGTTCAATCTAGGTTTAATCAGACCAGAGAATCTTGTTTCTCACAGTCTCAAAGTCCTTATGGTGCTTTATTGCACACTCCAAGTATATGAAATGATTTTTGTGTCAGAAAGATTTAAACAACACTTCTTTGGTATCAAACAAAAATAAGCATTTGAGAACAAAAAAATTCTCCAATCAAAAACAAAAAAACAAAAAAACAAAAAAAACTCACATCAAAAGTGCAATTTCAAAATTGCAAACAATTTATTAGTCTTTAAATTTTGAACATCTATTTTGAATTTCCCCTGGGATTATATAATCAATCAATCAATCTATCTATCTATCTATCTATCTATCTATCTATCTATCTATCTATCTATCTATCTATCTATCTATCTATTCTTCAAAGGAGCTATGCTTCAACACTGGGTATAGCAATTTAAAAAAAAAAGTATTGATTAACTTTAACAAACCTCTCGCAATGAACAAGGCCAGCTCTGAGGCTTTGTGTAAAGGGTTGGATCCAGTGGTGTCTCAGCACAACCGTCTGAGAAAGGCTGAGGTGGAACTCCTCCTGAGGTGTTAAAACCACACCACGAGCTTTTGCAAGCAAAAGAATCTCCTCTAATAAAGACCTAAAATCTTCCTCAGGGTAGTCTAACGAACAAACAAGACAGGAAAGAAATAAAACTAGGTCAGGAATCATTTTAAATATTGGTACAATGTGAATTTTGCAAATGGACAAGCATGCTGGGCTGGCTTACAAGGTAAATAAACATATGTTGCCCAATTTCCTCTCTCATGTTTAAAGGAGCGGATACGTCCACCATGAAGAGCACTTTCTTCCGGCTTTGAATCAACATCATCAGGAAACATTGTCAACAGGCAAACAGGAAGAGGCAACCTGCTGGAAATACAATACAAGTAATACAATATAATATAAATACTATATATATACATATACATATACATATATATATATATATATATATATATATATATATATATATATATATATGCAGTGCTTAACAAATTTATTAGACTCTTTATTTTCAGTGAGCGCTCTGCCTTTTACCATTTTGAAAAAAAAGAATTTCAAACTGAACTCACCTTTTTATACCCAAATTTGAGCCACCTCACTGGGCTTCTCTGAGAAGTCAGAAATTAATCAAGCATAACATTTAACCACTAAAACTCATTTTTCTGTTCAGGAATGCAGGTAAATAACTATAATTTGACATATTAATCAAGAAATAATAATGTGCTTTACTATTTTTTCATTTTTTTATAATCAATAAATTTGAAAATTCATGTATAACAATAATAATGATATTTTAGCATTAAAAATATAATTTGGGTTAAAGAGCTTCTACATATTGGTGTATTAGTAAAGCAATTAGTAAAGCACGTTATTATTTCTTGATTATTATGTCAAATCATAGTTATTTACTTGCATTCCTGAACAGAAAAATGAGTTTTAGTGGTTGAATGTTATGCTTGATTAATTTCTGACTTCTCCGAAAAGCCCAGTGAGCCGGCTCAAATTTGGGAATAAAAAGGTGAATTCAGTTTGAAACCCCTCATTCCTGTTCAAAATGGTAAAATGTGGAGAGCTCACTGAAAATGAAAGAGTTGGCATTAAAGCACTTCATGATGCTGGATGGTCTCTGAGACAAATAGGGAAAGACATAAAGTGCTCTCACAGTGTGGTCAAGTATGCTTTGGAGTCAATTGCCGAGACTGGTGTTTACAAGGAAGAGGCAGGGAACCAAAGTTAACTGAAGCAAATGTCAGACACCTCAAGATTTAAAGTACTAGAGACAGAAGGAAGACCACTGCTGATCTTGAGGCAGAGATGAATGCTTCTAGATCAGAGTCTGAGAAAGTCTCCAGAATGACCATAAGCAGACGACTGACGGAACAAGGCTTAAAGAGAAGAATAGCTGCTAAGAAGCCATTATTGAGGCCTGCAAACATCCAGAAAAGCCTCAGATTTGCCAGGGAGCACAAACACTGAACTGTTGATGACTGGAAGAAGGTACTCTGGACGGACGAGTCCAAGTTTGAACTCTTTGGTCAGCATCGTCGTGTTTATGGCTGCAGAAAAGCTGGAGAACATTTTGATGCCAGATGAATTGCACACCCACAGTGAAACATGGAGGAGATTCCATTATGGTATGGGGTTCCATCTGTGGATACGGTGTGGGCAAATTAGTCAAAATCGACGGTATCATGAACAAGAACTTCTACCACAACATCTTAGTGCATCATGGAATCCCTTCTGGACTGAATCTGATTGGTCGTGGGTTCATATACCAACAAGACAATGAGCCCAAGCATACTTCAAAGCTGTGAAGAGACTATTTGACCAAGAAAAAGGAATCTGGAGTACTGGAACTGATGGACTGGCCAAGTCAAAGTCCGGATTTGAATCCTATTGAACAAATTTGGGATTTAGTAGATTCAAAGATTGATCGCACAAAAGTTTCATCTAAAGCAAGTCCGTGGGAACAGCTACAAACTATTTGGAACTCAATAACAAAAGAGACTGTGGAAAAGTAGATTAAAAACAATGCCAGCAAGAATGCAAGCTGTTATCAAAGCCAAAGGAGGCCATACAAAATATGAAGTTTTTGGTTATAATATGTGAAAAAGGACTATTTAGTTGTTTCAGTATGTTATTTGCCAAATAAATGACAATAACATTTTTAGTTTTAAACAAGTTTTTGAAAGATTTCTAAAATATTTATGTTTCTCGTTTTTATGACAGGTGGTCTAATAAAATTGTTAAGCACTGTATATATTTTTATTTTTTTAATCACAATTAATTGCAAAAATGTTTGTAGTTACAGGTACATCTCAAAAAATTAGAATATCATGAAAAAGTTAAAGATTTTTTGTCACTCATTTCAGAAACCATATAGACTCATTACACATTGAGTGAAATATTTCAAGCCTTTATTTCTTGAAATGTTGATGATTATGGCTTACAGATAATGAAAACCAAAAATTCAGTGTCTCAGAAAATTAGAATATTACATAAGATCAATAAAAAAAGGATATTCTAAACAAATGTCTGGCTTCTGAAAAGTACGTTCATTTCTATGCAGTCAGGACTTGGTTGGGTCTCTTTTTGCATTAATTACTGCATCAGTGCAGGAGGCATGGAGGTAATCAGCCTGTGGCACTGCTCAGGTGTAATGGAAGCCCAGATGGCTTTGATGGCGGCCTTCGGGTCATCTGCACTGTTGGGTCAGGTGTCTCTTATCTTCCTCTTGACAATACCCCATAGATTCTCTAAGGGGTTCAGGTCAGGCCAGTTTGCTGGCCAATCAAGCACAGTAACACCATGGTCATTGAGCCAGCTTTTGGTACCTTTGGCAGTGTGGGCAGTTGCCAAGTCCTACTGGAAAATGAAATCAGCATCTTCCATAAAGCTTGTCAGCAGAAGGAAGCATGAAGTGCTCTAAAATGTCCTGGTAGATGGCTGCGTTGACTGTGGACTTCAGAAAACACATGGACCAACACCAGTGGATGCCATGGCAGCCCAAATCATCACTGACTGTGGAAACTTTACACTGGACTTCAAGCAATGTGGATTCTGTGCCTCTCCACTCTCCACAGATGTCTTCTGGACATCTGTTAAGTCTGCAGTCTTCCCCATGATTATGTAGCCTACTGACCCAAACTGAGAGACCATTTAAAGGCTTAGGAAACCTTTGCAGGTGTTTGGAGTTAATTAGCCGATTAGACTATGACACCACAACTTTCCAATACTGAACTTTTTCACAATATTCTAATCTTCTGAGACACTGAATTTTGGGTTTTCATTATCTGTAAGCCATAATCATCAAAATGTCAAGAAATAAAGGCTTGAACTATTTCATTGTATGTGTCATGAGTCTATATGATATATATGGGTTTCCCTTTCTGAAATGAGTAACAAAAAAATCTTTAACTTCTTCATGATATTCTAATTTTTTGAGATGTACCTGTAATTGTGATTAATCGCACCTTTTCATACCATCTTAGATTTCACTATTTTACATTTTAAACTGTTATGTTCTCATTCAAGATTTTTAAAGTCTGAAACTAAGGATAACTGACCTGCTTTTAGAGATAGATCCAAGATTATAACATGAACTAAACCACCAAAAAAGAACTTGTAATGGACTGAAAATGAAATAAAAGAACATCAAAAAAGGTTCAGAAGACTTCTGACTTGTCCACTGAGCTGTGAGTTTCTAAGCTAAAATGAGACATTAAGGGGTAGTAGTTAACTTATTTTACATCACTGAGGCTGCAGGTAAAGTGTATTGAAAGAGATAATAAAGCATGCAATTAACAGTGATTTTAAAAACTGGTGCACTAATTGGGGACCTTAATAAATTGCAATAAATACACACACACACACACACTCACTGGCCACTTTATAAGGTGCATCTTGCTAGTACCAGGCTGGACCCCTTATTGCCTTCAGATCAAGCGGCAACCTCTGGTCCTGAAAAATGAAGCCAATGCAGAAGTGTAAAAAATTGCAATACGTCAATTGTCCACTTGAGGCTGGCTGCAGGAACACCCAAAGTCCCATCTGAACACATGTAAAAGACATTTTTTACACAATAAATAAACTGGTTTACAGCCTGGTTCAAAAAAACAAACGTGTCCCATTAGCTAATGACTTCATGTCCTCTCACTGTGTGACAGGTGAATTTTTATGTACCACAATCATTTAGATTTTATTTAGGAAAACCTTATTGCACACTGTTTAGAGTGTCTCATTTGACTGACAGATAGCTTGAAAGGCAGACGCTACCTCCAGGACTGCTTTAGTGCTAGCTGAACTGACAGGGAGTCGAGCTCAGTGGGTGGGCTCTTGTCTGTCGTTAGGTTGATCCAAAGTTTGGTTGAGACAGTGATTTTAATATGGAGCCCACCACAGATTGGCTTCAATAGCTGTTTCAGTCCGCCTATTGTAAGCAGACAGCTGACATCACACAGGCTTTATCCAATTCTTTTGACAGTCTATGCTTCAGAACTGCCTCAATTCTTTGTGACATAGTTTCAACAAGGTGTTGTACATGATTCTCTGAGATTTTGGTCATATTGACACGATAGCATCATGCAGTTGCTGCAGATCTGTCGGCTGCAGACCAATGATGCAAATCTTCCATTCCACTACATCCCAAAAGTGCTCTAACAGATTGAGATCTGGTGACTGAAGAGGCCATTGGACTATAGTGAACTCACTGTCAAGTTCAAGAAAAAAAGTTTGAGATGACTCGAGCTCTGTGACATGGTGCGTTATCCTGTCGAAACAAGCCATCAGAAGATGGGTACACTGTGGTCAAAAAACGATGGCCATAACTTAGGTAGGCTGCGGGGTTTAAATGATGCTAAATTGGTACTAAGGGGCCCAAAGAGTGCCAAGAAAATATTCCCCACGCCACTACCATCTGACCCTACCATCTTAATGTTGCAGCTGAAATCGAGACTCATCAGACCAGGCAATGTTTTCCAATCTTCTATTGTCCAATTTTGCTGAGCACGTGTGAAGTGTAGCTTCAGTTTCCTGTTCTTAGCTGACAGCAATGGCAGCCAGTGTGGTCCTCTGCTGCTGCAGCCCATCTGCTTCAACGTTCACGTGTTGTGCATTCAGAGATGGTACTGTGCATACCTTGGTTGTAGTTAATGGTTATTTAAGTTATTGTTGCCTCTCTATCATCTCAAACCAGTCTGCCCATTCTCTTCTGATATCAACAAGGCATTTTTGTCCACACAAGTGCTGCTCACTGGATACTTTCTCTTTATTGGACCATTCTCTGTAAACCCTAGAAAGCAGTTTCTGAACAACTCAGACCAGCCTGTCAGGCACCAACAACCATGCCACGTTCGAAGTCACTTAAATCCCATTTCTTCCCCATTCTGATGCTCGGTTTGAACTTCAGCAAGTCCTCTTGACCACGTCTACATGCCATAATGCATTGAGTTCTTGCCATGTGATTGGCTGATTAGCTATGCACCAACAAGCAATTGAACAGGTGTACCAAATAAAGTGGCCGTTAGTGAATATACATACATACACTCACACCCCATGTGTGTGTGTAAAATAATCATAGATAATCAAAACAAAAATCATGACAAAGTTTGTAAGAACAGTAAACCAGAATATCCGTTCCTAACTTCAATGTTTATAAAAGCATAAGTAGTTTAGGATGAAACGTCAACCTAAAGGGATCCTGTATCGCCCTCTTGCGGTCTAAACTCCCGTAGGCCGAAATTTACCTTACGAAGGCGATTTACAACAATCATGTAGCTAAAATGATCACATTAAAAATGATCACTTTTTGCTTTTACAAGGGAACTGAACAATACATTAAAACATCAGTGATTTTAGTAATAATAAAGTTTCTAAAACTCTTACGCACTTTATTCCGTGAGTTTATTTGAGAACTCCCCCTCGCGCTTTTCCTTAATTCTTAAAGTTTGCTTTAATGCTGTATCTGTGCTTATCATATTTCAATAACGGATTAAAAAAAAAAAAAAAAAAACACTTAGCCTACCTTTTTTCGGGGACCTGTTTCTCTATTTTCCGCTTCTTCCTTACGGGGCTGTTGTTATCACATTGTTCCACTTGACAATTAGAAGAAATAACTGAGCCTTGGGTAGTCGTTGATGGTGCCTCACTTTCCTCCTCCGAACTACTGCTGTAGCCAGTCAACATCACTAAGAATGTGACGTTTTAAAACACAATGAATGCCAACGCTGTTGACTTTACAGAACAAAGTGGATTCTAAAAATTGTTGAAAGGAGTATCGCACCCAATGTCACTGACTTTAAATGTTAACAGTCCGTTGTAATATTAGTTTACATCGGACATATCTTAATTCATGACCTTATACATCAGAGCATTCTCTTCCCTCGACGAACCCGGAAGTATTCTTCTTCTTCTCCTAGTCCAGTCTGTCTTTATAGTTTCTGACATAGATGTCAATACGTAGATGACGCGTTCGCTACGTGGCCGCCATCTTGACGCGGGCAAAAGAATGAGAGTTCAACAGAGTTAAATGGGCAGACAGCATTGAAATTGCTAACTTCGTGTGCTTACGCCCACAGATGCGATGTGTTCCTCGCTCTGATGTTAGTGCTCTGGCCTTAAATATGTACGGGACTTCCGACCGGGTTATTATAAGTTGTTACCTTACCTAAAGTACAATGCACCCGCTGTTTTGGAAGGAAATGTGGAATCTTTCTCCCGCTATGTGCAAGTACTGACCGTCATCTGATTGTTGAAAGCCAGATTGGTCAATTTGATGTTGCTGGCATAAAGCTTGGACCTCCTTGCTGTGGCTTTAAGTATTTATTTTTTTACTCAGTTTTATTTTAATAATGTCATTAAGTAGGGTACAATACTTAAAATATACAACTAAGTCATATAAATTTATTGGCGTTAGTAAAGCACGCAGCTCGTATCGCCCACTCCAAAAAATATGATTGCCTTAATTTTCTGCCATCCCAAAGACCCATAAATCAGTCATCAGAAGACTGGTGTTTGACTTAAATGCAGGAAAATTCTGTCGTTTTGACAATAAGCATTATATGCACCGCAGAGAGAGAGAGTCAGTGTGCGGCGCGCTGTAACTGTCAGTCTGAGTATCAGTTTTAGGCTTTTTAGACAACATAAAGATGATCAAATAAGCCAGGAACATTCAACTTTAACTTCGGTCTTTCCTTTTTTGTTTTGCAACTTTTTGTTGTACCATGAAGAAAAAAATCACGAGAAATTAGAAATCACGTGACTCATCCGGTAGGGACTTTTACCCGTTGAGACTTTAGTTTTCCTCATGTAGCTCCCTCTCTCCCCCCATGGATCATCTGATGATCCGCTCAGAAAATTTTACTGGAAAAATTCCCTGACGTTTTGGAAACTGCTGGCTCTGCGAGTGTTTGAGTCAGAAGTTCATCCCCTGCATAAGTAATTAAGCCGAGATCGGCCGTTGTGTCCTCACATGGCTAATATGCACTGCAAACTCAAAAATCATCTGGTGAGAAAAGGCGTGACGACTCACAGTGTATGCTTGCCTATACGGTAGATTAAAGGCCAGTTGCAAGACGAGAGGGAGAGAAATTATCTATATAAATCTATTTGGAGAAAGAAAAAGTATCTAATTATGGGTTTTAAATATTAGATTACCCGTAGGATTACACCCTGTACATATCATAGGCATAATAGGTTTTGTTTTTTAATTTAAAGTTGATCAGACCCAAAATCAGTGCCTTGATTTAACTCCAGTAAGTAATCAGTATCATGTTCAAGCTTTCAGCTTTATAACACAACAAGTTTCATGTAGAGTGATTCAGGATTAAGCAAGGTAGGGCAGATTTTGCAGGCCAAGTGGGCTTGTTTATGTTGAGCGATCGCTAATCCCGCCCGTTCCAAGATGGCGGACCGGCAAACGCACAGCGGTTACAATGCGTATAACAGCCGTGGACGTGTCATCTACGTATCCATATCTATGGTTTCTCAGCTGGTTGTAAACATGGCGTAGGGTAAACCACATACCGCCACCTACTGTACCGGATCAAGTGAAAAGAAAAATAAAAACTTGCGATATAAACCATTTTCTTCCTACCGTACTTATGTTTTTTATTTTTTATCTTAAAATATAACTTACCTCTCTTTCCTGTATTTTCTGCAAAGTAAGAATATGTGCAGCGCGGTCTGAAATTTTCTAATTAAACCTTTTGCTTAAACAGATTTTGTATATTCAAACACACACTTTCTCAGTCTCATATGTCCTGCCATTTGTGCATCTTATAGGTTTTTTTTTTTTTTTTTTTAAATCAACGCCTTAGTCTCTTCTTTTCCAAAGGTTATATTTAGAACAGGGGTATGTATGTTAAAATTAGTAAAACCATTCTGATGTACTTCCAGTCCAAGATGTGCTACTGGTTCTCTTGCCTATATGCTCAGAACAGGCCCTGTGTTGAAACTAAAAAGAACGGTACAGTTCAGCATAAGCCTCATGGTCTGCTGTGGGACATTTTTCATTTAATTTCCAGAATTTGCTGTGGGCCCATAAAAATGGCCCACAGGACACACTTAATGTAGTGCATCCTTCATCTTGGTTGATGTTTTAGCTGTTTTGTCTTCTCTGTCATTTCTGTTAATATCTGCATGAGGCAGAATCTTACATCAATCTGAATAAATGTTGAAGAATCTCTAAGATTAGACTTTCTCTTTTGGATGTTATATTCAAAATGCTATACAAGGCTGTTAAAGAATCAACACAACATACGTAAACCTTGGTCTTTTATTTTTTCTTGTATTATTTTTTGTTATGAAAGTTCCACCTGGCCAAAAGATTTTTTAAGACATGAGAATGTGCTGAGTTTGAGCTCTGAGATGCTTTTCAAAGAACATGATGAATTATAGTTGGGTATTCGGGTTTTTATATCTCACATTGGGACATTTACTGTAGTTCTGTGGCTTTATTAACATAAAAACATAAAAAGCAGGTTATTGCTGAGTGCTATAATAGATCCATGCAAAAAAGAAATAGATAATGATCAACAGTGGACCCTGGTAATCACAACAATGAAATTTCTTCTACTGGTCAAACTGAGAAAAAATTGGACTATTTTTAACTTACAAAAGCCTATTGCTGGTGTCAGTCCAAAACCTCCTATCTCCAAAATCACCACTTTTCAGGGAATGTATTTTCTAAATAATCTTACACTAAACAGTCATAGTCAGAATCTTTTTGACACCTTTTATTGCTCCAGAGTTTGTTAAAACCCACTGACAGATGTTAAAGCATTGATTAATGGAGGGGAAAAAACATACGTGATATACAAGGTTTTGGCCTGAAATCAGCACTATACAAACACTGCAGTAGAAAATATTTTAAAAATCATATTAGATATTAACATTTTTCACATCATCATGAAAAAATCTATATCTGGAACCCACATTTGACTTTTTATGTTCTTTTGAGAAATGAATAGATCAACCTTTAAACTTCACTCTAGATTTCCGCCCTAACTATGTCATGTAACTTGAAAATAAACAACAGGTAGTTTCTACCATGGTTTTGGAGAAAGTTGTGAAAATAATTCTCTTTAACATGTTGTACAATGATTTTGGAAGAATGAGGACACTTTGAGATCAAGTAGATTAAAAATAGACTGGCTTCAAATTATGTTTTTGTTTGTTTGGGTTTTTTAGGTTGAATTGCATCATTTTTTTTTTCTAGAATATGTTTATTGTGAAAAAGCACAAGCTTCTCTCTTCTTAAGTCTGAGGGGACTTCCTCTAGCTCAACATAAATCGCCTTAGTTGATGTTGATTTAATTGCACCAGTTCAAATCCTCAATGTCTAATCAGTAACTCTGATTTTATTTGTCATGTTTAGCTTGTGCTCCACACACGTAAATTCCCCAATATATATTACTTACCTCATTAAAACCCTGTTTATATACATAAGTAATTGTTTGTCTGCTCTCCAACCTTGTCCAGTTATTGCTCTATTGCTTTCTAACTTTCTCACATTTAGATTCTACCTTCACCACATGTGTTTTCAATGTACATCATTGGTCCATCCAAACACACAGATATTAAGAAAAACATAATTCGTAAAGTACTTCATAGTAATATATGATACCTGATGAGGATGAAAGGTATAATAGGATTACTCCTTTATGTGAAAAAAGAAGGGAATGTGAGACTTCCACCATACTGTTTGATTTAAGGTAGATTTTTAAGAAATGCAATAGCAAATTTTGGATGTAATGTGGAAACTTAAGCTCAGTCCCATTTCTATCTTTAACCCCTACCCCTCATTTCTGAGTGTCCCCTTGCTCCTTAAAACAAAGTTAAGAGAGAAATGTTAGTTAATTCTCCCATCTACAAAAGGACGGGCCTTACTTATTGCATCTTTGATGGAATTTATATAACCAAAATCAAAGACCATAACATATTGAAACAACATTAGATTCTAATATCATATTGTTGTCTTAAATACAACTCTTACCAGTGATTTGCAAGACATTTTGGAGGTTTCCCATAACACTCAGTTTGGAGCGTACCTCTGGAAATCCTAGTTTTAAGGGCCCTCTGTTAGGAATCAGGAGACCCTACCCCAAGACATGTGCAAAATATTAGAATAGGCGTACGTGGAAAGGGCAGTGTTTGAATCTGATTTGAGCCTTTTTCCCATTTGGTACCTGAACACCATGTGGTATCTGTAAAACACAAATATTCACATATTTAAGATAGTTGGTGGGAAGTTTGGACCTCCTCTTTTTGTCATCATTTTTTACTCAGTAACCTGTGCTGTTTAAAATGTAGTGAAATGCAGTACTTCCCTAAAAGTGTAATGAAGTTAAAAAAAAAAAAAAAAAAAAACTCAAAACAGCATGAGTACACCAATAATCTACTCAATCACAGAAACTTGAATAAATATAATTAGTCACTTCACTTGCTTTTTCCTATTACTTTATTCTATTTCAAATGGTTTTATTTCGAAATTTCACGTCAGATTGTCTTGTCATTCAGTCAGTCGGCCCCCACTTTAAAATGTTTATGCAGTCATGGAGGCTTTTTAATTTGATTTCAGTTGTTTCACTTTTTCATCGTGATGTCTGTTCTTCTGCACCCGTACCATAAAATGTTGTGGGGGCTGGCTTGACCTTCGTTTGATATGTGAAAGCTTGCTTGACCGCAGTAGTCCAAAAATGATGAACATGAATGACATTTTGTGTGACTATATAAAGAACGATTGTCATGTTCAGTTGAGAATCTATGAAACCACTGTAGTGGCTGTTAAATAGTTACACTTTCCAGGGCTGCAGAAATACTGTATCTACTTGTAGAGAGATGTCCATCATAAGAATCACAATGCGTGTGTGCGCGCTGTGAGCATGCTAATTAACTTGGTTTATTCATGTTCCCGTGCGCGGCCAGCGGCTTGGAGCTAGCCGGTAGCTTGCTAGTAGTTGAGAAAACACACGTTTAGAATACCAGAGAGGATGCCCAATGAGCCAAATGAATTTATTTGTGAAAAACCCACGTCTGTGGGATGATTTGGGTTATGATGTTAAATTCAAGGCTTATTGTAATTACGCGCTATTCCCAAATTCGGTCCTAGGAGCCACAGTGCACGAACAAGAGAGAAAACGAGCACCATTTGCGGATGTCAAGAGGAGACATCGTTATTTAGGGGGGGAAATAACCCACTGCCGACTGGAATCCTGTTGTAATCTTGTTAAACGGCCCTGGTATGTGGAGTTACGTTCTCGCTGTTTACATGCAAGAGACATTAACAAACGTGTCGTTGCGACGGTTGTGGGTCAGCTAATGTGCTAGCTACTTGCTGTGGCTATGTAGCGGTGTTAGCAAGTTGCTATGCTAGCTAGCACACCAGTCTTGATTGCTTTGATCTTTACCTGCAGATGAAACACGTTATGATGCACAGATACTCCCTTATACTTTTCACTTCAGGTCTTTGTTTGTACTTCTCCATTGGCAGAGATGGGTCTTGACAACCACAGTAGTAAAGACAACAAAATAGAACGTAATACTTCAGTTTTTCTTGATTGTGTCAGAAGAGAGAGTGTACGAAAATAGAGACATACTTCACGGTACTCCCACGTTCTTTGGTATACACATTTAAGTTATTGGAATGTTTCACATGAGTTTGTTCCCTTTGGATAACATCTGGGTGAAAGTGATATGGTGTTAATATTCGTTCACTCCAAATTTATGTTTTTGTCCTAATTGTCTATGGGAAATTGAAAAATAGATGATCTAACATGTTGTTTCTGTATTTTTTGCATTTAACCACGAACACTAAAACCAGCTATCAGCTGATTTATCAAAGTCGTACTGCACCTAAAACAACAGCAAAAACAATGTCAATATGTTTGTTAAAGCCCTTTGCTGTACATAACCATATGTACATGTTTTTGACTAATGTGTCAGTTTCACCAAGCCAAAAGGCACACTTTGATATGATAGTAATCTTTTTTAGTCTGTCTTGTTTTTCTGATAGTGGGATTCGCTCTGTTTTTTTTTTTTTTTTTTTTTTTTGCTCACAGATACCCTCACAAGGCCAGAAATGAAGAGAACTTGAGAGATTTTCCATCACCTCTGAAGTCCAGGCCGATCTTGAAGCAGCTGTGTGAAGTTGTCTCCGTCATATAATCGGTTGCCACAGCCTCTTCACTGAGAACCCTTGCCATTTATTTACTTCAAGTTGCTAAAATGGAGTGAGTTTTTGTCCTGTTTTCTAAACACAATATTAAGTCTTAAAGCTATTACTGAAATAAGTATCTCTCCCTGTCTTACTACAGTTGGGCCACTTCAGCTGCCAAGGTGAATCCCTACAGCCGAGCTCGCATGACTGAGACGTGGCAGCAGCATACAGTTGCTCCTCCTCCAGTTGTCCACTCAATCCCTCCTGGAACTGAGAATTCATTAGGCTGTGCTGTATATGGCATTGTACTGCAGCCAGATGCAACATCTTTACAGCAGCAACAGAGTCAGCATGGACAGCATAGCCAACACAGCCAACAACACAATGGGAGTCAACAACATGGAGGTGGACAGCACAGTCAGCAGCAGCACTCAACCTCCCTACAGGTAGGTACAGAGGGAGGGAACAAATGTGGGGCCTGTGGACATGATATCTCTCACTTGGCCAACCCACATGAACACCAGTGCATGGTGAGTCAGGACAGGTCATTCCAGTGCACCCAGTGCTTGAAGATTTTCCACCAGGCAACAGACTTGCTTGAACATCAGTGTGTTCAGGTGGAGCAGAAGCCATTTGTGTGTGGAGTGTGTAAGATGGGCTTCTCTCTACTCACCTCTTTAGCCCAGCACCACACATCACATAACAGCACCAACCCAATGAAATGTTCAATATGTGAGAAAACGTACAGACCTGGTTCCTCTGGAAATGTCACGCCCAATCAAAATAATCTCCAACAGCCCAGCACTGACAGGGCATCAGCTAGCAGCAGCTCATCCATCCTACCCTTTCCCTCAGCACGAGACCGGCCATACAAATGCTCAGTTTGCCAGAAGGGCTTCAAGCATCTCTCGGAACTCACAAGACATGAGAGGGTGCATACAGGTGAGAAGCCCTTCAAGTGTGACACATGTGACAAGGCCTTCAGTCAGTCATCACACCTACAGCACCACCAGCGAACTCATAGTAGTGAGCGCCCATTTAAATGTGCTGTTTGTGAAAAGAGTTTCAAGCATCGCTCTCACCTTGTACGCCACATGTATGTGCACTCTGGTGAGCACTTGTTTAAATGCAACCTGTGTGAGCTGCACTTCAAGGAGTCAACAGAGCTCCTTCATCACCCCTGCCACCCGCAAGGTTCCCGCCCGTTCCGATGTGCAACATGCGGTAAGGGTTTCAAACGGCCGTCTGACCTACGACAACATGAGCGTACACACTCTGAAGAGCGTCCCTTCCACTGTGATGAGTGTCAGATGAGCTTTAAGCAGCAGTATGCCCTCTTGCGCCACCGACGCATGCACAAGGACCCCACTGACCGTCCATTCAAATGTAATCTATGCGACAAGGGCTTTATGCAGCCCTCTCATCTCCTCTACCACCAGCACGTTCACGGCATGGACAACCTTTTTAAGTGCGCCTCTTGCCAGAAGGAGTTCAGCCAATCAGGAGAGCTGCTTAGACACAAGTGTGGTGAGTCGTCCAGCACCTCACCTGACAAGCCTTACAAGTGTGATGTTTGTGGCAAAGGCTACAAGAAAAGTTCAACATTACAGCGTCATCAAAACGCTCACTGCCAAGAAAAGCCCCTAAAGTGCTCCCTTTGTGACCGCCGCTTCCTGTCTTCTTCAGAATTTGTTCAGCATCGCTGTGACCCATCGCGGGAGAAGCCACTGAAATGTCCTGACTGTGAGAAACGTTTCAAATACTCATCAGACCTAAACCGACATCGGCGTGTGCACACAGGGGAGAAACCATACGAGTGCAGCCACTGCAACAAGGGCTTCAAACAGAGAGAGCACCTTACAAAACACCAGAGCACACACTCCAGAGAAGGCCAGTTCAAGTGTGTATGGTGTGGTGAGCGTTTCAGTGACTTGGGATCTTTGCAGGATCACACAGTGCAGCACACAGCAGATGGAGGGGGTTATTCAGTTTCTCAGTGTATTTAAATCCACTTTCCCTTGAACAGACATTGCTCTGAAACCCTCTCCCTCTTGTCTGTCTCTTGTATGTCTTCTATATCCAGTTATTTTTTAACTTTACCAACCTATTGAAAGACCTTTTTTACTGTGACCCTCTCATTCCAAAATGCCTAAGAGGCCTTTTTGTCTTTGCTTTTTTTTGGCGCCAATTATATTGCTTCCGAAGCCTGTCTCCACCCTTTTTACTCACATTGAAGCAGAGTCCACAACACAGTTTTTAAACATTTTGGCAGAAGGAAAGGGTGTTACCTATACTAAAAATAATTCAATGTCCCCTTGCCTACCAAGGCCATAAACTGTCTTGACTTATTGACTAGTTACTTTAAGCTGATCAGCCACTACCACTGATCTGAAGCAATAAAATCCCTGATAATTAATGCCATTTTGATGCTCTGTTACAACATACAGATGGGTGACCAATTAAAAAAAAATAGTTTTAAGTGGCTTATGCTAGCCTAACACTATCAAAGTCTGACACATTTTCAGAGTATTAATAAAAACCTGAGTTTTGCTTGAGTTGGCATGCATTCCTGTGATCTCCTTTGTTTTGTGTAAGGTGCTAACAGAACATGATGCAAGCTGTTTTAAGGCAGTCTTTTTTTCCCCTATCTTGGCTTCAGATAAAATCAAAACATATTAATAATTCAATTGTTTTATACAGTCTTGTTTTGTGCTGTTTTGCCAGCACCAAACAGGAAGCCACAAGTAGTGTACATGGGAGAAGGGCTAAGTAAACTGCAATTAGTGTGGAAACAGAAGCTGGTGGAGTTGGTGGATAGTGCACGAATACCTCTTTGAAGGCGAAAGAAATGCTACGTCTCTCAAAATCTTCAGTGTGTATGCAATGACAAGGTAATAGCCATAGCATATCCACTGGTTAAATTTCTGGTCCTCGCAGGGGATTTCTGCCCTCATGATTCCTGGTGAGTGTGTCATGGCAAGCTAATAGCAGTAGCATACTCACTGGGTAAATCTCATCCTCGATTTCTGCCCTGGTGAGTGTCTTAGCTGTAGCGTGCTCACCAGGGGCATTCTTATTCACACTGGGAATATAAACTGAAGTAATAGTCTCTGAATTTTGAGGGCTGGTGCAATCCCTGTCTTATTTTTTCCTTCTCCACTCTATCCTGGTACAAGGATTGGAATCATAATCATGTTTACTGGCCAGGCATTAAATGTTGGTGTCAGTAAACTGTGCTGTATTTTCAAAGATGAAACATTAAATATTAACAATAAACAAGAAAATTGAATACATAAGACAATATTGCAGCAGTGACTAAAAAGATACAGTTAAAAATGAATACATTTACTGGAGGTAGATTTTTTTTACAGCATTTACATTAAAGCAGTGTACATAGATTGGCACCAGCTGAGGAGCATACAATAGTAATATATGTGTGCATAGCATGAAAAGAAATACCTCGTACCTTGTATACATTCACAGTGGGTGTTTTTTGTCACAGGGTAATTGATGATGGTGACAATGCATGAAGGGCCCACTCCCATCTATATTCATGCAGGATAGTAATTTAAACAACCATTTTAAATAAATTGTGTTATATTACTATGCATTGCACCTGTGTTAAGGCATCTGCATTCATTTTCTTTATTTAAAAAAAACTCTTTAATTTGTCACCCATCTATGTAAAGAAATATATAGGTAATACTTATAATTTTCTTGCTGGGTTCCGTGTCATCATTTTGCTACCTAAAAAATTTCTAACATTTGCCTGCACATGTTTTGATTCTGCAAGTACACTCGGCCACATAAGTTGGAAATGTCTGTGTGTATTTCTTGGAAGAACAATTTTTGTATTTAGCTACTCTTAACATGTAAACATTTTGTCATGTGCTCTCATTGTTTTTTAATTACATTTAGTGATTGTATTGATATGTTGTGGGGGATCTCAAAGAACACCCTGCAATAGTGTGTTTGAGTGTATGAATATAGATAGTATTCTGTCAAACGGAAATTTTATTTCTGTTGAAAATTTTATGTTGTGAAGGAACTATTAATATTGTTTTTCTGTTACATGTTGCTTACTCTTAATTTTGTGTCAGTCAGCAGGTTTCTACAAACGTAAATGACACCTCCCCCTTTACTGAATGCTATGAAATCTCTGTTTAATGTAGGAAGCCAGGAGCACTAGTACATAATCATGTTTGGTGTGGCATTTTTTTTTTCAATTTGCAAAGCCTTTCCCTCTCCCCCACCCTTTCTTTCACTCTTGATTCTTGATTTTAGTGCAGTATTGAGAAGTATACAATACAAAAGAGGAGGCTAAGCAGATGGAACCTGCCATTCTTCATTCTGTCTTGCAATCATATTTTTCTTCGGCCTTAAAATGAGGCCAGGGTTAGTTCCTCTTTGCCTTTTCATCCCCTTCTATTCCCTGTTAATCATTATCATCTTTATCATTGTGCTAAACGAATGGCTGATTCAATCAGCCATCACATCTCAAATAGTTTTAAATACTCATAGTAGACTTAAAATAATTATTGAAATATTGCAAGACATAGCTTATGGATGATTCCAGCCTTCATTGTTCCATTGTTTTGATTTCCAAGGCCTACTGACATTGTGTGTTGCACTGTGCAGTAAACTACAACAGGCCAATTTGAGAATGCAGTTAAAAATACTTACAAGTGAGAGGAATAGCCCCACTTATTTTTTCATGATTGAATAAATCATTCCACAACAAGCAGTCATGGAAAGGAAAAAAACTATTTCCAATATAAGCCTGCATTATACAAATTTGCAGTTCAAGTCTTTTAGTAGTTGATTTGATGGAGGATTTTTTTTAAATCACCCCCTGTACACACACACACACACACATACACACCCAAACCTCTTTCCCTTTTATTAATTTCATATCAAGTCTCTAGTTTCGCTTTCTCTGCATGCTAGCTGTGTTAGTTCCTGTTTTCTGTCCCTGGGAATAGATGATCTCTTCCATCCTCGCAGCATTGTTCCCTCATAGCTTTTTGAATTGTACTGTGGGTTATATGAATGTAAAAAAAAGGAAAATGATTTTTTTTTTTTATTGTGGCAATGTACAGTATGTTATTTTAATGCTAAGACTTTCTGTATGTATGTAGCCTTCAATTACACACAACATTAACAAATAAAACTTCTTTTTTTATTATAACCTCCGGTTCTCAGAAGGTTATTTAGGCATAAAAACAAGCCGTACATTATTCTTTGGAGTATGGACATAATTCTTTAGTTCTTTTAGTATGTAACAGAACATACTGTCTGATTACAGTTTAGAAAAGCATTTTGTAAAGTTTTAAAAAATCTATTTTTAGATATAATCCATATATTAAGATATTGAAAAAATATCCAGGTGCATGATTTGTAAAGATTGTGCTAGTTCATTGCAGAGCTGTTTTAACATGTTTAAACTTTTTGCAGTTATTCACAGATGTTCTTTGTCAAGTATTGACAGTAGCATGAAATGAAAATACTTGGGTAAATAGAGCCAATATCCCAAAACTGCAGAGAAGTGTAACAAAAAATGAAGAACTTCTTTACTTTTCCTATTTACATGTGATACACTTTTAAGTAACGGTAGGGGACAAGCCCTTATTTGCACATGCACTATGTACTATTTCTATACTATGTACAGGGCATTCAGAAAGCATTCAGACTCCCTTCACTTTTTCAAATTTGTGATGTTGTAGCCTGATGGTACAAATATTTAAATTCATTTTTTCTCTCAGTAATATCCACTCAGTACCCCATAATGACAAAGTGAAAACAGAATTTTAGCAATTTTTGCAAATGTATTAAAGGAAAAAATGACATATCGCATTCACATAAGTATTCAGACCCTTTACTTAGTACTTGGTGAAGCTCCTTTGGCAGCAGTTACAACCTCAAGTCTTTTTGAATATGATACACAAGCTTTGATCACATAGACTGGAGGATTTTCTGCCATTCTTCTTTGCAAATCTTCTCAAGCTCAATCAGGTTGGATGGGGACTGTCAGTGGACAGACATTTTTGGGTCTCTTCTGAGATGTTCAATAGGGTTCAAGTCAGGGCTCTGGCTGGGCCACTCTAGGACTTTTACAGAGTTGTCCCGAAGCAACTCCTGTGTTGTCTTGGCTGTTATAGGGTTATTGTCATGTTGGAAGGTGAACCCCGTGTGAGGTCCTGAGTACTATGGAACAGGTTTTCATTGAGGATATCTCTACTTTGCACCCTTCAGCTTCTTCTCAGTCCTCACCAGTCTCCCAGTCTCTGCTGCTGAAAAAAACCCCCACAATATGACGCTGCCATCACCATGCTTCACTGATGGCATCACCAGACTTAATGTGAAGAATCAAGACCTGACAGTTCAATCTTGGTTTGATCAGACCTGAGAATTTCATTTCTTACACTCTGAAGGTCCTTCAGGTGTTTTTGCAAACTCCAAGTGGGCTTTTTTAAGTGTTTTGCACTGAGGAGTGGCTTTGGTCTTGTCACTCTCCCATAAGGTCCAGATCAGCAGAGCACTGCACTGGAGGTTGTCCTTCTGGAAATCTGTCCGATCTCCACACGGGATCTCTGAATATCCATCAGAATGGCCATCGGATTCTTGGTCACTCTCTTGCTAAGACCTTTCTTCCCTGTTGCTCAGTTTGACCAAGCAATCAACTCTTGGAAGAGCTCTGGTTGTGCTAAACTTCCATTTTAGAATTATGGAGGCCAATGTGCTAATTCATTTTTTGGTAGCCTTCCCCATATTTCGTATTGCATCAATCCAGTCTCTGGGCTCTGTAGTCATTCTCCTTTGACCTCATGGCTGTGTTTTTGTTCTTATGAGCATTGTAAACAGTGAAGCCTTCTATAGAGGTGTGTGTCTTTCCAAATTCTGTCTGATCAATTTTTTTTTAATCAAAAATGGAATCCAATCAAGGTATAGAAACATCTCAGCAATTATCAAACAGTCAAATTCTGTTTTCACTTTGTCATTATGGATAGTGAGTGTAGATTAATGAGGGAAAATGAATTCAAACTATTGTAGCATCAGGCTGCACCATAACACAATTGAACAAAGTCAGGGGGTCTGAATACTATGTATATCTTGGCCCAAGTAGGATCCTGATAATTATTTTTTGGCCCTTAGTCTATAACACCCTTGTCACTAGCGGGCGTTGTATCCTGGCTGCTCAGTCTAACTTCACATCTTCATCCCGGGATCCGGCTGCTTTCACATCCGGGCAACTATCTCGATATTCCTCAATTGCAATCAGTTTCCCATTCCTCCGCTCTCGACCGGGGAGGTCTGAGGCTGCAGATCAAACCCCGAACCACGGGCCCTTAGTCAGCGTCCGATATCGGGTAGCTCCGGCGCTGCTTTCCCGCACAACCGGTCGCACATGACGCGAGCTCCGCCGATGGTGGTGCACGGCGCCGAGCACTACCCGTCGGTGCGACATCCCTGCGGTGAAGTAGCATCGTTGGCTAACGTTAGCTAACAACATCGATCTCCCTGCTTCTCCACCCCTTCCTCCTGTTTGACCCCCGCTACAGATCTGTCATAGTAGTACTAATTTAATAACTAAACAACTGGACTGCTGAGGGTTAACGCCCTCGGCGACCTACAATTAACGAGCGCTGGAAGCCCTCGCTTTTGCTCCTATAACGTTTGCGAGTATAGAGTTGATTTGGAGATTTAGGCGTTATATTTAGATGGGCGACCATTGATTTGTCTCTGTGGTATTCATGGGTCCACTCTTGCTCTACCTCAACACCCCGCTGCCTCTTAGTTGTGTGTAACCTCAACCGCCCCATCAACCAAATTTTGCCCCCTGCCCTTCAAATCTCATCGACAAGTTGCTTCACTGTTCTGACAGTCCGATGAAGGTGCAGGACTTGAGGGCATCTGTTAATTCCAGTTCGACATCTCCAGTTTTCTCTCAGTTGTTCCTCTTTTCTTAACAATCTAGCTTCAGAGGGAAAGCAACAGGCTGGCCTATGTGCACCTAAACAAACTAAGTTACAAGCCCCCTAAAAATCTGTGGCCACTACCCCAGCAGATCCACACAGCACCCGAGCCTCGGGTCTCGCCATGCCGGGTCCAGTGGCCGGAAGCAAATCCCGTGTGTACGCAGATGTCAACACGCTGAAGAGCCGGGAGTACTGGGACTACGAGGCCCATGTACCCAACTGGAAGTGAGATTTTTTTTTTTTTTTTTTTTTTACTGCAAGTTGCTTCAAGTGCATGCATGTGATTTCGTGTCAAAGAAAAACACGTTTGTGGGAGAGATGGTCGCCATAAATTGAATAACTATTTCCAAGAGTATAATTACAGTAAATAGTAAAGATTCTGTCTCCCATCCTCTACCCCTGTGTATTTAAATTTTCTGGTCCTCTTAATTACCTCCCCATTTTCTTTCCATGTCCTGTCTTATAACAGTCTGTCCCTCTGTAGAGTGTCATCCCAGTGTAAAGAAATCTTGAGCAACAGTGTACACCCTGACTTCTTTGCACGTTTATAGTTCAAATATTTTTCTTCTTAAAACAGTCACATGCTCTGATCTGTCAATCTGTTTACCCCTGCAGCAACCAGGAGGACTACCAGCTGGTCCGTAAACTGGGCAGAGGAAAGTACAGTGAAGTCTTTGAAGCAATTAACATCACCAACAATGAGAAAGTGGTTGTCAAGATCCTAAAGGTGAGCAGTTTCTTTTTATTGAACATATGCTTTATGTTTGATTGGAGAATTCAATCCAAAGTGGTGGAAATAAGAATTTTTATCCTTGGAATATGAAAAACGAGAACTGTAAATGTTGCAGTTCCTGGATTTGCATCTTATTTCACCAGAACATGCTGTAAATCCAGTCCTCAAACGGAGAGTGCTCCATGTTTTATTAGTGAATTATGTCTGATGGACAGATAATTTCAATTAAGTAACTGCTGCTAAATGTGATTTCTGTTTTTTACCACCACGGTATTAGCCTATCCTGCCAGGTGCCAGACCTAGAGTACTAAAGAAGTGCAAGCTATAAATCTCGGGTTGTCCTGCAAGTTGTGCTATCCCCAGTTATCCCAGAGCATTCTTATCTGAAGTCCTGCACAGGGGTCTCATGATTAAACTCTCCATTGAATTCAGACTAAAAGTGTATGTGCGCCCAAACCTTGGAAGTGGCATGAAGTAGCAGTAATTCTGATGTATAAAATAATGTTTACGCACATCTTCACAATGCTGTCTGTGTAAATCTAATCCATAGTAGAAAGTAAAATATGACTGGTTGTTTCAGATTTATTGATATATAAAGTGATTTCTATTCAACACCTCACTGTATGTGTTGCCAATTTTTATGTCACAGTATGTGACTAAATTACTCCTGCTGAGGAAAATACATGAGGATGATAATCAGTGACATGCATGTCACCTACAATATTTTAACTAATGCATTAGCACAACCTTATTTTTGTGACAATTAGCATAAGTGTGATAAAGAAATAATCTGTAACAGTGAGGTCTTTTAGTAGTGGTTCAAAGTGCTTCACATGACAACAAGCTGGAAGTCAGACTTAACAAGTGTAGACTTTAAAAATGCAAGCATTTAAAAACAAAAAGAAAAAATATAGAGTGGATAGAAAAATAACAAAACTATATTACTTTAATCCATAAACACAACAAAAAAGGTTCTTTAAATAAAGTAATAGTAAAAATATTTAGTGTGAAAGTTTGAATTGAGCGATATAAAACATTTCAGTTATTGTTTTTCATCCTGAGGAGATATTTTTTTAAAATCCTTAATGAGCTCATTTTTGTCACTGAAGTTTTTGTGTTTTAATCTCTGCAGTAAACAATATAGACTCACACTGGACAACAGAAGCACATTTTTGTTGTCCATAAATGTTAAATTGTAGTTTTGGCACGTGCACCTGTGTCAACTCTGTAATATCAGCTTAGTGTTAGAGCAGTCAAATCCCCTTATCCCTGGGGTTCTCTTATCTTATCTTTTCTCTTATTATTTCCTCCCTTTCCTTGACCCTGTGAAGTTTTTCCCCAAGTTCAAGGAAAAGTAGATAGAAAAGGACTTCAGACAGAACCACCATCACATCCTAAAACTTCTGAAGAGTCAGTCACTCTACAGAAGCTCTCAATGTGATTGTAGTGGTATTTTGCTCAGAAAAACAATGAAACAATGAATTGGATCATGTGTAACAATAATGGATGTATCAAGGGGAGGACAATATGGACTGGCTCTCCTCCAGATAGAACTTAAGGTATGCATGTGAAAACATAAATGAAATAAAACACATCAGATCAGATGTACACATCAGATTTCTGGAGGGAGGAAAAGCAAGGGTAAATCATGATGCAAAGATAAGGAGCAAATGCTCTCCTCCTATTGGAAGACCTCAGGATTCATATTTTTTATGCAGGTCAGGGTGTCAAACTAGATGATGATGCAAGAAAAATGATGACATTCTAGTCTTGTTGGATCATGGTTTTGGGCATCTTGGAAGCGTTATTATGCACCATACCATACTAAAGAGCTTTTGTCATTCCCTACATGCAAAATTGGGCCAGAGGTTTTACTAGGAGCTCTGATGTTGCAGTCGGGCTGAAATCTGTCTCAATTTGTGCAGCTTGAGCTGGCCGTAAGCTAACTTGGGGGCGAACCCCGTTGTTTTAACCTGTCAGCTGCGACCAACAAGTAGACACCAGAGCTGCTTGAGTCTAGAGGATTGTTGGGATATTTATTGTAGCTGTTTTTGTATTCATCAAACTCTCACAGTTCAGGGGTCAAGGTGCGGTAGCCACATGACGAATATGTTTGAGCCATTAACAAAAAAAGAAATGTGACAGTATTTGTCAGTCAATTTCGATGGTGGCAATGCTGAGAAGTGTTTGGTAGCTGTTGTTAAACCACCAGCGAAGAAGGTGAAGTTGCCGGCATATTTAAACACACGAGAAAAGTTCTATTACCATCTCCTGCTGCCAGAGAAGTAGAGCAGTCAGACCCTCTGCCCTTTTATACCTCTCCTGATCTCTGTTCTGTTTTTAAAAAGCCTCGGGATGTGACAGCAAAGGCTCAAAGATATTTCCGTTGCTAATACATTTTCAAGACTATACAGGGGCCGATAAAAGAGACCACCAATGACAAATGTGTTTTGAAGAGTGTTGCTCAGACTTCGTTGTAACGTCTCATCCTGTGTTTACATAAGCCAGTCTGTAGTCCTTCACTGACAAAGTGATTTGCACGAATGTCCACTGCACCAGCTAATTGTTAAAAACGGTGTTAGAACAATCATATATATATTACAAACATGTTAAAATAAAGTATTTGCTGCACTAACATTAGTAAAACCAAGGTACGAACCAAACCATGACCTCTGTGAACCGTTACACCACTAATACTAACCATTCATCCTGCTGATTCTTTCAGCTCTCAGTCACTATATCTCTCTCTGTAACTCTCCCTTTCTCTCTCACAGACACACACTGTCTCCTCACTTGCTATAGCCACAGATCCCTGCCAGTCACACACAGAACTATGTTTCTCAAAAAACTTAAGTTTACCAGTGAGATTTGTAAAGTGGACCTTGCTCATTGTGGGAGCATGTCAGTATGCACAGGCATTTAAAAAGAGGGAATGTTAGATGCTCTCTCTTAATTAGTTAGCTAATTAAGGTAACTTGCACTTTAAAAGAGTTGTACTGTTACTGGTCTAGTATTTCATGTTGTACCACCCCCCAGGATTTTGTTTTCACTCTATCACCTGCTTATAATGTCAGAAATATTTTTTCCTGTTACCCTAAGTAGGCCCTACTATTAGTTCAAATCAGAGGTGACCAACTACTCCCTGAGAGCCAACTGTGGCCTGAGGTCCATTTGTAATGGTGCCATGGCAAATTCCTGACATTAAATGAAATATGGCCCTCATTAGAGCACGAAGCTTTTGCTTTTTAAAAATTCTTTGTAGCAGACACTGATTTCAGCTGATAAAAATAATTAAATGGCTTTAAGACCTAGGACTTTAAAATAATTACAATAGTTAATAGTAGCTGAAGAGGGACTGAATTCCTCCACTATCTCCTGCGTTAAATTTCTCAAGTTCTAATCATCCTCAAACACCAACACTCCTATAAAGTTTGGTGACTTCATGCAGGTTGTTTTTTTTTTGCATCTGAATTTGGAGATGAGTTGTCAGCGTCTCTCCCCTCTGCTGGACAGAGTGTCATTCTTATCCAGACCAGGGGTTTAGGGGCTGACAAGGGTCATTAAAAATCTGATTGGAAACCCCCAAATCTCTTGCAATAATCAGCTGTTTACTTTGTTCACCATTGATAGAAAGCTGTTGTCAGGCTGTTTTTAAAAGTATATTCAGTTACTATGCATATCGTTTAGATATCATTTGCTTTAGAGATCTAACATACACTTTATATATAATACATAAAATAGGGAGGTTGATCAAGCACTTTTATTTTTTGGGTGGGCCAGAAACTGCTTTACTCAGAGCACAGTGTGAGCTGGTGGGTTGTCTTGATGAAGAAGGAAACCATTTTTCCACAGTTGTGGTCTCAGACTTTTTCTTGCAGTTTTTCTTGAACCAGTTTGTAACAGTGTTGAGTCAACATTGACATTTCTGGAACCCACTCCTCTAAAATTATATCCTTAATGTCAAAGGGGACATCAGCATGGCCTTGAATTTGGACTTGCTTTGTCATGCTTTCTTCCTCCTTGGTGACAATGGTGTTTTCCACTGCATTGACTGCTGTTTTGTCTCAGGATTGTATTGGAAGTTTTATTGCATAATCACTCCTTCTACAAAATGTTTATTTATTTATTATTATTATTGCATTTTTACTTTTGATCAGGAGTCAGAAGTTTTGGGACCACTTTGGCACGTGCTTTTGTCATGTTCAAATTTTCATGCAAATTTTCCAAACTGTCTCTTTATCAGTGGAGACCATTTCTGCTTTCATTCTTGCACTGAGTCGCCAATCATTTCAAATGATTTGTTAAATTTGTTGAATGTTTTCTATGGAGTTATATTTGTGTCCTAATACTTAGCAAGCAATGGGAAACTTGAGCACAGAAAAATATATTGTGTGAGCACGGTAATTGTATTTTGGGTTGAAATTAAACTTGAGCAAAGAAAAACTTGAAGTTGAGCAAACAAGAATTTATTCTGAGCTCAGTTTCATTGTATGCCCTCTCACAAACTCTTCCTCCATTCACTGGCAGACCACAGTGCGCTTGCTTTAACTGTCTTTCCCTCTCTCATAATCTGCCCATTATGTGCACGCTCAACCTACCCTGTGCACTCGCTCAAGTTGTGCCCAGCATTACAAATGTGCCACAGAGTCAACCAATCAGAGAACTCAGGGGGTGTTAAAATCTGATTGATGTCCTATGGATAGAAGAGACAAAACTGGAGCTTTTTGGCAAGTCACATCAACTCTATGTTCACAGACGCAAAAATGAAGCATACAAAGAAACACTGTACCTTCTGTGAAACATGGAGGAGGCTCAGTTATGTTCTGGGGCCGCTTTGCTGCATGTGCCACAGAGTGTCTTGAATCTGTACAGGGTACAATGAAATCTCAAGACTATCAAGGCATTCTGGAGAGAAATGTGCTGCCCAGTGTCAGAAAGCCTGGTCTCATGGTCCTCCATGAGGATAATGACCTAAAACACACAGCAACAAAACACCCAAGAACGGCTAAGAACAAAACATTGGACTATTCTGAAGTGGCCTTCTATGAGCCCTGATTTATATACTGATCTATATATCTGTGGAAGGAGCTGAAACATGCAGTCTGGAGAAGGCACCCTTCGTACCTGAGACAGCTGTAGCAGTTTGCTCTTGAGGAGTGAGCCAAAATATCTGTCAACAGTTGCAGAACTCCCATTGAGAGTTACATAAATCACTTGACTGCTGTGTTTGTCTCAAAATGTTGTGCAACAAAATGTTAAGAGTACCATCAATTTTGTCCAGGCCTGTTTCGTTAGTTTCTTTTTAAAATGATTATGTAGAACCACAATTCAAAAGCAGTGTATGATTTTTGTTAGTTAATTTTCAGTGCATTTTTATTTATCATTACTTCTGTCAGTTTCAAGTTATTTCCATGGTCATTGTGGGTTTTCCTTTCTTTAACAGGAGGGTACCTACAATTTTGTCCATGTGTGTATGTCCAGGCTGCTAACTACAGTATGTGTTCTGAGCATGACCAAAATGTAACACCACAGCCACATGTAAGTAGGTTGTGCTTTGATAGGGCTATGAAATCCATTCTATTTTTTGCCAGAATTCCGTTTTATGTTTTTCCCAGTTCAGGTTTTTCTGTTTTAATTTTTTGGAATTCTGTTTTTTTTAACCTTTCCACTAATTTTACTATAAAAAGAGTGTCTTGTTTATGTAAATGAATCAAATATTCACTAATTAAATAGAAATAACCTTAAATTTATTGAAAAAGGGCCACAATTGGCCCAGGAGCTGTTGTTTGGATAACCCTGATATAAAATAATTATAACCAGTGTAACTGTCAGATATTTCCAACATTTTAGGACACATCCACTTGTATAATCACACTGGGTCTTAACTGATCTTTATAATGTAAATTAAGAAATCCTTCTGTTCTCTCAAACACAGAGTGACAGTGGCTTAATAAGAAGGTCACATTAAAGTAAAATGGTTAAACCTGTCACCTAAACTTTTCTTTACCCTCTAAATCTGTAACAGTGCATGCAGTTTGATGCTGCATTGTGTTCTACTCCTGACTGTAACTTTTCGCTCCTTATCTCTCTCCATGCATTGCTGTCTGTCCGTCTGCTTCATATCAGAGCACCACGTGTTTGCTCCTTAGGCAACCAAAGGGAACTACAGTAGCTACGGGAGGAATTATTAGGCTAACTGATACTTGAATTTAACATAACTTAAACTGCTGGGCTTCATAAAATCTCGAGTCCATCTGATTCAATTTTGAAGCCCCGAGGAGTGAGCAGGTCTTCAAGGTGTGCCTCGTGCACAGACACACCTCTCTCTCTCTGTGACTCTCTGGTGTGGTGAGGTAAAATAACCTGAAGTACGGATGAGTTTTCTTAAAGGTGCAACGTTATGTTGCCCTGTACTGCTTTGTGTTGAGCTACGTGGTGTTTGCCTGTGTTTCGTGCAGCTGCTTTGACATGCCGTTATTGTTTAGGAGAGGGCAGGGTGAGTGTTTGAAGTGAGGGTCAAGTTGTACCCCGCTTTAATGGTCCCCCGGGAACATATTCCCAGATATACATTCCTCTTTTTAAAAAAACACAGCATTTCAGTCAAATTCCTTACATTTCTGCGTTAAATTGTAAATTCCGTTTTTATTAGCCAATTCTGCAATTATGCGGCAATTCCATTAGAGCAGAAATCATAGGGCCCTACTTTGATCTTGCCAGGGCTGACCCAAGCTTGCATGGGGCCCTAAGCAAAGTTTTTTCGGGGCCCCCAACTGCCAGTCACTGTTATTGATGCAATCAGGGCTAAATAATCTGCACAACTATAGCTAATCTAAATCACAGTGGGAAAAAAAATTAGGTAACAGAACTTGAGATTTTTTCCATTTTATTCTAAATGGCATTATAAAACATGATATCAAGAGAAATTAAACATAAAAGTCACATACATTCCTTTAGTTAAACCTGAAGTGGTTTGTCTCAGTTGATTCTTTATATGAATTAAACTAGACTCTAGGGTCGTAGTCAACAATAGAAAATCCTGGTAAGCCGAAATTACACCCACACACTGACCAATCAATTTCTCGTAAAAAACAAAAAAAAAAACAAAACAAAAAAAAACAACTGTATGATCCAAGACAGGTTCCCCATTGCACCCTCTGGCAGATATTTGCTTGTATTCATTCATAATGATAACTATAAACAGGAGCGCTTGTTCCAGTCTGCACTGTGTCATTTATGAGCGTATATGAGACAGCATGCAGCATTTATTTATGGAGGTGCAGATAAAAAAGTTTGCTGGTCAGGACTTTATGACATGGAGAGATTGTCTTTTCTCTCTTTTACTCTCTGTCAGTCTGTAACACACACAAACACTGGCGTGAACATTTTAAACAGATAATAAACAAACAATACCACCTATTTACTGACCCGTGAATTAAACAGGGCATTGGAGTTGGGGCTCTGACAGTGGGCAGAGACTAAGCAGCGCCACTTCAACTCAAAAAGCCTGCATCTTTATGTCGACTTAAGGTATAGTGTTTACAAGTTATTTAAAGCGTAAGTGCCGTGAAACAATCAGAATGTAACATGTTCTGCACCACCTTTGTGCCTTTCTGCCTGTATTGCCCAGCACTGCACTGCTGCTCTCTGACCCCTGCTGCATCCTCTAATCAGTGAGCTGCACGCTCCGCTGTTTCTTTCTCACAAACACACAAGACCAACTAGTAGGGTGGTTAAACCAAAAAAATAGGCCTTTGACTTCAAGTCATGTTCATTTACATTAGCTCTATAAAAATCAGACCCCTAACCTTGCAAAGCAAATAGATCCGTCCGTTTCCATGTTTCTCACCGGCGAATCCGTCTTGCAAAGCTCCCATCTGAACCGTTTGGGCCGGTTAGAAAGTGACAGGACCAATCAGCAGCAAGGGGCAGTACTTTCAGGCGCAGCAGAGTCGTGACATAAACAAGCAGCAGCAAGAGCTGGTGCAGTTATGGAGGAAGAGATTAGCGTGGATGCTGCTTAAGTGCCAGTTTTATCAGAACTTGACAAGATTTCTTCGTTGAAGGAAGAATGAAGAACAGCAGTGAGTTCTTTTCTTTTCAAAAACGACAAAAGTCTAGTACTTACATGTCTATAGTCACCATGTTTCACGTTATTCCTCAGTAGCTGCGCACGCGTAGCTTGACAGTGGCTACGTCACATGTTTTGTTGCTCCGTTTGGCCCGTAGAGATGTGACAGACAGATTGTTCACCCAATCACACTCTGAGTTTTTTCAAAGCCTCTGCCTTTTCTCAAACATTTTCTATTGAAGTTTTCTCAGATGGATGTGTAAAACACATTTCTTAGTTTGACCAGGAATGCACAGTATTTGGGGTTTATACAATATGGGGATATTTACAAATTAAATTTAGCTGATATCAATACCTATATATAAACGTAGTTTAGACCTAACACTTCAGCCCTTGAAACACAGTTTAAGGATGAACAAAGAAACATACTTCAGTCTCTAGAACACACAAAAGTTTAAGTAATAAGGATGACCACAGAAAAAGACTTCAGCTGTCTGTCGGTCTTGCCAAAAGTAAAAAATTGATGAATACAAACAAAAGGATTCCAGCAGAAAATAGCAGCACAAACTGGGCTCATTTGCTCCTCTGTCTGATATCTTAAGGTCTGATATCCATATCATACTGCTCTAATCACCTTCAAGCACCACACTTCTATAAAATTAGTCAGCTTCTAGCAGTTTGCTCTTGTTTTGTGTCTGAATGTGGAGATGACCCATCAGTGTCTCTCTTGTCTGTGGTTGGCTGTTTGCTTTGGTAGACATTAATGAGAACTGTAATTTAGGCTGTTTTGGTTTTGTTTTTCAAGTGCATTCACTTACTAACTATATATTTTGGTTACATGTTGGTTTTAGAGATGTAACAAACATTTTATATATTGTGCTGCAGGTTTTTGTTCTGTGCTACAAGATTGTCAACCTCTGTAGCACCAGCGCTACAGGCAAAAAAAGTTAACGTACAGCCATGTACTAGTAACCAGTTAGCTTCATTATAACTAGCTAGTAACTAGTTAGCTTCATTATTATTGAAGCAAGCACATAGCCTACATGTTGCTCGCTAGTTAGTTGGCTTCATTATTTGACAGATTTTTACTTTTGTGAATGCTTGTTAATGCTCATCTTATCCATCTCATGATGTTAAAGCAACTTCATTTCTTATTTCAGATTAGCTATAATGGAGTGCCGTGACTGGAGTTTATGCTTCCTATGTCAGTCCGCCCTACAGATTGGAAAAACTTTAGATCCTTCTTCATCATTCAAACTGAGAAACAATCCTGAAAAACTGCAGTCATGTTACAAAGAAGCTGTAGATAACTTCCAGGAGCTGAAGGCATTAGCAGAGGTCTCAAAAGTATTCACATTTATTACTCAGGTAGAAGTATAGATAATAGGGTTTAAAAAGACTTCTGTAGAAGCTGAAGTATCAACTCAAGCTTTTTACTCAAGTTAAAGTATAAAAGTACTGGTTTTAAAACTACTTAAAGTATAAAAGTAAAAGTAATGTAAGGGGGTATGTTCTCTGGTGGTGGGTGACAGGCATCTATTGGCTGAACTAGCTGCTGATGACATGGTTGTTATTAATGCTGTTTATCATTGTGCATGCCTGACTAGGCTCTATAGAAAAGCAGAAACTGTTGGATGTGACTCAACTGAAAGTAATGCAACTCAAGTCATCAGAGCACATCCTCAATGAGTTGCTTGAATACATTGAGAACTATCGTTGCTCAGGTCGTTGCTTGTTCGTCAGTTTACGCTGCAAACTGACAAACTGGTAGGAAACGTGGTCAGAATCAGCAACAGTGGGTTCATGTCTGCTCCTGGTCTTCTCACCACGGCAATCACAGTCCCTCACAGGTGTGTGGGGGCAGGTGAGCCGTGAATATTGGAGGGGATCAGTTCCTATACAAACTATGACTGAGCGCCCCCTCCGTGGGTCACCTGATGATCATTTTATCATTTTCAAGGTCATTCTTCTAGGATCAATAAACTGGTGGACGGCCCCTTTTGTCCTTTTATTCCTCGCGTGCATGTTTCTCATAGCGCCTGACGCTATTAGCGATATTTATGATCGTTATTTACGCTCTTAAATAAACCTCGTCCACGTGCAGATTTCGACAGAAACTCTTCAACCTTTATAAACGCAGGAGTATTGACAAAAGCTCACACAGGCATAGAGACAACAGGAGGATCATGCATGTGTGTGGATAATAATATGGAAGAGAGAAAATGAGTAGGTAAAGCCAGTAGAGGACAATCAATCATAGAGAACATTTACCAAAATACATAATCTAACCTATTATAAATATGTTATATGTTACAATAAACAGTTTCCTAAATAATTTGTTTTGGTTGTTTATTAGTTAAATCTTTCAGATGTCAGACTCATTTGCATGTGGGGAGGCCTTTTTGACAGCAGAGGTGATACAGTCCTGAAGCTACTCCTAAAATGGCAGGAAGGCAAAAAAGTTCATTTCCAACCCTGTCATTCATACATGCAAAAATAAATAATGATAGATAGATAGATAGATAGATAGATAGATAGATAGATAGATAGATAGATAGAAAGAAAGAATTGTATATTGACAGCTGGAATTTAAAGTAATCACATCAACACCATGATTCCTGTAAGTGTGTGTTCGTATCAGGCTGCGTTAGGTGAGGCGGTGTGCCTCACCTCACGCTAGGCACACCGCTCAACTCTCGGAGGCTCAAAATCAAGTCGGACGGACTTGAGATTTTATGAAGTCTAAATGATGTTAAATTCGAGTAACAGTTGGCTTAATAATTAATCCTGTAGATACTGTGGTTCCTTTTGGTTGCTTAACAAGTCAACATGTGTGTATTATCATAGCACTCTGATATGAGGCAGACGCACAGACAGTGAGGATGGAGAGAGATGAGGAGATGGCAGGAGTAGAACACAATGCATAATCAAACTGCATGCACTGTTACATATTGAGAGAGTAAAGAAAAGTTTAGGTAACATGTTTACTTTTAACCATTTAACTTTAATGTGACCTTCTTATTAAGTTACTATCACTCTGTGTTTGAGAGAACAGAGGGATTTCTTCATTTACATTATAAAGATCAGTTAGGATGTGATTATACGCGTGAATATGTCTTAAAATGTTGGAAATATCTGACTGTTACACTGGTTATAGTTATTTCATATCAGGGTTAGCCAAACAATGGCTCCTGGGCCAATTGTGGCCCTTTTTCAATAAATTTAAGGTTATTTCTATTTAATTAGTGAACATTTGATTCATTTATATGAACAAGACACTCTTTTTATGGTAAAATTAGTGGAAAGGTTAAAAAACGGAATTTGGCAAAAAAATAAAACAGATTTCGTAGGGCCCTATAAATGTGACCTGGAATGGTCTAAAGGTGATCAAATCACACCCAGAATCCATCATTCAGCAGTGGATTTGCACGCTGGGGAGCAGCTCCCTATTTCGTTTTTTGGTGCGACACAGAGCAGTGCAACTGCAAACACAAGCTCAGCTACAAGCACAAGTATTGCGTGTTGGTAGTAAAAAATATAGTAGAGGTAGTAAAAAAGGTAGTAAAAGGTATTAAATTCAGCTCTAGGATTCCTGTATAAACCCTGAAAACATTATCTGGTTAATTTCATGAAAACCTGTCTTACCTGTGATCATATTTTTCTGTCATCATTTCTTTACAGGCTGCGGATGCTGTCTGTGTGCAGGAGGGCAAGACTATGAGTTTGCTAACTGTTATCCTCTTTAGGTACTTTCTTCCAGTCCATACAAAACAGACCCTACATAGCTCAGCTTCCCACTAAGAAGAGACAAAACTTTCTAACTAATTTGGTAACAGAAACTTAAGAAAACCACAAGTTTACAGAAGTCTAGTTAGTGTTTAGCATACTTGTAACAATTACTATGGTGTGGAGATGCTGTTTGACTGTTGTGTGGTATGTTCTAGAACATTATGTTACATTTGTCCTAATGAACGCACTTTACAAATCTACAAATATAAAGCATCAACTTAAACTTTTGAATCTAAGGTGGGGCACTGTTTTTTTCCTTTTACTCCCAGCACCTCATTCCCCTAATTTATAACCTGGCTGATCTCACTATAGTTTGCGCCGAAACTGGTTGTGATGTGAACATTCACTTCCTCGCACTTGGGGGTCCCCCGGCTGAGAAGGGACCCTAAGCTGCCACTTATGTCGCTTATGCCTTGGGCCAGCTCTAGGTCTTGCTCAGAAGACATGCTGTAGTTAGCAGCCAAGTTTTTAAGATATTTATAAGATTATGAAAAATGTGTTTCCCTACTTATTCTTCTTTGTTGGTTAGACATATTCTGTGATGCTGCAATCTAATTGGATCTGAAGCAGCCAATCAGAGTATAATGTCCCTCTCTGATTGGTTGACTTTGTGGCACATTTGTAATGCTGTGCACAACTTGAGCGAGTGCACAGGGGAAGTCAAGCGTGTACATAATGGCCAGATTTTGAGAGGGAGAGAGAGCGAGAGGGTTTAAGCAAGTGTGCTGCAGTAGGAAGAGTTTGAGAGGGCATAGGGCTGGGCGATATGGCCTAAAATTAATATCCCGATATATTTTTGCTATATCCCGATACACGATATATATTGCGATATTTTGAAATGGCTTCTCAGCAGCTGTATTTAATTTGGCCCCAAATGACACTAGTTAGATGTTAAAAATATACTGTTCTATTGGATTTTTAATCAAATTGTTTGCAGAAAGTAAAAATCAATATAAAGTCAAATTTAGCAGTTTTATTTTTAAAAGGACTTCATTCAGTCTTTTACTAATAAATCGAAAACACATAAATCATGAAATACTTGATCTTTTACAGTGTATGGAAGGTCCTGAAATGTTTTCTATATTATGTTTACTTTTGCTGACTATAAAATAATTATTTTCCTCATTAAAGGTGAAGCAAACCTACACAAGACTTACCAATCCTGCATGTAGTAAATGGCTAAAATCCTGCATTATCTCTGCTGATGGACGCTGGACCAGTTTCTGACAAGTTCATAACATGAGGGCATCTTTAGACCTTATTCAAGAAGCTCTCCTGTGTGATCATGGGGGAAAAAGCTTGCCTGGAGGCGGGAACATTTTAACTACTCATTGTCGGCATTTTGAACTGTAAGGCTGAGATAAGTCTCCGTTGTTGTGGAGATGTGGATCACATTTGTCTGTTGCTGAGCCGTCTTCTCTCTGACCTGTACGACATTGGCAGGGAGTTTTCAGCAAAATGCTCGTGCCAAGGCAAATCTCATATTCTGGGTTAAGTGTCTTTTCAACAACTCTGGGCTCATGTCTTTAGCGACATGTTCTGTTACAGCCGCTGTTTACTCGGGGTCATCTTGCAGCGTGTTTTAACGAATACCGTGTGAGTTCGACCTCTTCCTTTTCAAGGTTGAACGACTGCTCAATGCTGCAGATCCAGCGCTGTCTCTCGTTGACTGTCTCAAAAGTCAGCTAACACCCCACTAACTAACCACGCTGCTCTGTTTACCTTCCTCTTCCTTGCTTCTCTCCACTGATGCGCATATGCAGAGGAGTTTTCTGGATGGGCTGAGGAGAGAGAGTGAGCTCTCTGCTGTGAGAGATGCGTTCAGGGACAAAGGGAGAAGCGAAACTTCAGCGAGAAATGCACGCTGACGGCTCAAAACTTCCACATAATTTATACTCGGATATTCACGATATAGTCATTTTATATATCGTGGGTGGCAAAGCCGGGATACATCGAGTATGCTCGATATATCGCCCAGCCCTAAGAGGGCATATAATAAAACTGAACACACAATAGATTCTTGTTTGCTCAACCTGAGGTTTTTATTTGCTTAAGTTTAATTTTTCCTCAAAATATGATTATTGTGCTCCACAATATATTTTTCTTTAGTTTATATGGCATATAGCCTCATAATCAGCTACTAGGGATGAGCACTGAAATCTGGCACCAATGTGGCACCAGTGTCAGCTCATCTGATGGCTAACAGATAAAATCAAAACAAAGATTTTGGATACACTATTTGGTGCCTTGCCACTATAGCACGACCCACTTATACTCCAAATGAAAGAGCAAAAACATTTGTCGATATCATGTAATTTATATAGGCATACACTCATTTTATTTCAACAGAGCAGGAGACTTGTATTCATCTTGCTGCCAGAATCTCACCTCTGCTTAAGTGCTTCTTGTTCCAGTTACTTCACAAGTCTCTGACCCAACACCAGTGCATGAATTTTTGCTGGGTTTTTACTTAGGTTGTCACAACTGTTCATTTTTCTTAGTCTGTGCTCTGTGGACAGCTTTTTTGATATCCATCCATCCATGTTCTTCCACTTATCCAGGGCTAGGGCGCGGTGGTAGCAGGCTGAGCAAGTCAACCCAGACTATTGGAATGATTGATTCAGGCACCATTTAGGTACTGGTACTTGTTTTGAAAGGATTGATACCCAACCCTATCAGTGACTAGTTGGCTATAAAAATATATTTTTTAGTTGCACCCCTAGTAGGCCTGGGCGATATGGCCTAAAAATCTAATCCCCAGATTTCTTGAAAAAATTAGATTTACAATTTTGAACGATTTTTTTCTTATTCTTGTTCAAAAACACTCACACAAATGACAAATAAATTATTAAAGTCTGTTTCATTTTATTTTATGAATTACATGTAACAAATGCCAACTAAAGTTTCTTCTTGAGTAAGAGCAAGCTGTATTTTTTTCAAAAAATGTACCTTTTTACTGCAAAGGAGAGTTGTTTACATCAACACTGAAGGCTGCAATTATTTACAGAAACCTGTGATGGCATACAGAAGTCATCTGAGCATAACATGACAGAAAAATGATTTTTTATTTTTTCATTTTAATTTTTTTTTAATCTTGTATGTTCATTTCTTTGTTACTGCCCCTGTAGTTGATAGTTTCACTTCTGTAATGCTGAGGTGAGTTAAGCTGCTATTGACTACACCGTGTGTGGGCCATTCCGCTATTGGTGACTTTTCTGTCCCCAGGATTTAACGCTTAATTTTTTACTCAAAGTAATTAAAGTGTATTTTTCAAAAGACTCTTTTAAAAGACTGAGGTCTCCAGTATAATAATTACTCACAATAATGTATGTAAATATATTTTTCAATTATTTTAGATGCCTTTTTTTCCCCACACATCAGTTTCAATATGATATCATTGTCATATTAAAATGAATAAATAGATAAGGGACTTTATTATTGTATAGATCAATTTATAATCTCTCTAATCATACATAAAAATAATAGAAAAAATTGTATTATTATTATTATTATTATTATTTTTATAATTAAAGGTGTGTCCCTAAAAACCAAGTTCTACCCTGTTCGTTTGTGGTTATTTGCCTACTGTAAAAAACCCCACATTTCCCACGAATCCACTTTTAGAAAATGACATGACTTTTTGGAGGGACTTTGGAGAAGAAAAGAAAGGTGAGAAGAAACTTTATGTCTGCCTTTTTCAGAAGTTTTATGCTGGTAATCTGTCTGACCATGTGTGCTACTCTTAAACTTCCACCCTGTTAGGTTCAATTATGATGGAAGTAAATCACTTTTTTTTTCTAAATTGTAAATTCAATATTTGTATTAAAATATTATTTATCTATGCAAAGCTAGTTAGCTTATCTCTGCTCTGTGACATAGCAACTGATAATTTGGTGTAAAATTTTCCACCCTGTTAGGTATTTAATCCTAACATGGTGAAACCTCAGTCTAACAGGGTGGAAAATCTGACGTAAAATGCCACGAAGACATAAAATTGCTGATATCTACATATTAAATACCAATTAAACTGTTCATTTAATTAACCAATATTCGACAAAACTAGCACAACATAGTTATAATCAGTTATAAGACTTTTATGGCTTTACATCCATCCTGTATACCATAGTTGTGATCAAGTAGCAGTTGATCACAATCTTTTGTGTGTAACCAAATAATAAGCCTAACATAGTTGTTGTTCATTATAAGTAAATTATGTTCAAACGGTTTGCATGGTTTTTAGGTTAAATTGTGCATAATTGTCAGGACATGGCTCCAGCAATGACTGCAGTGGAAATGCAGCACCGCTACAGACAAAAACGAGATGCTGATCCGGAGAGGAGGGCAAAGTATCTCAAGAGAGAGAGGGAACGATAGAGGAGAGACAGGAAAAAACAAAAAAAAAGAATTGCCAACCTCAGTGAGTGAGAACAGAGAGCACAGAGGGAGAAGTGTAGACTAAGGGAGAGAGAGGAAAAACTCAAAAGGCCAGGGTAGCTGTGAGGTCCCCAACTACACCTCTCTACACCTGTAAGCAGGTCATCTCATAAACGCACACGCACACAAAACTACAAGCACACACAACACACGCAACCATGTGCACACACACCGAACAAACGCAAAATACAGTATAAGCAACCACATAACTACACACAAACAAATTTTTAAAAATAATTTCTAGATGATGTTCAAAATAGAATGAATTCAAATTAATCAATTGGTCCCTAATGAACTGTACACGGTGTGTTCAAAAATTCCTTAATATCTTTTTTAAGTGACACATTTTTACCACTTAAATCACCCTTTAATGCTGTAACTGCTTTTATTATTTTTATTTTATTTTACAGAATTTATCTCTCATACATTATCTTATATTGCCGGTATGTTAGGTCTAAGTTCATGTTGTTGGGTTCTTGTATTGCTTTGGTTCTGTCTATGTTGGATTAATACCTTATTTGGGGTTTTATTTTTGTCTTCTTCAGCTGTCAGGCCCCCATGTTGTTTAAGTGAGTGTTGGGTGTTTAAAGCAGGGATGTCCCGATCCCGATCACATGTATCGGATCGGGGCCGATACTAAGCATTTTTAATTGATCGGCAATCGGCAGTTTGATCTGATCAGCCCAGCCGATCATTTACGTCAGTTGCCATAAATGGAGCATAATTTACGACAGGCCGTGAACGGGCCAGTAACAACAAAGCAGCAGTAGCAAAATTAGCTTTCATGTGTTAAAAATATCAGCGGTGTGGAAAAACTTCAAACTTGAGGGCGAAAACAGTCCAACGACCACTTGCAGCATCTGTAACAAGACTATTTCTTGAGGTGGTAATAGCAGAGCTGCATTTAACACTACAAATTTGATCTGTCATCTCTGATCAAAACATGAAGCAGAATATGGGGACTTCACAAGAGCAACAGGCAGCTTCACCGAAGATACGCACTCTGGACTTTCAGAGGAAAGACAAGTACCCTTGAGGGAGCGATAAGGCAAAAAAGATAACAGAAAAAGTGGTCGAATTCATCACTTTGGACAACCAGCCCATCTCCGTTGTGGAGAATCTGGACCCACGCTATGCCCTACCATCTCGACATTACATTACTGACACTGCTTTACCGGAACTGTAAAACAAAGTACATGATAGCATACTAGAGAAAAGCAACTTCACTGCCGTTAGCTTCACTACAGACATTTGGAGCTCAGATGTTTGCCCCATGTCACTGCTGAGTCTCTGTGAAATAAGTGAGGGGAGGGGGAGTGATCTAGCAGCTCTAGTTGCACTTTAGAAATTGCACTGAAATTACATGATTGTCTTGTATTTGGGTTTTATTCCAGTGTTAAACTTTTGGTTTACATCTCAGCTTAAGCTGCTACATTTTAAAAAAGATTGTTGTTTTGAATCTGTACGATTCATTCGTTTTTGATCCTATTCAAGTTAAACTGTTTACACCACTTTAAAGTGGAGTTAGGATGTTTTTAATTCATTTTTGAGTTGAGTTTTTTGTTGTGACTAATAGAGTCAAGTTAACTTCTAAGTGGAATTATAACATTTCAAATTCATTTATTGAACTTATATGTTATTGTGACTACCAACTCTGTTATACCACCTCTAAGTGAATCTGAGGTTATTTGAGTTCACTTTTTTTGACTGCACAGGTCATTCAGCTGACCACTTTAAGTGGATTTTTTTGATTGTCTAATTGAATACTAAACACTGCACTAAGTGAATATGTAAATTTATTTTTTGACAGATAATTAAAGTGAGAGGTATTACACGCAGACTAGCGCAGACTTGTATGTATCGATGTATCACAGAATGTCAGATTTATGCATTTTGCTGCTGTTAATGCAGCAAAATTATGTTAAAGCAAATGTCCAGTAGTTGTTCTAAATTTTGTCCACTGTCCTCCTCTGTCAATAAAAGCATAAAAAGCACAAAAATAAATCTTAAAAAAATGCACAAAAATTATAACCTTGAATTTAATTAGATTATTAAATTTATTGATGGGCCTCAGCTGGCCTGCCACCTGTAGTTTGGACAACCATTTAACTCAAGTGTTATCTTCTTGATAAATTATCATCACTCTGTCTTTGAAAGAATAGATGTCTTCATTTACATTATAAAAGTCAGTTTGTATGTAAACTAAAACGCTTAAAATATTTAATGAACATCTTCGTCATATTTTTATGTTATCCAGAGTCATTAGTTTATATAAGGGTTGTCCAAACTACAGGTGGCAGGCCAGCTGTTGCCTGTCAATAAATTTAATATTTTAATTAAATTCAAGGTTATTATTTTTGTGCATTTTTTTTAAAGATTTATTTTTGTGCTTTTTATCTTTTATTGACAGAGGAGGACAGTGGACAAAGTCGTAAACAGAAGCAAGAGAGTTGAGGAGAGACATGCGAGACAGTGTGCCACAGGCCGGATTCAAAACCGGGCCAACCGTATACATGGGGTGCACCTCAAACCACTATGCCATCTGCGCCCCCATTAGTGAACATTTTATTCACATAAACAAGACACCATGTAAAGATAAAATATGGTAAAAAAAAAAAAAAAAAAAGATTAAAACAGAATTTGGGGGTAAAAACTGAATTTGGCAAAAAAATAAAACAGACATCAGGGGGCAGTATTCATATAATTTCCACAGTCATAGCACAACAGCTATTAAGAATGAGACAAATTAACTTTGGGTAATTGTTTTTGTATTATTTTAAAAGGAAAAATTACAGAACCCACTTGTTCTAGCTTGCGCGGTGTAATTTCTAGACATAGCCTGAATACTATCATGACAGCATAAAACATGTTGTTCATCAATGGTGATCTGAAAATAAGTTTGCAGGATGGGATGTAAAGAAAAACTTTTAAGAACAGGAGACATCACTGCCTCTCTCCTGTGCTCTCTGTCTGTAACTGGCTTTGATTTGTTCATCTTTGAGTTGATAAAGGGACTCAGTAAAACATATTGGTTCGCCTGTAAATAAAGGGCAGAGGCTGTAACTAAGAGGGGGCAATTGCAGCACAACCACAGCAGCTATGAAATCAACGCCTCCACCTTCCTGTAAGATTGTGCTAAGGCGCCATCGGGAGCCCCTGGCTCCGGAGCCTCATGCGGCTCTTTTGCCCCTCCCGAGCAGCTCCCTGCCACTGAGTCAACAATTTGAAAAAAGGAAACTTTTTTTTTTCTTTTAAATTAAACAAATATTTTTTCTCTTGCTATATTGAGATAGTTTTGTGTATTTTATCCATAAAATGTGTTGCTCTTTCATTCACTTATAACTTTATTTTTACAGATAGGCCCATTTTATCAACTTAAATATGTGTCATATCCTGCCTGGCACAGCACATATTGACAATTTCCTGTCTTGGAAACAAAGGTCAGGAAGCTGTCTTGTCACAAATGATACCTGAAGCAGGAGTTTTGTGCTCATCACGGGAGTTAGGTTTAGATATCTGAAATCTGATTTAGCACAGCAAGAGGGATGGTCAAAATGTCTATTACCTGAAAATTCCAAATTCTTTAAGTAGCAGCCATAAAGTGTATTACAATCAGATGTTGAATCTGTAACCCCCAACATATAATGTCTGGATTCAGAAGGTAATATAGTTTTATGAAATGGAAAAAATTAACATATGCCTTACGGCTTCAGATGCTGGAATTTATAAAGAGGTGGGCACCTGTAATGCCTCTGCTACTGCAGTAATTTGGAAAAGTGCTTACCTGATGTAATATAATCAAGGTCACTTACACTCTGTTACTTGGGTATTATGCTTTAGGTTAGACCCTCTTTGTTTGTTTGTGTGTTTGTTTTAACCTCTTAAATTCTTTCTATGACAATTGTCTATTTTTTGTGTATGTGTGAAAAATTGTTTGTTGTAGCTAGAATGTTAAGAAAAAAAGGAACATGTCTAAAGGATATACTGTTAAAAAGAAAAGCATGTGAATATGACATATTTTTGTTGTATTGTTGTCATGTTCAAATAAAAAGTTAAAAAAAGAAGTGAAAACGATGATCAACTTTGATATGTTTTATACTAAACTGGTGCGTCCGTTGGACTAAAGTAATGTCAGTAGAGAATGTGAACAGTCATATAGTTAAGAACCGCTTGAAAAACTGAGACAAGTTCACACTTAACAGCATCAGTCAAGTAAAGAAAGAGAGAAAGGAGGCCAAGGGATCAATAGAGTGTTTTTTGAGACAAACAGGTAAGCTCATGTTTCATTGTTATTCTCTACTCTGCTGCTGTGAAGTTGGGATTATCATTCACAAGATTGATAAATTTGATGGTGATTTTAATATTTTTGGTGTGAAATTAATGTAAGTTACAGTGTACAAGTGTGCATTTGTGTTGTAAAGGATGAGATCATTGATGTTTGTGCTGAAAATGTCTCATTTGTTAATGTGGCGCTGTCAAGGCTGCTGATGTGTCACTCACAGAGAGGGAGAAAGGCTGTAAACAGCTGATTCTACTATCTCGTAAATATTTGGAGTGATTATTATGATGGCTCCGGTTTGTCCTTCTGATTGTTGTTATTATATTATTGTTGTTGAATCTGTGACCCAGTGATCATGGATACTATTGTTTATTGATCTTACCAAAAGGCATCCTTCCTGCTGCATTCCTGTATGTGACGTAGACAGAAAGACAGCAGCATAGAGAGAGGAGATGAAGTAGAAAATGCTGCATCTGTAGGTTAACAGGCTACTACAATATCTTGCATTAACTTTCTGACAGCAGGTTTGATGGGTGTGTGGATGAATAAAGAAATAATAATAATGATTAAATCAGTGTCATTAAGGATAAAAAATAAATCATCGCTGGATGATAATAGCACTTATAGATAATAGGGGTGGGACAAAAAATCGATACACTGAAATATCGCGATACTTCCTGGCGTGATATTGTATCGATATTTTAAAATGCAGTATCAATAATTAATTAGCTAATTATTCACTTTGTTGGTGCGGTAGTTTGTGGTGTAATGTCACCCCCTGGCCGCTAGTTGGCGGCAGGCATCGCTAGCTGGCAGTTGACTCTTGCCTCTTCTTTCTTGAGACAACGAGATCACACGAGACTTCCGGTCTGCGTGAGCCGGTTGCTTGTACCTACCCGGCAGAGCGACTTCTGCCGCATTCATAGTGGATGTGTAGAATTACTTTGGCTTCCAAAACATTAAAGACAGCACAAACTTAGACAGGAGTTAGACAGTCGTTTGCAAGATATGCCACGCCAGAGTAAAATACTGAGACAACACAACGAATCTACGAGTTAGGCATCATCGCGTTAGCGCTACAGCTAACGGCTAACGTCAACAAACAAGCCCGTTGAAGCTACCGCTGGCCTCTACTCATGCAACCATAATCACAGTCGTATTATTTGTAAGGACCTGTCTCGTGTAGTGTCGTTAAGAATGACGGCTTCGGTAACACAAGAAAGAAATACTGGCCTGTCACGTCATGCCCTCCGCAAAACACAGTCCATCAGTCTTAAAGCTGGACGTGACGATCAGCTCGTCTCCCATAATCTCCCTCCGCAAACATATTATGTGATGACATAAAAAACTGATAAAATATGAAATGTAAAGGATTGGAGTACATTCACTCTATAATAATTTACTCCTCTTTTCTTAAAAAAAATCACGGTAGCATTTTAATTCAGTGCAACAAAGGGTTCCCGACCCCTTTGCTGAGGTTTCAGCATGTTTAAGTTCTTTAGAGTGGAACCACTTTGAAACAGTCACAAAATAGCTTCAGTATTTTTCATAATTACCACTTTGAGGGTATCTTTCTCACTTTCTGTCTTTAATCTATCACTGCTGAGTACCTCTTTCTCTATCTCTAGCTAGCTCTAATATGTTTCTCTCTCTCACCTCCTCTCTCTGTGACTGTCCAACCAAGGAGACTGTGGTTGGACAAGAACTCATCCACCAATTAATTGACCTCCTACTGACTGGAGAGTGTCAGCCCTGGTACTTAATTGTATTTAGGTCAGGGAAATATATGGGTCAGTTACTGTCAGAAATTCTTTTCGTCATCCAAAAACCTACCTACACACTCTGGCCACAGTAGGCAAGCTGTTGCCCATCACCAGGAGAAGCCCATGTCCCACAGCATCATCTAAGATGTGACAGTTGTTCTTTACACCACAGTGTCTCCATACTCTTTCACTTCTGTCATGTGTGTTCAAGTCAAACCTTCTCATATCTATGAAGAGAGCAGGGCACCAATGGCAGACCTGCCCAGTCTGGGTTCCCTGGCTAAATACCAGTAAAGGCACGGTGCACAGATCCCACTATAAAATGTTGGGGCCTTTGTGTCACCCTTATGGAGTCTGTTTCTGACAGTTTGGTCAAAAACATACACACCATGCAGGTACTGGTTCTGCTGCTGTGTTGATGCCTTTCTACAGCCCTGTACAAGCTGTCCTTATGTAATTAGTGGTCTCCTGGTATCTCTTCCATGTTCTTGAGACTGTGCTGGGAGACACTGCAAATCCTCTTGTGACCGCACTTTTGGATATACCATCCTGGAGGGACTGAACTACCTGTGCAACCTGAGTGGGCTACAGGTACCATCTCATGCTACCAGTAGAACACAAATCTAGAGGAGAATCAGTTAAGAAGAAGACTGAGTGAGAAGTTGTCTGTGGCGACTAAATGCAAAAAGGGGCTGTCTTTCTTTTGCCTCTCCATTGCACCTGCTTTACTTTTATTTGCACTAGAGCAGATTAACTTGATCTACCATTACTTATGCTTCCGTAATGGGTAGATTAGATAAAGAGATTAGATCAACCATCAAGTTTAACTGACTTGGTGTTAAACTGAAAATTAATTATTCCTTTTAGATTTTTTTGAGGGCTGTATTTGGAGCTGGTGCAGAGGTTGCGCTGGACTTTTTTGTTGTCTGTCATTTTGATGGAAAGGGTTGTAAAAATTCCGTCATGCCATTTTACAATCCGTCATTATAATTTCCTCTTTAATATCTGTAATATGATATAATTCAATATGATTTTATTAGTAGTGTTTAATTAATGAAGCACCATTTCTAAACTTATATTTAAAAAACAATCTTTGAGGTTCTGCATTGTTAAATGGCACTGTGAGAAAGATGAACACAGCAGCACAGCATTTTCTCCTCGTCATTTTTACACAGTGACGATGGAGCAACAACCCTACACCATTTAAGATATCAGGCACAGTTTTGAGGATATTTTTAATATCAAGATGTTGTAGTTTGACGACCATAGCTGATAACAAGTTGTTAAAAGGCTGCACTGCAGAGCTGTGCGCATTTGTCTGCTCCGCAGGAGTCGTAATCCGAAAAAACGTCACACACGCAGACCTTGCACACTGAGTCAGGTGGGTTTTTATTTGCCTTGACTGCGAAAATTTGTAGAACGTGGCAAACTGTTTCGTACTGCAAGCCTGTGTCTCTGTCACTCCTTTAAAATCCCGCTGGATCCATCCTGACACAGCTTCATACAGCACACGCTCATGCATCACAGCGCTGAGACAAGTTGGAGAGATGGAGAACAACTTTTTAATTCTGTCTCTGTTATGACCTGTGAGTAGGTTACAAATGTATGCCTTTATCTGTTATATTTCCATGACTGATATCATGGAACCTACAGTGTTAAAGTGAGGTTTCAGAGAGAGAGAGAGAGAGAGAGAGAGAGGAGGGTCAGGCGGAGGTGAGCGAGCAAGAGAGCATAAAGCAACAGGCGCTGATCTGAATCATCATTCACCCATCTCTCTTATATTTCCATGTTTGAAATCCACATGATAAATGAGCAAACTTTGGTGTTTAAAGTGAGGTTTCAGTGGTGAGCAAGCGAAGTGGAAGCAGCGGGAGCTATTTTGAATCAGCCATCTTGGACACATTAGAAATTTTGCATAAAATCGAACCTGTTATGAAAAAAAAGGGAAATAAAATGACAATTTCGGCATCAGTGTGCAGACGTAATTAGAACAACATGAAACAGGCTTATTGTGCAAAGACCTCTGCATGCCAATCTGTGTACTGAGACACCTGCAGGCTGCAGCAGCCTCTCTGTGCACTGTCAGCTCGACCAACGCGCTTTCATTAATCTACGATGTTGAGAGAGACCACTGGCTACAAGATTTTTAATAGATTAAATAACCTTATAGTCAATGTATGCAAAATGGAAAAGGTCTAAGCATCTGTCTGTGTGTGTGCGCTGAAATGCAGGCTCATCCTCATCATTCCAGCCCGTCAAAATGACGGACAGCCTTCAAAATTCTCCGTCGTCCTTCAAAAAAATCCGTCAATGACAGAGAATATTCGGTTAACGCGACCTCTGAGCTGGTGATATGTTGGGTAAGGTGGCAGGGGCTTGTTACTGTGCCTTTATTCAAAGAACAGAATCAAAGCAAGACTCGAATTATCCTTCATGGCGAGCAAGATCAGTAGGCAAGAACACAACCAAAAATCTATGTTCAAGTCTAAAGTGATTCCCTCTTTGTTCTCGTTTTGGCTTTTTTGGCCTTGTTCATTTTCCAATGGATTTAGCCAGTCAAGAAGAAGAAGATCAAGCGAGAGATCAAGATCCTGGAAAACCTCAGGGGCGGTACCAACATCATTCGACTGGTGGACACAGTCAAAGACCCAGTGGTATGCAGGCTAATGTTACATTTGTCCCATTTAGTAAAAAGACTCCCACACATTGTCTTATTGGCATTTCATGCATTTATTGGCATTATTTCAGTGCTAGAACTAACCTTGCATAGCCGATGGATTAGCCAGATTCCATGTCCGTCAGATGGCTCCAACGAGCTTCAGTCTGAAATGTTTGTTCCTGCTTGGAGAATGACTGAACTATCCAGCCCATCATGGTTTAGCATTTACAGCAGCTTATAAATAATTCTCCTGATGAAGTTATTAGTATGGATGAAGCTATTGTGGAAGTTTTAGCAGCAGTGAACATAATATCTCAAGCCCAACCAATTGATCGGCGGGCCGATTATAGTGTATTGCAGATTAATCAACCTCGGCCAATATGTAGCCGATATATTAACTTTTTTGCTGCGCGGGGATTCTGTCTGTGTGTCCCTGCTGAACTCAGCCTGAGTGCCTGGCCCCTCCCCCTCAGACACAAGTGAGTTCAGCAGTAGCTCTCCCCCACTCAGTGTTGCCAACTTAGCAACTTTGTCGCTATATTTAGTGAGTTTTCAGACCCCTCTAGGAACTCTATTCAAAAAAGTGACTTGCGACAAATCTAGCGACTTTTTCTGGTGTTATTGGAGAGTTTTGGAGATATCATCCTAAATATAATCCAAACGATCGTGGTTCAAAAAAATTCACCCCCGTACAGTTGGAGCACAATAAGACACTAGCTAATAAGACACGTTTGGTGTTTTGAACCAGGCTGTAAACCAGTTTATTTCTAGTGTCAAAACCGGCTGTTTATCATGTGTCCAGGCGGGACTTCCGGTGTTCCTGCAGCCAGCCTCAAGTGGACGCTCGCGGTATAACAATTTTTTTATACTTTCACATTGGCTTCATTTTTCAGGACCAGAGGTTGCCGCTTGGTCCCTAAGCACTCACAGGCAGACCACTCCTTGCTCAGCAGTCCCTGCTGCAGTCGGACTCACTCACACGGCTGCCTGTTTCAGACTGGGAGCGTGTTTTGCTGCTTGTGTGTGCCACGCGTGTCAGCTCTGGTTCCTGCTGGTACAACTTTCACAACAGGGCGCGAGTTTTCTACGTGTCAACCGCATCTCCCTGCTCTCAAAGCCTTGTCTGTCTTCATAAGTTTTACCTCAATAAATCCCCTAAAAAGCGACTTGATTCAGTGTGCAGTGGAAGTTTGTCAGGAACTATTCAAAATAAAAGCGTTCTGTACAAGTGAACAGAGTTTCTCTATAGAAATGCTAAACCAGGCTTTTACTTTGAAAAGCACAAACCAGAAAAGCATTCATACAGTGTTTGTCTTTCCTGTGACATATTCTACCAGTGTGGAGACAGAAAGTTTCACTAATAGTCGATCTTTAGAGAACAACTTTATAAAACAGGCACATTTAAGCTTGTGGCCTTTCCTCAGGGTTATCAAGAAACACATTGTAAACATATTGTATGTGCATATTTGCCACAACGATGTAAATATGGCTCTCTTATCATTTTCCTGTCTAATATGGTCCACAGCCACAATATAAGACTATTATACAGTGTTTTAACGTCGTCTAAGTTGCATCTTTGTGAAATAAACAAAGATAAATGCAACTGTTAATTCACATGTCCACATTTGCGTTCATGTACAGTATATATACTGTGTATATTAATGTTCTTATTTCATGTATCAGCCGATATATCGGTTATCGACTAATATATTGGATATCAGCCGATATATCGGATATCTGCTTTTTTTTAGCCACCAATGTCGGTATCGGCATCGGCCCCAAAAATCCCATCGGCTGGGCTCTAATAATGTCTTTTCTAAGAGAAGAAGAAGAGCAAATAAACATACTGAAAGCTTTTCTTGGTGTAAAATGTTTATTTGCTCTTCTTACAAATGGCTTCGTCAAGAGTTTAATTAACCAACTGGTTTCACTGATTGGTAACAACCACAACAGCTGCCTGTCAAGCGTGTGTTATGTCGTTTACACCTTGATGGCAGTAGAAACACCAGCCTACTATGTCATATTTGTTGTTGTCACTCTGATTAACTTATAATTAATGTGATAGAAGGTTCATTCAGTCATCCTCCAATACTTCTTTGAAGGGCTCTGACCATCCCAAAAACTGTTGATGAGCTTTTTGCTGAGATGGATGTAAAAAACACTGCATTCCATGCAGTGGGTATGTAAAACAATTTATCTGGCGTCCCAGGTTATGCTAGAACCATCTAATGACAAAAAAAAAAATGTGCTGACAAAAGTTTGCGAATAAATTCAAATGAGACAGTGGGTGGGAGTTACTTTGCAACAGTGCTAAAATATTTTTTATTTTATTGTTCATCCTTTAAGAAGTTCAGTAATTAATTTAAAGTGTTTGACGACTCTGCATCCGTAATATTTAGTGTGGATTTATTATTGAACAATGCTTCATTGCAATATTGTTTAAAAATTAGAATAAAAAAAAAAAAACTATGTTTGTTGTACGCTTTTTTTCTCCTCAGCAAAGGAATGAATTCTGCAGCATAATCAAGCAGCTTCTTTATTCACAGTTTGATATAATCCATGAATCTAGCAATTCTTCAAATAATTTAATCAAACTGGTAGGGATTCATAATTTTATCATAATTCTATATACATATAGTTGTATATAAACATACATTTAAATACACAAAATACACAGTATATGTATACATACACTCCCCCCCAATAGTATTGTAACAATAGACCCAATTCCTTTATTTTGTTGTAGACTGAAAACTTTTGGGTTTGACAAAAAAAGTATGAATATGAGACAAGAGACTAACATTTCAGATTTCCAGGTAATTACATCTGGATCTGATACAAAACTTAGGAGATAGCTTTATTTGTAACGGAACAAAAGTATTAGAACAGAGAGACATAAAATAGTGAATAGAGTGAATAAATCTTAATATTTAGCTGCAAATCCTTTTCTTGCAGCAACTACATCAAACCTTTGACCCACTGACATCACTAAACTTTTACATTCTCCTTTTGTGATGCTTTTCCAGGATTTCACAGCAGTCTTTTTCAGTTGCTGTTTGTTTGGGGGGTTACTCCCTACAGTCTCCTCTGTAGTGATTAAAATGCATGCTCTGTAGGGTTTAAGTCTGGAGATTGACTTAGCCAGTCTAAAACCTTCCACTTCTCGCCTCTGATGAACTCCTTTGTTGTTTTGGGTCATTATCTTGCTGCATGATGAAAGATCTCCCAATCAGTGTGGTGGTTGCATCTGTACTTAAATTGGCAGACAAAATGTTTCTTCTTCTTCTGAGTTCATCACTGTTGACATCATGTGTTCATCAGTGAAGATTAATGAACCCGTCCCTGAAGAAGTCATGCAAGCCCAAGTCATGACATCACCTCCACTATGTTTCACAGATGAGCTTGAATGTTTGGGATCATGAGCTCATCTTTCTTTCTCCAAACTTTAGCCTTTCTATTACTTTGATGAAGGTTCATTGTTATCTCATCAGTCCATAAAACTTTGTCCCAGAATGTTTGAGGGTGGTCTCTGTACTTTTTTGGCAAATTCCAACCTGGCCATCCTGTCCTTTGGAGGGTGTTGCTGATGTCACTAACAGTTGTTTTAGTACCTTACTTTACATCTGTCATTGTTTCTGTTATCAACTGCTGCTGTTTCCTTTGGTCTACCCATTCGACATCTATTATTTAGTACACCAGTGGTTTCTTTCTTCTCTAGGACATTCCTAATGGTTGTACTGGCTGTGGCCAATGTTTGGGCAATGGCTCTGATGGATTTCCCATCTTCTCTCAGCTTCACAATTACTTGTTTTCACCCATAGCTCTCTGGTATTCATATTGGTTGCACCTCTAACTATAAATGCAGGCTCCAAAGGCAAACCCCAAATCTGAAACTGAGTGTAGGCATTCGGCACTATTTATTGCGTGAATATTCAATGTAATGGGACACAGCTGGGCAACAAAACACACCTGTCAGTCACACGTTCCAATACTATTGCTTACATGAAAAATGGGTGGGTTCAAACAAATAGTGCTGTCTTCAAAGTGGTTCATCGGATCCAGACGTAAATACCTGGAAATAAAAGCAGAAATGTTGAACTCTTGTCTCATATTCATACTTTTTTTGTCAAACCCAAATGTTTTTAGTCTACAGCAAAAATAAAGGAATTGGACCCACTGTTCCAATACCTTTGGAGGGGACTGTATGTACATTTATATATATACTTGGCTACTTAATCACACTCACCGGCCACTTTATTAGGTACACCTTGCTAGTACCAGATTGGACTCCCTTTTGCCTTCAGAACTGTCTTAATTCTGTTGTGGCATTATTTCAAAAAGGTGTTGGAAACATTCCGCAGAGATAATGGTCCACATTGACCTGATAGCATCACGCAGTTGCTGCGTATATATCAGCTGCACATTCCAATTTAAACCTCCAGTTTCACTGCGTCCCAAAGGCGCTCTATTGCATTGAGAGCTGGTAACTGTGGATGCCACTTCAGTGCAATCAAGTCATTTTCATGCTCAAGAAACCAGTTTGAGATGACATGACAGTGACATAATGCACTGTCCTGCTGGAACTAGCCATCAGAAGACAGGTACACTGTAGTCATGAAGGGATGTGCATGATCAACAACAATACTCAGGTTGGCTGTGGGGTTTAAATGAAGCCTAATTGGTACTAAGGGTCCCAAAGTATGCCAAGAAAATATCCCCCAAATCATTACGACAGCCTGAACCGTTGATACAAGGCAGGATTGGATCCATGCTTTCATGTTGTTTGTACCAAAATTGTGACACTGCCATCTGAATGGCGCAGCTGATATGCAAACTCATCAGACCAGGCAATGTTTTTCCAGACTTTTACGGCCCAATTTTGATGAGCCTGTACAAATTTTAGCCTCAGTTTCCTGTTCTTAGCTGACAGGAGGTGGCACCCTGCGTGGTCTTCTGCTGCTATAGCCCATCTGCTTCAAGGCTCAATGAGTTGTGCATTCAGAGATGTTATTCTACATACCTTGGTTGTAACGAGTGGTCATTTGAGTCACTGTTGTCTGTCTTTCTTCTCAAACCAGTCTGCCCATTCTCCTCTGACCTCTGACATCAAAAAGGCATTTTTGTCCACACAACTACTGCTCATTGGGTATTTTCCCTTTTTCAGACTATACTCTGTAAACCCTAGAGGTGGTTATGCGTGAAAATCCCTGTGGATCAAAAGTTTCTGAAATACTCAGACAAACCCATCAAGCAAGCCATCTTGACCACGTCTACATGCCTAAGGCCTTGTCCACACAGAGACAAAAAAAATTTTGTTTTGAAAACGTTTTCCTTAAACACGGGATCATTTCAGGAAATGTCTGCGTAAGCACAGAACCACTGAAAACGCTGTGGTATATATGCCAGGCCTGTAAGTGGTGCTGTAATGCGGCCAAGGAAATGTTCCAAAAAGACAAAAGAAGGTTATGGAGCATGTGGACAAAGCTTCTGCACCCTGTACCCACTACCCTGTAACCCGCCATTGTTGTTTTGGCTGGACCTGCACATGCAGCTTAAGTAGGCTATGCTATGTATGATGTAATCATTTCAGCAACGATGCAGTTGGCTGTCCTCACAGAGACGAAACGTTTACGAATTTATTCACCCTGGGATCTGGTTATAAAAAGTAGTGTCTACGGACTCAGAAAAAAACGCCATTTCCATGTGGATGAAATGCCAATACGACAAAAAACTAAAGTCCTGAATTCGTCTCTGTGTGGATGGGGCCTAAATGCATTGAGTTGCTGCCATGTGATTGGCTGATTAGCTATTTGTGTTAACAAGCAATTGAACAGGGGTACCTAATAAAGGGACTGGTTAGTATATATATATATATATATATATATTTATATATATATATATATATATATATATATATATATACACATATATATATGTGTGTGTATATGTATTCTCTAGATTAAGCTCGAAGATACTGAATGCTCCAAAAATATGCTGAGAGCATAACATGGTAAACTTAAGCTCAACAAACCGCAACAGATGGGGATCCATCCATCCTGTTATCCTGTTGGGGGTTGCGGGGGAGGGGGTCTGGAGCTTACCCCAGCTGTCATTGGGCAAGGGGCAGGGTACACCCTGGACTCGTCGCCGGTCAGTCGCAGGGCTGACATACAGAGACAGCCAACCAGGCACGCTCCCATTTACACTTACAGCACCAATTAACCTAATGAGCATGTTTTTGCTGGTAGGAGGAAGCCGGAGTACCTGGGGAGAACCCAAGCATGCACGGGGAGAACATGTAAACTCTGCACACAAAGGCCCTGCCTGGGAAACGAACCAGGGAGCTTCTTGCTGTGAGGCAACAGCGCTAACCCCTGCACCGCCATGCAGCCCACAGTTGGGGATAGTGGCCTTAATGTAACATTATACTACCTCAATGTAGTGTCCAACTTCAGACTTCTAGAAGTTAACTTCTCTGTTGTTCTAGGAGCTTAACACATAACAGATCCAATGCATCATACATGTACATTAAGTACATGGTCAGATAAGTTTCTCTGGATCCTTCACACTTGAATATAATTTCAACCTCACATGGAGGGAATTAAAGCCTCACAGAAACATCCCTTTCAACCAAGAGGGCTCAAAACAGAATGTACAAAAAAGAGATCATAAATACAGCTACAGAATTACAATACAGATACTGGGAGACATCAAGTCCCTGGGGAGAGTATACATGAAGGTGAGAGAGTTTTAACATTTTACTTACAATAACGGCTCTCAAAGAAAGTTCATAAGTGCAGCCATTGGATGCAAATCATTTCTAGCAGAACATCATCCTCTGAGTTGTCTCAGCGTCCCTGTTGTAAACAATAATGCCTTTTGCTCTGCATTGGTGGTGTGCTTGGCCAGCAAGTGGTGCGAGTTATTTAAAACTCTATGAACTCCAGGTAACTCGGTTCACATTGACAGTAAGTGCAAAGTGCAAATTTTGAAAACTTTGAGCGCAGAAAAATATGTTGTGCAAGCACACTAAATGTATTTTGAGGAAAAAAGGAAAAACATCAGATTGAGCAATGAAAAATCTATTCTGTGCTCAGTGTCTATGCGCCTACATGCCTAAATGCATTGAGTTGCTGCCACGTGATTGGCTGATTAATTAATTATGTTAAGCAACTGAACAGGCATACCTAATGAAGTGGCTGGTGAGTGAATTTATATATATATATATATCTATATATATATATATATATATATAGATATATATATATATATATATAGGTTTTGTGATTAATTAATCATGATTAATCACAGACTGTATCAATAGTATCAGTTGGATTGCATTAAAGGTAAAGATATTGTATAACCCTATTCGTAACTGAGTTACACACATACCTATTATCTAATTATCAATTTACTTGTATCTGATCTGTTACTCTTTGACTGTTTTCAGTTGTCATCCTCTTTGTCCTTCAACACAAGCACACACTGGCTGTCCCTCTGCTCTGTGCCTGCTTCACCTTTTCTGTGTCTCCCTGCACTTTACCTGGAATTTTGTTAATCTCAAGAAATTAAATTTTGATTCCTCATAAATCAGTTCTTATTACTTGCAAATGTGCATGAGAAGCTTCTTGTTAGTGACGTTGCAAAATCAGTTGTAACAATAAGCATGCTTATTACCTCCGCCAAGGACGTTATGTGATTGGCAGGGTTTGTTAGTTAGTTTATTAGTTTGTTTGTTTGTTAGCAACATAACTCAAAAAGTTCTGGACGGATTTTGATGAAATTTTCAGGAAATGTCAGAAATTGCATAAGGAACAACTTATTAGATTTTGGGAGTGATCTGGATCACCGTCTGGATCCAGGAATTTTTTTAAAGGATTTTTTAACCATTGGGAGATAGGGCTAATGGCGGAGGTCTGCGCTCTCCGAGTGCTTTTCTAGTTTGTCTTGTTTCCCTTTTTTCAGACAAATAAATGTAGGAGATGTATTTTCTACCCTGACGTTTTGACTGTCATCTGCTGTCTTACGGCATCACCGTACTGCTGTGACATGTCCTTATTAGCTGTACTTCCCAAGTGTGGTCAGCCTGACAGACCTGACAGGCCTGTCAGGCTGACAGCGTCCTCCGACACCCAATTGTCTCTGGAGGAACCACCAGAGATTCAACCTCTGATGCAGAGATAAGGATATCACTCCAGCAAGCCTCAACATTTAAAATTTGATCCCGACAGAATGTGGAAAAAAATCATTGACAAAGCAAGAAAGGACCTAATGAAAGAAAGGAGAAGAGTGACACTGAATAAGATTGAAAGAATAAACACAGATACAAGAGGAAATGGACACTTTAAAGGCACAATTTCCAAAAGGACCAGAGATGTGAGATTAAAAAACAACACCTATCTAAAACACTCATAGGGACTGGAATTTACGATAAAAAAAATGTCAGACCAATAAATAAGAAGTAATCCAAACAAAAAATGTTAACAAACACACAGAAATAAATAAGAAGTGGGTGTGCATTCTGTCACAGCACACACTATGTGGAATTGTGGTTAATCACAGTCAATTGATAATTTAACAAGGGTGGGGGGCAATTACTTTTTCACATAGGGCCAGATGGGTCTGGATTTTTTTCCCTCAATAAATAAAATCATTATTTAGAAACTTCATTTTGTATTTACTTGGGTTATCTTTGTAATATATTTAAACTGGTTTGACCATCCAAAACATTTAAATGTGATAAATGTGCAAAAAATCAGGAATCAGAGAGGGGGAAAATACTTTTTAACAACACTGTATATACTGTATAGCAGTTTGTTGAAATCATTCGACGGCTTTTTCTTGTTTCTCTTCTGAGCTTTATATTTTACCATATGCTGCATTTGGGTGAAGTTCTCTTTAAGAAAAGTTATGGTTAAAAAAAACAGGTTTTGGGCTAAACAGGTAACTGAATCAGTAATGAGAATGTCCTCTTTTCTGCACTGTTCATGACCTGAGTGATGTTGACTCTCTTATTCCCCTCTCTGTTCTTGTATGGTGGCTGTGCAGTCCAGAACTCCTGCGCTTGTCTTTGAATGCATCAATAACACAGACTTTAAGGTATAATGCTTACATTTCTTCTGCATGCTCTTCGAGGTCGCAATGGACGATTCTGCTTTCAGTTGACTTTGCAGTGCATTCCCCAATATTGTAGTGTCTTAGATATTAGTTGGCACATGGTGCTGGGGCTTAAGCTTTTTACCTAATTTTAAGATAGTCATTTCAAATGTAACTTAATATAACTTTTAAGTTATAATTCAACTTACTGATGTGGATGTATTATTTCCTGCAGGAATTATACCAGAAGTTGACAGATTATGATATCCGTTTTTATATGTATGAACTACTGAAGGTAAGAATTGCAGTCCTTGAGGTGTGTTTTTTCCTTGTGACATGGTACATTTCATGTTATTTTTTAATGTCCATTTTTATATATTTGCCTGCACTGGCATGTTTGTTTTTGTCTGTCCATCAGGCTCTGGACTACTGTCACAGTATGGGAATCATGCACCGTGATGTTAAACCCCATAACGTTATGATTGACCACCAGTTGAGAAAGGTTGGTGTTGCCATATTTTACTCTTTTCCTGCACACTCCCACAGAAGCTCTAGTTTATTATTGTATTAGAGGAAATACAACATGTCATAAAGGAAATATTATTTGAAAGAAAATGAAACATAAAAAAGAACAAAAAGTTATTAAAAATATACAACAAAAAACAGTTTGAGATTTAAGTTGCAAGAGGAATTTAAAGGGCATTACTGGTTTCAGGTTGAGCAATAGCTGTTGTTTTCTTTCAGGTGGCTGGCTTAACTCGGTATGTTGCAGAGGCCTGTCTGAAAAGTCCAATAATAAAGATAATAACTGGTGATTTATACTCATTTCTCCTTATATACTTGGACCTCAAACAATCCAGATAACTTTTACAAGAGGTGTAATGGAAATTACCTAAAAATTGTTATTGAGAAACTACATGATCAGCCTACATCATCACAATAGTACCTTCATGTAAAGCTTTAAACCTAAACGTATACATTAAAGAGTAACTAGACCCCAGCAACTTGTTGCACCACCTACGTGTAACTTTTGTCTTAAGTGATGTAAAGTTGACATTAAACCCTACATTGAAACTATCTAAGTTGTAACTTAAAGTTGTGTCATATTTTGGTTGCACCACAGAGACGATAGGTTGATCTTAACGAGTTAAGCTTAACGTCGATACAAAAACATTGTTGCAGATTTTCTTTTCTTAATATAACCGATCAATGAAAAGCATTTTTAACCAGTCTTTGCTACAGTGCTGCCTCTTGTTGCTTATTGTCTCTAAGCAAGCTACCGCCGAAAATAATCCAGTTGAATCCAATTTATTTATATAGCGCATTTTATAAACATTAAAGTTTACTGAATTTTTGCACAATAAAAAACACAGTAATAGAACACAGACAAAGCAGAAATAAAAACATTTGGAGAAAATAGCAAACAAGCACTTTAGAATTGATAATAAATATTACAATAATTAAAACAAAGGCATGAAAAAACAAGAATTAAGAAATTAAAATACTTAAAATAGAGATCCTGCCACCCTCATGCTAAATTAAAAACCAAAGAACAAAAATGAGTGAGAGTGGTAATTGTGTTATTTATGGCCCATGCAGTATTTTCTGTTTCTTTTTCTGATAGAAAAAATTATAATTTTTTTTCTAGGCTTTGGAGGATATTGTTAGCAAAGTTTTGACACATTTAGGTTATAAATAGTTCTTTGCTTTTAGTTTATTTTAGCATATGTTTAAAAAAATTGCTTTATATTTCTTAACATATTTATTTAAACTTTTGTGTCCAAAATGTACATGCACACACCTCTGCTCTCTTCATACACACAACTCCTCTGCTCTTCCTCAAACAAGTGTCTGATCTTATATCAGTATTATTTTGCCAAATATTTCATGCATAACACAATTTACGATTTTAAATGTGTTGCTCAACATTCAGTGGTTAGGCTGCAACAGCTGAGGAGGGTTTTATTAGATACGTACTGATCAAAAATGAATAGAGCACAGAACAATATTCACGAGCATCCACAGCATAAAAATTTGAAAGCAACCGGAGCGATTCATGTTAATGAGGTTAACAGTGTGTATAGGACACATAAAAAAAACATCACCTGCAGAACATGATGTTCATGACATTGCATTTTTTTTTGTATGATTCTGGAAATAAAAAAGATGCACTGTCATGACTGCAGCCATGCAGCAAACCTGTGATGTTTTCCTTCAGAAATGTCTGTAAATTTGAGTACATTACAGACTCTACTTATCCAGTGTGAATGCACCACACTAAACACTGATGTCAGAGGATAATTCAGAAATTACCAGAGGTCCCTAGGTAATACTTAGCCCGTACAAATAGGGCAATAAAGTGTCTTCTCAAGTTGTATTCCTTGCACACCAATATGCACTTATTGCAGAGTAAGTACCCAGGTAACACAAACTTTTTCATCCTTTCACTTTAAATTGTCTGTTCTCTGCATCTCCCTTTTGTTTATAAAAGGGATGTTTTGTCAGGGGCCAAAATGTGTGCATGGAGAGACTGTGGTGTCCAGTGCACGTGTCAGGCAGGAATATGACAATATGGCATAAAACAGACAACAGCAACACTAAATGATCTTACAGGGTGTCTGTGGGTCTTAAAAGTGTGCAAGAGTATGAGGTACTAAATTTCCTTGCTTTTAACTAGTGCTGTCAAACGATTAAAATTTTTAATCAGATTAATCATGTCGATGGATTAATGCACATTAACGCGTCAAATTTGACAGCCCTACTTTTAACGTTTATATTAAAGAGAATAAAGTCTGCCTAGACTTCTGGAAAGGATATATATTAACATTAAACAACTTTATTTTACTGAGCAATGGCTGATGGGCTGCAGCAGTAAAGTGATCATTGACAAAATAATGTTTTAAAATCAGAAAATAAAAAAGTAAGGTGTATTATAAGTAGCCTGAAGTGGACATTTAAAGCTTGCATTTTTTCCTTAAACCCTAAATGTAGGCTGTTCTACTTTTTAGCTTTAACTACAGTGCAAAACTTGTAAACAGTACTTCTAGTTATGGTATAACTACTTTAGGCCACTTAAGTAAAAAATAATAAAACCTTAGAATCCAATTCCTGATGGTATCTTTTTTTTAATGGTCAAACCTCAAAATGCACGAAGACCTAGTCTGCATACTACAATAAAATACACTACCAGCATTTATTTATTTATTTATTTATTTTGGTCACATTTTGTCTTACTACCAGCACAAAACCCATACATGACTGTTGTTCATATAATGGGTTAGAAAATGACAATACAGTAGAGTCTTAAATAGTGTGAAGAGGGTCTTTAATAAGGTCTTAAAAAGTATTATTCTGATGTCAGATTTTCTGTATATACCCTGTCATATAAATATTAAATAAAGTTATTTTTAAAAACTTCTGTTGATCATCTTTAACATGAGCAGTCTACTTTAAGAGCCACAGAAAATCACCTTTGGGGCCTGACTAGGGCATTTGTAATGCATGTTTTTAAGGCAAAAAGTATACTTTAAATACCCAGTGCTAAAATATCAAGATTTGGACCCTAACTGCTTAATAGTAGGGATGCACCGAAATGAAAATTCTTGGCCAAAACCGAGAACCGAAAATGAAGAAATCAAGGCCGAAAACCAAAAACCGAAACACCGAAATTAATTATTATGCCAATTATTAGTACCATTGCATTTATGGCTATGACTGTGTACTAACCTCACTAAAATCAATTGCAATTGCAAAAATTAATATTAATGCTTCAAAGAATAAATCAATTACAAAATTATGTAATAATTTATTAAGCACCTCATTCCAACAATACACAATATAAAATAAAATAAAATACAAAATAAAATGTTTAACTTGACCGCACTCATGTATACATTAAATCAGTGGTTCTCAGCCTTTTATCAATCATGTACCCCCTGTGAAGTATTTTTTTCAGCCAAGTACCCCCTAAACAGCGCATAGCTTTTTGGCCAACAAGAAAGACTTTAACAAGTGCTGTGACGGCCGTCTGATTTATCAAACTTTGTAACTGATAAACACTTTCAAATTACAAATATTAGATTTTTTTTCATACATTTTAAATGTTAAAAATGCACAACTTAAGTCATGGCACATCTTCTCATCTCTAAATGTGTGAATTCAAATTAATTTTGCTATTGAAAACAGTGACTGGAAAGGCTTTAAACCCAGAAGTGTACAAAACTTTGCTTGGCTACAGTGGTCTCTCTGGAACAATTTGGAAATAAAAACATAGAGCTAGAAAGAACTAAAAACCTGTAAATAATTAACTAATTATAAAAAGACTTCTCTCACTGAAATCATGAACTTAGTTATAGATCAGCATTTCTTCACAAAAATTAAATCATAAACCTTTTTATGAATGGATTGATTGTGAATACAGGGATTGACAGGCATGTGCCAGTGTGGAACAAACCGTTCTGCCATGGGGGAGACTCAGGAGGTTTAAGGGTGATTAAATTTAAGAGCCTACAAAATATTAACTCCAGTTTATAAACTTAAGGTCCTTACACTCTATACACAATTTTTTCATGCAAATTATTTACACTAAATATTTACATTTAGAACCTGTAGCGAGTCAATGCAAGCTTCCACACCTGCAACATCATTTCGCAGCGCGACATTGCTGCGGATATTTAAGTAGCGCATTTGCGCTCATATGGACATGTGGGGCTGCCTGTTGCCTGTCTCCCTCTCTACCAGGCTAAAAAAAGAGGCAAAAACACAAGCACTGATACAGACAGATATGAGGAGATATCAAACATCAGGTGGTGTTGGAGAGGAGGACGTTTTTGTTCCTCTGTCTGCCTTAAAAATCGGCACCACCACCACCATGTGCGCTCGTTGGAGCGAAACTCACACAGCTGGAGCTGTTTCTAAACTAACGGGACTTTAGTGAAATATTTACCAACACAGTCTCCTCGGACCTCAGACAAATGACTTATAAATGCTCCGGATTGACCAGCTAAATGACTCCTCGGAACAGTCTGGAACACACACAGTGCAAACGTGCAAAGAAAGGCACTTTTTTTCTTAAATAGCGGGCATGTATTTTAAAATCTGGCGTACCCCCTGGAGTGCCTTCACGTATATGTACCCCTATTTGAGAACCACTGATCCAAGCGCGTGTTGGCTGCGGTTTTTGCTTGCGTCATCACAACGTTGTGTTTCAGCCTTGTTGTTTCGGTGATAAAAGTCTTTCGGCCGAAAACCGAAAATGCACCTTTGGGCCATTTTTGGCCAAAAATTTTCAGTGGCCGAATTTTCGGTGCATCCCTACTTAATAGTACTCCTAAATCCCCATGCACACACATTTAATCTGAAAAAAGTGGCCTAGGTTGAGTTACTCTTTAAGGCAGGGCTGTATGTTAACTTTTTTGGCCCATAGTACTGGTGCTACAGAGGTTGACTTCTTTTTACTGCATGAAAAAAACTTGTAGCACAATATATAAAATGTTTGCTACATCTATAAAACCAGCCAGTAACCAGATGATATTCTTAGTAAGTGAATGTACTTTCAAGACAAAACCACGACAGCCTAAATTACAGCCCTCCATTGATGTCTAACAAGGCTACCAGCCATTCATTTTAAGGATTTTAGGGCTCAGCAGAGAAGAGAGATGCTGACGCTCCATCTCCACATTCAGTCACAAAACGGGCAAACTGCAGGAAACTGACATGTTGGTGATTGAGGATGATTAGGACAATATAATTTGAAAATCAGACCTTGAGACAGATATGAAAGAGGAGCAAATGATCTCAGTTCAGGCTACTACTTTCTGCTGTAATTCTTTTGTTTTTATTCATCAGTTTTTTTAGAGTTTTTGGCAAGACCAACAGACTTACGCCAGCTGTCTTTCTAAGCCTTTTTTCTTTGTTCATCAACTACTTTAAACTTTAAAGTGTGTTCTCGAGACTAAAGTTTGTTTCTTTGTTCATCCTTAAACTGTGTTTCAAGGACTGAAGTGTTAGATCTACATTTATATATTGGTATTGATATCGGCCTAAATTAATTTGTGAATATTGACATGTTGGATAAATATTGTGCATCCCTGGTCAAACTAAGAACTAAAATAAAGAGTTTTATATTCTTACTTGGGCCTTTTTTTATGGATTTCTTGCAGACCAGTTGATAAGGATGAAGGGCCACAGTTAGCCCAGGGACCATTGTTTGGACACCCATAATATAATAATAGACATTTATTAAACACAGTTAGAGTTTGGTCCATATTGAACTATAACACTGGGTCCTAATGTTTATAAAGCTAATCAAAATTAGCAAATCCTTCTTGTCTTTCTAACACAGTGTAGTGATAACATTAGCAACATTAGAGTTAAATGGTAAATAAAACAAAAAAATCTATCACCCAAATGTTTCTTCACCCTACTATACACATAAAGTTTCATATTGAACTATTATGCAGTATGGAGCTGGATTGTTAAACTCCTCCATGCTCCTGTCACTGTCTCTCCCTTATGTGGGAGACTGCTATCAGTCTATCCATGTCACAGCAGAACTGTATGCTAAATTCAGACGAGTATTGGCATGTTAACCAAATGACAGCAGCTACAATACTGATGAAAAGAAAATGCATAATTTATGCATTGTTTAATACATAATTTTATATTATAATATTAACCTTGTCATGGAGCAATTATATTTGCAAAACTATTTGCAAATGCGTACAAAGATCTATAAACAAATCTGCTGATGAGTGGGTAGATTTGCAAATGCATGCACAAATCCACAATTGCATGCACAAATCCACAAATGCGTTCACAAATCCATAAATGACACAAGTGTCACCAGCAACGCTGATGGCTCTGGGGTTAGGCAGGTGTTGTAAATGTCTGTGAGGGACGGCACAGGGGCTCAGGTGATCTTGCTGGCTGTGTTCACTATGCGCTGCAGGGTCTTTTGGCAGAAGGTAGTGCAGCGTCCATACCACACATTGATACAGCCAGTCAGGACACTCTCAATGGTGCCCGCTTAAAAGGAGCACATAATGGGGGATGGGACTTGTGCTCTCCGAAGCTTGCGGAGGAAGTAGAGGTGAGTTTAGGCCTTCTTGGCTAGAGATGTGGTGTTGTTAGTCCAGGAGAGGTCCTTAGAGATGTGGACCCCCAGGAACTTGGTGCTGCTCACCCTCTCCACAGCAGCACCATTAATGGGCAGTGAGAGATGCTGAGCGTCTCCTCTCCTGAAGTTGGCAACAGTCTTCTTTGTTTTCTCTACGTTAAGAAAGAGATTGTTGTCTTTACACCAGTAGGCTGACCTCCTACCTGTAGTTGGCCTCCTCGTTGTTGGTGATGGGGCCCACCACTGTCATGTCATCCCCAAACATGATAATGTCGTTAGTGCTGAATGCTGGAACACAGTCATGGGTCAGCAGGCTGAAGAGCAGCAGGCTGAGCACACACCCTTGCGGGGCCCCCGTGCTCAGTGTGATGGTCTTACAGATGTTGCTTCTAGAGCTGCGGTAGTCGGTTCATTCTGTAATCGAGTGCTCTAACGAGTCTTCTGGCAGTTAATCGAGTAATCTAATAAGAAATATTACTTTTGTTTTTACCAATCACTTTTGCTTTTTTAAGAGAAGTAGTACAAGACAAATGAGAAAAGAAGCTGGGCCCTTTAAATGAACTACTTCTGTATTAAAAATTGATATTTACAGGTTTCTTTAAAGAAAATATATTTTACAAAGAATAATGAAGTTCTGATGGCAATGTACATTTCTTAAAGTTACAAGGACAGGAAGTTAAATAATTACATTAGATTATGCCATATTTGGGGTTTTAGGGATCCTCTCCAAGGAAGTTTTTGGTGTTAACACTTTATTTCTTCTATTGTAATTTATTTCTATTCTACAATTTGTAAAGGGACACTTAATCATTTTAACATCCTCTAGTTTATGCATGAATGTAATATTTCACACATTATAGCAAGAATAAAGTTCCATCATTCACAGAGTGGTCTGATGATGTCTGAAAGGTGAACCTTCAGGTTACAGGAATATGATCTATTTTTCAAAGGGTCTTCACTTTCAATTTTTGCACATTTTTTGTTTGTGAGTTTATCCACCATAAAAATATGACCTTTTGAGACCAGCCACTGACATGGAGAACACATTTTAAGGGATAAAGCTGCCTCTGTGACCTGTTGAATGCTGACTTTATGAAGATGATCTTTACCCTATGTCACTGTATGTGGCAAAAGCATGTTTCTATTTAAATGATGTCAATTTATTGTCAATATAAGTCCTATCAAATTATTTGGGATGCTTAAATGTTTTGAAAAATACACTGCATTCAAGATGTCAGCGCATTGAATTTAAATAATTTATAATTAAATAATAATTATAATTAAATATAATGTGTGCACACTGGAAGAGAGGGAGAGAGAGGGGGAAAGCACCAAAACAGGACTTGAATCATGACGCCTGACGGTTTTCTGTAAAACTGTCGGGTCAATCAGAGAAGTTTATGAAATCCCCTGACATCTGCAGACACAAACCGAGCGCTGCCTCACACCAGCGAGTCATGCTGGCAGCGTGTAAACTCAGAGATCTGCGTAGGTTCACTGGTGCACGCATAGTGCCATATTTGCAATGAAGCCACAGGCACTGACTGCGTAAACACAGGACACGTGCCTGTAAACATCACTGCATCAACTTCTCTCTTTCCTCGTGATTTTCTCGTGAAATCATGCATGTTACATTGTAGTAACAGCAAAAACAAGTGCATTGTTCCACATGAATAGCCGTTTGTGTGAAACTCAGCATGCCATGCAACACACGGCGTGATGTCCAGGCTTACAGCATGGGCATATATATGGATGCATGACTGATTTAAGTGAAGCCTCGAGGCAGATAATTTGCCTAGAGGAATTTTTGGAATTGAATCACTTGAATAATTGGAGGAATCGTTTCAGCCCTAGTTGCTTACGACCCACACATTCTGTGGCCCCCCTGTGAGAAAGTCCAGCATTGTTAGAATCATGTTCTTTTGTTGGAAGCTCTGAAGAAACACAAGAGAGGGATCGGTCTGAAGTCAACAGCATTTATTCTGGTCACAGGTGAAGTACATGTGCTCAGCTGAGGTCTCAGAAAGAATGAGCTCTGATGTACAGAAAACATGAACACTTATCTCGACCCACACTTCTTATCTTCATGGGTTTGACTTTGACGGTCCAGTTCATACTGGGCTAGGGCCCTCTTCTATTGTGAGCTGTGCCAATCTGTCAGCCCACGTATTCATACCTGCATGTATCAAAATAATGTGTGTGTGTGTGTTGTTTCAAGGCGTGTAGCTAATGAGCGGTGTAGGAGTCTAGGAGGCATTTTCTGTGGATACAGGTCATTCTGTGCTCATTGTGTGCTTCTGAGGATTATTCAGCAGAATAGCAAGATCAGCATCATTTCTACACTGACTACAGAGTAATCAGAGGAGATACAAAACAAGAATCTAGATATCCTTCAGCCCACAGTTGCAAAGTAAGGTTTTGATTCTGAGGAGACTGAGTTTCTGGGTCAACTTCTAGGGAATGATTGTGTTGAACGCTGAACTTCTATGAGTCCAGGTAGGTGAGGGCTGGATGGAGAGTAGCAGACATGATGTCCTCTGTGGACCTGTTAGACCTGTATGCAAACTGATATGTGTCACGAGAGAGGATATTGTATGAACCATTTGTTCAAAGCAGTTCATTATGATGGAAGTCAGTATTATAGGCTGATAGTTATTTTGGCTGGATGGGTGGGGCTTCTTTGAGACCGGTATTATTGTTGCAGCTTTGAAGCACGTGGGGACAGCAGCTTGGCTCAGGGAGATGTTAAAGATGTCTGTGATGACATCCTTTAGCTCCTCAGTCTGGGTTGATCCTGGAGAGGGTCTTCTTCATGCTGGCTGGATCCAGATACACGTCTGCTCATCCGGGAGAGGGGTGGTCTTCTGTGTCCGTGTGTTGTCTGGTGTATGAAAGCAGCCAAAGAAGTAATTGCGGCTGTTAAGTAGTGTGATGTCACTCTCACAGGACTGCGATAAAGATTTATAGTCTGTGAGGGTTTGGATGCTGTGCCAGAGAGATTGTGTGTCTCTGGTGTTGCTGAAATGACAGGATATTCTCTTGCTGTACTGACATTTCACTTCCCTGATTTCATGCAACAGACTGGCTCTGGCACTTGCTAGCTCTGTGGCGTCACCAGCCCTCAGACGCCTGTGAACCCCTCCTTTCAGCCATGGCTTTTGGTTAGCAACAGCGATAGTCTTTCAGTGAGTGATATCATCAATATGTTTTGAAATGTACACTGTAACAGCCTCAGTGTACTCTCTGGTGTCAGTGTGGTTATTGTGAGTGGCTGCTTGCTTGAATATGTCCCAGTCCTGAAATTTGTGTCAAAATATCAGTTTTAAACTTTTTTGCAGCAGAGACGTCATGCATTGCATATCATGCAATCATTCTAATAGCATCCTTTTTGAATAGTGTACAAAAAAATTTTATTTTCTTCATTTTTTTGTTAAATATGAGAATTACATAAAAATGATCATTCCCTTTAATAATGTCCGATTTGCAAAATGAGTAAAAATCATGAAAATTAGACATTTTTTTCAAAATTGTCCAGCCCTAGTTTAATCTAATATTGTGTTGGTTACAGGATAGAATGAATTATTGCTTGTTTATGTTTGAAAATACATAAGATGAGGAACTTAAGAAATAATCGAATATTAAATCGCAGTCACAATATTACTGAAAAAAAAATTGCAATTAGATTATTTTCTCAAATCATTCAGCCCTAGTAATAAGTTTAACCCACTCGTAAATCTTGTGCCAGTTGATTTGATAAACAAATTGAACCTTTAAACCATGTACATCCCTAATTAAAATGCATAAGTACAGTAAAGAAAGCAAAGCCAGTTCTGCAGCTGTAGCCACTAGCCATTGCAACTGTTCTTGGTACACTTGTTTGCATTTGTTTGCTTTTTTAATGGTTCGGATATATTCTTCACATGACTACTTACACTGAACCATGACGCCTGAAATGTAATGGTTCAGGATGAATACAAAAAAATGTACTCCTCTACTGTCAACTGAAAGGTCATGGGTTGGATCCCCAGTTCCTATAGCTGCATGCAAGACAAAACCCCACATTGCTCCCACTGCTTTTCCACTAGTGTGTCAATGCATGTGAATGGCACAAGTTATTACTGATGGCAGTTTGCATTGCAGCCACCCCCATCAGGATGTGATGGGTGTGAGTGAGTAGGTAGAAGTGACCACCAGTGTTAAAAGTGTAAGACCTACAAAATTAGCACAGTATAAGCTTAAGTTGATTTTCTGTTTGCTTGTAATAAAAATCGGACAACTTGGCAAGCAGGTTTTAGTTACAGTGGATATAAAAAGTCGCACACCCCTGTTCAAATGCCAGGTTTTCGTGATGTAAAAAAATGACAGCAAGACAAATAATTTCACAACTTTTTCCACCTTTAATGTGACCTATAACCTGTACAACGCGATTGAAAAACAAACAGAAACCTTTAAAGGGGAAAAATATAAAATAAAAAACTTAAAATAACCTGGTTGCATAAATATGCACACCCTTAAACTAATACTTTGTTGCAGCACTTTTGGCTTTTATTACAACACACAGTCTTTTGGGGTAGGAGCCTATCAGCGTGGCACATCTTGATGTGGCAATATTTGCCCACTCTTCTTTGCAAAACCGCTCCAAATCTGACGGATTGCGAGGGCATCTCCTATGCACAGCCCTCTTCAGATCACCCCACAGATGTTCAATGGGATTCAGGTCTGGACTCTGGCTGGGCCATTCCAAAGCCTCAATCTTATTCCGGTGAAGCCATTCTTTTGTTGATTTAGATGTGTGCTTTGGGTCATTTTCGTGCTGAAAGATGAAATTCCTCTTCATCTTCAGCTTTCTAACAGAAGGCCGAAGGTTTTGTGCCAACACTGACTGGTATTTGGAACTGTTCATAATTCCCTCCACCCTGACTAAGGCCCCAGTTCCAGCTGAAGAAAAACAGCCCCAAAGCATGATGCTGCCACCACCATGCTTCACTGTAGGTATCCAAAAGGTGTCCAAAAGGTTCAACCTTGGTTTCATCAGACCATAACACATTTTCCCACATGCGTTTGGGAGATTTCAGATGTCTTTTTGCAAAATTAAGCCGGGCTTGGATGTTTTTCTTTGTAAGATAAGGCTTCCGTCTTGCCACCCTACCCCATAGCCCAGACATATGAAGAAGACGGGAGATTGTTGTCACATGTACTACACAACCAGTACTTGCCAGAAATTCCTGCAGCTCCTTCAGTGTTGCTGTCGGCCTCTTGGCAGCCTCCCTGACTAGTTTTCTTCTCGTCTTATCATCAATTTTGGACGGACGTCCTGTTCTTGGTAATGTCACTGTTGTGCCATATTTTCTCCACTTGATGATGATGGTCTTCACTGTGTTCCATGGTATATTTAATTCCTTGGAAATTCTTTTGTAGCCTTCACCTGACTGATATCTTTGAATAATGAGATCCCTCTGATGCTTTGGAAGCTCTCTGCGGATGATGGCTTGTGCTGGAAGATGTGGCTACAAAAATGTCAGGAAAAGCCTACTAGAACAGCTGAACTTTATTTGGGGTTGATCAGAGGCACTTTAATTGGTGACAGGTGTGTGCTGACTCCAGTTTAACATGAGTTTGAATGTAATTGGTTAAACCTGAACACAGCCACATCCCCAGTTATAAAAGGGTGTGCACACTTACGCAACCACATTATCTCAGTTGTTTATTTTTACTTCACCTCCCTGAAAGATTTCTGTTTGTTTTTCAATTGCATTGTACAGGTTATAGGTCACATTAAAGGTGGAAAGAGTTGTGAAATTATTTATCTTGATGTAATTTTTTTACATGACAAAAACCTGGCATTTGAACAGGGGTTTGTAGACTTTTTATATCCACTGTATGTTTCTTGAAATAAGTCATTACTTCTAAAACAAGACGTAACATCTCATTTCAAGTAATGTAACAAGTGACTATTGCTTACCTCATTGCCAGATTTATTTATTAGTAATTCAGGCCTTATTTTGCTTTTTATATCTTGAAATAACATCCATGTTTGGACTTGTCAGAGAAATGTGGTTTATAATTATTGTAATGACATATTTTCACTAGAAATAAGACAAACATACTTGTTTGAACATGAGTTTTTGGGTTAAGGTTTAATTTGGGTGGGCCAGATATGTGGGCTGGTGGCGTCACTGGCCCACAATGGGGAGTTATCCCGCCCCCCTGCGCTACGATATAAAATCACTGAGCAGTTCATCCCAGTACAGTCTGTTGTTAGCTAATTTCACTGCCTTCACTAAAGTTAACAGTCAGTTACATGCAGTTTTTTGTTCATTGTGAGGTAAATCTATTATCCACAGTGGCCTGCGGATCATTTAAAGTATCATAACAGAGATTTGAGCCAGAAAACGGACTTTGTCTTTTCTCTGGTACAGAGCCAGGCAGCTGCACTCTGATCATGAGGTAAGGTCAAGGTACAGGCCAAAAGCATGAGTGCTGTCCTCCATTCAGACTGTAGCATTTTTGTGGCTTCATCTCATTCAAAGACATGCCCACACCATCCTGGAGCAAATTTTCATGACTTTGAAATTTGGTTTTATAAACATAGAGATGTTTTATCTGACTGAAATTTTACCTGAGGGTTCATAATACAGTGGCCTGTAATACAAAAAAAACTACATACAGATTTACTATCACTTTACAGGGTTTTAAAATTAGAAATATATAGATTGCTTTAAATTGAAATTCACCTGCAGGGCAATTTATGCACCACTACTGTCTACACTTTTTGAAATTAAAGTATGCATTTCTAAAATTAGCTAGCAGAATTAAGCCAACCTTCACCCTTGTGTCAGTAACAAAAGGATGTAAAGGTCTAACCAAAGGTTTTAAAGGTAATTGGGTGTTGGAACTAATGTTGCTGAGTAGTTACACAATTTCTGTATTTTCCTAATTGTGAACTAAGGATGAATGAGGGAAATTTGTGTTTTTTTCCAAAGCTGCGCCTTATAGACTGGGGTTTGGCAGAGTTTTACCATCCATCCCAAGAGTACAACGTCAGAGTGGCTTCACGATACTTCAAAGGCCCTGAACTCCTGGTGGACTACCAGGTAATGTGCTCTGAGCCACAATGTAATGAACCTGAGATGTGTTACTTTTTGTATTACCCTCAAACTTAGATATTGAGGAAAAAACACAAGTAAACATGAAAGATTATGTCTGTGTTCTTAGCATCAGTAGTGCTGTTTAATGTTTTTGTCTTTCAGATGTATGATTACAGTCTAGATATGTGGAGCTTGGGCTGTATGCTGGCCAGTATGATTTTTCAGAAAGAGCCCTTCTTCCATGGTCAAGACAACTATGACCAGGTACCTCTGACACATGTGCAAGCCCCACACAATGGAGAGAACAGCACACTCACCATAAATTAGTTAAGACCTGTAATTACTGATGTCATGCACGGTGTTGTGTTCAGCTCAGCACTCAGGACTTTTTGGGGCATCCAGTGTCACAGTTAGACACAGGATGTCCCAAACATGTAATGGAGACAACCGGTATTTGTATACAGGGCTGTTTACCGGATGTTATCGGTAGTATCTCACTCTCAAGTGTCAGCCATAGTAACTGGATGAGAGTGCTGTGGTTCAGCACAAACAGATCTTGATGGCAGATGTGAAAGATCAAATGAGGGGATTCATAGTGGGGTTGTTCCGATTCCGATACCAGTATTGGAAATGCGTCTGATACTGCTTAAAATGCAGGTATTGGTATCGGCAAGTAAACAGGTTTATGCACCGATCAGATACCGTTTGGTTTAGCTTTATAGTTTGCTTCGTTAAGCCATGCAAAATGTTAGCACTATAAACCAGAAATCAATTCCTTTGTGCTGCCAGAAAGCACTGCATGCAGGGGCTACAGTTTTAGAACAGCGAAGAAGAATCAAAGGACCCACTGCAGCAGCAAAGAATGGAGGCAGTGTGACAGTTTTTCTCTGAATGTGGTCACAAAATTCCTTCCAGACCAGCACTGTCATACACAACAAGAAAAATAAATCAATTAATCAAAAGTTAAATAACTTTTGAACCAAAATCATTTCCTCTTGTTTTTTTTTACTTGTTTTTCCACTTGATGCTAGCCATTGTTCCTTCCCATTGTTGCTATTAATGCCTTTGAATCCCTTGCAGCAGAGAGAGAGAGAGAGAGAGAGAGAGAGAAAGAGAGAGCCATGTTCTGAGTCGAATATAGGTTTAAAATAATTTTCCAGTCAGTCCAGAAAGTTCACACTGGTAACGGATCAGTACTCGGTATGGGCCCGGTATGGGCCGATACCCAACACCTTGGTATCGAAATTGTACTGGGAAGGAAAAAATGGTATTGGAACATCCCTAATTCATAGTGGGGTTTTTGGGGACAGGTAAAACTGAAAGTCACAGAATATATGTTGAGTCAAACTGTTTTCGGTTCATTTGTAGTTATGTTTTAATTAACATGCAAATGCTTGTTACAAGAATTTATTCACAGGTCGTGCAGAGTTTGAATGCATTCATGCTTTGTTTTGTAGTTGGTGCGAATTGCCAAAGTCCTCGGGACAGATGAGTTGTTCGGCTACCTGCGTAAATACCACATTGAACTTGACCCACGCTTCAAAGACCTGTTGGGACAGTAAGTACCTTAATTCAGGGATTCCTTTCCCAGCGCATGTATTATAAAGTGCAATGAAATTATGTTAAGGGCTGAATGTGTTGTAAATTGTTAAACAGTAATGTCAATTTGGAAGTTCAGCTATCAGTGGTATGCAAATAGTAGCACTGGCTCTCAGAGCACCACAGAGTAGGGTGGTCTTATCAGTACCACATCTAGCAATGTTGTGCGCATGTTATGCTCAACTCAAAAAGGATAATCATGAAACTTTGATGAGTATATATACTTAGCTTTTTCTTTGTTGTAACAATGCTTCGTGAAAATTCATCTTATACCACAGGGAAGCGTTTATTTCCCCATAAAATGGTGCCACTTTTCTAAGGAACATGCATTGTGGGATGAATAGCACCCATCATGCCAGATCTTCTCTGCCAATGCCATACAGCTTATTTTGCTGCTGTTTTTCCTTCACTTAAGCCTTAAATTAAATACATAATATCAAATGGTCGAGGATGATAATGCTTATGCTGCGTTCCATTTACCTTGGAAGTCGGATGTCAGAACTGGGAATGACATCATGTCATTGAAAATGGATTTACCAGTTATTTGCGAAATGATGAGCCTTTAAAACAACACATTGTGCAGTATTTCATGTATTACAAGACTGTTGCTACAGGGTAGTGCTGTGTCTACAATTTCTAAAAAATGCACTGAGAAACAGCAAAAGGTTCTGAAAATGGGTCAAAACAAAGTTTTTACTTCACTTAATGCTTTGTCCCACTATGGTGCTCTGTGAAAGAACATGTTTATGAGTTGTGGAGACGTTCCATTTGCCACTTCTGCTTGGAGGTTGGAAAACAAGTCGGAATATGAGTTACAGTCACAGTCCTGTAAAGGTTTCATTATTATTAATACAGCAACTTTTTTCTCACATCTGTTTAAGATGGATGTGCACACTGGTGTATTGCCTCTTTACTCTCTAGTTTGGTGTATGTTCTATGTTTTTGTCTGTATCTAGAACTTTGTAAAACAGACTACATGTACAGTCAACGAGAGTTAATCAGTTCACGTCACAAAGTCAGCTTTTCAAGCTTTTACCAGAGGACTCCAAACATCCTGTTGGAATAACAAAAAACACCGGGGTCACTCTGGATTGTTAGATGGCCCAGCAGGCGACGGACACAGGGGAGAGAACAGAGGCATAGGTGGGGATACCAGGAAGGCCTACAGGCTAGGCTGAGGTAATGACCATTCAAATTCTTGCTCTTGAGATTTTCCTTATAAACCCCAGATCCTTCTCCAACAAAATGGAAGAGCTAAATTTGCAGACTGCTTCAAACTGCTTCATTGTGACCTGCTGTGTGTTGATTAGAAGAAAGCTGGCTACTACCCATCCCTGACACTGTAGGTCAGCTGTACCAGCTACCAACATGACAAGAGCAGGGGACGGGGACTCTGTCTCTATATTTGCAATGGCTGGCGCATTAACTGCAGGATTGTATCTCAACACTGCTGCCCTGATCTTGACTTACTGTATGCAGACCCTTACTAGCTATGATGACTAAACAACAGTGACCCCACTGATGGAGTAGCAGCATCATAGCACGGGACTTAAATCAGGTGTGTTGAAAATTTTTTCTCCATATAGTTTTTACCAGCATGTTAAATATGTGACAAGGGGAGAAAAATACCCTGGATCATGGATATTCTAACATTCAGTATGCATGCAGGACTGTGTCTCCCCCTTATCTGGGTCAGTCAGATCAGTTGTCATTGCTCCTGTTTCCAGCACACACCCCCTTCCGAAGGAACACAGCCCAAAATGACAACTATGACAACTTGGCCAGAGTGTGCACTATCTATGTTGCAGGACTGTTTTGACAACACTGAATTAAACCTGTTTAGAGGTCTGGAGGAATATACTGAAAGTATGGATGACGCATTAGGTTCAGTAGCTCCTGAGAAGCCATGGGAATTGCATTCAGATCAGGTGACAAAGTCACCTGACATGCCAGATAGATGTGTTTCACACATCCATCTGGAAAACCTTCAATACTAAGCATTTGGGAAAGGGCAGAGGGTTTAAAAAAGACTCGAAGCGTGATTGGATGAACGCTCTGTCTGTTACATCTTTACAGGCTAATCAGAGCAACAAAACACATGCCCAGCTACCGAGGAATAGTGCGAACCATGGTGACTATAGACATGTCAGTACATGACTTTTGTCGTTTTTGAAACGAAAACAGCTCACTGCTGTTCTTTGTTCTTCTTTTAACAAAGAATTGTTGTCTAGTTCTGATAAAACTGAAGCTTTAGCAGCATCCACGCTAATCTCTTCCGCCATAATTTTACTGGCTTCTTGTTGCTGCTTGCTTACGTCACAACTCCGCCATGCCTGAATGCGCTGCCCCTCGTCGCTGATTGGTCCTGTCACTTTCTAACCAGGCCCAAATGGTTTAGACAGGAGCTTTGCAAGATGGATTGGCCAGTGAGAAACAAGGAAACAGATGTATCCATCTGCTTTGCAAGGTTAGTGACAAGGCACATTACAGCACAACAAGAGCCGATCTGAAGAGAGGCGGAAGAAGGAAGCAAGCAACGGAGGCATACAAGAAAAAAATAATCAGCCTTTTCTGGCAAAAAGATGATACTCAACACAGACAACCCACCCCCCTGCATTAATGGACTTCAAAGGGTGCAGACTTGTAAATTCTGGGGTTTTCATGTAACAGAGGCTCTCTCCTGATCATTCAATATCATCAGATCATCTGCCGACCCATACCGCCCTCCCCCCCACATAGAACTTGCCACTTTACACTACATCAGCAGAGCAAAACTTTTTTCAGGCCCCTTACACCCTGGTTATCAACTTTTTGAACTTTTTCTGTCTGACAGACACTGTATAGCTGCCAAAACACGCACCACCAGAATGTTTCTTTCCCTCAGCCTTCAGAGCACTAGAAAATCATACACAGGGGTGTAAACAGTATACGTATGTATTTGTTGATTCGGGACGATTACAAACACCATTACACCCAATCAGTGCATGTAGTCCCAAGACCAAGACGTCTGAATTCTATTTTTAGGCTGTGGTCTGAATGGAGAAAGACCACAATCACGGATGACAGTAATATCCACCAGTATATCTTGGTTTGGGTTCCAGTTGAAAATCTTTATTCATTACATAGGTAAATGTGTTGAGAACAAAAAAACATAAGAAAAATCAATGAAAACCAAAATTAGTGACCGATGGGGGACTGAATTCAGAATCATACTCAAAATAAAACTGGTAAAATCTGATCACGGGGTGATCCAACTTCTGGAAAATTCCTCAAGACAACTCTAAATTAGGCTCCATGTGCCTGTATGCACTTCCTTCAATGTCTGGGCATGCTCTTGATGAGACGACAGATGGTCTCCTGAGGGATCGCCTCCCAGACCTGGATGAGGGCATCAGTCAGCTCCTGGACAGTCTGTGCTGTGACATGGGGGTGGCTGATGGAACGAGACATGATGTCCCAGAGATGCTCAGTTGGAATCAGGTCTGGGGAACGGGAAGGTCGGTCCATAGCAGTCCATAGCATCAATGTCTTCGTCATGCTGACACACTCCAGCCACATGAGGCTGAATTAAATTGCAGTCCGGCTTCTTTGACCCGCTTCCGCCTTCTCGCACAACGCTGTGTCTGCCTCCTTGCCACCGGCTGTAGGTGTCATGCTGCTCCGCGTCCTCCTCCTTTCAGTCTCCAAGCGCCCTGTTCTCCAGATAATCTCTGTCGGGAAAGATGCAAACTCCATGGGCACGCTTCCTTTGCAGTAGTCAAAGAAGTAGTCACAGAATGTCAGTTCTGGTGCAAGTCTAAGGCTTTGTTTTGCTGCTAGTGATGGAGTGCCAGGCCGCTGCATTTGTACTTGCTGCCCCATGCTATCTTGATAGGTAGCATTCAGTAGTCTCCTGCTTATCAGGCAGTGTTTTGTGGCTGTGACTGGCAGTTATTGTTAGCTTTTAAGCTAGCTAGGAGTTTTAGTTGAGACTGAGGTCTTCTTTTTCACCTTTTTGGGGTTTTTCTTGATGGAAATTTCCCAATCTTTCTCACAAAGGTGTCCTGGACCATCTATCTTCTTTGTTTTCATAGGTTTCAACATATGTTGTCACCTTAATTGTGAAAAAACACTTCAAGTCCAAAACATAACTTGAGTGCATCTTTCTTGCTGCCAACAAAACATGTTTTTATATTTGAATAAAATGCACCTCTGGAATGGCACCACTAATTTGTTTAATTTTGATACAATGGTAATAAAGCCTGTGATTTCTGACATATTGGGCAAGCCACTTAGCATTTAGCATTTCAACCAAACTCTACAGAAAATACTGCAGTATCCATATTCCTTGAAACTGCATTTTATCCACTTTCCTTTGTTGTGGCAAGATGCATCAAAAAGGCAGCAATAAATCAAATTGGGATTTGATTCTTTAGTATTTTTGACAAGAAGTGTGAACCATTGGGAGGGGGTAGGGCAGCTGACATGGCCCGGTGTCTAGTAGTATGAAATCCCTGATTTTCAGTAGACATCCCCTCAGCCTTGGTGGTTATTTGTGTGACTGCAGGCAGAGCAGGAAACACTGGGAACAGTTTGTGCAGACAGAGAACCAGCACCTGGTGAGTCCTGAAGCCCTGGACCTTCTGGACAAGTTGCTACGCTATGACCATCAACAGAGACTGACAGCCACAGAGGCCATGGAGCACCCCTACTTTTGTAAGCACGGCACAATCTGCCACACACTTTATACAGTGGCTTGCAAAAGTATTCATACCCTATGAACTTTTCCACATTTCTTTGCGTTAAAACCACAAACGTTAATATATTTTATTGAGATTTCATGTGATAGATCAACGTAAAGTGGCACATAATTGTGAAGTGAAATGAAAATTATACATGGCTTTCAAAATGTTTTACAAATGAACATCTGAAAGTGTGGTGTACAAAAGTATTCAGCCAACTTTGCACATCTAGAGACTGAAATTTTGTTGATTCCTCTTTGCAAAATAGCTCAAGCTTAGTCAGATTTGATGGAGGGCGTCTGTGAAAAATTTTCAAGTCTCGCCACAGATTCTAAATGGGATTTAGGTCTGAACTTTGACTGGGTCATTCTAACATATGAATATGCTTCAATCTAAACCATTCCATTGTAGCTCTGGCTGTATGTATAGGGTCGTTGTCCTGCTGGAAGGTGAAATTCCACCCCAGTCTTTTGTCGATTCCAACAGGGCTTCAGGATTGCTCTGTATTTGGCTCCATCCATCTTGCCATCAACTCTGACCAGCTTCCCTTTCCTGGCTGAAGAAAAGCATCCCCACAGCATGATGCTGCCACCCCCATGTTTAGGTGGGGATGGTGGGTGGGGAAGGGTGATGTGCAGTGTTAGACAGGTTCCCCCACCTGAGATGTGGATCTCTGCAGCTCCTCCAGAGTTACCATGGGCCTCTTTGTTGCTTCTCTGATCAATGCTCTTTGCCCAGCCTGTAAGTTTAGGTGGGCGGCCATTTCTTAGTAGGTTTGTGGTTGTGCCATGCTCTTTCCATTTTCAAATGATGGATTGAACAGTGCTCCCTGAGATTTTAAAAGCTTGGGGTAAATTTTTTTATGACCTAACCCTGCTTTAAACTTCTCCAAACCTTATCCCTGACCTGTCTGGTGTGTTCCTTGGTCTTCATGCTGCTGTCTGTTCACTGATGTTCTCTAACATATGTCTGAGGCCTCCACAGAACAGCTGTATTTATACTGAGATTAGATTACACACAGGTGGACTCTATTTACTAATTAGGTAACTTCTGAAGGCAATTGGTTGCACTGGATTTTATTCATGGGTATCAGACTCCAGGGGGCTGAATATTTTTGCACACCACACTTTCAGATTTTCATTTGTAAACAGTTTGAGAGCCATGTTTAATTTTCCTTCCACTTCACAATTATGTGCCACTTTGTGTTCATTTATCACAAAAAAATCCAATAAAATAAATTTACATTTGTGATTGTTAAGTGAAGAAATGTGGAAAAGTTACAAGGGGTATGAATACTTAAGCCACTGTACATGGCGCACACAAGGGGGGTACTTAACTGTGTTTATTGTTGCTCCATTGTTAAAACAACATCATAAGAGATATGATTTGGCAATAGTTGAGTTGGTGGTACAGCCCTTGCTTTGTTACAAGTGTGGAAATTGGTCAAGTCAAGTCAAAGTTTATTTATAGAGCACATTTAAAAAACAACCTTAGTTGACCAAAGTGCTTTACAGGCTTTGACAAAACAGTAAAAGCACAATAAATGATCCACAAAAAACGTAATGACCCAGCAATATAGTAGTAGCTGGAGAGCTGCCTGTTCACTTACTGGGCACTGCCAAAGTGTCCTTGAATAAGATGCCGTTCCTTCAACTGCATGGAGCATTTATTTATCTGCTTCCTTCTCACTCTGACAACTGTCCAATATGCATATCTATAAAATCCTGTTTGTGCATATGAGTGTAAATTTTGACCTATGTGTGTGTTGCATGTCTCAACAGCAAAGTGTTGAACTGAATTTCTTCAAGGAGATTAAAAATATATCTCCAACTATTTGGGCTTCCTTGAATTTAAGTCCAAGAATACACTGTGTCCCATATTATTATGTCCATATTTTTTATTTTTATTTTTTAAATTTTTTTACCTTTTTATATAATTGGCAGTCAGTACGATTTTTCATTCTTTAACAGTTATATCAACGCCTTCCTAAAAAAATTGCCTAAGTCAGTGGTTTTCAACTGGTGGGTTGCAGAGCAGTTGTCAGTGGGTCTCGACTAGGTGTCTGGCAAAAACAATGGTGGCAAAAGTCCTGAAGTCAATATTGGACATTCATCAATACCTTGTATTTTACCTTGTTTTGCTGTGAAATTGGGTACATTTTAACATTTGATCAATATTTCAACTTATTTATTGCCTTCTGGCGATAAATGGCTAATTTTCCCAAGATAATGAAGTAATTTCACAAGTTCTCTGGAAAATTGGCAAAAATTGACACTAATTATGGGACAAAGAGGGTATAAAATGTGTCAGTTTTGTCCCATTTCTTTTTTATATCAGGTGTTGTGGTCCAATCATGCTCCAAATTGCAATCTGCTGGAAACTTGGGTGATCAGTTGTAAGACAGACTGGTGGGTCCTGAGGCCAGACCAGTTGAGAACTGGCCTAAGTTATATTTTCAAGTTTTTCAGGAGACAGAAAAAACTGAATCAAATATAGAGTATATATAATATTTTTATTATATTTTTTAATATATTTTTTACATACAAATAATGCTGTCGGTCAGTTTTGTAACAAATGAGAATGAAATGGCTTACTCCTATTATTACAGCTCAAAACATTACTCCACCACCACCTGGCTAACGTTGCGGTCTTGGACATGGTGGCCATCCAACAACCATCCAGAACTCCATCCATCTGGACTATCCAGTGTAGCACGACATTTATCAGTGAACAAAACTGTTTGAAAATGAGTCTTCATATATTTCTGAGAACAATGCAACTGTTTCTCCTTGTGGGCATTGGTTGAGGGTGGCTTAAAATACAGCTTTACACACATCAGCAGGAGGATGCAGGAGGATCCTGCATCCAGAGGTTCTTGGGACTCCAGAGGCACCAGCAGCTTCAAATACCTGTTTGCCATCCTCAGTGGATTTTTCATTCATGGTCATAATACAATAAATTGGCCTTACAGAAACTTTCCCAAATACACCTCAATCTAAACGAATCCATCTGCGCTCTAAGTCACAAATCTTTTTTACAGTATGATGATCTCTCAATTTTTTGGTGAAATTTCCTACCTTTTACAAGATACTGTACTATGTATTTACTATTCATGCTTTTCATCTGCAGAAAGACCTTTTTTTCCCCACTCTAGATGAAGCCTGTGACTTGCTTAATAATATGGAACAACCTTCTTAAGTAGTGTCCCTTTAACTGGGCTCATGAGACATACTTATTACCACGTCTCTCTGAGATTGATGTCAGTGATGAAAACTGACAGGAGAAGCAGCACAATTGAAAACTTTTATTGGAATCATATTTGCATAATAATTTAGAACACAGTGTAGTTAACAGCATGCAACACTAAAAGATTGCTTTGAAAATTATGTTGCTTTTTTAAATAAGGTCTGTGTCATAACTACATTTAGCCATATATGTTAGTTAGAGACTTCACATTTCTTTCCTGCTTCTCCTGCAGACCCAGTTATAAAGGAACAGTCTCTGTCAAACTCAGACAGCAATATGGTTTCGAGTGGCAACACTACAACACGATGAGGCTCAGGTAATTAGTAGAGGTACTCACTGATTACAAAGTAATGTGATGAATCCTTTAGATTGATACTTGTTTTACATTTTTATTGTCTATTTATTTATTTATTCATATTACAATATCAAAGTTCCATGTAGTAGAAGTTGTAAAGTTCTTACTGTAACCTCTGTCCTTGCTGTTCCCTTTGTTTCTACAGGAGTTGAAAAAGGAGAATGTTTGTTACCTCAGCTTTGTACCCAGTTGTGACAGCTACTATAAGTGTACAGTGACAATGGAACAAAGTAACTCTGACCAGTTACTCACTCAAAGATAAGTGAATAGGAATACACACATCAAGACAAACTCACAGATCAATGCAAGCACACCCTTTCTACAAATACACTTGCAGACAAGTATACGTATACCCTGTGTATCAGTTTGCAGGTGCCTTGCCCTGTTTTCATGTCAATTGCCCTTAATAATGAGCTTGATGCTGCTTCCTTATCTTTCCCTGAAACAAATGGTCCCTCTCTCCCAGACCAATCTCAAGCAAGTTGTCAAGAACATACTACTTTTATAAACAATTTAGTCTTAGCTCTCTGTCATCCCTCCTCCTTCCCCTTTTATTTGCATAAGCATGGAGAATGAACAGGAGTGTGAGTTTGTAAACATCTCTTTCCTCTTCCCTGCAACCATGCCTTACCAGTTAATTCATGGGTATGTCTGTCCCCCAATCCATTCTACCCCAGCAAACAGACAGACAATCTTAGCATTACTCCAGTTCTGAAAAAGGCATGGTGGACTTTAAATATAAGGATGATGACAATAGTGATATTAATGAAAAATAAACGATTTTTATTTAGATGAACTTGTTTGCGTCCAGATTCAATTTTGTTGGTTGTGGTATGTGTGTTGGTGTCTTGAAGTGAGAGGTGACTGAACTGTTAGGGAGACTTTAACTTCAACTTTCTGCACTTATTTTGCAGAATCTTCATGTCACTTCTTCTGTGATTCTGTAAGATCAGTACTATCAGTACTAAACTAGCCATTGCAAACCCTGTAAATGATTCTGTAGCCTGTATTTTTCTTTATTTTGTCTTGTAAGCCCTATCAGAAACAATATAGTACTAATTCACTAACAATGCTGTTACTGATTTTTATTTAGCAGAGTTTGTGCATGTATTTACAAACTTCAGTTTTAAGTGTCTTTGAATTTTCCAATCTCTCTTCCTTTGATACTTGCTTCACATTTACCCTAAGCACACGTTGTTGATTGCATGAACACACAAGAATAACTAGGGCTGGAAGCAGCACTACACAAATCCTTGCCCCTACCCATATGTTGGGGTTCAGCACACATTGGGCTCATGGCACAGCAGTAAATTGGGCTGCTGCAGTGATGTTTCAGACTCAGAACAGTTAAATGGCTAGGAACTGTCATGTCTCATACACACAACACAAATGTCAGAGTAACTTACCGAATCATATCATAATTGGTCTTACAAATAGGTGGATTGTAATAGATGTTGGCATACAGATATGTTAAAAAGTGAACTGAAATCATAAGAACAGGTTGTGGATGTAAAGTTAGTCCCCCCTCTTAGCAAACTTGGCTGGCACAGTAAATGAAACAGTGAAACTAAACAGCACTGACCTCCTGACAGTAACGTAAAATTTCGAAATAAACATGGAACATTACGAGACGGGGTTGTTTAAAAGGCAAATGCAAAGTCAGAGCTACCAAGTAACTACGGCACTGCCACAGGACAACTGTATCACACCGCCCAGTGGTTTACTCGGATAGTAGTTCTGATTATTTGCTTCATGTGTCGTAATGTTACATAATTACATGTTATTATTTCATAGCATGGTGAATGTGCAGGTCACAACTTGTCCACGAGAGCGTTTTGGAGTTGTTGGATTGTGTATTTGTTTAGTTTGACGAGGGAAAGCCAGAATTACCATAAGACATAGAGTTGGTAGAGCAGCTCGTATCTCAGACCTGCTGATCTAAAAATAGCTTTCACCGACAACTAAAGGTAACAAACCTATTACTAAGACTATAGGAATGATGGCAATAGGCAAATTTGCCAAAATGTTGAAGTATCCCTTTAAGAAAGGAAACCCCACAATGGTCACTAAAATAACCTGGAACTGACAAAAGCAATAATACATCAAAATTAACTTGAAAATTAACTAATAAAAATGAGACATTGCTTTTGAATTGCAGTTCAACATAATCATTAAAAAAAAAAAAAAACTTCAACAGAGTTGGCCTGGACAAAAATGATGGTACCCTTAATATTTTGTTGTACAACCTTTTGGACAAGTATTTTACAAAACTATGAACAAATAGAACAGTTGTTTTGTATTGTTTTCTGGTTAAACAAAATACAGCACTCAAGAAATATACTGCAGATACTGAGGCCAAGTTTTCATGGGCTTTAATGTCAGACATTCTTTTAAAACACATTAAAACTTAATGTTTCAGTTAAAAATTTGAAATTCCATTTTTATTATTTAATTTTTATAGCACTTAAAGAAATAAAACAATAGTGTAAGCAAGGAAGGAGCTGCCATTTAACTTTACTTTCATTGTACATTTAGAATCATTTTCACACTATGAACTAATTGTCATAATTTGAAATCACACAGAGCTACAAATCTCCTTATTTAGCTAACAAATAACTTTACAAAACTGAGCATTCTGAATTTTATTGATAAAATACACAGAAAAAAAGCAAACATGCTTCATCCAAGCAAATCTTGTGGGAAGTGTAGTGTTAAATGAGGGGCCTGCAAAATACAACCTACTTCTTAAGTCCTTGAGAGAATTAAGGGAATAAATTGTGCTTCCAAAATTTAAATACAAATCAGCAGGAGTCAACGGAAGTTCAAGTCTGCCCAAAAAACACAAATTCAGAAAGGCATCTTTGAAAATGGTGGTTTAGTTATTTAATCTCAGAAATTCTCACTTTAAGAAATCAATGTCTAACACACCTTGTGCAGAAGACTTACTGCCCTCTACAATCCTAAGTCCAATAGCTAGCGGAGTGGTTCCCAAAGTGGGCCATGCCCACCAAGGTGATGGTTGTTATTTCTACAAAACTTAGAGGTTATATGTTAAAAAAATAGGAATTTTGTTTGACCAAATGGTGACTGACAATATGTTTGTCATACATTTACATATTTTGACATGTTGATTTGTACACTGAAGATGGGGGGCCTGAAAATATTTTCATCTGCCAAAGGGAGCCCGAACAAAAAAGTTTGGGAACCACTGTGCTAGCTGTTCAGAGGAATGCTTTCAGAATGAATTTTCACATTGTAAGGTTGAACATCCATCATGTCACCTTAAAAAGATAAGACAGGAAGGGTTTTCATTTGTGGTCAGAGACTTGGTATACGTTATCTAGTTGCTCGAGGGTCAGCAAACATGTTTTATGCTTCGCATGTGTCTAAGACAGCTCAAGACACAATTCCTCTCAGACTTGGAGATGGGTGCATGTTGTACAGGAGCTGTGTAGCCGTGTCTCCTATAAAGAAGACAAAGAGGTAGAAATAAGAGAGGGAAGTGAAGTCATGTGTTTCCTTAGGCAGTGATTTTTTTTTTAATTAAACAAACTGTTGTGGTCACAGTTCAGTCCAGAGTTGTAGACTTTGTTATTTGGTCTGAGGCTTCCAGCCCAAGTCTACTATGTTGATAATCATGTTATAAAATTGCAATTTTTTCATACCACTGCAAAGAGTGAGCCCAAACAACAATGAAATCAACACCCAAACAAAACTAGGTTTTTTTTATCCTATAAAAGTAAAGTGTCAATCCTGATTGTTTCATACATTTAATAAATTACTGCTTTAGGCCGGCCACACACTACAGGATTTTAAGCCCGATTTGGAGCAAGATTTGCCTCCCCCCGACGATCATGGCGGTGTATCCTGAGAGGAGCCTCGTTGCAAACGACTTTGTCTGAGTAGTCTGCATGTGTGTGGTGTCAACACGATTGTTTTACCGCTCCAAATTGCGTAGTAGCCTCGCGTCGTAGTGCCACTGACGGAGTACCCACAACAACCAGTGAACACAACTTTAACTTAATTTCAGCCAGGATTTCTTCCCAAGGCTTTCCCTTGTATTAGGATTTTTGCTGCACCTGTAACACATGCCAGGACAGCCTGTGGTGGAGAGACAGCAAGATCGACAGATATCCGTTTTTTTTTTTTTTTTTTTTTTTTTTTTTTTTTTCATCTGAAGTCACGTGATTACGCAAGGTCGGCAGGTGTGTGTTCTCCAGTGATCTGACAGTCTGGCTGAGTTGTCCAGTTTGTGCGTTCAGAGGATTAAAGATGATAAACCTTTGGAAATTGTCCTGAAGTCTGTGGTCTCCCACAGTTTAAAAATTGTTCCAGATTTAAAAAATTCTTAGTGTGTGGTCGGCCTTACTGTTCCTTACCTGACGGAGGCTCCAGCCTCTCTGGTTGTGACTCCCTTCATCGCCTTAAGCATGCAACAGATCTGTCTTAGGGTCATCTTTGGAGCATGATATGCCAGGCGGGGTTTTGGAGTGAACCGTGGGCCACGGTATGCGAAAAGTGACAGATAGTTGTCTCCTCTAGGCCCCCTCCCAAACATCTGCAGAGGCTGAACACTGGCATAGCAGGATGCAAACTTTGAGCCACAAAGGAAGGAGAGAGAGAGAAAAGTGACTACATTTTCACTGGTTATCTGCTATGTATACATGGAGTCACATATAAATAGACACAGAAGCACACGTGTACCTTTGAAGTGCATTTATTGTAAATCGATAACAACAGAGGTATTTTCATGAGCTTGATTTTATAGGCTGAATGCACTTTCTATGGAAGCAGAAATAGGGGCATGCAAAAATAACATTTAAAATTTAAACAAAAAATGATAATTATGGAAAATACTCAACATTCTGAGAAACGGGGTTTCTCAGTGGTTTGGTTTGTTTACAATTCATGTATGTTTAATAATTCCAATTTCAAAATTACTATGCTTTTGGACTTTTTGGACAGCAAAATGGATATGTTACTTACTAGATACCGAGGCTAAATGAATACCTTTGACTCCAAATTTTCTTCAGGTATGTTTGTAGTGCACATTTTGTACACAGAGGGCTTACATAGCTTGAAATGCCAGAATTAAATTCCTAAATTAGAAGCACTGAACAGGCTTGAGCTGACAAACAACACATGGTTTTAAACATTGCCCTGTTTACTGACAATTTTCTATTGAATTAGATGTTGGGGCTCTCATCTGCAGCTCTCTTACAGCAACCTAATAAGCAACTGAGGTTAGCCTTTTTGTCTCATGATTCAGTAGGCTCCCTTTTGTTTGAAAAACATTTTTGAAACAGGATTTAAATGTTAAAATTGTTGTAAACTGAATATGTCTTAAACTAGAATGTTAGCATATTAAATAAAGATTTATTCAACATTTCATCAGATTTTCTGTGTTTGGTGAGGGACTTTCTCTTGTGAATGATTGGTTAAGAGAATTAGTAAAGAAAAGGATTTAGTGTTGCTGATTGAAACTATTTTAATCCTACTGTAGTTTTTGGTCCCTATAGCTAAAAAAAAATCAATCCACCTTATTCCTGGGGTACGGTGGCCCTGAAGGCCAACAGGTATAGATATTTCGAAAGTGCAAAATACATTTCACAAAACACAAGAACATTTCCCTAATTGTTGTCCTGTGAACAGGTTCTCCCCCCTGAGATATGGATCTCTGCAGCTCCTCCAGAGTTACCATGGGCCTCTTTGTTCTTTCTCTGATCAGACTCTCCTTGCCCTGCCTGTAAGTTTAGATCGACAGCCATTTCTCGGTAGGTTTGTAGTTGTGCCATGCTCTTTCTATTTTTAGATGATGGATTGAACAGTGCTCCATGAGATGTTAAAAGCTTGGGATGTATTTATTTTATAACCTAACCCTGCTGTAAACTTCTCAACAACCTTATCCCTGACCTGTCTGGTACCTTGGTCTTCATGCTGCTGTCTGTTTACTGATGTTCTAACATACGTCTGAGGCCTTCACAGAACAGCTGTATTTATACTTAGGGCTGGACGATTATGGCAAAAATAATAATCACGATTATTTTGATTGATATTGAAACCATGTAAAAAAAAAAGATTATTTTTTGATTTCAAAACTTGAATATTTATTGAACCACAACTTAAAAGAACAATGAAAAATAAATTGGTAACAAGTAAAATAATAATAATATATTTAATAATAGCAATAAAAAAACTATAAATAAAACTATAAATAAAATTAAATATCCAATGTACATGCACTCCTGTAAAACTTGCAAAATTTGCAACATGCTAATTGTCCTACCATGTCCTATCCTTCTTCTCAACCAAAGGCTGCCATTCTGTCATGTTTTTAATCGCTCACTCCTCGTATTATTGATCCACATACGTCACACGCTTGCTGCAGCTGCGCACGCAATACAGGTGCATTCACATTGCTTTTACAGTGTAGGAACTTGCATACACGCTGTGCTGTGCGGCACATTAATCGTTTTTCTTCAATTATAATGTTTTTATGATCGTGAGAAGCCAAAATTGAAATCACAGTCAAATTTCAATTAATTGTCCAGCCCTATTTATACTGAGATTAGATTACACACAGGTGGACTCTATTTACTAATAAGGTGACATGTGAAGGCAATTAGTTTCACTGGATTTTATTCATGGGTATCAGACTCCAGGAAGCTGAATGCTTTTGCACACCACACTTTTCAGATTTTCATTTGTTAAAAATTTTAAGAGCCATGTTTAATTTTCCTTCCACTTCACAATTATGTGCCCCTTAGTGTTCATCTACCGTGCAAAATCCCAATAAAATTGATTTCCTTTTGTGGTTGTAACATGAAGAAATGTGAAAAAGTTCAAGGGATATGAATTACTTTTGTAAGCCCTTGTAGATAGAAAAGACCAGAAGTCGTGCCCACATTTCATGCAAAGTATCATGGGGGCTAGGAATAAGGTGGATAATGCTTTTTTTTTTTTTCTTCTTTTAAACAAGTAGATTCAGTTCACCTGTTGTGGGTGAAAATGGGTCCCAGTCTTTGAATCTAAAAGCACATACCAACATTTAAAAATTGTTTAAAATATTTATTGTAAAAGTGCCTTTGTTTGTATATTTTATTTTTCTAAGTTTCAGAAAAGACAAGAGAAGCTCTGTTCATGTGGATGTGGTGTGTATTAATCTGTAAACACATATGTGGTGTGTAAATACCCCATAACACTGGCCAAGCAAACCACCAATGCAGAGAGCCACCCCCTAACCAAAAGCAGGCCATGATGTATTGTTTACAACAGAGAAACTCAGAAAACGTAGAGGATGAGGTTCTGCTGGAAATAATTCATCTAATGGCTGTACTTATGAACTTTCTTTAGCCGTTAATGTAAGTAAAATACTGAAAGGCTCTGTCGTCTTCATGTATGCTCCCACTGGAGACTTGACTTTTCCCAGTAATCTGTAGTGTAATTCTCTAACTGTATTTATCATCTCTTTTTGTATCATGCTGTTTTTAGCCCTCTTGGTAGAAAGGGATGTTTCTGTGAGGCTTTATTTCTCTCCATGTGAGGCTGATATTCTCTGCTTTAGCTGTTGAAGGATCCAGGGAATGATATTTAAGTGATATAAAACTTCACTGACCATGTACTTCATTTACATCTGTCGTGCATAAGATTGATTATGTGTTAAGCTGCTGAAAACAAAAGATGAGTTAACTTCTAGAAGCCTGAAGTTGGACAGTACATTGTAGTGTTGTAGTATTCAAGAACGGTCAAGACATTTTGAATGTCTTGGTCTGGTCTCAGACTTGAGACCATTTTTACTTGGTCTTGGACTGGCCAGACTTGGGATTTTCCATCAAGGCTGATCGAGACCAGCACTGATCTGCTATTCTTTGACTTCTTTAATGTGCTAATAAGGAGAAGATTTTGCCTAAAAACAAATAGCTACAACTGCAAAAACATCAGTCCATCTTATTTCTAGTCAGAAATACCTCTGAACACTTACTTTAGGCCTCATTTGCTGGACAAATATAGATAAACATCTCATTTTCAGATAGTTAAAATAATTCCGGACTTGTCAGTGGCTTTTAAATACATACAAGAAGTTACAAGAAGTTTATTTATTAAAAAGAAAACTAAAGTTAAAGAGAGAATGCTCTTTAACTGTTCAACCTTGTCATGGTTTTTTTAAATTGATTTTTATGGTCTTGGTCTTGTCTTGGTCTCTGCTTGTCTCAGTCCTGTCTGGGTCTCAATCCCCAAAAGTCTTGATCTTGTCTTGGTCTCGGTACACTCTGGTCTATGGCAAGTCTTGGTCTTGGATAGTGTGTACAACACCACTACGTTGTGGTAGTAATGGAATGGAATGTACACCACTACATTGTGGTAGTAATGTAACATTAAGGTCAAGGAAAAAATAATGCTGGGCACTTAAAAATTAAAGTCAAAATGATGAGAAAGAAGTTTAAACTTCCTATTACAAACAGCAGATTTTAGACACAATTTTTATGAGCTAAAAGCGAAAGACTCCCTTGTTGTTAAATCCCATTCTGAGGTATAGTTTCACATGTTCATCGGAACGAGGCATTTTGTAGAGAGAGTCAAAATTCATTGTTTGTTATTGTCTTAAATAATTGTAAATTAACAGGAGAGACATAACAGCACTCATCTTCTCTTTTCCCTATCTGTTGTGGAAGAGAGGAACTCATCACTATCTGCGGCTGCGCTTCCTGATCTCCCAAACTATGGAATGGGTCGAGGGTCACACAGAATGGACGTGCGTGAATTGTGCTACAAAAACTTGTGAAGCTAAAATGAACTTAACCTAACATGTTACGTTCAGTTTGACAGTTTGACAGCCCTAATACACACACACCCCCACACACACACAGACCTGTGATAGGACCTTAGATTAAAAATCAAGTTTGAAAGGTAATAATAATTTTACTACATGGGGCACAAAAGTTTTAATGTAATAGTATGCTGTATGTTGATGTTGTTATCACTGTTATCATTATCATTGCTATTGTTGTCATTGATAGCAATGATAACGGGGAGGTTGAAAAATACTTTAATAATTACAAATAATGTGTACAATATTAAAATTGATAATGATGGTAACTGTATAAGGATTGTGTGATGAGGATTTGTACTTGTCTACAGATTTAACACAGTCTCTTTAAATGTCAACCCCCCCCCCCCCCCCACCACCACCACCACCACCACCACACACTCATATATCCACAAATACATGTACAACTACATACACACACAAATAAAATCAATTTAAATAGCTAAGCCCCCACCTCTGCTGACATACCTATTCTCTCTATCAAAAAGGCAGATAAAAGCACATAAATGATGGATTAATTTTCTGGAATAACACTTGATCATGTGAATTTTCCTCCTGGTGATTGTTTTTATTCCATGACTCACAGATGAACACAAGTTGACTTAAACTGGTAAGTTAACAAGCAACAGATTTTAAGTATATTTACTACTATATTCTAGTTTAAAATTGACAGACAAGCAGTGTAATAAACATTAACTGTGACGGTGATAATTCTTTACATTCATTTTTAAACTGTACTGTCTTGCTCATTGTCTTATTGAGCTTCTATATACTGTTTTTAAGCTGGTTGACCTGATTTTTGTATGTAATACTGCTGACTGAAAAACAAATTGCCCACTACAGTGCAACCTTGAACCTTCCAAACACTACCCTTGTCTAAAACCCTTGTCTAATAAACTGTCTATTCTAACAGTGCAACATTTTCAGATTTAATGACAAAACACATGCAGAAACAGACAAAAAACACAGACTTACTGGAACAACAGTTGCCATGAAGAGGTTTTGATGCTCTGTAGTGAAGAGACTACAAAGATAACAAACTACAGTTGTTGCCTTCTTATACATGCAACATAACTAAGCAAGACCAATAATTCTTCAGAGGAGACAAATAACCCCGCCTACCAAAGACATCACTACAGTGAGGTCAACACACTGCACACACGCCTGTTGATTCAGGTTACACATTTGTTGCCATGAAGTTCTCTTTTGTTTTGAAGGACATATTAAGGACCATTTATAATTCTGAAACTGAAGAGATTTGTTGAACTAATTTGTGCAAAAAGAGAAAAAAGGAAAAGGAGTAAAAAAGCAGATGTGGGTGGAGGTCTGTAATGTTGTGAGGAAAAAAATTTGACATTAAAAGACTTGCAGTGTAGGGTCACATGCCTAAACAGGCACATGCAACTGAATATTACATGTCAGTGTAATGTCAGGCTTCCTGCATTGGAAACTAGGCTTGACCTGCACGTGTGTCCTTGGGTGTGTGTGTGGGGTGTGTGTGTGTGTGTATGTTATAAACAAAACAGAACTTGTTGTATCCATTTGCTTTTACAAACTGATTGAACCTCTGGAAAGAAAATCTAGTTATTTACATTTTTATTGATGTTTAATGTCCTTTTGCTGATTTCTAAGGAGAAATTGTGTCTTGCACACCACTCATTCCCAAATTTGCAACTTTGCAACATAGACAACTATTTTAACATTGAGCTTGTCTTTCATCATTCACAATGATGAAATTTATGTTTGTGTGTTGAAAATTTTCACATATTTAAATTTTCATGTCCAAAGCCTCCTCATGCCACATGAACAACTGAATGAAAATTTAATAACTGAAGTGTATTATTTAGCAGCCAGTACGATCACCCTGCAGGTGGTGCATTGCTCTCTGAATGTTCACAAAGGCTGACAGGGACCTCTGGTGTCTTGATGGTTTGAATATGTTATTTAATGCCATTCCATGCACAGTGCTGGTCTTGTTCACACTGTGTCTTTTACGGCGGTGGTTCCAAACTTTTTTTTTTTAATTAGGGCCCCCCTATTCAGATCTAAGAAAAAACTAAGCCCCCATCCACCCAAGAACCACTTGGAAAAATTACAGATCAATTATAATTGATTTAATTGACAAATCCAACATAATATGCCAACTTAATAATAGCTAACCATTAATGCAGCAGTATATTTGGGCCATTCTAGAAAAAAAAAAACTAATAACAAAGAGTATCTGTTATTATATTTTCAAGAACAAAATATGAAAATCTCAAGTTTAAAACATTTTCAACTTAGAGGAAGACCCCCCAAAATACTTTAAAAGTTAAAAATAAATGTGAACCAAAACTTACAATTTTTGAGATGTTAAAGTAAAAATCCCCAAATGCATAGTTTCTTGGTTTTTGAATTTTCACTGATGTAGATGTAATAGATGTAATCATTTTGAAACTTGAATTTTTTTAATCTCCAGTGTCAAAATTTAAGACGTTTTAAACTAAGAAATAAGTGTTTTTCCCTCATAAATTAACTTTTCAAACTCTGAACATCTGACAGAGGCTGAGCCTGTGTGGGGGTGTGTGTGGGTGTGTGTGTGTCTTTTGGGTGGATAAACCAATCCTAGCTGTAATGCAATCCTATTCATATTATCAAAATACCTTATTAATGGCAGTTAAAAATTCACAAAGCCTGTTATTATATAGATAAATTAAATACACAAAAAAGTTGATAATAAAATACAAATTACACTGATGTTATGACTCACTCTTTTCAACAACAACCTTAGTGTTGTAAACTTGATGAAAAATAAAGAAAAACATTTCATGATCTTGTGATTTTTCAAAAAATGTCATTTAATACTTCAAAAGATGGAACCATCCTGCATTAATTAATAGGATAGTTTATCCAGCAGAGTGACCAGGTGACAGTCTGTACAGACACACACACACACACACACACACACACACACACCTTATTAAATATTCACATCATGCTTCCATCTTGCTAACCCCAAACCTTAAAAAAAAAAAAAAAAATTTAAATTTGCACACACATAATTAAAAAATTTCTGCCATGCTATGAACAGCTTCATAAAGAATATTGTTCTTATTTAAAAGGTTTACATCATCCAGTGCAAAAAAAGGAGGAAAAAAGAAAATATTAAAATTTAGTCATTATTTCACAACATTCATATATCAAAGGAATTCCTCACATGTAAATGTGATATAGGTTAAATTGATAAATGAATGTTAAGGGAAATTAACAATAATCATTTCACTCATCTTGTCACCTTTGCAAAGACACAAACTGCAAGTTTCATTTAAGCTGTTTTATTTGTCCATTAAATTATCACAAGCTCTACCTGTCTATGGACCCAGTAATGATATGGCAAATTAACTGTATATTTACTACACTGTTCTAGTTACCTGGCATTTTAAAGGGCCTAACAACAACTTTTACTGCCTATGCAGAAATTTTGGATTTGGTGGATAAGCAGTTGTGTTGATTTTTTTCACTATTGGAGGGAATGGCTGAAGTGTTTGTAAAAAAAAAAATAGCCCTATTTACAGCATTAACCTTTTACAGGGCATCTCTAAACATGAACAATACCTTCCATTTGATATTGTGGGAGGATAAAAATACTTACATCACAGAAGCTCAGTGTTAGTGAATGAAAGCAGAGCTGCTTAAAAGTATACAAGGAAACTTTAGTTGCTGAAGACCCTAGACATAACTCTGGTTAGACTGAGTAACATGTAGCTGTAGCTGGTTGTTGTTGTTGATCCGCAGAGCAGTGCATGAAGCAGTACTTTCTTTTTTGAAATTTATCTGGACTCCTCAGCAACTAGCTTCTGGAAAAAGGAAAAATAGTTGTCAAACAGATATCGGAGAATATCAAAATCTTGATAACATAATAGTTTAAGATAAAACAATTAACCTGCTGTTTCAAGGCCTGCATGGATGTGTACTCAATGTGCTCTTTCTTTTTCCGGATCCACTCTGGTTCATCAGGGATAAAAACTACCAAGACCAACTTAATCAAGATCAGCACATGCTGCAAACAAGGTTAAAATGTCAGAGAAATGCATCAAGATATCATTTTGACTTTTACTTAAAACCACTTTAATGTCCTACTTACCTCTACCAAAACAGCCAAAAGTAGAATGTTTGTGCTCCTTATTCCACCCTCATTAAACAGCTCTTGTAACTGTGGTGACAGCAGCAGGAGCCAGCAGTTTGACACGACAGAGACAAAACTCAGGACCTCAAAAGCAGTCTTGTACAAAAAAGACAATGACGTGAGCCATTCACCCTTCACTTCTTGTGCTGATTGTATGTTATTATAATTGTGCATGGTATTTTTTGCTGACCTGCCACACGCCCATGTTGGCTACAGGGGAGCAGAAGGGTTTGCGAAACAGTTTGCAAATTTTGTAGGCATCTGATCGGATCTCTGTTAGGTTATTAATGAGCAGAAGCACTGCTGTCAAAGGATAAACGCAGGAGAAGAGACTGAGATACCCAAACTGCACCAGGAGTTCAATGTATTCTGCAAACAGGCCCTTTAAACAGAACAGAGAGCTGTGTCACACCATGTCAGTTTTAACCACCCTTTTGATGTTTTTTCTTAATACTGTGTACTCACAGGGAAAGTAGGCATGGCGCCTTGCTTTCTAAATTTATCCTCTTGCGGTTCATCTTCTTTCTCTGTCCTGGCACTGATAAACTTATCCACCAGAAAGGGTATGACCACCTCTGTCACCTGATTCACCAGCTGGGTCACTATTAGTAAAGATGCTAGACGCTTAAGACAGGAAAAAAAAAAAACATATTAGCATTTTGTAATTGCAATTGTATTACCAGTCCCGAGGCCTTTTCCTTTTGGTGACTCAAGACTTTTTCTATCTGCTTAAAAAAATCTCTCTGCCCTAATTCCAAAAAGGGACATCAGTTTCACCTTTGAGCCTGGGTCTCTCATTTGGATAGAAATTACGAAGATTTGGAAATCCCGTTAGGATCAGCTAATCCACCTCACCTTTGTCCTGTTTTCTCACTATTCTGTTTTCCAATGAAAAAACAAGATAGGAGATACCTGATCAAGACACAAACACTCAAACACATTATTCAAGTTATTTTGTTTGTCACAATGTAGGTTACTAACTAGGTAAAGAACCAAAAATAGAGCAGCTGACATGGGGTAGACAGCTAGGGATACATGGTTTGGTTTTGAATATAGTATTAAAAACCTGGAACAAAGACCACACCTCAAACAAATCCCATTTCAGCTGCCAAACATATACAAGCATGCAGCACTCATTGGGGCTTTTCCACTATGACTTTTGGCTGCGCCTATCCAAACCAAGCAGTGCTGTTTTGCTTTTCCATCACCAGTTTGGTTGTGCCAGGCTGTACAGAGCTGTGCCCAGATTGGTCCTGCTCTGGAGCAGGGCCAAAGTGCGCCACAGTAGTGTCACAGCAGTCCATCATCATTCGGGGATGCTTGCAGACGTGTTAAATAGCAACCACTGCACCAAACTTTGAAATACCTGCTGAATTTTCATCAGACGAAGGAGAAAAAACTTTGAAGAAACAATGGCCAACTCCTGGACAGCTGAAGACACAAAACAGTGCATGCTGAAGTGCAGCTATTTTACATCATCGACCCAAAACACTGCGTCATCAGGTTTACACGTGCCCTCAAACAGGTAGCTCAGTTGTGGTGGCAAATCCCCTGCTGCGCTGGGCTGCCATGTCAAGTCTATCCAAGTAGAGCAAAGCTGCTGAATGTAAAGGAAAAGCCCCATCTACTTTCACATTCCTCCCTCACCAAATCCCCTTCGTTCACTCACTTCCCTCTTGGTCTGAATTCAGGAACCACTGGGGGTCCCATTGCCGAGAGCGATGATGAAATGGTTCCCCCATCCAGTCTTGACCCCTCTGGTTCCCTTCACTTGTTTAAAGATAAGCAAACACTGTCAGCCTTCAGCACTAGACCAGGGTACTGAACTGTTTGCCCGATGAAGATTTCGTACCGAAACATTGCAAATAAATACCCCTCCTATTTCCAAATTGGACAGTGAGTGGGTGTTTTCTTTGAACTGTTTGCTGGATATGCCCTCTGACGCACCTGTCCTGAGAAATAGATGTGCGAAGCAACCTTTCCATTATGAACTTTAGAAATAAAAATTCAATGTGTGTTTTCATTGCTGCAGCCATACTGCACTTACTGTACATGTTTTTTCCCAAGAAATGTCAATAAATTCGGGTACATTGCAGACTCGCACCAAAGACGGATGTCAGGGTTTTTTTTTCCACAAACACTGATGTCAGAGGTCCACAAGTAATTCTTATCCTGTGCTTGTAATACTTTTACAAGTAAAATTGTGTCCTGGGAGTGTCTACCATGTGTTTAAAGACTTTATGGCATATATTCCTGTTAAATGTTTTAACTGAAAATCTGTTACAAACTAGAAAAGCACTCCGAGGGCGCAGACCTCCGCCATTAGCCCTATCTCCCAATAGTAAAGAATCCTTTAAAAACATTCCTGGATCCAGACAGTGATCTGGATCACTCCCAAAATCTAATCAGTTCTTCCTTATGCCATTTCTGACATTTCCTGAAAATTTCATCAAAATCCGTCCAGAACTTTTTGAGTTATGTTGCTAACAAAATAATGAGCAAATAAATTCAATTTCAAAACATTAAATTCAAATTCAAATCATGCTATTCAAATTTAATACCATTATTCAAATTCAGTTCCTAGTGGCACAAATCTCAGCCCATGACAACCTAACTAACAAACCCTGCCGATCACATAACCTCCTTGGCGAGAGGTAAAATAGGCAGCTCAAGTAACATTTGCAGGAACAGCCTAAATGTATGTACTGTAGGATCCAGTAGCAAATTCTTGATCCACATTGTAAGGCTCAAGTATTCCATAAAGTTTTTAGATTTCTAAATTGCATTAATTAACTGTGAAGTAAAGTAAAATTAAGGCACTTAGTTGTTACCTTACGAAGCATTGGCACATCCCGCTTAAAGAATGCAATGTGGAAGAGCACTGCAAAGTAGTTGAAGAAGGTAAACTGAAAAAAGGGAAAATTAGCTTGGTAAAAGAGCCTTAATAATAATAATAAATAATAATAATAATAATAATAATAATAATATTGACAGGGTGCCTACCACCAAGACTTTGGCCGTCAGATGATTCTCAAATGCAGATTGCTCTCTGTGGTTCTCTAATGGATATAAGAGGAATTTGGGCTAATCATTCAACTTTCCAGCTCTTTATGCAACTGTTAACTGTTATGCAATTTCTTTCACTCACCATATTCAGTCAAAGACAGCGCCACCGTCTTGTAAAAAGTTGCTAGAACATTTGTATAGATGATGTGAAGCACTGAGGGCAAGTAGAGGAAAGTCTGCGACAGCAGGGAATCCCATTCTCCATGTAGCTGTTGCATTTTGGCCTCCCCCCAGTAGAAACAAACCATACCCAGTACCACCAAGCCTGCCAAAAAAACCATGACAGACAAACATAAAAACATGAAAACACCTTAAGAAAAACTGGCCACCTCCTGGACAATTGTGAAGCAACATTTTTGCAACCTATGGCTTCCATATGTTTTCAACACTGATTTATCTCTTGCAGGGATATTTCTGTATTTTTTAAGTTGGGTTGGATAAGATATTTGGCAAATAGTGGCACTAGTCCCAAGGGATTTCAGTGAGCCTTACCCCTTCAAACAGGAGCGCTTGGAGTTCTCCTATGCTATACAGTGTAGCTGATAGGTTTAGTTTCTCTGCTTAATTTTTTTGAGTTTAAGGTTAACAATACAATAAAAATGGTCACCCAATGCAGGCTTTGTGTACCTTAAACTTGTAAAATTATGTGGAAAAACTTTACCCGTCTGCTACACTGCATAGCGCATCCTGTTTGAAGGAGCAATGCTCACTGAAATTAATGGAGGCACTACTGTTGCACTTACACAACCCAACTATGAAAATACCAATATCCTTTAAATTCTGACTTGACTTTCTGTTCACCAGAACTTTGAAAAATTTCCCTGACACTTCTTTTGCCTGAGGTTTTTGAATAAGCCAGTTTTAAAATGATGGGCACATTTAATATAAATCAAAGGCAAGTTGTACCTAGAAACAACCCCACCACTGGAACTGACAACAATGCCATACGTAAGTCCCTTTGCCAATCAGGAAAGAGCGGCTCCACACAGCCTGTCACAGGGTTAACCCCAAGTGTGCCATGGAAACCAGGTCGGGGCTCTGCAAAGCGTTCTGCTAGGTGTAAGGTCCCCCAGCGGTAAGAAAGGGAAGAACTTCGTCGCTTCCACAACTCCATAACCACAGTAGACCACAGCATGCTGAATACAGCCTGGATCATGTGACCGGAGACAGCTGGTCCTAAGTCTTCTTCTTTACTTTGGATCCCTGAACCTGATATTGACTCCAACATCTCAGTCTGGACCTCACCTGTGAGGGCAAAAAAGGTTAGTGTCCTGTTTGTTTGTTTTTTCAACATATAGCATTATTATCTTCAGTGAATTGTAATAATGTCATTAATAATCTAAATTACATGGTAGGGCTAAGCATGTCAAAATTCAAATAAATCATATGTTTGAAGTTGTAGCATTGATGTTGCATGGAACTTTTGTATTCTATTTTAACATATAATGATTTTTTTGCATGCATTGTAAGAAATTGTTTATGTTTTCAAATGAAAAATGCATATATATTCAAACTTGGGCATCTGTTGCAACCCTCTGCCAGCTCACTGTACTGGTGGCCCAAAACTGTTTTTCTAATGAGGTCAAGGATAAGGGACAAGTTTTATTTTCTGATTCTGTGTGTGTGTGTGTGCACATCCTATATCTCTCAGTGAAATTAGGTATGCCATTACCATGAAGTGTAAGCTTATTGATAGCTTCATATTTTAATGAATCAAGCATAGTTGTTGAAGTGAATATATATTCTAAATATATATTGACATCAGTATACAATACATCAAAAATGTCTTTATTATGAATTTATAATGCGCCAAATGGATTTTAAAAATCAATCTACACACCTACCTGAGAAGTATGTAATGCACAGACCAAGTATTGCTGGTGGCAGCAGAGACCAGGTGTACCAATCAAGAAAGCTGAAGTACAAAGATATGGAGCTCCCAAAATACTCATTTATCATATCTGGTCAAAGTAGGAGACAAAGGTATTTGGTTAAAGTATGTGCATGTCTGAATTGACCTATAGCTGAGCCCCACTCCCTTGGCTCACTAAGGCAAACATTCAACTCTTAATGTTGATTTTCATTTACATTTTTTTTTTTTTTTTTAAATTGAGCGATGCACGACAGAACTTGACAAATGAGGGACAACACATGTGCAACAACACTGGGGTCAGACAATACAGATAGTGAACACCAGACAAGACAGGGACATGCAGGAACTCAGAACATCAAAACATTTTAAATTGAGGGTGTTGAGGGGCTATGTTTTTGTGTATGTGTGTGTGTGGGGGTGTGTGTAAATGTGTGAGTATATACACACGTGGACAAAATTGTTGGTACCCCTCTGTTAATGAAAGAAAAACCCACAATGGTCACAGAAATAACTTGAGTCTGACAAAAGTGATAATGAATAAAAATTCAATGAAAATTAACAAATGAAAATCAGACATTGCTTTTGAATTGTGGTTCAACAGAATTATTTTAAAAAACAAACTCATGAAACAGGCCTGGACAAAAATGATGGTACCCCTAGAAAAGATTGAAAATAATGTGACTATAGGGACATGTTCAACAAGGTGTGTCCTCTAATTAGCATCACAGGTGTCTACAAACTTGTAATCAGTCAGTCAGCCTATTTAAAGGGTGACAAGTAGTCACTGTGCTGTTAGGTGACATGGTACCAACAATTTTGTCTGCGTGTGTGTGTGTGGGTGTGTGTGTGTGTGTGTGTGTGTGCATTTATTTGTTTTAGTGGAATATTAAGAATGGTGAGGGTATTGGCTGTCAATTAAAGTTGGGATTAAGTTGGATAAATACATTAAGACAAGAAGAGAGACACTGTAAAAAAAAAAAAAATAATAATAATAAATAAGATGCAGTATATATGAGTGTGGGATGTACATAGGTAGAGGAATAGTTTATGAAAAACTTATAATAAATGACAAGGAGAGAGTGAAAGAAAAAAAGGAAAATGGAACAAAACCAAGGGGCAGGAAGGGGGAAAAAATCTTGCAATAATATTAATGAATATATATATTTAATAAAATGCCTTGCATTAGGTTTCTGTTATCACCGTTATTCCTTCTCTTTGGTCCATTCTTTGGTCTCCATGTTTTCTCCCATTTTAACTCCCCTCCCTATTGTTTGTGTGGACGTCTGAAGTTCAGCTGAAGTTTGGCCCTTCCTCGGCTGCCCCCTGACCCTGCGGAGAAAGCCGGCCTATCGATTCGCCCTTTGACAATGTGCCAACTAATGGAGCAACACCCAGACCCAAAGGGAGGGAGTCTGCTCACATTAGACACTTTATCACTTCATCTCTTCATTTATCATTGCTAAGGGATGGCCAAAGGAGGGAAGGGGGGTCAGGGTACTAGGAGAAATCAGAATGGACTGGGGAATAATTGTCAAACCAACTGTAATGCAGGCTGATGTGAAGGGGAGAAGAAACACCGAATTAACTGACTTAATAATAATAATATTAATGATAATAATAATAAATAATGATACTAAAAAATAGACAAAATATTTAGAGAATGAAGAAAAGAAAAAATATTCAGAGTTATATATAGAGTTTATTATAAAATTAAATAGAGAGGGGGAAGAAAGTGAGTTATAATATTGGTATGGCTATATGTCGCTGTATTTTATGTGGATATATTAATAATAGTAATAATAATAGTAATATATTCAATCAACATAATAATAATCAAGAATACCTATTTAAGATATAGTAGTTTTATGGTTTTAATGGGGTTTAATAATAATAATAATAATAATGTTGATATTAATAATCATGATAACTATAGTTTGGAATAGTGTAATTAATAGAATATATTACTAATATCATTTACCGCCATCTCAACCCCCTCGATAGGAAGTCATCATCATCAAATACTATTTAAAAAATATAATATGAATTGTATAATAATGTAATACCAGTGAAATATCCATAACATTGTAATTATATAAATGATATAATCAGAATGTAATAATAATTTAATATAAGTGGTATGACAATGACAATTGATATAATATTATTAATAATACAATAACATATTAATGATATGATGATAAGAAATATAATATTAATAAGAATATATATATATATATATATATATATATATATGCCATTCTGAGGAACATGAATCATCCACTACATATCTCCCTAAATGACCAAAGAAACGGTGGTGGACGGCTCCTATCCCTGCAGGACAGAAAGATTTAGAAAATCTTTCATTCCATCAGCAATAACACTTTATAATTCTACCGTAAACAGATGAGAGAGACTCCAGACAACTGAATTTCCCTGTGGGGAAAAATAAAGTTATTGTACTGTATTGTATTGTATAAGTGATATTATAAATAATAATATAAAGACAATATAGTTGTGATCATCCCTAAAAAAGGTGGTGAGACAGAAACAAAATAAAATTAAATATATAAATAAATCAAACAAATGCAATCAACATAAAGTATTTTTTTACAAACAGTAAATAAACAACCAGTACATAAATTAATACAAAGATAGATAAACATTTTTAAAAAGCAAAAGTTGGAATGGTATTGTTAGAACAATTTATGGCTGACATGAAGTGCAGCTGACAATATAGCAAAAAGTAATTCTAATTGATTCTAATCATAATAAAACTAATATATATGCAATAATAAAAATAATAAGAATTACCATAATAATACTGCAATACTACTACTAATAATAATTATGATAATAATGTCAATAACTTGTACTTAAGTACAAGCCAGATATAATTATATATCTACATATATCTATATATTACATTTAATTGGATTTTAACTACAACCCTATGCTACAGTCAGTGTTAATGTCAAATGAAAATACTGAGACTAATTGGAAGGATATGGTTATGATGATCTAAAGTTACACAGCTGAAGTTGGCCATAACATTTGATTAGTTAATGTAGCAAAGTTTCCTGCAAGGTGATGATATACTGTTCTTATAGCCTACATATCATACTCATCACTTTTCGGCAAACTTTGAAAACCCTACACTATTCTACTACCTTAAAACAAATGTAGACATCCTTGTTGATTTTCTGCATGTGAGCTGACTGCATGCTCAGCAACATTTGGATTATAAAGGAGACACTTTACTGTATTCATGTGAGTCTATCAGTGTTATACTGTATATACCCGATGCATTTTTTTGTTTTTTTGCTTGGCTGTTTACACTGCAGTCATCGTCCAAAAGATCAAATCATCTGATTTAGAACCAAATAATCTAAATCTGATTCAAAAACGTCAGATTCAGTGAGAACTGTGCTGTTCACTGTCAGAAAAAAAATCCAATATGAGTCACATGTGGGCAAAAAAAAAAATCAGATTCTGGTCACTTAACAGCTGCGTGAACACAGCATATGGCCAGAAATTTCATTTTATTGTGGTCTTTCAGACCTACGCTTTCATCTCTTGTCAATTCAAAACCCTCTACGGCAGGGAAAAACTGTATGTTGATCATATTTTGTCATTTGTGTGCATGAAAGGAATGGATATACATGCATTGCATGGGTGAGTGTATGTGTTGTATTTCCACCCACCCAGCGGCTGAGTCAACTGATTTCCGGAGTACCAGGCTTCACTGAGATTCTTCAGTTTTTCCTGGTTGTGGAGTGGAAACATGTCTTGAACAACACCTGCTGACCCAAGTTTCCTCCCTGAAATTGTTTCAATTTGTGCACATTATTTATGTAATGCTCTTAAACTAACGTATATCAAAATCAAGTAACAACTAAACCTGCTAATTAATGCTACATACACAAAAATATACACTCTAGACTGCTTAATTGCTTATAATGACAATTTCTTAATTGAATGAAAAGAGAGAGCAGCTGGCATTATCAGGACATAGTACACATCACGTCAGACTATTATGCATATAAATCACATTATTGCCCTCTAGTGGCACAAAGCTTTGTAGCACAGCCCAGTTTGGATGAAGGAGATTGGGGGTTTGAGACCTGCTTGTTTCAAACTTTTTACAAAATGCTGGTTTTGTCATCCAACTTAATTAATTAAGTTGATTATTCTGTTTTTTATTGTTTTCTCCTTAACCATCTAAACCAACAAGGTTTAAAAAACAGAGAAGTCAGTCCTTAAACACTTTTATAAGCTTTATAATCAAAAATTCAACTTTGCTGCAGGACTGCCACACAAAGCTTTGTGCTGTGTGAGGGTCACATAGTCAACACAACTCCAATAGAGGTGGGGGCTGTGTGAAATGTAAATTAAAAACAGAATGCAAAGATTCATATTTCTCATGAAGCCATATTTTATTCACAACAGAACTTAAACAACATATCAGATGTTGAAACTGATTTCACACAGCACCTCAACTTTTATGGAATTAGGATTACAGAAATATCTAGATAAGTAAATTAATACGTGTGTGTCTTTGATGAGGCTGTCATAATGTTCATATGTTGTAAAGAACATTATTTTCTAATTGTTACGGAACTCAGTATTCATCTCAATGGATATTTTTAAAGTTAAGCTCCAATTACTGTTAGTAAAGTGAACATATAGTGAAAACACTCACATATATTATCTCGATGTTGCAGTGTGAAGCTGTCAGGTAGGCCAGGTATTCTCAGGTCTCGCTGCGCCCACAGGCCATCCAGCTCATACTTTACAATGTACTGTCTTTCTGCAAGTGTCAGGAACTTCTCCATGTTGTCTGTCACACACACAGCACACACAGACAAAGATACATGAACAGAAAAGTATCCCAAGTACCCTTTCACACCATTCACTCCACATTCATTACACTGATGGCAAAGGTTGCTATGGAAAATTGACCATCAGTATGAGCATATTCCATTCAAACACATCCATAGCAATTTACACTCCACAGGGGAAGCAAACTGGGGTTAAGTATCTTGCCCAAGGACACACCAACATGTGACTGCAGGAACACACAACCATTTCAAGACAACCGACCCTACCAACTGAGCCACAGTAACCCCAAAGGCTTTTACCTGTAAATGTGGCAGATCAGAATGAAAAATATTGAATAAAAAATTTGTAAAGAAAATTCGAAATAACGAAATGCCTTAAAACTAACACTAACCCTTTAACTGTCATTTCTTTGTCTTGAACTTGAGTTCATGTTCTTTTTGTAATGTTTTTAAAATAGAACAGTTATTCATGTCTATTTTCAAACCTACCTGCACTATTCTGCTGTACCTGAATTTTTAAAGTTGTGTCTGTTCCTGTAGGAGAAAGCTTCCATGTTGTCGTTGGAGTATGTCTTACAGAGACCCAACTCCTCAGCAGCTCTTAGCAATGTACATTGAGGGGCTGAAACCAAAATGATGTCACCGCTGGCATCCTCACCTGGGTGAGCTAGCAATGCAGCACCTGGGGTAAAACATAGAAACTAAAGATTATTACTCCTTGTATATTCTGACAGGGAGTGAAATGGGAGGCACCAGAGATAAATCTTAAGTGTTTTTGCAAAGGGTTTGAATACTTATTGCAATGCAATATTTCAGTTCTTTTCTTTTCAATATGTTTACGAAAATTTGTTTTAAAGAGAAAATTCTTCTGCTTTAGAGATGGATGGATGGATGGATGGATGGATGGATACTCTGCAAGTAGTATTAAGAGAAGACTGCAGGACTTTGTTAGTTATATGCTAAGACTCACCCCCATCTTTCTGAGGAGCTCCTATCAGTCTAATGAGCCATCTTTTTGTCTCAGGGCGAACTCTCTCTCCAAGCTTTACCAAAACCAAGGGCTCCACCTTCTCGGTCACACAGCAGGGGCAGCTTACTTTTGTCCAGCCTGATCCAACAGAGGAGGCACTTGGTTCGCTCATAACCGTTTGGGTCCTATCCTCATGGGATGATTTACTTCTGATGCCGCTGTCAGAATCATCAACATCTGTCTTCATAGTTAAACTGAAAGAAAAATTTACAAAACATTTTTAGTTTGCCACATACTTACCACATGTTGTCTTTCTATATGCACTGGAAATTTTAGGTCCACTACTCAATAAGAAAGCAAGCTCCACCAAGGGGTTAAAATTTTCCAGTCAAATCAATATGTCCTATCTTATTCCAGTCAAGGCAGGAACATGCAAATCATATTATCTTTTAGCAAACACAGTTTTACTTTACATACTTATCACCCTCTTGTCAAAATATATTTTACTTGATATTCCAGCCAGTGTCATGCCAATGCATTGCACTTAAAATGGATGGCAGCTGTCAGTGAAACCATGATCTGTTCCATCTCAATGATTTTAGGAATCACCAAGTTACCAGCTGCTAGTAAATCAAAATTCCAACAGAGGTGGAAGTGTATGAGGGGTGAAAGTGCCAAAAATGAAGTGATAAATTGGAGGTAATGAAAATGCATTTGAACCCATTGTACCACCCAACTGCATCCTTACCCAACTGACCTGAGATATTGAAACAGTGGTTCACGAGCCTGACCCAGGTGGGGGTCGACTTCGTTGTAAATCTTTTCCAACCACTTTGCAATCACAGATTCGTCAGTGGTGTCACTTTTCCCATTTTACAAACCATCCAGGAATTTGGCACACCCTCAACTTCCTTAAAAGGAGGCCCCATATGGATCATAAGGATGTGCATGAATTTGTTGCTGCTTATACTGTTTGTGCCCAAAATAAAATATCAGAAAGTCCACCTGCTGGCCTTCTCTGGCCTTTACCAACACCGAGTTGCTCAGTCACATATGGCCCTTGATTTTGTTACAGGGCAGCCCCCATTAAAGGGGTTTACAGTAATTGTGGTAGTAGTGGTCAGATTCTCAAAGGCAGCTTACTTCATCCCTCTTCCTAAGCTTCCGTCAGCCATGGAGACTGCCTGACAGGTGATCTAGTATGTCTTTTGCCATCATGGTCTTCCCCAGGACATTGTCTTGGACCGAAGACCCCAGTTCATTTCCTATTTTTGGGAAGCATTCTGCTCCCTATTGGGTAGTTTGTCATGTAGATTTTACCCAGAAGCCAACAGTCAGACAAAGTGTACAAACCAGTCACTGGAGTGAACACTCCGCTATCTGATCTCATCCAACCCATCCACCTGAAGTGACCAACTTCCCTGGGCACACTGCTAAATTCCTCTTCCGGGTTCTCTCCTTTTAAATGTCAGTTTGGGTATCAGTCGCTGCTTTTTCCAGAACAGGAGAGAGATGTGGAGGCCAAATGCTCAGGCAGGATCAAAAGAGTCCTCCGTAAAAAGCTACAGCCAATTGCTGATCATTGCAACACAGAGGACAAAGTCTACCACAAGCATTCAATTGTACTGAACAGAAGGGCCTCGGTGTGCTCATCAGCTAAGATAGAGTGGTAATATTTTCTACAATATTGTCCAAGTATTTCATTCACACAGGCATTGAAAGTCAAATGCTCTCCAGGGAGTGCTGGACAATGCAGACAATCAGACAGAAAGAACTGAAAATCAGAACACACTACCAGAATCTGAACTCAGACACTGAAACTGAAAATTGAAGTCAGGAGTAATGTTCTATAAATAATAAACCCCTTGATGAGGAGGAAAACAGTGAACGCTTTTCAGACATCAGACCAATGGAAGCTCCGATATGTACCAACACTTCCAAACAAAACGTCTACAAGCCTGAAGCTGAAAGCTGGATAAGTACTGACTTTCACAGACAAGGACAATGGCCAAACACACACAGGAAAAATCTTCAGAAGGGCAGGAAAAGCAACAAGAACACACAAAGACTGGTACAGTCTTCAATAATACACAGAACGTGAGGAAATTGCAAGCACAACAGGATCAGTTAACTTGAAACAAGTGAGTGAAGATTTAGGTTGTTACAACTGAGCAAGCAGAGTTATGCATTGATAATCAAAGATGAAATACTTGCAGTAAAGATGACGTGTACATTTCACCAAATACAATGAACTCAACAACTGGATAAAGAGTGAGGTGTTCGAAGAAGTGAGGGATGAAAGCCAGAGATGCATCTCTACAGGGTTTGGTGTGTGCACTCAAGGAAACATCTGATGGTGTTGTACCCAAAATTAGGTTAGTTGCGAGAGGCTTTGAAGAGATGAACACTGACTCTCCAATCTGTGCTTCAGAGTCCTTGAAAATAATAATGGCTGTCACATGCCAAAAGGAGTGGTAGCTGAACTCTATGGGCATTAAAGCAGCCTTTCTACAAGGTAAAGAGTTGACCTGAAATATGTATAGGTACAAAAAAAAAATTCTCCACAATAGCCATTCCTCATTCAAAAGCAGTTTTCTAGGTTGGACATAAAGAAAACAGCAGTTTCAGCGACATTGGAATCGAGATTATGGGGCAAAAGAGGCACTCTGTCAGGAGAGAAAAGTTGTTGGTGCCCCTGTAGTCTGTGCAGAATAAGTCGTGCCAGTGAAAGAAGAATGCACAACGAAAAGTCGTCTTTACAGTTACTGGGCTAACACTCACCCTGTGTTCTATTTTTCAGGTTATTCCATGCCATGTTGCAATTTGTTGCCTCCATTGCTTCTGCAAACTTGATTGCTTTTTTTTGTCTGATCTTTGGAACCAAAGCCACACTGGTGTTGGATTAACTAATGAGTTAAACATTCTACTATGCTGCTTTCTTCCCAATTTCAAGAACTTGTCATCGTAAACATTAATGCTACTGGGGGAGAGTTTGCTGTGTCACAAAGTACATTTAAAGGGATGAATATTAGAGAAGAAAATTTAAGTGACTTGCAGATGACTGATTTTAAAACAAAATGGCAGCAGTTCATTAATTGTGCTGTGTGACCTCACAAACACTTTCTGTGTAATATTAATGTATCTGAAAAATAAATAATTTGCTTTAAAATTCCCAGTTTATGTAAGCAAAAATATGATAGAGCTAGAAAAGCAATCAGAGATTGCAGACCTCCGCCATTAGCCCTATCTCCCACGAATCCTTTAAAAAATTCCTGGATCCAGACAGTGATCCCAAAATCTAATCAGTTCTTCCTTATGCCATTTCTGACATTTCCTGAACATTTCATCAAAATCCACCCAGAACTTTTTGAGTTATGTTGCTAACAAACTAACTAACTAACAATCCCTGCCAGTCACATAACCTCCTTGGCGGAGGTTAGAAAGGTAAATATTTTATTCTTTTTGGCCCCAGAAGATTTTCAGGTCTCAAATTGGGCCACAGCGTACTGAAGTAAAAGTGTTCACATTACTCTAATGCCCTCTGTTGGCTCTAAGGTGGATTATACTTTCATCACCATTTAGGCTTTATTCCCAGGCCAAAATGAAAATATGAAAAAAAAGAAAAAATATATTTTTAAAAATCCAAAGGAAAGGTCTTTAAGTGTGGTTGGAACAATAAGCTCCCCCAGCAGACCACGCCGTAGAAGATGGCCGAGGCCACAACAGAGTCATAGAAGGTCTTCAGGAGTGCCCCCTGGACCCCAAAAGACCTCAGCCTCCTGAGCAGATAGAGTCTGCTCTGACCTTTCTTTTTTTTTTTTTAAAGTGCAGTGGTGATAAGATATCTGAAAAGGGACATGTAGATATCTTGAACTCGGCTTAATTAAAGGTATCTGTAATTCTAATTCTGCCTAGTCAAAATGTAATTAGAGATATATTGAATTGGAACAAGCAGATATCTACAATTCAGTTGCAGATATCCGTAATTCACATTGTGGATATTCGAAATGACATTGTAGATATCTGTAATGAGAAACCCCATACACATGCGGTCAAGCCAGCCGCTCCCTCGATTTCCGTGGTCAACTCAGCCGCTCCAGAATTTAAAGATTTCCGTGGTCAACTCAGTCGCTCCAGAATTTAAAGTGCACACGTATTAGGAGCTTTACGGTAAATGCTCCACTTGACAGCCTGAGAGGGGGTTAGAGGCAGGCTGTGCGATGTTTTTCCTTTGCCATAAAAAGTGACAAATAGAAAAAGACCCTACCTTAACATTGGCTCTAAAATACATCTTTTTTTTGACATGACTGAACTGGATGTATAGTGATATTTCTAATTACGTCGGAGGTCGCTGAATGCAAGCGTGACTTATTTGTTTCCCCTTTTGACCGTCATTTAAAGGGAAAGGAAATAATTTCCTTCAGTAAGAACCTGATGAAACATACATTACCGTAAGGAGTACGTTTTGGAATACATGTATAAGCAGTATGAAGTAGTTTTACTGAGTACTATGTGAGAAACCAATTCAAAGTACACGATATACTGTCATATTCATACAATTTCCCCAACTTTGAAGTCCAATAAAATACTTTTTTCCCACAAGTACCTGATGAAACTTACTGCATTGTAAAGAGTACAGCCTGGACTCTGTGTGCAAGCAGCATGAAGTACTTTTACTGTGTACTTTTTGAGTAATCCTCTGTCAAAGTACCTGAAATACCATCATATCCACCAACTTTGAAGTCCAATAAAATACTTTTTTCCCGTAAGTACCTGATGAAACTTACTTCATTGTAAAGAGTACACCCTGCACTATATGCGCAAGCAGTATGAAGTACTTTTACTGTGTACTTTTTGAGTTATCCTCAGTCAAAGTACCTAAAGAAGGAAAGCGGGGGAGGAGAGGCGGGGTCAGGTTGAGACTGAGGAGACAACGGCTCACTTGGCTCCCCCTCCCCTCAGTGATTTTAGTAAACATTCAGTCCCTGCAGACTAAAATCGATGAGCTGCGGGTCCGGTTTCTTCGGGAATACAGAGAAAGCTGTGTCATAGCACTCACAGAGTCTTCGCTCACTGAGCTCGACTCAGACGATGACTTATCTTTGGATGGATTTGGGGCTCCCTTTTGCCTTGACCGGCAAGCGGCGCTGACAGGGAATGCACGGGGAGGGGCCATGTGCCTCTACGTCAACAAGAAGCTCCTGCAGCTCTGTCACCCAGAGAGAGACTGCTCGCCTGATGTCGAGCTCCTGTCAGTGTCGCTCCACCCAGTCTTACCCTGTGAATTCCCTCAAATCTTTCTAACAACTGTATACATTTACCCAAAGGCAAACCCCGACACGGACACCAGCACTATATTTGATATTGTACACAAACTCCAATCTATTTCCCCTGATCCTCCTAAACTTGTTCTTGGAGATTTTAAAAAAGTCCTTGACTAATTTTTATCAGTAGCTATTTTACATGTCCCACAATGCACAGCAAGACACTGGACCTTTGTTATGGGACAGTTAAACGACATCTATCCACATGACCCCTCTTGGATCCACAGACCATAATTGTGTTCTCCTTCTTCCCACTTATAAAACTATCTTAAAGAGGGAAAAGACACAGACCAAAGACATTAAAACCTGGTCTTAGGAATCACTCGCTAGTCTTTGAATGCACCGATTAGGATGTGTTCAAAGATTTATGCGAGGATATTAACGGACTCACTGATGTTGTCTGTTCTTATGCAACTTTCTGTGAAGATATGATTCTTCCCATCCCTTACCTTGGCTGTCCAAGGATGTTTAATCTAGTCTACGGATGAAGAAAATGTTTTTTAAATGGGGGAAGTTCCTGAAATGATTCAGCCAAGAAGGGGGTGAAAATGGAAATCATTAAAGCTAAACAGAAGTATAAAACTAAATTAGAGAGCAAACTGGCTGAGAACTTGCATCAGCGTGGTCCAGCATAAAAATAATTGCAGGTACACAGAAAAGTGTAAACAGAATCAATATTAATTTGGAAGGCTTTACATTAGATAATGTACTTGCCACTCACTTATCTGGGATTTGATGTGTTTGACTTCAGTGACAGAACTGAGGAACTAAAATGAGAACTTATTGACAGCAAGCAGTTAGTCCTTGACCAAATAGAGGTTGAGAAGTCCTTTGGTTCTGTAAAAGTTAATAAGAGCCCAGGTCCAGAAAACATCAGTGACATACTACAAGTCACGGCCAGGTCAATTAACTATTATTTTTTCTTACATTTTCAAACTGTCCTTGTGTTTTCAATGTGTGCCTGTGAACTGTGAACTGTGGAAGCAGGCTGTAATCATTTCTGTCCCTAAAAAACAGCACGCATTTAATGATTTTAGGCCAGTTGTCCTCACATCTATTGTGATGAAAAGCTCGTAAAAAACAGGATTACTGAGGCAACTGAGCAGGCACTGGAGCCTTTACAGTTTGCCTATAGTACTCATAGAGGAGTAGAGGATGCCACACTAATGCTACTGAACCTTTTAACCAAACATCTTGAAGGTAGCAAAACATGTGCCAGACTGCTGTTTTTTTTATTTTTTTCTTCTGTTTTAACACTATCCAACCCATGAGGCCTTTAAAGCATTTTATCCTGAGTTTTAATCTTGTTGGGTGGATAATTGCTTTTTTAACAAACAGGTCACAAAGGGTCAAAGTAAATAGCACCATATCTGAATTTTCTTATTCTTCAACAGGCTCACCACATGGGTGAGGTGAGAAACTTTAATGTATATTTTGTACACAAACATGTGCAAAAGTGTACATGAGAACAGGTTTATTGTAAAATTTGCAGATGATTCTGTTATTGTGAATTTGTTGCACAATGACGAGTCCAGCCATGGTCCCATTGTGGATAAGGTTTTTCCTGGTGTGATGATTCTTTCTTGGAGCTTAATATCTCCAAGACAAAGAAACTGATCATAGGTTTTGGAGCACATGCTCCAAATCACGAGCCTACTACGATCAAAAACCAGGTTGTTGAATGTGTAGAGAGCTATAAATATCTTGGAACGATTATCGACTCTAAACTTACCTTTGAAAAGAAAAGTGAGGCAGTCTGCAAAAAAGCTCTCCAGCGACTATTTTGTCTAAGGAAACTTGTTTGTTTTCACGTTAATAACACTTAAATGGTTTTATTCTATTGAGCTCATTTAACCCTTATTCCCTGTTAAGGGAAATCTGTATTTGGGAGTGAATTCTATGAAATAACTTTGGGTGTGATTGTGACCTTGCCCCAAAAATTAGGTCAGGGAGTGTGAATTGCATGAATTTTGATATATTTGAGTTTCATACATATCCACTATATTTTGACTGTGTAGTCAAAAAAAGTTCCGTTGGGTTTGTTAACTACAAAGTTTGTATCATAGACTTCCATTACAAACAAATTTTTTGACCTCCCATGTAAAACAAAGTAAAAATTACATTCCCTGTAATTTCCCATTTCTCTGTAGCAAACTACTTGAAGTTTTGTAAAGTCAATGACAAAATTGCCCCATTTTCACATCACCCCACCCACACAAATAAAAAATACTGACTTCCGCTGGCCATATGAGTAACTGGCATGGCTGCAGACCAGTTAAAAAAAAAAAAAGAAAAGAAAAAGTTTTTACAACTAAAATGGTTTTTGATGTGTAGTTAGTGATAAGATCTTTCAGTCAGAATGGTTGAAATGAAAAACAAAAATTCCAGGTGTGTGTCAGTGTGTAATCTTATCACAGACAATAAAATCCTCATGGGAAAATATGCAAATTTGTAAACTCATAAAAAGCCATGAAACTAGTATTTCTTATTCCTTGGCCATGGCAGGATAAAATCAAGACTTTCATCAGATTTTGCATTCATTTTGAAGGTTGGCCTCAAATTTTATGTTTTTACTCATATTTAGCCAATTTTTTATATTTCATATAGTTTCCCACTGGGGAACAGCCATGCCTCTGTCACAAACTAGAAAAAAATAGGAATTTGTAGAATTTCTGTCAAACTTCAGGATTACAGGCCACTGTGACCCCCAAAAAAGGCACATTTGTTGAATTTTGTTCTGATATGGATCGTAAGGACTTGTACTTGCATGTTCATGGCAAAATAAGATTGTGTGTGCATGTGTGTGTGTGCATGTGTTTGTAGGTAATTGGGCTGCAAATCTGTATCCCTTCCATTTCTTTACTCTCGTACACGCACACACGTACACCCTGTGCACCTGCGCACTGGACATTTCAGATTTCAGGACAAGTGACTGTCTTTCTGATTCTCGTCTTTGAAGTCAATAGATCAAAGTAATTAAAAGACCCTCAACTTCACGGAAGATATCAACATGACCCCAGTGCCCCATAACAATTTTAGTGCAGCCAATTGCAGGGTGTGGGAATGTAAACAAGGCTGAGAAAGCAGAATGTTTAGGCACAAAGTAAAATTTTCCTGGACCTCGTTTACATTTTCACACTTAGCCATTCGCTGCACTAAAGAAAATGAGGTGTGGCTACTTTTACACCTCCAGAAATTACATCTACCAGAAATTTCATTTCTAATCTGACAGTCATGGAGACGTGTCACTTCTATGGTAATTCCTGCACCCAGCTCAGCGCTGACAACATCCATACCGTTGGCCCAGCTTTGCTGCTCAGTGGTCAAGAGATCCAGCCCCAAGAGGACCCCACGCTGCTTCATCAAGGACCCCTGCCCCGAGAGATACTCAGGCTGCTAGCTTCAGGACCCCAGAACCTACCTCCCATGACCCATCCAACTCTTCCTCAGATGAGATGGATTCCACTGAGTCTGAGGAAGACACAGAAACTGCCAGTGAAATCGCCCCTTCAAGCTCAGACAGTGACAGTTTGGACCCTAGCAACAATGAAGATGGTGGAGAGAAGAATGCTCTGCTGTCCAGGGATGGACAGGTCAGATGGTCTAGCACGGCTGATGGCATGTGGCGTCGTGTCCCCCCTGCAATCCCCAAGCCAGATCCGACTCGCTTTGCCATTGCCCAGATGCAGGACATTGAGTCCACCTGGGATTTGTTCATGACGCAGGAAATCATGCAGGGGATATTGCACAACACCAACCTCTACATGCAGCCAACCCCCAGGACACAGCTGTGGAGGTATGTGGAGAAGAGAGAGTTGAGAGCATTCTTGGGGCTTCTGCTGCTCGCCGGAGTTTACCGCTCCAGAGGGGAGAGTGTGCGGTCATTGTGGGACTGTGAGCAAACAAGCCAGCCGGTGTTTCGTGCAACGATGTCCCTGTCCAGATTTGAGGAACTGATGACGGCAATCCGTTTCGACATAAGCTCACCTGACATTGGCACTTGAAGTTCTCGAAGCTAGCTGCAATTCAGCCACTCTAGGAAATGTGGCTGCATCAGCTGCAAATCCTATTCAACCCAGGCACTGACATCCCCATTGATGAGCAGCTCCTGTCATTCAGAGGAAGATGCTGTTTCCATCAATATATGCCACAAAACCCAGGAAAGTATCGGTTAAAGATTTGGGCTCTGTGCGATACTAAAACCTCATATGCCTGGAAGATGCAGCCATACACTGGCAAGGAGGGGGGCGAGAGAGAGGTGGGGCAGGGCCAGAGAGTGGTCAACCAGCTGATAGAGGGTTAAAGGGTCACACAGTCACATGTGACAACTTCTTTACGGGCTATCAGCTGGGTGTGGATCTGCTGAAGAACAAGAACACCTTGGTTGGCACCATCCGCAAGAATAAGAGGGAGATTCCCTGCCAGCTCCTGACCTTCCACGGGAGGCAGCCCCAGTCATCCCTCTTTGCCCACACTGAGACCCACACCATTTGTCATACCTCCCGAAGAAGAAGAAGAATGTGCTCCTGTTGTCTACCAAGCACCAAGAGGCCGCAGTTAGTGACGGGGCTGACTGAAAACCCATCATCATCATGGATTACAATAAAAACAAAGGAGGCGTTGATAACCTTGACAAGGTATGTGAAATTTTACATTCATGTACACTTTTTATTATTTTTGCATACTGTAGGCCTTTATTCATATTTTCTCTCATCTTTTTATATTCATCCTATAGGTTGTGGGCACCTACAGATGCGGCCGGAGAACGAACAGGTGGCCACTCTGTCTGTTCTTCAATGTGATGGATATCAGTGCTTGCAATGCATGCGTCCTGTGGACCCTGGTCAATCCCCAGTGGAATGTTGGAAAGACCTGGCGTTGCAGGATCTTCTTGCACGAGCCGGGGATGGCCCTCATCGCACCGTGGATGGGAGAGCGGCCGTGTCTTCCTTGGACCCCTGTGGCAGCAGCCTTGGTCAGGGATGCACAAGCACCAGCAGCAAGCACAGACATCCCAACCCAGAAGTCCTGCAATGCTGACAGGGGCCTTTGCTCAGTCTGCCACAAGAGAGTATCAATCCACTGTGCCGTCTGCAGGATGCATGTTTGCACTGGGCTCCAGTGTGCTCAAAATGCACTGACGCACATGCAAATACTGGCAAGCAGGACTTTTGTTTGGACCGACGACGAGGTGGAACTGCTGCTTTGAGTGACCCTAAACTACAAGGCTAGCAAATATCAAGAAAATGTGGACTGGGAGTCATGTCAGTCCAAATACGCTGACATTGTCGATGCCTATTTAGAGCATTACCCCGTAAACGGGGCAGCAGAAGGAAAAGATTTCCCCCACAACAAAGACTGCATCTCAAAGGGCCACATCATGTCTAAATTAAAAGCCATCCGCAGGAAGTGCTGACTCTGGACGGTGGAGTGGCCATGGATGAGTTGTTGTTGTTTATTTCGAACTGTGTGAGGAAATCTGGGGAGGGTCGCCATCAACGAGCACAATATCAGATGGCGTGGAGTCAGCCGACCTTTCATTTAACACCGACGACTGTTTGACCTCAGGTTCAAGAAGCTCAACTCCCCTCTCCGAGATGGAGAGCAAGGACTCAGCTGGTCCCAGTGCCCCGCCAGAAGTGTTCAAGATGCGATGGACTATGCTTCAAGTAAGTGTTTATCGCCACCATACTGTAAAACAAGATGCTTTTATGTAAGCCACAGTAGCAATGGCACCACAGTACATTTTAAACCCACTATTACATACATTGTATTAGTTGTTCCAGTTCACACTGATACATCAACTGTTGTCAATTTCCACAAAACCAGACTGGACAGAATCACAGACAATATAGCGGCAATAACAAGCACTATAAAAGAAGGATTCTCCATGTTGAGCAACATAATGTCTCAACAGCAGCATTTGCCTGCCCCCCTGTCCACAGGGATGTCTATCCACACATGCAAGGACCACCGCTGGGGTACATGCCCACGCCCCAGCGACCAGCACATGGACCATATCACTACACAGCACCAGCACATCACCGAAGAACACCTCAGCATGAGGACTCTACAGGGGGACATGCTGAGTCTGTAGAAGGACAAAGAACATTTTTTTAAATTTGTGTCCTTAGATGGACATTGTGCTTGCTTGGGTTTCTATGCATGCCTTGTATTTTGCACAAAACTGACATTTGCACATTTTGAAAATGTTATTCTTTTGTAATAAAAAGGATAGGGGAGAGTGGGGTGAGATGTGCCAGTTTTTACTCAAAGTGATTTTAAAGTGAGGCCATGACAGTAATGCCTCCAAATTAAAGTATGTACATATATTTCAGGATGTGGTGCATCCCTGGGAACAATAATTTTGGATCCGAAATAAACTGTTTAAGAAATATAGCTTTCAGAAAAAAAAGTGGTCTCATGGCACAACTTGCCCCGGTGCGGGGTAAGTTGTGCCTTTGGGGAGAATACGTTGGGGTAAATTGTGCCAGTGATTATTGAAGATAATTTAGGTAAAACAGAACATTTTAATCTCATAAACTGTAATGCTATATAAAAGCAAGACAAATTCAATAAAAAATTACTTATTTAAGTTTTATTCAGATTTCATCACCCTATTAAACTAATGGAATAAGTCATATTTTCTAGTTTTTGGGGAAACACAAAAATCTTTAATACACAATATGTGATATTTGTGAATCATTTAATAAAGTGATACTGGCCAATTCTGAACATCTCATTGTGGCTTAGGCCAGTTAAAAACTGAATAAAACTGCTCTTTAATAACATAGTGCAAACTCAAAACTGAAATCAGTGTTAGCTAAATTAAACAAATGGCAGATAAATCAAACACTGATGAGGCATGCCCATCTCCTCACTTCTCCAGCTGTTCTTGGCCTTTCTTTACTGGGTTCTAGGTGTGTAGGTCTCGGTGTGTGGATTTGTTAGGGTGGGTGTGTCAGTGTGTGTGGGTCTGGGTAAGAAGGTGTGTGGGTTAGGGTCTAGGCCTGTTGGTCTGGGATTTGTGTTTCTGGGTGTTTGGGTATGGAGTTGTGGGTATTTGGGTCTGGTTGTGTGGGTGTCAGGGTTTGGATGTATCTTTGAGTCTGGGTTTATGGGTGTGCCACTGGCACAACTTAACCCAGGCCCTTTGGCACAAATCACCCCAGCCCCATTATTTTTGAAAAAAAAATTAGCATGATCCAGCAGTTTAGAGGTAATATAATGCTAACTGTATAGACTCATTGTGTAGCCTAATAAAGCATTATAACATGTGTGAAATGTTTTTAAACTTGTCTTTAATTGTTCAGAGCTAAAATGTGCTTACCTCTCATGCCATGTGTCTCCCTTTTATACAGGATGAGTAAAATGGATGGCTCTTCAAAAATATGTGGTCACATGACCAATTTTTTCTATGGTTTTCTATAAACAAGGGGTGGCTCTACTTCCCCTTTGGCACAAATCCCCCCACTCTCCCCTACGTGGTTTAATATCTCAGTGTGTTTTGTTTACTTAAGTATTTGTAGTGCAACAGTGATTCTTTAGTATACTTTTAACATGTACTCGCAACCTTTTGATTTTAGCTTTAGTTCATTGGTGATCAGTTACATGTAGGCTATGAAATATAGCACACTAATAATTAATTTCCCACATTGACAATTATATCATGCTATCTATGATCACTATTAAAAAAACAGTTGGTATTTTGTTCTAATTAGTATTCATGGGAAAAGTTCTTATAGAAGTCCTTCTATAATTAGGGGTACATTTCATATCAGTGAAAAAGGGAAGAAATCAGTGTACATTTTTGATAAATGTTGTTTCCACAATACATCCCCTTAAGGTTCTTAATGTGTTAATTGCCAAGCTTATGCTCTAATTATCAATTAAAATATTTAAATAAAAACATGCATAGCATACATTATTTTGTCAACTGTTTAATGGACAAAAGTTGTTTCATAGAAGAAAAATAAAATACTACACGTTTGATAAAACATGTTCAAAAGGTCTTGTGTCAATTTACCAGGGATTTTGAAGTTTTCTTTCTAACTGACTCAAAAACAAAATTTGAGCTTGACAATGGATTTTTTTGTCAGCTGCTATTGTCAGGGATCAATATTTATTCAACATAATTACACAATATACTGAATTTAGAGTCATTCAACGTGCTTGTTTAATATGTTATCTCTCTAGTGAAGTCCCACAACTTTTTTATTGTACTTTAAACAACATTTAAAAGATTTGCTTGTCGTTAACACAGTTGACATAGATTTCTTGTACACACAAAAAGTGAATTAATTAATATTAATGAGTCATAAAGTTTATGACTACCTTTCTTGTGCTTTAATGATTCTTCTTGAATAAAAAAATGAAGAAAATAATTTATAAAAAAAATGTGTATCTTGTGTTTTTTAAGAGCAAAACCTGAACCTTACTAAACTGGACAGAACAGGAAAAAGGTAATTCCAGTATAACAAATTTTAGCAATTTTTAGCTAAATAAATGCTGGAACCCGTTGCTTTCCTTGTATAAAATAACAAAAAATATGCACTAATATATATTTAATTGCTTCATTGCTTGAAGTGAATATTTTTATGAAATTGGTCAATACAACCTGTGGGCATGAAATAAAGGCATCCCTAATTATAGAATGACTCACATAAATATAAAAAGCTTTGCTTAGGTTTTCACATAAACTCACAAGCTTTTGATTTTAGTTTTAGTTGATTGGTGGGTTTTCTAGGTTTTATAACATGTCCACACTCATCTTTGATCATCATCACAGTCTGAGTACCAGTAATTTATCAAAGCAGTAATGCCAAATAAAACATCAGCCAATGACTGTTCATTCCTTTATTGATTTCTGTTTTCACACATCTTGTTGAAAAACCACGTGGTAGACACAAGGCATTTAACAAAGAGTTGAAAAGACATGGCTGTTTAAAAGATCAGCAAAACATTTGCAAGAATCAGGGGTCCAGGTACTTGGTCACATCCCGTCTCACCCTCTTTCCACCTCCTTCATTACAGTCTGTGACATAATTGTTGCTCTGTGTGGGAGGCTGGCATTCTTGGTCAGAGTGTATGGCTCCCAACACACACTGTTCATCAAGACTCTCCCTGCTGGCTTCACAATAATTGTGTAGAACAAAACATGCATAAATCACATGGGGCAAATCCTTCAGGTTAATGTCCATAGGTTGCCTCAGGCATCCAAACCTGGCCCTGAGCTGGCCAAAGGCACACTCGATCACCATGTGAGCCCTACACAAAGAAAGTCCAAAGTATTGTTCCAGAGGAGTTGAGCCACCATTAGAGTATTCCTTCATCGTCCTCCACAATCAACTTTTCCAATGCATGGATTTTTCTGCTCTTGAAAAAAGTGTTTATCTTCAAATTAGCGAGGATTCGTGCATCATGCACGCTCCCAGGCCACTTTATCACAATGTCCATGAAACGATATCTGTATTCACAGACAGCTTGAAGATTCAAGGAATACTTCCCCTCCTGTTTATGTAGTTGGTGGAGTTAGCAGATGGTTGTTTTATTTCTATGTGTGTTCCATCGATGGCCCCAAAACACTGAGGCCTGCCATGAGCATTTTCAAATGCAGTGACAAGCTCCTGGGCCTGGTGTTCGTCGATATATTTTGGACCAAGATGTACTGCGATGGTGTTGCAGGTCTGTCAGATAACATTAGATACAGTAGGCCGTGACAACCCGAAGGCATTAGCCGTTTTTCGAAGCCTCCCCTCGTCACTCAGGTAATACAATGTGCATGCCACCTTTGTTACTACTCTGACTGGAGATCTCATGTTCGTTGTTTAACCCTGGATGTAAGGACGAAGTTCCTTGCTCAAGACCACAAGGGTGTCTTTGGACATACGAAAGTTTTCCCTCCATTCACTTTCATCAACAACATCATTGAGGAAGTTATCCCACCACTTGCTTGTCCTCCCAGGTCTTGTCCAATATCGCCTTCGGGCTGCCCTTCGACGGTGTATGGGTCGAGTCAGAATCTGGTGCAGGCACGAAATACGTCTCCGCTGATCCAAGTGATGGTGAAGTAAATCAATACTTTGCTGGAGAAGTACAGTTAAATTCAAAAGAGAGAGGAGCACGAACAGCATCCTGGTGTCGGCCATCATTGTTTTGTTTTGGGTTTCACATCTGCGCATGCATTATAAGTCTACTAGCGCAACGATATTTACTGCAGCCGTAGTGCGCATGTCCGTTTTCAGAAAGTGTTGTTTTTCCTATATACACGGAGACGGAGGCTGGGGCGTTTTGAAAAACTTCCACTCTGGAGCCCGTTTCCAGAAAGTTTCGTTTTCAGGCACCAAAACACCGTTGCCGAGTAAACGGACAGCCAAAACACAACAAAACTTTTGCGTTTTCAGTCGAAAATGCTGTTGTATAAATGGGGCCTTAGGGTGCACTCACACAAGGCCATCCGTACCGTGCCTGGGCTGGTTTCAGCCTGAAGTCCAGTACGTTTGGCCAGTGTGAGTGCAATCATTCCGTGTTTCAGCATGGCACGCTTCGTGGCCCCGGCACAGAAGGACGAGGTGGGCCTAGGCACGGCACAGATGCAATTGAAGGAGCACAGGCACGGGAATGTGACATGAAGTAACAACAGAGGGACCCTCTTCAGAGCACAGAGAGCACAGCAGCTACATGCTAGAGACAGCAGGATTTTTTTCTAGAAAGAGATAACTATTTTGTCTCATTGAATTTCAACAAGTTACAAGGACTTTATAAGAGTTGAAGAATTTAACTTCACACAGCTTTACTACGACCTCGTTCTAATGGATCCCAGTCCAGTCCACACTTCTGACCAGTTCTGAACAAAGTCAGGCTTTAACCACTGTGAGAGGATTTTTGGTTTGTGAAATAAAGCTTCTTCCCTGAATTGAGTCACAAACAGCTGCTCACAGGATAACAAACACCTTTCATCCTCTGTGCGTAAAGGAGAGTGCCAATTACGCGGACAAGTGTGTGCCGGGGTTAATCACATGGCTGATTTAACCTCTCTTATTATAAAACTATAATGCCAAACTATCATCCACTGAATTAACTTACCTCTAACTCTATTTCATGTCACCAAGAAATGAAACTGTGGTCTTGATCGCTGACGTTTGGACGTAACATCATTTATTAATCCTGAGGAGCATTCACCTCCAGCTCTCATCAGATGGTTAAAATTGCTCTTGTCACCGTTAAAAAATCTTTTATCTGAATATTTAATCTTGCTCTGGACACAAGCTGTCATGTGACATGATAGCTTCTTTGGTGCACCACTGAAAGGCATCCAAACGCAGAGTAAAGGCTCAGTTCATGGCATGTAAAAGAATTCCACGAGGATTCAGATAGTATATTGACACACAGAAGAGCGGTTCTAGGGGCTCATACGAGTTATAAAGTCTGTGTTTCATTCATCAGAAGTGCTTGGAACTCTGATCAGCCTCCAGATTATATGCTGTGAGCGATAATTCTCCGCTATGAACCGCTTTCTCTCCCTCTCTCTCTCTCTCTCTCTGCTCTTTATAGTTAACATTGCTACTGATCCCAGGTCAGCTGAAATAACTCTGGTGTCACATCAGATATCTATAAATCTGTTGCTATTTTACAGCCTAAATAAACAACACTTAAATATACTGAATCATCAACATGTATAATTTCATCAATGGTGGACACTTCATATGATGACGTTGGCACGTGACGTATCCGTGTCCAGGCCTGGATGCATTGAGCAGTGTGAGTGAGGGCCAAAGGGGGGACGGGGAGGGGGTCAAATGGGCTGCAGCACGGTTAGAATTCGGCACGGTACGGATGGCCTAGTGTGACTGTGCCCTTAGAAACATACCGCATAAGCTGCTTGTCATTAAAGGGGGCTTAATCTTGGATATCATCTTGTCTTTGTCTTCCTTTTTGTTTTCTTTAAAATATTTTGTGCTCAAACTTTACTCTTAACTTTATCATGTCTTCTTGTGCTTCTCCTAAGGTGCGTTCTAATAACGTGTGGGGCAGAACACCAACTACCAAACATTAGTTACTCCTTGGTAACTGGTGATGGGAAACACAATAAATAGATGGACAACCAAAAAAATAACACTGGGACTGACGATGAGAGGCAGTTACAGCCTTGTCAGCCTGAGTCACAATAATTTCCCTTTATGAAGGCTGAAATAGGGGCAGCAACTGAGGTAAAGACTCTTACAAAGCAGTGATAAAAATTTGCAAACCAAAGAAACCTCTGAACCTGTATGATAGTGTCTGGTTTAGGCCTGTCTGGCTTACCACTGCATTCACTTTGCTTAGGTCCATCCTCATCCTGTGTCATCCTGAGACACAACATACCCCAGGAACTGAATGGTGGTGGCATAAAACACATACTTCTCTGCCTTTACATAGAGTTGGTTCTGTAATAGTCGCTGCAAAACAATTTGACATGGGGCGATAAAGAGGGGCAAATGAAACATGCAGGCAGAGCCTCATCAATATAGTCCCTAATAGCTGCTGTTTCAGGTCCAGACAAAGAATACAGGTGCCCCCTAGGGGGCTTAGTGCCTGGGAGTAGATCAATGGAACCATCATTGGGCCTATGAGGAGGGAGGGCAGAGGCCTTCTGTTTGCTGAACACCTTCCCAAGTTCAGTATACTCTAACTGAACCCCAGGAGGGAGGGGAAATCTTCAGATTCAGCAGAGGTTGAACAAGGCGGGATAACGGATCCAAGAGTTTGAGATGTCCGAGTATCACAAAGGAAAACTGGGAGGCTGAGGTGCAGGGGAGCTTTTGGGAGCAGGAAACTAGAGGGTTGAGTTGAACCAGATTAGATTTCCCCAGGTGAGATGCACATTCCTGAACCCAACTTAACACCTCCCCTGATTTTCAATCTACAGTCTTGGAAAAAATTATTAGACCACCCTTGTTTTCTTCAATTTCTTGTTCATTTTAATGCCTGGTACAACTAAAGGTACATTTGTCTGGACAAATATAATGATAACAACAAAAACAGCTCATAAGAGTTTAATTCAAGAGCTGATATCTAGCCATTTTCCATGGTTTTCTTGATAATAACCAAAATCACTTAAGTTCTTGCATCAATAGCTATGGCATTGTACTGCCAAAAACAGTGCTTTTAGGTATTCCATGTTTTCTTTTCTGTCTGTTAGTCACATGATACACACAGGAGTTAGTACTTGATTGTATAACCATTGTTTTTGATGACTGCAGCCATGCATCTTGGCATGCTCTCCACCAGCTTCTGACATTGTTCTGCTGTCACAGCAGCCCATTCCTGTTGCAAACATTCAACCAAATTTGCTTTTTTTTGGGCTTGTGGTTCTCCATTTTGAGTTTGATGATGTTCCACAGGTTTTTAATTGGATTTAGATCTGGTGATTGAACAGGCCAAGGCATGGTTCGAATGTTCTGGTTCTCCATCCAGGCTTTAACTAACCTTGCTGTGTGGCAAGGGGCATTGTCTTGTTGGAAAATCCAGTCATTCGAGGCAGGAAAGAGTTTATCAGCTGATGGAAGAAGACTGTTTTCAAGAGTAGCCCTGTATGTGACCTGGCTCATTCACTCTTCACACAATTGCATTTGCCCTGTTCCACCCATACTGAAACGACCCCAGATCATCACCGATCAACCCCCATGTTTTACTGTAGGGGCAAGACAGTCTGGTTTGTAGGCTTCTTCAGGCCTCCTCCCAACCAGTAAGTTGGCTGGAGTGGGCATTAACTCAAAATTGGATTCATCACAGAAGAGAACCTTAGCCCAATCATCAACAGTCCAATCCTTGTGATCCCTAGCAAAGAGTAACCGGGACTTCCTCTGCCTTTCATTGATGAAGGGCTTCTTCCGTGCCCTGTGTGACTTCAGACCAGCTTCAAGAAGTCGGTTTTGAACTGTACTTGCTGAACAAGTCACATTTCTCGACAGTGCCCACTCATTTTTAAGGTCCCTGGAGGTCTGATGACGATTCCTGACACAGGAATGGATGAGTGCACGGTCCTCTCGTGGAGTAGAAAGACGTTTCCTGCCTTGACCAGCTAGCAATTTGGTAGTACCATGTTCAGCTTGCTTTTTCTTGGTGTAATGAACGGCTATCTTGGAGATCTTCAGTTTTTTGGCTACCTGTCTCTCATTCATACCAATTTCCAGCTGTGCCAAGATGGCTGCCTTTGTGGCTTCACATAATTCTTTTGTTTTAGGCATTATGTTAGAGCTGACAACTTCTGAGTTGTGCTACGGCTTGAATGTAAGCAGTAAACCACTCTAGGCCTTTGCATGTGCAGTGCTGCTTATGACATAAAATGGCCTCTTATATAACCTGGGAATACAGTTAAGTTGAAGCATGTCAAATAGGACATAAAGTATTATGGAATCAGCTGCATTTTTGTCGAGTGGTCTAATAATTTTTTCCTTGACTGTGTATGGGAATTGTGTTCCTCAAGCCATGGGTGTCCTAGAATGAGTGGCAACTTAGGAGAATTGATAAGTAATAACTGCATTTTTGCCATGATTGCCAATGCAAACCAAAAGCTGGCCAGTAATTTTTTTTAAACTGGCAGTTAAAGTTTTTGGGCAAAGGTTCACTCAATGAAACTACCTGCTGCCCCAAAATCAACAAATCCTGGCAAATTTAACCGATTATTATCCCAGGATAAATCAAGGGAGAGGACCTCCCCCCAATACTGACGAGTACACTCGTTTCCCTGTTTCCTCCATATCTCAGGACATTTTCTAATAAAGTGGCCTGCCCTCCCACAATACAGACAGGACCCCACTATTCATGTTTCACTCTCTGTCGGAGAGAGCCTTTTACGCCCGATTTGCCTGGGCTCCTCATTATTCGAAGAACCTGGAAGGCCTCTGGCTCTCCTCTAGGAAAATTATCCTGGCATCCACTGTTTCTTCTCTCTGTAATGCTCTCGGTTATCAGTTATCGATACAAATTGCCAGGGATATCAATTTCTCAAGCGAATCTGGGATATCACTGGAGGCCAGCTTTCTTTAACTCTCTCTGATAAATGGGTGGGTGAATGAAGATGGTCGTCAGAGCTTCCCTATTCTCATCCAAATTCAGCAGCTAGGCTGCGAAATTTAGAGAACGCTGCAACACCACGGTTGTAACTCAAACACCAGACTGCATTAGGCAGTCTGAAATCCTATGTTAACATGTAACTTGGCCTGTGAAGATGTTTTTGATTAAGATAGCTTTTGATTTCAGTAAATATAACCTCCAAATGTTGCAAATTCAACAAATGACGATTTTCAGTTCTTTCCAAACTATAAAATGTTTTGAAACTCTGTTGTGCATAATATTTTGGGACAGTGCAGTTTTATTATTTTTGAAAAAAATAATGTTATCAATGGGAGATTTGTCCAATAAAATTTGAATCATGGTAATAATGGTTGATGACTTGAAAATTATTCTGACTGAGAAAAATCAGAGAAAACCATCATTTGTATTATAATTTGGAATGCAGTGTATCGCCATACACTGCAACTGGAGTTGCCAGTTTGGTTTCTGGGAATGCTAAAAGGTCATGAGGTGGAGCTTGGGAAGGGTTGGGGTTAGAGTTAGGACCTTTGGTTAGGGTTGGTGCTTGGGAAACTGTGTGGTTGGTGCCTTGCACCTCTGCTGGTGTTGGCACTGTAATTGTAAATGAGTTGTTTCTTTAACATAATATTATGACTGACCTGTTGGTCTGCAATTACCTGGAGCATTTGTTCATGGGAGCCTAGAAGAAAAGTGCAGAAAAGGCCTGTCCATTTACTGCTAATTTCTGAATAAGGTCAGAGGTTAATGAATCACAAATGTGTTGGGCCACTGCATTCCATTGGCTGACTCACTGTCAGAAAGTGGGGAAAATGGAATGCAATTGTGACCTGCGTATCTTAAAGTTATCCAAGAAGGAAAACAACTAAATTGCAAGTGATATTTGGGTAAGGGGGGAAAAATGCCTGAAGCTAATTGTTATCAAACCAGAACTAAAAATCTCCCCTACTTAAATGATACTGATACTCCTTTCCCACTGGCCGAAAAACCCAACTTTGGCATAACGTGCCTACGTCATAATATCACGCCCGTAACTTGGGGCAACAAAAGGACGCCGGCAGCTGAGGGACGAGCATTGTTGTTTTTTGGACTTTGAAATTCCATCCACCTTCAAAGAAGAGAGAAGTAAACTGCTGCTGCTTAGCAGCGGACAAGAAACAAAACACTGAGAGGAACTGGGAAAAGTTTTTCTCAAATGAAACACTGAGGTCATCAGGCTAGAGTAAAATGAAACAAAAGGGCTGGGCAAAGGCCTCCATCACTAATCAACTTCAACCAAAGGGCAACTGGTGATAAAAGAAAACACTCTCTGATAAGGTGTCAGGAATGATTACGCAAACTCTCAATCAGACACAAGGAAACACAAGATGCACTTAGTAACTCTGATGGTGAGATAATGACTAAGCACTGAGAGCTGCAACCCAAGAGTATAAAACCTCACTAAACCAGACCCAATCAGTCCCACACACCTGGCATTGCAGAGATTGATACATTCTCAGTGAGGCAGGTGTGATCACCCTTACCTTATGCAGCAGAAACGGCTTTAATGCTGCATAACTATGACATACAAACCTGACACACACACACACATACTGAAAAGCACACAAGCATGTTGGCAGTGCAGACTTCAGGTTTCCCCTCAGTGTTCAGTGTTCCTCTTATAGAAGCTGTTTTGTTTCATTTAGAATGCGTCTGGCTTTTGCAGGCTATTGACCCTTACCAGCCACCATAGAAGGAAGTAAAAAGAGCAGTGAGGTTAGTTAAACTAGTTAAACTGAACTAAACGCGGTAATTGTTAAAATATGCCACAAGATCATGCTGAGATAACAGCAGCAGTAACACAACACGTCGCTAAAGACATGACCCCAGTGTTACTGAAAAGCCAGGATTTATAAATCTCAGACACTCCACTCAGAATATATGATTTGCCTGGGCACAAACATTTTGCTGAAAACTCCCTGCTAGAGTCATACATGTCAAAGAGAAGATGGCCCAGCAGCAGACAAATGTGATTCACTTCTTCACAACTACAGAGCTTTATCTCAGACTAACAGTTCAGAACACTGACAACGAGGAGTTAAAATGTTCACGTCCGCAAACAATTTTGTCTCCTGATGATCACACAGGAGAGTTTATTGATTAAGGTCTAAAGGCGCTCTCATGTCATGAACTTGTCAGAAACTGGTCCAGCGGTTAGCAAAGATAACAGACTAATGCAATCAAAACTGTGAGCCTGGATGGTGGACTAGACTGCAGGGTATTGGCCTTCGGCTGCATGCAGGATTGGTGGGTTTTTTGTAGGTTTGCTTCACCCTTAATGAGGAAAATAATCATTTTATAATAAGCAATAGTTAACATAACACAGAAAACATTTCAGGACTTTCCATACACTATAAAAGACAGAGTATTTAATGATTTATGTATTTTAGATTTATTAGTAAAAGATTAAATGGAGTCCTTTTCAAAATAAAAACGTGTAATAAAATTGACTTTATTTTGATTTTTACCCTTTCTGCATACAATTTTATTAAAAATCCAATAGAACAGTCTATTTTAATTACCAAACTGGTATCATTTAGGGCTGAATTAAACATTATACAGCTACTTAGATGGCATTTCAAAATATCACGATATATATTGTGTATCCGGATATAGCAAAAATATTTGCAATATAAATTTTAGGCCATGTCGCCAAACCTTACATTCCACATGTCTTTATTAGCAGGGAATTTAAATAATTTGCTGTTTATTGAAAATTAACAAATATGAAAGACGATAGGACTTCCAGTTATGGCACCCACGTAGGAAGACATGTCTCACTCCACTCTGCTTCTATAACCAAAATTCCTTTTAACACTCGTTTTCGCAACTCAACTTTATGCACTGTGTTGGGGGTAGCTTGAGTTATGCCAAGGGGAAAATCAAGTAAACAAAAGAACCCAGTCGGCTGAAACTAATTGACCACAGAGTGTACAGAGAAACACGGTGAGCTAATGAAGACATGTCGGAGGAGGCCACTAGCCAAGAAGTGGAACTTGGAGGTGCAAAAGCGGACGCAATATTGGCTCCAATCCTATGAATTTTGAGTTCTCCTCAAGACTTGATTGAATTATGGCAGCCATAGAAAACATGAATAAGGATATATATGACTGCACAGGGAGAGTACCACAGGCTGAAGATAAAGTGGCTAGCTTACAAGCTAAAGTTAAAACACTGCAGTCGAGAAATAATACAATGGAGGAGAAGCTAGTAGATTTAGAAACAAGATCTTGAGTGAATAATCTACAACTAGTAGGATTACACGAGGGCATCGAAGGAGAAAATTCCTGTCAGTTTTTAGAAAAACAGATTCTGGAATATTTGAATCTCAAGTCTCTGCAGCTGCCCCTTACAATTGAAAGAGTACACCAGTTTGGACTGAGGAGGGACAGCAAAGCGCCACCCAGAACCCTGATAATTAAGTTTCTCAACCACAAGGATAAGCAGGCAGTTGTAGCTGCTGCGTGGACTAAAAAGACATTCAGTACAAAGACCAGCAAGTGAGATTCTACTCAGACTTGGCTGCAGGAGTACACCAACTCAGAAAACAATTTGATCCTATTTGCCAGGAGCTCCGCATCTTGGGATACGACACGGAGTGATTCAACCAGCAAGACTGTTGGTGACTCATGAAGAACAAACCTATACCTTCAAAACCGCAGATGAGGCACAGGGGTCCATCAAGAAGATCCAGAAGGACTGTGGTGGGACTTATTTTGGACTATAAGAGGGTAACGTTGGAGTATGTGAAAATGAAGAAGCAGGCTATAAGATTTAAAACACTAAGAACAAAATGAGTATAAAAGAGCCTACCTTTTCTGTTAAAAACCGGTATATGCTCTGATTATATGGCAGGCTATTCTTAGACATATGTCAAGTGACATAAAGGCAGAGAAGTTTAATATAATATCACGCACATTACATAATAGGTTTAAACAGATCCTAAAAGATGATCAAAGTATTAAAATACTTATAAAGACACAAAGGCCAAATGATGCAAAACTAAATATGTAGTATCTATTGGTGAATCTAGGTTGAGAATGTAAAATCTACCGTGGTCTGTTCCTAACGTCGATCAGACTGAATGAAAACCATGTCAAACAGAGCAGGCAGGTATACAGTGCTCAACAAATTTATTAGACCACCCTAACCCTAACCAAAGTAAGGTTTATGCCACAGCTACCCTAAATTAACAGCATTGGTAATAACCAAAATCACTTTTTATTAACCACTGCAATGGTTAATACACCAATATGTAGAAGCTCTTTAACCCAAATGATATTTTTAATGCTAAAATGTCATTATTATTGTTATCCAAAAATTTTCAAATTTACTGATTTACAAAAAAACTGAAAAAATAGTAAAGCACATTAATATTTCTTGACTAATATGTCAAGTTATAGTTATTTACTTGCATTCCTGAACAGAAAAATGAGTTTTAGGGCTCTACTTTCATGGCACAGCGCAAGGTGGCGCAGGGTGGCAGAGAATGGCGCACCCTGCGCAGTGGTAATTTCGTCCGGCGCACCACCGTGCGCAGCCAGTTTGGCAATTTGGTAGACCAGGCTGCGTCAAGATGGGTGTGGCGGCGCACCAGGGGGAGGTGTCTACAGATTCAGCTTGGCGCAGTGACAATTTCTTGCCAAAACACTGTGCAGAAGGTGTGCTGAAAGCCCGCCAGCTCCAACCTGGTCTATTCTCGGCGCAGGCGAAGTGCGCCCGGTGTAGTGGTAATTTGGCTGACAGGCGCGCAGTGTGCACACGTTACCAAAACCTCACTGGCAGGTTTCCAGAGTGTCAGGCACATTTCAATGCAATAAACAATCACAGCAACCACTATTTAATGTAACCGTCTGAACCAGCATATACATTTGTATCTATATAAATTGCCCCGTCACATCTGATGTCAGATCAAAGATGTTTGTCATGCGTAATTGAAACTCAACCTGATGGCAGCTGGGAGTGATAAAAACTAGCAAGTTCACATCTCTCAGCCAACCACAAACAACCACGACATCCGATACGGAGTATATATTCGGCTTCTGTCATCTCATGAAATTCAATTGCTGAATAAATGTAAGTCAGTCAGTGTCTTAAGGATTTACCTGTGATTGCCCATATTTCTCTGTTTTAATCTTTATTCTTAACATGATCTAAAAAGATGGAGTACATTATTGCAAGAAGGATGAGGAGGAGATACCGGGTGAGAATATATCACCAAAGGTTCTCCTATTTGGTGATGACAGAGCAGGAATGCAGGTGGATCACAAGCATGATGCCTGGATTAGCCTGCTGCTGTGTTTAATGTAATTGTCACTTAATTTTGTACTCCTATTCATGACACAGGAACAGATTACATCTGTCCCGCAAGGTGGTCCACATGGTGACGCGCATTGTGGCCTCTGATGCACAGCCTGGTGGCCACTGTGTGCCTTCTTTGCTCTGACAGCTTTTTTTTTGGCCCTTCTCCTTACATCATTGAACTGTTTTTTACATTGGGCAACAGTTCTCAGAATATCTGGGCAAACTTGATTGACAATATCAGTAACTTCCTCCCAGGCAGTTTTTGCATCATCAGCCCGTGGAGGTCTGTTAGTATTACCATATATTCTGGTACTGCGAGCTTGGACCTCCTGGACCAGCACATCAGTTTCCTCCTGGGAGAAGTTTGGCTGCCTGGAGCTAGTGCTGCTGTCTTCGTCCATGGTGGTGGCGAGGTGAAATTGGCACTGCGCCTTGCCCGCAGCGCATTTAAAGGCGAGGAGAGGCGTTCATTTGATTGGTGAAGATTACACTCGGCTGTGTTAAACCCACTCACGCCTTCTATCCTCCCTCTTTGCCACTTGCGCCGGTGGGAGGGATGGAGGCATGGGTGCGACGCGCCGGACTGCGCCGTGCACGAAAATTGCAAAATGCCCTTGACACACCCCGTTGGCGCGGCATAGGCGCGGCGCAGGGCAGGTGCGCCACCCCTGCGCCTGGTCTACGAAAATAGAGCCCTTAGTGGTTGAATGTTATGCTTGATTAATTTCTGACTTCTCAGAGAAGCCCAGTGAGCTGGCTCAAATTTGGGTGAGTTCAGTTTGAAATCCCTCATTCCTGTTCAAAATGGTAAAACTTGGAGAGCTCACTGAAAATGAAAGCGTTCGCATTTAAAGCACTCCATGATGCTGGATGGTCTTTGAGACAAATATGACAGGTGGTATAATAAATTTGTTAAGCACTGTACGTCTGTGAAAGTAACGATGGATCAGGAGACTGTCAGACTGATTTTGTTATAACGTTGGGCCTTTTGGCTCTGGCAAACTTTCTGCAGTTTTCAATGCCTGCTTATGATCAGCACTCTGCCTGGTATTAGCCGTTGGCTCGGTCCTAATGCCCGCAGCTGAGGCTAGTGGCTGCTGCCGCTTCGTTTTAACGTCGTAAGGATGATGACTCTTAAGTGACTTAAAAGATCCGTCGAGGACTTCTATCTACTCTTTGGGGCCTTTGCAGGGCAAATTCTACACACATGGTTGCATTATCCTCCCTGTAAATAATGAATAACACTACCATGTTGTTAGCATTTTAGCACAGAGGTTGCTTCCTCTTCTTCTCTGGTGCTTAACAGTGGGTCATGTACTGCGGCGCCATCTGCTGTTTCAGAATGTGTAGTCTTGCGAGAAAGAAACCAAACACCTTTTATTATTGGTGGATTTTATCGGTTAATATTTTATTATCAGGATAATAAAAATATGTAAAATATACGCTATTTCAGCCAATAATTTATTTGTACCGATAATTATCGTGCCTCCCTATTAAAAAGATAAGAAGAAGGTGGCAAGGTGATGTATTTACAGCATCATTTTCTTCTCAAGCTACAGGAGTTATGACTCTAAATTATAAAACTGTTTCATTTCATGATAGAAAGGTACTTAAAAAACAAAATAGGAGATATTTAATAATTCAAGGTTCTCTTTTGGTAGAAAATTTAATTTTAGTTAATCTATACATGCCCAATGTCGACAATCCCAAGTTTTATGAAAACTTACTTTTAACTCTTTCAACTCTAGCAGGGGGTTATGTAATAGCAGGAGACTTTAATTGTGTGTTAAACCCCAGCACTGACCCATGTACACAACAAGACCAATCACATAACAGGTGTAGGATAGTTATTAACCATTTAATGAAAGAATTAAATCTTTTATGTACATGGAGAGGACTGAACATGTAAAATCTTTTTCTTGTTATTCCAATGCCTATCAATCATACTCTTGAATTGATTATTTTTTAATTTCCTCAGAACTAAGGTTCAAAATCCATAAATGTTTTATACTATTGCAATGTCAGATCATGCCCTGTGTTGTTTAGTATATGTGAATCAAAATTGACAAAAGACCCTCCTAGATGGCATCTCAAACATAAATGGCTTAAAAATGTAGAATTTGTGAAATACATAGGAAAACAGATAATTTAGTTTTTTCAAATTAATACTACACAGATTTCAGCAGGTTCAAATGGGTAGCATATAAATCATTTCTGAGAGGGCATATAATTAGTTTTACAAGTTTAAAATCAAAACTAGCATGTGAGGAGAGGCTTAACTTGGAATCTAAAATAATAATTCTCCAAGACAAAGTCTATGAGAAAAGTAACACACAAATGTAGAAAAAATTACTGATTTTGACAGTTGAGAATGAAAAATTATCTGCTTCTAGAGTGGCTGCTAGCCTTTTGGGATTAAACCAGGCATTTTATGAACAAGGTGACAAGTCAGACAAATTATTAGTATGGCAGATAAAACAGAAACAAGATTACCAATTACTTCCGTCTACATGTTATTGTAGACCCCACAGAAATAAACAATGTTTTTCAAAGTTACTACCAAGAACTATATGATGCTAAAAGCAAACAAAACTCGCAACATCTGAATAACCTTTTTAGTAAATTATCAATACCATGTATCTCAAATGAGCACAAAGAGGACTTAGAGCTAGAAATTACACAAGAAGAAACTTGTTATGCTATTGATAGTATGAAATCAGGAAGGAGAGCAGGACCAGGTGGTCTCCCAGTTGACCTGTATAAAAAGTTTCAAAATAAATGACATACCATTGTTAGAATACATACATACATAGAGGCTTATCAAAATGATAATCTTCAACCATCTATTAATAATGCTTTCATTTTTTTACTCCCAAAACCAGGAAAACCTTCCAATCAATGTGAGAATTGGAGACCTACCAGTCTGCTAAACTCTGACCTGATGATAATGTGTAAAATCTTAGCAAGACACTTAAAAAAAATTCTGCCAATTATTATTAACAAAGATCTAAATGGATTCGTAATAGCTAGAAAAGGCTTTAATAATGGTAGGAAGAGTTTTGAATATTTTATATGCTAAAAGAGAAACTTCAGATACAGCCCTTTTATTATTAGATGCCGAAAAGGCTTTTGATAGGGTCAAGTGGCTTTATTTTTATGAGGTTCTGGCAAAATTTGGCTTTGGGAATAACTTCATTAAATGGTTTCAGGTAATGTATAAAAATGCTACAGCAGAAGTTATGACTAATGGGAATATTTCTGGGAATATTTCTAAACCAATAAAAATTAGTAAGGGCTGCTGTCAGGGATGTCCACTGGCACCTTTGGTATTCACATTGGCAATTGAACCTTTCACTGTAAGTATACTCACCAGCATTTCTGTGGAATAACAGTCGCACAGACAGAACATAGAATATCTTTGTTTGCTGATGATGTCATTTTTTAATGACAAATTTAAATCAGACAATTCCAGTGTTGCTACAGCTTATGGAAACATATGGTGGTATTTCAGGATACAAAGTAAACAATACAAGTCCTTCATACTATTATTCAATGCAAATGAAAGAAGTTATCCTCTCAGAGGTAATTCAATTTAATGTTGTAGAACAGTTTAAGTACCTGGGAGTCCAAATCGTGCCAAAGTTAGAGTATGTTGTTAAGGATAATTATGAACCCTTAACTAAAAGTTAGCGAGTCTATAGGAAGATGGATGTCACTCCCTGTATCTCTTATTGGGAGAATTAATATTCTAAAGATGTACGTAGTTCCAAAGTTTCTCTAAATGTTCCAAAAGATTCCTCTGCCACCACCCTCAGATTTGTTTTCAAAAATTTAATTATTTCTAAAATGTATATGGAACAACAGAACGGCAAGACTTAGTTTAACTTTAATATACTTGCCATTGATTGAGGGGGCTTAGAATGTCCAAATCTTGCGTGGTACTGTTGGGCAGTACAGCTGTGATCAATGATCCTCCACATTGGACTAAAATCTCAGAACTTTAATTTACCACTTCCAACATACATATATTCAAATACAGTCAAAAAACTACAGAAACAAACTGAAAATCCTACTGTCAACATATGATTAAGATATGGTAGGATTTGAAAAAATATTTAAAACTAGAAAAACACTCAGAGAGCGCAGACCTCCGCCATCAGCCCTATCTCCCAATAGTGAAGAATCCTTTAAAAACATTCCTGGATCCAGACGGTGATCCGGAGGATCACTCCCAAAATCGAATTTGCGGATTACTCCCTCCCCAGTGGGGTGGAGACATGATGAGGCAAAGCACTGGCTTCGCTACGTGTGGAAGTCATGGAAGAGGGTGAATATTTCTCTGTTCCTGCCAGCATTGTGAGTATTCTCGCCACAATTCGCTGTCTTTCTCTGTTACACGCTGACTCATGTCCTCGACCAGGCGTGTGTCTTTAAAACCCTACAAACTCCAAGACTTTCAATAAGTTACTCATGTCTGCCATCTCCTGGTGTAAAGTGGTAACAGTGCAGACCTCTGCCATTAGTCCTATCTCCCAATAGTACAGAATCCTTTAAAAAATTCCTGGATCCAGAAATCCAGATCAGTCCCAAAATCTAATCAGTTCTTTCTTATACCATTTCTGACATTTCCTGAAAATGTCATCAAAATCCGTCCATGACTTTTTGAGTTATGTTGCTAACAAACAAACAAACAAACCCACCCGATCACATAACCCCCTTGGCGGGGGGAACTGTACTGTCACCATACAATCCAATATGGGGTAATCAGTTCTTTATTCCAGGAAGAACAAATGCTACATTTAAATTGTGGAAGCCTGAGAGACTTAAAATGGTTAAAGTCATTCAACAGACTCAAGTCCAATTATGTCATTTGAGGAACTGATGTCTAAATACAACATAAATAGAAAACATTTCTTCAAATACCTGCTTAGAAATTTTGTAAACCAAAACAATTCTCTTACCAAACCCGCACTTTCAACAATAGAAAAAAACAATAACGAAGGACTGTTTGAAAAAGGGTATCATATCTGAACTGGAGAAGTTGCATTTCCTTGCAGCAAATGTGTTGAAATGCTGAGGCTGAAGGCAGAAAATGAGAAAATGTGAAATAAAATTGCTAAAAGCAGTGAAACAAAGCTGAAAATAAGAAGGTATAATTAATGGTTGAAACTGTTGAACTTGTGAAGAGCCATGGTGATGGAGCATCAAGTAGCCTTAAATGGCATTCAATTGCTGAAAAAGCATAAACATAGCTTAAAACAGCATGAAAATAGCTGAAAGATAGCATAAAAATAGCAATAAATAGCATCAAAGCTGAAGAGCATAGTTTCTGATTTGTGGAAAATGTAAAGAATTACTGATAAGCACATTGTTATTTTATCATGTGAAGATGATAGCTTTAAAATTGCTTAATTAAAGCCACATGTATGTTATAGTTATGGAGAATGTTAAAGCATGACTTTAGCTGTTCTCAATTCAAAGTTCACAAGTTCGAACTTGCATTCTCTAGAAGTTCGGACTTGGCAAGTTCGTTCCAGAGTTCAGATTTAAGGGGTACGGGAGTCCGCTGAATGATCCTACTACTATTGGAACAGCTGCAGACTTTGCTAGTGTCCCCTTCTACGTACCTACACGTCACATCCGGTTGTCCCGTAGCTAACGTTTCCAAAAACACAGACATCGTCCATTTAGAATTTATCAAGGATGAATTTCATCCAACTCATCCAACGTTTCTGGGTTTCAAACACAATTCTATCACAAACAAGTAATTTATTCATATTTTCAATATTCAATGGTTACTTATAATTGTGTGACTTCTCCTCCGCCATTGTTTGAGTTTCCTGCTGGACGGCGCAGATTGCATTGTGGGATTGTAACTGTGAAAAGTCTGCTCAAATTACGTTCAGCAGCAGACTTGGTAAAAGGGGCGGGGCGAGTCCACATCCGGCTACTTCGACCAAACTTGTTTCGATGTGGACTTTGAATTGGAACAGAACTTTGGCTTTGATTGATGACGTATCACAAGTCCGTAAGTCCAGAGGTACGCTGAAGTATGCCTATTGAGAAACAGCTGGTGTTTGTATGTGTGCAGGACTCCTAGGTTGCTATGGTAACGAATGCCTGTATGACATCACAGCTGTTAGTTTCAGTTAAAGTGGGGTCAGAAAACAGGTTTGAGAGGTCAGAACATGCACTCAAACAATGTCAGTTTACAATGTACTTGTAAAACCTAACAGAAAACCAAAGGTGCTGTGAGAATCAGCAGAAGCTGACGAATGCGGTGATATGTTTTTTTATGTCTGGGAAGCGAAATATCATGCTACAAGAGTGATCTACAAAAGTTGTGTCTTTCTGAGTCTGAAGACCAAAGTCTCAGAATCCGTAACATTGCAGCAGATGAAGGTGATTTCGCAGTTCTTGGGACAGTTTGTCCTCTCACACCAAAAACTGTGCATGATATGGCTTTGGTTCTTGGTTTGACAGTAGCAGGACAAGATTTCCCCAGTTTTGATGCCTTTTTTATGTCTGTGGAGTGAAGTTTGTGGATTTTATGGAAGTTTGTTCAGCAGATTTCCTCTGTCTCACAAGCAGGCTGCTGTGCTCTGACTGATAATGTCACGCACTCTAAAGTCTTACTTTTTTGTGTAAAACCCAAAACTTTGTGTTGCTTAAACTGTGAAATCTCAAAAACTGTAGAAGATAACTAAAAACTGAATACATGTTAAATAGCTGAAGAGTTTGTCTATGTTTTAAAGCAAAAATGAAGTCTGTAAGCGAAGTATGCAGAATCTGTAGAATCTCAAAGTTGAAGCGGTTTTAGGCAGAACTGCACACATCTTCATTTCATTTTAATGGGGCCAAAAAATATGGAAAATGTTAAATATTGCAAAAAGGAAAAGGGTTAAAAATGTGAAAAATATAAGCACACTTCTCCTGAACATGCTGAACGTGATAAAAGTTGAACCGTGAAAATCGGTCAAACTGTGGAGACTGTGAAAAGTGACAAAAAACGTATGGAAGAAAAAGAAGAAGAAGAAAGTCAAGCACAATACGTTGAAATGAGCATTTCAACATAACTTACATCTAACTCAGTAAAGAATTCAGACTATAAATTGGGGAGAGGATTTACAATCTGAAATCTCTGATGAAGATTGGAAAGTAGTTTGTGCTAATGCTCACACAAGGTCTATCAATACACGTTTAAAGTTGTTACAATTAAATGGTTATGGACTTATGTGACATCAGCTGATCTACATAAATACAACAAATATAATAGTTATCTGCATAAAATGCATAACCTGACACGCCAGATGGATGTGTTTCACACATCCATCTGGGAAAGCTTCAATAGGAAACGTTTGAGAAAAGGAGAGGATTTGAAAAAACTCGGAGTGTGATTGGATGAACGTTCTGTCTGTCACATCTCTACGGGCCAATAAAAGCAACAAAACACATTATGTAGCTGCTATCGAGCTGCGCATGCTCAGCTACTGAGGTCCAATGCAAACATGGCAACTGTAGACATGTACCATAATTTCCGGACTATAAAGCGCACCTGAATATAAGCCGCACCAGCTAAATTTAGGGAAAAACCAAATGTGTACATATACAAGCCACACTGGACTATAAGCAGCAGGTGGAACGGTGGCACGGTGGAAACACCTCGGCCGTCTGTTCTCTGTGTGTTCAGCCAATCTTCAAGAAAGTCTTCAATTTCGGGCCATCTGACTTTATTACCTCTGAAAGCTTTTTTGTCTTTTTGCATTGAGCCAGTTCTTCACGCTGGTGTCTCCAACGTCTCACCATTGACTCACTGATGCCAAGGGTACGTACAGCAGGTCTATTTCCGTCTTTGACAGCCAGATCGACCGCCTTTAACTTAAAAGCTGCATCATATGCGTTTCTTCGTTTGTTTTCCATAATGAGGGTTTGTGCATGGAAACTTCCTTTGCACAAACTGTCTCGCTCTCGTAATGTCTGTCTTGCTCTCGTTCTGTCTCTCGTACTGCATTTGGTTCCACTTTTGCTTTTGTTGTTCGTGCGAACTGCCTGTCTCACTCTTTTCCGGCCTCCAGCATTTCCTGCTGGAGCCCGCCTCTTAATGGTGGGGGACGTGGACCGACCATAGAGCACATAGAGTTTAAAGGTGGCGGACCGTAACCTGTAAAATCCAGATTTAGAAGGTCCCCTAGTGGCTGTTAGCTGCAACTAATCTATGTAAAAATCCATAGATTAGCCGCATTGTTGTATAGGCCGCAGGGTTCAAAGCATGGGAAAAAAGTAGCGGCTTATAGTCCAGAAATTACGGTAAGTACTCGACTTTTGTTTTTGTTTAAAAGAAAACAACTCACTGCTGTTCTTTGTTCTTCTTTTAACAAAGAAATGTTGTAAAGTTCTGATAAAACTGAAGCTTTAGTAACATCCACACTGGTTTCTTCCTCCATAACTGCACCAGCTCTTGCTGCTGCTTGTTAACATCACGACTCCACTGTGCCTGAAAGTACTGCCCCTCGTCGCTGATTGGTCCTGTCACTTTCTAACCGGGCCCAGACGGTTCAGATGGGAGCTTTGCAAGATGAATTTGCCAGTGAAAAACAAGGAAACGGGAGTATCCATATGCTTTGCAAGGTTATAAAATGCATGGAAAGTAGATGAACATTATTTCACTGTATCTGGCAATGTAGGAAAATTAAGATTTTCTGGGAAGAGGTGTTATAATGAAGAGGATCATTTCAGAAACAATCATTCTTGATCTAAAGCTTTTTTTGTTGGGGTTATATCAGGAGAAACACAAATATAGCAAAAATGAACAAGTATTTGTTAATTTTGGTTTACTTTGTGTCAAAAATGTATTTCCTTGTTCTGAAAAAACATTCATAGACCAGGTATTGCTCAGTTCGTAAACCAGATGTTGTCATACCTTCCTTTGGAAGAACTATCTTACATATTACATTATTAAAGACGAAACAGTGTACATGGAGACCTTTTAACTAGGTTTTTTGAACTTTTCAACCTTTAAACCTTAAGACCTTTAAATATGTCAAGAGTCTAAATTGGACAGAGTGTCAAGAAAATGACTGGGTGATGTGGACAATGCAGATTCTGAACCTGTATAAATTTATCTGAACTTTTTACACCTACAACTTTAATACTGAACAGTTGTGACAGATGTGTTCTGTTTGTTGTACAGATTACCGGTTTATGTGATAAGAGAATTGAATTTCTTTTTTTTTTGTGTGTGTGTGTTTACTTTTGTTGTTGTTTGCTTTGGTAATTAAAACTGTACCTTTGTATCTCAACAAATATGATGCAAATGTAAAAGTTGTATCTTATGGTGTTAAAAGTTTAATATAAAATATTGATGGAAAAGAAAAGACAGCCTAATCACATAAAAGCAAGTCTATAAAAATGAGTTTTAAGAAGTGATTTAGGAGATATCACTGATTCTGCACGCCTTATCTCCTCGGGCAGGTCGTTCCAAAGTCGAGGCACCCTGACAGAGAAGGCCCTGTCACCTTTAGTTTTAAGCCTCGACTTTGGAACAACCAGGAAGCCCCCACCTCAGGATCCAAGGCTGCAGGCTGGCTCATAGGGGGTTAAAAGTTCTGTTAAGTATCTTGGAGCCAGGCCCATAAGTGCTTTAAAATTGATGAGTAGTATCTTACAATCAATTCTAAAACTTATAGGTTAAGTTTAAGGATGCTGAAATGGGTGTGATGTGATGCCGTCTGTTAAAAAAAACAAACAAAAGACAATAGGAATACTGAAACGTTAAATACGTTTCATTGAGGTTGTGAGAAACAAAGACAGGTAGATAAGAGGCTGTAGCTTATAATTTAGTAACAGTCCAGATTTCTGCTGAATAAAGTGAACATTTGTTTCTTGATTTACACCAGTGATATTAAACTACAAAGAGAGTGTCAAAAACAGATGTTTAAATCTGTTCCCAATTTAAACGTAATGCAGTCATCTGTTGTTTTCACAGATAATTTAAAAGCTTTATTGTATACATCTAAAGACACTTACACCATGATGACAGAATTTTAGGGAGAACAGGGGAGGGAGGTGATAACATTCTGAAGATTTGCCTGAGTGAGAATTAGAAATGTTCATGAAACTTAATGTTATTATTTTCAATATATTTTCAAAATAAACAGTTCATTAACAGTGTTTCATTATTTGTATAGAATATATACCCACTGAAGAAGAAAAAAAAAAAAAGCAAGATTTGTGTTTTTGTCAGTTATAGTGCTTCAAAGAAAGACACCTGGTTTAGGCAAAAAACTGACATAAGCAGACCAGTAAAAATCATCCAAAGACATTACAGGATATCGTTAGCCTAATCACGCATTAAAAAAAAAAAAACACTCTCTTCTCTTTATGGCTGAAGTAGCGCAAGTGCTGTGTTGGAAAAACAAGTAGGGAAAGTCAGCTGCTGCATGTCTCCTTTGAAACACTGATTTTTGCCATGTCACCTTAGATGTGTAATTAAAGTATAAGCTGTCCGAACTAGATGTGGTTCAAGCAGGACTGCTTGTCTCTTTATACCCCCAACCCACTCACTGTTTTTATGAGGCTGCTCATCATAATAGCATCCTCTGAAATAAAACTTTGCTTGAACTCTAACCTCTCCATTTAGTCAAATCAAGGTTGCAGTAAAAAATGTAAATTTATCACTACAACATCATATGCCACAGATATAACCTAATTTAAATCTCATAATGTACAAATAAAATACAAATGAACTATATGCCACAAATGAACATATATGCTATTAATAGGCCCCTGTTGTAAGGATAAAGGACAGACATATCTGTTCAAGTCCCCGTGTTTAAGAGAGTTCCAGTAAAAAAAAATCACGATTATAAAGTAGGGGTGTGAATCTCTCCTTCTCAAGACGATTCAATTTGAATCTCGATTCACAGACTACAATTAGATTCACTGGCGATTCATTAAAATACAGAATGATTCAGTCCAATCCGATTCGGTTCGGTCTGATTTGATCTGGTACAATCTGATTATAGAATAAAAATAACTTCTTGCCTTAACAAAAATTTGCCAAAAAGTGGAAAACAAGATAATTTCATAATAATCTAAGTTTATTTGATCTTATTTATAAAACAGACTAAATGCCAGGCTTCCTGTGCTTACATTCTGAAATTATGTTTAAGAAAGTTGTAATCACACCCAGGTGTCCAGGTGTCTTACTTTGACATTAAATCGGGAGATAAATATTAAAATGATTTTTTTCTGGTACATGTTCATCCTTCTGTGCTTGTAACTTCCTTAGCATTATTAATCCCAATAACAGTACAAACTAAATATCACATTTTCCCAAGAAGCACAAATTAAAACAAATTTAAAGTCACTAGGAGTGCTAGTACAGGAGAACAAGGGGTTAAAATAATATTGAAAACAGTCAAATTAAAACAGCTTTCTATGCATGTTTTTCCTTTCATAATTCCTCTTAATGTGAGTATTCAGTCTACATGTCGCAAAAACATCATTATTTCCTTTCTATGTGTATCTATGTGTATCTGACTGTTCTTGAACAGCTGATCTCCAGCTCAGTGAATTCCTCTCTGTTTAATATATCAGTGGGCTCAGATGTATTGATTATGTCACCAAATCAATCACTCCCAACAACACGTTACGGTTGTAAACCCTGTGAATGAAGGGGCTGTTGTTACGGTGATAACTGAAGACTTATCCGAGTTTTAACTCAGAAAAGTGTTTATGTATGGGTCTGTTTGGGCTGCGTTTAGCATTAGCATCTTAGCTAAACTTTAGCTCCACTGTCTCAACAGGTGAGATTTATGAACCTAGTTCTTAATCGCTTTTCTCCAAAGCGTACAGACAGGCAGACATTTCAGAAGTTATCCTTCCTTTATATTAAGTCCACATGACTTTTTCCTGAGGTGTAAAACTGTAACTGAAAGACATTTAGGCGAGGACCAGTGAAACATATCCAGCTACCGAGTGAGCACCTACGGCAAGTGTAACTCTCGTTTAAAGGTAAAAGGTCACCGCAGGTCGCTCGAGATTGCAGACACTGAGCCAGAGCATGGTGGAACGGGCTATGAAAAGCAGCAGAGCCTCAGTGAACTGATCTTTAATGTTAAAACTGGTCCAAAGACCATTTTGTGCCACATTTTTACCGATCCAGGGCTCCGCGGACCGATGCACTCGGACCGCTGACATCAAGATCAGTTAACCGATCCATATCGGATTATCTTTACACGATTATCTTTACACCACTATTATAAAGGGTTGCAGGAAAAAAAAGGTTGATATTGGTGCTTTAGTTATCTGAGAACAGAAGAAATAAAAAAAAATGGTACTGAAATTATGTTTTAAAATCATCATGTTTTAGCACAAATGCCCATTTTGTGTTCTTAATTTTTTAGGAAATTAAGGATCCTCAAGTTTAAGTGATTTGACATTTACCTTAAAAAATGTTACTGTAGTTAAAAGCAGGTGATTGCTCTTTTAGTTGAGATTTTTAAAAATTAAATGCCTGTCAATTTTTAAATTACAGAAACAGTTTTTTTTCTGTAACTGTTTGAAATTTGTGCATAAAATTGTTGGAAATCGATCTTAGGCCCCTATCACATTGACTCTGAATCGTATCGTGGCAGATTATGTGATATCGTTGTCCAAAATATTAATATTGTGTTGTATCGTTATGGTTGTTCTGGTGCCAGACAGGCTGGCCTCAGAAAACTGCTCATTTACTGGGATTGTCACTCACAACCATCTATACGGTTTACAGAGAATGGTCCAAATGAGAGAAGCTATCCAGTGAGCAGCAGTTGTGTAGACGTAAAAGTGGGTAAAAGTGCCTTGTTGATGTCAGAGGAGAATTGGCATACTGGCTCAAGATGACAGAAAGGCAACAGTAACTCAAATAACCACTTATTACAGCCAAGATATGCAGAATACCATGTCTGAAGGCATAACATGTGCAAAACAAATACAAGATGCCGCTCAGTAAAGATGCATTGTTACAACAAAGAAATCATTTAACAAATGCAAATTTCCTTACATTAAATTTGGTCTGGACATATATATGTCATTAATGTAAATTTGAATGAATCTTATGATTTTTTCTTCCAATGAGCTTGCAGTAACAAAAGTACAGTCTACATGCACACACCCACAAAAACAAAATCTATTCAGTTCTATAAAAAAGAAACAGTGGCATGCCACAAGGACGTTTAACAGCATGTACCAGGAGATGCTCCTGCTCAAAGTGACATCACCTCAGACAACCTCTGTCTGTATCAGCACCTGAAAGAACAGCGCATTATTATGACGACAATGACGACGATTATGATGATCTGACAGCTAGCTGAGTTTCCTTTTTAGACTAGTTCCAGATTTCCTCCATTGGTCTTTTCACTCCCAAAATGATCTGTTGCCATTTTCATTAAGTAATTACTTAAGTAATTACCTTTGTAAGAAACTCTGTAAGGTGCCCTTTACAAAAGAGTTAAACCTCCAAAATGACAACAAAATAAGATGAGATAGTAAAGATACGCTAACATAACATTAATAATGACCACAACAGGGGAAAATGACTCTTGACAACATGTTTATACCCTGATGTTTATACCTTGATGATGATATCTTATAAATTATGCCACTTTGTACAGTTGGTCCTGTTTCTGTTTTTCTTTAAAACACAAGCATTTTGAAAAGAGAATGACAAACAGAGCTACTTCTTCTTTGGTATATATAAGGCTTGCTGGTATGGGTGTAGAGCATTTACTGTGTTACAGATTTTAATAGGTAGTGACAAAGTGGCTTGTATAAGAACCTAGGCGTCATGACAATTGTAAAGACCTGGATGATTTGGACATCTATGTTTCATTCATGTAAATATTAATGAATCCGATGAGTTTTACTTCTAATTAGCTTGAAGCAACAAAAGCACAGACAGACACACATACACACCCACACTCACGAAAACAAAATCTATTTAGTTCTCTAAAACAGAAACACTGACAAGCAAAGAGAATATATGTTAACCAAATGTGTGCACACTTACCTTGCTGCACTGCCTAGTTCCTTTTTAATGTCTATGAAAGTTGTTTGTGTGCCTGTATTGAAGGAATGCAGAGAAACTTCCGAGACTGTAGGGTGTGGAGATGTTGGGTTTACATGCAGACTCCTCCTTCCTCCTTCCTGCCTGCTCTCTGCTGCAGGCACCCCAGGGTCCTACTGCTCCTCTAGTCTATTGTGTATGTGTACAGTGCAGGGTAGGAAATTAACTTTCCTGGATACCTGCCACCGTGATCGGTCGATTGAAAAACCTACAAGCCACTCACTTTTTCTAACAAACAGCATAATGTAATGACATGTAATTCAGTAATCAAGGTGTAAATTATTCAAGTTATAGTCTATCTCCACTGCATTTTCCTGCATTATGTGTCAGACTTGCCAGAATTAGATATTTTGTGTGCAACCTCACACCTTATTTTACTATCTTGGACTTAACAACAGTTTCTGCTGTTTACCACCACAAAATCATTCTTCTACATTGCTTTTACTTAACTGCCCTAGTGGCTGGTAGTTTAAGCAAATTCACCTGACAATGCCCCAAATACCCACATTTGGCTGGTGATGGGTGCTAATTTCCCAACCTGGTACAGTGTATATGTGAGTGGATTGGGGGGGGGGGGGGGGTGTCATTTATATCCCCACTATTCCACAGAGTAATAACTGAAAAAAAGCATTCAAGACTACCTCCACAATTTCACTCCTCCTCAAACTAAGGAGTGAAAAATGAGGATGTGATCCAGTCTCCCCTGATGATGGCAAGGAGAGCAATAATGGTGAAATGGATTAATAGATGACCCTCCAACTGTTACTATGTCTCTGATCTCAGAGGTTGTTACCTTGGTTAAAGCTTGGACACTATGTTGATGGAAGGACTCATCTTTTTCTGCAGAAATGGAAGAAGCCACTGGAACGGTTGGGACTTGACTATAATTTGGAGCTTGATAAATGATTTAGTGGACAACTACAGCATTTTTGGATTTTGAATAATGGACATGAGAGTGTCTGAACCCCACAATTTTGGTTTCTTTGCAAGTACAGTGTCTTGTCTGATTTTCTTATCTATGTATCAAAAAGTCTTAGTTTAAGTATTATCCAGTCTTGTACCTTTGTTGTTTGTTTGTGTGTTTAAGCTGTTTGGTTAAAAAAAATCAATAAACAGAATTTACAAAAATAAATAAATAAAAAATAATCACAAAAACATTCGCTCACAGAATAGAAAAAAATCATCCCATAATCCACCCTGATCAGACCTCTTTCATCAAAGGCAGATATTCAGCCACAAACACAACATACACCATCCATCATCATCACACTTAATGCAGAAAAAGCATTTGATAAAGTTAACTTGTCATTTCTCATCTCCACAATGCAAAAGTTTGGCTTTGGGGAACCATTTATTGGTTGGATCAAATTTTTTTACACTGCACCTTCAGCCACTGTTATCACAAATGGACTAACCTAACAACTATTCACACTGCACAGGGGGTCTAGGCAAGGATGCCCACTCTCTCCCTCACTATTCACCATCTTCATAGAACCTTTAGCTGTAGCCATCCATCAGAACACGAACATCCATGGAATCAAACCACCATCATAAAATCAGTTTATATGCCAAAGACATACTACTCTTTTTACAGAAGCCATATTTTATCACTACAGGAAAAAATTAAAACCATAGAAACATACTCAAAGATTTCCTACTCCATAAACTGCCACAATTCTTCAATCCCTCCGCTTCATAGTAACAGCTGGGATGTGGCAGCCCACACACCACCCATTCCCATCACATATTTAGGTATTCACATTTCCTCCAGGTCGTTCACTCTCAATTACACCCCATTACTCAAAACAATAACTGACATTCTTCTCCGTTAGATTAACTTACCACTTTCATTAATTTGCAGAAAAGCATCAATAAAAATGACAATATTACTAAAATAAATGATCGCTTAACTATGATTCCATCCCATCCCACTTCTTCATGGTTGAAATCTCTAGACTCTGTCATCAATAAATACTATTGGAAAAACAAAACACCCAGAATCAAATTAACAAGCACAAGAACTGTCACAGCTCTGGCTGCCTCCTGTTTTTCTGCCTCTTTTGTGTCCCCTCCCCCAGTCTACCTCTGAGTGTTTGTGTGCCACACCCTCAAACTACCTGCAATCAGGCACCTGGCTGTATCACCTGGATCACTCATCTGCCTCAGTATAAGAAGCCTGGTTTCAGCTCTACTCATCGCCAGATTATTACATCTAATCCATGGTATCGTTTGTCGGCTGCTCTGTGCAATTTCAGTCCAAAGTATCTTCTGCTTGAGTATTCTTTACCAGTGTTTCCAAAAGCCTTTTTCTCTGTGTTCAGATTCTGCTAATTTAGCCATTGAAACAACTCCTCCAGTAACCTGGGTACGGAAAGAAGACAGGACCAGAATTCACCCGTCTCCTCAGATACTCAAACCAACCAGCCAGCCTACAACTCTGCAAACAATAAATCTCCTTCAAACTGTTCACCTCGTCTGTCTGCCTCTGGGTCCGACAACATACTTCCACACCAAACAAGAAGGACTTTCAGCACCAAATTTTCATCAATACTTCATAGCAACTCAACTACAGTACATATTTAAATGGATCCACCCCAACAGTCAGACATTTTCTGGTTAGACATTGAACAGACAGCATGTAACAACATTTCCATCTCAGATCTACCATTCATCAGCCCATCTATCAAACACCCCTGTTTTAAAACATTAACAATATCATCAGCTTTGCCAGCCAGGTGGGGTTTCCTCAAAATCACAAACTCTTCTCTAGCACCATGTAAACTCATCCCCATCTGGAACAACCCTGACTTTTTCAGCAACAACAAAAAAAAAAAAAAAAAGAAAACACTTCACCTCCGCTCATGGTCAGACAAAGGCATCATACACTCACAGCATATCTTTCAAAACAATAAACTGGTTTTATTTTCCCCTAACAGCCCTGACTATCGCCAAGAAAACCATACTCATCAACTGGAAATTCAAGAAAAATACAAACACCACCCACTGGAACATTTAATCCTAGAACACATCTCCCTGGAAAACTCATCCACCACCACTCAACTCTCAGCAGCAGAACCCCTCTCTGTTTCGTCCCCTCTCCTTAACTTTCTGAAATATCAAAATATCAGTTCTTACTGTCAATTCAGTCACATCAACCTCACAGATTGATTGTTGTAATCAATATTAAGGACATTATCATTGTTAATATTATTATTATTAATAGTGTATTTACTATTATGATAATTATTAGTGTTATTATTACTGTCCTGAGAATCATAAGTATGATACTTTTTCACTTGCCTGAGAACCAATTCCCCCACAACACACACACACACACACACCCACACACACAAAAGAGAAATTTCTTATTAATGTATCTACAATTGTGAAGTAAAAGAGACACTCAAAAACATGACCAGTGTTTAAAATATGAACACTAACTGCCCCAGATTTAAATGATGGAATTATTATGATTATTTACATAATAATCAATACTAATCATAACCACTAATAGTAATCACCATTGCCATTTTTTTCTGTTATACTCATCACCCCACTTTAAGCCCTCAGTCACCTCTACTACCTCCTCTATAGTAAGTGCAATATCTAGCCATGATTATTGGTATAGCCATGATTATTGTTGTATACAGTTCACGGATTATTACTGCTGCTGCAACAGCTTTCACTCACTCCATCCCATGCATTTAATAACTTACACCACAACTGCTATTACTTTTTTCCCTTCTCATAACTAACTGTAATTATAATTAACTATTGATTGGTGCTGTTACTCAATTAAAACAAATTAGTCAAGTTAATTACATCACTACCCTGTGATTAATCATGACTAATCACAGCATTTTCATATTTTTACTATATTTTTAGGTTTTTAGTAGTGCTATCAAACGATTAAAATTTTAAATCAGATTAATCATAGGGTTGCTGTGGATTAATTTCGATTAATCATCATTAAATTTCATTCATTTTAATCTACTGTATATTAATCATGTTTCATTTTGCTTAAGCAAACAAACTCAAGAAAGAAGGGAATATACAGTGCTTAACAAATTTATTAGACCACCTGTCATATTTGACTCAAAGACCATCAGGCCATCAGCTGGCTCACTGGGCTTCTCTGAGAAGTCAGAGGTTAATCAAGCATAACATTCAACCACTAAAACTCATTTTTCTGTTCAGGAATGCAAGTAAATAACTATAATTTGACATATTCATCAAGAAATATTGGAAAATGGAAAATTCATGGATAACAATAATAATTATATTTTAGCATTAAAAATACCATTTTGGGTTAAAGAGCTTCTACATATTGGTGTATTAACCATTGCAGAAACATAAAAAATGATTTTGGTAATTACAAATGCTGTTAATTTAGGGCAGCTGTGGCATAAACCTTACTTTGGGTGGTGGTCTAATAAATTTGTTAAGCACTATACATGCTATATATGCTATTCAGTAACAAATTCAACTGGGCCAGATTTTTTAATAAAGAAATGCAGCCGAGCCAGACATGTTTGGCACCCAGTAAGCAGCTGGTAATGTCAAATTTCGTAACAATACATGTCAATTTGATGAAAAATATTCACATGCTAGCAGAATCCCCAACGAACGTCTGCTTCGCGTTAATGTGGTATTTTAAGCTGGAAGTGCTTCGGTGAAAAGAAAACTCCTTCGAGCAGAATGTGTATAATACTTAATGTTGGTCGACTGTTCTATCTTGTTTTTTTTTTGCACTCAAATTTCCCATCGAGAGGGCCAAACATGCTGTTTAGCATCTTCCATATTGAGTTGGGTGGCCACTACCGGATCGATGACCCATTTGCACATGCACGGCGGCATGCTCGATGGTAACCCTACTTGGACAAATTGCCCAAAATGCATTGCCAGAGACGTTTCAGGGATTTGAGTCATTCTGCGCTGTAGATGGGTTAATTGGGTTAAAATTTTTAATCAGATTACTCATGATGATGGATTAATGACCAATAATGCGTTGATTTTGACAGCCCTAGTTTTTAGATTTTTAAATGTTGTTATTGTCAAGTGTTGTGTATTTTTATTCTTTCAATTCTATGTACAGCACATTGAAAGTTCTGATCTGAGTACTTATCAGTACCATTATAGATACTGTCTAAAGTTTGGTAGAGAAACAAAATAAGGGCAAATATTTAATCAAGTGGTCTTAGCTGGGTAGCATAAAAGCTATAATTCAGTCTGTCACATCTATTGTATAACCCTCAAATATAGACACATTCACACTGTATTTATTGACTTTTCTCATCAAAAACAAAATGTTCCTATTTTTATGTGACATTCGAACACATCAAAACATAGAATACAGTCGTCTAATTTATTTACTGAGGTTACCTTAACACATCATATTTTCCATCTTTAGCGCGTGAAGTTCACTAATTAACCACAATTTTGCCAATTATAATGCAGATTTATAAACTGGATTAATATTGTCAAAAAACAGGATTTGCTACAAAGTTTTGGAGTACTTTTCAGCATTTATCTATTGTCAAATGTCAATGTGCCCAAGCGCCACAGAGCTGGTCTGTGACAAAGTCTTTGTAGAGAGAGCCGGGTCTTCACACTCTCCCTGAGCCAGTAACAATCACAGGCGGCTGTCCCTGTGACACTTCTGGTCCCACAGTGTCATGTTGTGGGCTTGGTGGAGGTGCAATTGCAGCGACAGCAGGTGGGTCCTCTGCTGTGGAGTCTGAGACATAGGTCTCAGGTGTCTGGAGTAGGTGGTGCCTGTTTCTGACATATATAGCATCTCCAGCCTTGACCTGGTAACTGTTGGGTTGTTGTGCTTTCCCTAGTACTGTTGCCAGCCTGTCGTGTCCTCTCTGTGTCTGCAGTCTCACTGTCTGCCCAGCTCGCAGTGGAGCCAGTGGCCTAGCTGATTTGTCGTAGTAGGCTTTTCCTCTCTGTCTTGCCTGTGTCAGGGCCATTTGGACCTGTGCCTCCACTTTGGGTGAGTACATGGCTTTGGTCATGGGAATGAAACGTATTGGGCCAGCCTGCAGCAATGACCTCAGAGAGACGCCGGCACACAGGATCAGCCAACGTATCACGCTTCAGTTCCTCAACCCTGTGCGAGGAGAGGATGTCCATCACCATGACCTCATACTCCTCCATTTCCTCGGCCTGGTTGGTGGAGGGCAGATGTGTGCGGGAGAGAGCATCAGCGACGTAGAGCTCCCTGCCTTTCTTATAGATGATGCTGAGGTTGTAACACTGCAGCCGGAGCATCATTCTTTGGATGCGCGCAGAGGCCATGTGTAGTGGCTTCTGTAGTATGGTGATGAGTGGCTGTTGGTCAGTCTCAACAGTCACAGCCCAGCCATATATGTAGTGATGGAGTTTTGTGCAGGCATAGACGAGGGCCAGGAGCTCTATTTCAATTTGAGAGTAGCGTGATTCAGTCTCTGTGAGGGCCCTCGAAGAAAAAGCCACCAGCCTGTAGCTTTGAAGGCAGACAGTGCCCAGACCGTGCTGTGAGACATCAGCTGACAGCACTACAGGTAGGTGCACATCAAAGTACTGCAGCACCGGGGGGCCAGCGATAAGGTCTTTGTGTTTGGTGAATGCTGCTGTGTGGAGCTCCAGCCAGCACCAGTTCACATCCTGGTGCTACAGCTCGCACAGCGGTGCCATGATCTCGCTGTAGGCTGGTATGAATTTGGCCAAGTCATGCCCCGGAACCTTTGGAGGCTGCACTTGTCCTCCGGCAGGGGGATCAGACAGACGGCAGCAGTCTTGGCAGGATTGGGTTTAACGCCCTGGTTGGTGAGCAGGTGACCGACATAAGAAACCTCCGTGACCCTGAAACGGCACTTTTCAGGGTTGAGTCTGAGATTGACAGCCTGTATTCTGTCCATGACTTGGTGGAGACATAGATCATGCTTCTCTCTCGAGCGGCCCCACACCAAGATGTCATCGATTACAATTGCACATGGCTGTCCTTTGAAAAGCTGCTCCGTGCACCTCTGGACAACCTCACTCCCCGTGGTGATGCCATAGGGCATTCGTAGGAAGGCATAGCGGCCCACAGGAGTCATGAAGGTGGTGGAGTTTTGAGGACTCCTTGCTGAGCGGCACCTGCCAGAAGCCACACTTAGCATCCAGAATGCTGAACATTTTGGCGTCTGGCATGTCAGCGATCACCTCTTCCACGGTTTTCAGCGGGTGGTGGGGTCTGAGGAGGGCTTTGTTGAGGTTGACGGGGTCTATGCATAGTCTGATGCTACCGTCTCTTTTGCTCGCAGCCACCATGGCTGAAACCCATTCAGTGGGCTCCTGAATCGGCGTGATGACTCCCAGCTTGGTCATTCTGTGCAGTTCTGCCACAATTCTGTCCTTCATGGCCAGTGGCACCCGTCTTGGAGCGCATACAGTGGGGTGCACGGTGTCATCCAGGCGCATGTGATACACCACAGGCAGCTTGCCAATGGTGCTGGTGTCAAATAGGTCCTTGTACTCTGTCAGCTCTGGCACCTCCTGCTGGACGACGGCATGCACCTCTGGTCCAAAAGTCACATAACCAAGTCTAACACTGTCCCTGAGACCCAGTAGCGGCTTGACATTTCTGTCCACAACTTGGAATCGCAGCATACTGCAACCAAAGTTCACATCTGCTGCACCAAGAGTCTGGATTATGTGACCTCCATAAGCTACAAGATTTGCTCTTTTGTTGAGATTGATGTGAGCAGTAGGATCAATGTGTTGTAGCAGGGCCCTGGATATTACGTTGCATTTGGCCCCAGTGTCAGTCTTCACAGTCAGTTGTTTGCCAGTGTGGCATGTAGACAGTTCAGCAAACCTTTCATCTTGCTCATGCACATCCACTGGCTTGTCTATGCTCTCACAGTAAAACATTTCTACAGTCTCTCAGCGAAAGACGTCAGTTGGCTCTTGTGTTGGCTGCATGTTTAGCTCACTTGTGTGTATCTGCCCCTGTGTGCAGTGTGGGGCGGAACCTGTCCTGGTCTGTTGGTGGCAAATGGTTTACCTGATCTGTAGCATCTCGAGAAGTGGTTCATTTTTCCACAAGTGTTACAGTGCTTGTTGAAAGCTGGACATCGGTTTCAATCAGGTGCGTGCTGGCCACTGCAGTTTGTGCATGGGTTGAATTGCACTGTGCACACCTCTGCTTCCTTTTTCAGTTCTCTGTTGCCCTTCTCAGATAGTTCATGTAGCATGCAGATTTCAATGGCTGAATTTAGTGTCAGCTTCTTCTCCTTCAAAAGCTGCGCACGAACAGCGTCACTGTGAATACCACAGACCAAACGGTCTCTGATCAGTTCATCATGTAGTGTGCCAAAGTCACATTTCTTGGCCATCACTTTCAACGTGGAAACATAAGACTGGATAGACTCGTGCTGTTTCTGGTCAGTTGTGTTAAATGCATGTCTATCCATAATTACGTTCTTAACTGGCAGGCATAGTTCTTCAAATTTCTTTACCAGGACGGCAGGGTCCTCGCAATCCTCATCGTCCGCAAAATCAAACGTGTCATATTTATCCAGTGCCTCTGGACCGGCAAGGTTGAGAAATGTGTAGGCTTTCCCTTTCTCACTAGCTGTTGCTAGCCCGGCATTGCTATAGATGTGCCACTCCCACTTAAACTTCTCCCAATTGTGAGCGATATTCTCATTAAAGACGAGTGGGTCAATCCGGCGGAGTCCTTGTGCAATCTTCGGTTAGGTCCGGCTCACTTCTGACATCATGTAGATGTGCATGAATGAGGAAGGCTGCAGACAGTCAATGTGTAACACACGTTAGCCTCTTTTTATTAGCCATGAACCGGTAATAACAACAACCAGTTGAATTCTGTATGCCCCAGCATTCCCTGTGCCCACTGATGTCATCGCGCTGTAGCAGTAACTATGGAGATTATCAACACAGTCTACAGTATATATGTGTTCACTGCCTTCATGTGCATTGGAACAACACAAAAAATCCGAAGAAAAAAGACAAATTGACAAAATTTTACACAAAACTCAAAAAATGGGCCAGACAAAATTGTTGGCACCCTCAACTTAATATTTAGTTGGACACCCTTGGAAAAAAAATAACTGAAACTAGTCGCTTCCTATAACCATCAGCAAGTTTCTTACACCTCTCAACTGGAATTTTGGACCACACTTCTTTTGCAAACTGCTCCAGGTCTCTCAGATTTGAAGAGTGCTTCTTGCAACAGCAGTTCTGAGATCTTCTCCATAGGTGTTCAATGGGATTCAGATCCAGACTCATTGCTGGCCACTTCAACTCTCCAGCGCTTTGTTTCCAACCATTTCTTGGTGTTTTTTGAGGTTTGTTTTGAGTCGTTGTCATGCTGGAACACCCATTACCTCTGACACAGACCCAGCTTTCTGACACTAGGCCCTACACTGCGGCCCATAATTTTTTGATAGTCTTCAGATTTCATGATTCCTTGCACACAGTCAAGGCAGCCTGTGCCAGAGGCAGCAAAACAATCCCAAAACATCTTTGAACCTCCACCATGTTTGACTGTAGATACTGTGTTCTTTTCTTTGTAGGCCTCATTCCGTTCTCTGTAAACAGTAGAATGACGTGCTTTTCCAAAAAGCTTTACCTTAGTCTCATCTGTCCACAAAATGTTCTCCCAGAAGGATTGAGGCTGACTCAGATACATTTTTGCAAACTCCAGTCTGGCTTTTTTAGGTCTCTTTGTCAGCAGTGGGGTTCTCCTCGGTCTCCTGCCATAGCGCTTCATCTCATTCAGATGACCACGTATGGTCCGAGCTGACACTTTTGCACCCTGAGTCTGCAGGACAGCCTGAATTTGTGTGGAAGCTGACTAAGGATGTTTATTCACCATTCCAACTATCCTGCGTTGCATTCTTTTGTCAATTTTTCTCTTCTATCCATGTCCAGGGAGATTAGCCACAGTTCCATGGGTTAAAAACTTCTAGAGTATATTACACACAGTGGACAAATGAATTTCTAGATCTCTGGAGATGGTCTTGAAACCTTGGGATTGTTCATATTTTTCTACAATTTTGCTTCTTAAGTCCTCAGACAATTCTGGGCTCTTCTTTCTCTTCTCCATGCTTGGTGTGACACACACAGGCACACAACACAAAGTTTGAATCAACTTTTAGACTGGCTAACTGGCTTCAGGTGTGATTTCTAGATTTCCAGCACCTGTTACTGCCACAGGTGAGTTTAAATGAGCATCACGTTTGAAATAAAATGATTTACCCACAGTTTTGAATGGGTACCGATAATGTTGTCTGGCCCATTTTTTTTGAGTTTTGTGTAAAATTATATCAATTTGGTCTTTTTTCTTCAGATTTTTTGTGTTGTTCCAATGCACATAAAGGCAATAAACACATGTATACCAAAAACATTTGTGATTGCAACAATTTCTGGGAGAAATGGTGTATTTTCTGGAAAAATTCCAGGAGTGCCAATACTTTCGTCCATGACTGTAAATGTATCACCATTTCTTCACATACCATGAAGTTCTGTTTCATTCTTTTATTTGTTGCATGTATGTCTGTTGTAACTTTTATCCTGATATTATGCTGCGCTATTGGTCAAAGCTCAGTTATTTTGTTATGTCTGTTCGAATAAATTGGATGACTATGTATTGACATACAGTCGCTGGAAAAAGTATGTGAACTCTTTGAGATTTCTTGGATTTCTGCATAAATTGGTCATCAAATGTGTTCCGATCTTCCTCTAATTCACAACAATAGACAAACACAGTCTGCTTAAACTAATACTGCACAAAAAATTATATGTTTTCATGTTTTTATTGAACAAAACATGTAAACATTCACAGTGCAGGGTGGAAAAAGTATGAGAACTCCTAGGCTAATGACTGGTTGACCCTCCTTTGGCAGCAATAACCTCAACCAAACGTTTCCTGTAGTTGCAGATCAGACCTGCACAACGGTCAGGAGGAATTCTGGACCATTCCTCTTTACAAAACTGTTTCAGTTCAGCAATATTATTCGGATGTCTGGTGTGAATCGCTCTCTTGAGGTCATGCCACAGCATCTCAATTGAGTTGAGGTCAGGACTCTGACTGGGCCACTCCAGAAGGCGTATTTTCTTCTTCTTTCTTTCTTGAAGCCATTCTGTTGTTGATTTACTTCTATGCTTTGGGTCGATGTCCTGTTGCATCACCCATCCTCTGTTGAGCTTCAGTTGGCGGACAGATGGTCTTAAGTTTTCCTGTAAAATGTCTTGATAAAATTGGGAATTAATTTTTCCATCTATGACAGCAATCCGCCCAGGCCCTGAGGCAGCAAAGCAGCCCCAAACCATGATGGCCCCTCCACCATATTTCACAGTTGGGATGAGGTTTTGATGTTGGTGTGCTGTGCCTTTTTTTCTCCGCACATAGCGTTGTGCGTTCCTTCCAAACAACTCAATTTTGGTTTCATCAATGGACAGAATATTTTGCCAGTAGTGCTGTGGAACATCCAGGTGCTCTTTTGCTCTTGTGCAGAAATGTGTTTTTTGCACAGCAGTGGCTTCCTCCGTGGTGTCCCCCCATGAATTCCATTCTTGTTTAATGTTTTACTTACTGTAGATTTGTCAACACAAATGTTAGCATGTGCCAGAGATTTCTGTAAGTCTTTAGCTGACACTCTAGGAGTCTTCTTCACCTCATTGAGCATTCTGCGCTGTGCTCTTGCAGTCATCTTTACAGGACAACCACGCCTAGGGAGAGTAGCCACAGTGCTGAACCTTCTCCATTTGTAGACTGTCTTACCGTGAACACATGAACATCAAGGCTTTTAGAGATACTTTTGTAACCCTTTCCAGCTTCATGCAAGTCAACAATTTTTGATCGTAGGTCTTCTGAGAGCTCTTTTGTGCCAGGCATGGTCCACATCAGGCAATGCTTCTTGAGAACAGCAAATTCAAAACTGGTGTGTGTTTTTTACAGGGCAGGACAACTTTAACCAACACATCCAATCTCATCACATTGACTGGACTCCAGGTTGGCTGAATCCAGGCTCCAAATAGCTCTTGGAGAAGTCCTTAGCCTAGGGGTTCACATACTTTTTCCACCCTGCACTGTGAATGTTTACATGTTTTGTTCAATAAAAACATGAAAACATATAATTTTTTGTGCGGTATTAGTTTAAGCAGACTATGTTTGTCTATTGTTGTGAATTAGAGGAAGATCGGAACACATTTGATGACCAATCTATGCAGAAATCCAAGAAATCTCAAAGAGTTCACATACTTTTTCTAGCGACTGTATTTCAAATAAAGTACCAAAAAAAAATAAATAAATAAAACAAACAAACAAAAAAACAAAAAAAAAAACCCAACAACTAAAGACTTGGTGCACTGGTGTAAAGACAGTTCATTACTGCATTTACCCACAATTTTTGTTTTATCTTAAGTAACTTTCACCAGCTTTTTAAAAAGAAAATTGCTGTTAAGCAGACCAGAGTTTGTCTCCTCACTCATCACTGCTGGCTGTGTCTGACCTGCCTCTCACCCTTTTACCCCCAGGCACGTAAACATTCGTGCTGGAGGACCATGGGAGCAAGTTATGGTCAGACTTATTCATATGATTAAATTGTTTTTTTTTTTTGTTTTTTTTTTATCACGTTAAGGTTTTGAGATTAATCACAAGTGTTAACGTGTTAATGTAATATATATACATACATACATACATACATACCAATATATACATACATATATACACTATATTGCCAAAAGTATTCGCTCACCTGCCTTGACTTGCATATGAGCTTAAGTGACATCCGATCAAGCTTTACGACTGAGTAGGAGGAGGAGTGTGTTTATGGGAATTTTTGAGCATTCTTCCAGAAGCGCATTTGTGAGGTCACACACTGATGTTGGACGAGAAGGCCTGGCTCTCAGTCTCCACTCTAATTCATCCCAAAGGTGTTCTATCAGGTTGAGGTCAGAAATCTGTGAAGACCAGTCAACTTCATCCACACCAAACTCTGTCATCCATGTCTTTATGGACCTTGCTTTGTGCACTGGTGCACAGTCACGTTGGAACAGGAAGGGGCCATCCCCAAACTGTTCCCACAAAGTTGGGAGCATGGAATTGTCCAAAATCTCTTGGCATGCTGAAGCCTTAAGAGTTCCTTTCACAGGAACTTTACACTTGGCAGATTGCAGTCAGACAAGTACCGTTCTCCTGGCAACCACCAAACCTGGACTCGTTCATCAGATTGCCAGATGGAAAAGCGCAATTTGTCACTCCAGAGAACGTGTCTCAACTGCTCTAGAGTCCAGCGATGGTGTGCTAAAGCACCACTGTATCTGATGCTTTGCATTGCACTTGGTTATACATGGCTTGGATGAAGCTGCTCAGCCATGGAAACCCATTCCATGAAGCTCTCTATGCACTGTTCTTGAGCTAATCTTGAGGTCACATTAAGTTTGGAGGTCTGTAGTGATGGACTCTGCAGAAAGTTGGTGACCTCTGCCTACTATGCGCCACAGCATCCACTGACATTGCTCTGTCATTTTACATGGCCTACCACTTTGTGGCTGAGTTGCTGTCATTCCCAATTGCTTCCACTTTGTTATAATACCACTGACAGTTGACTGTGGAATATTTAGGAGTGAGGAAATTTCACCACTGGACTTGTTGCACAGGTGGCATCCTATTACAGTACCATGCTGGAATTCACTGAGCTCCTGAGAGCGACCTTTTCTTTCACAAATGCTTGTAGAAACAGTCTGCATGCCTAGGTGCTTGATTTTAAACATGTGGCCATGGAAGCGATTGGAACACCTGCTTTCAATTATTTGGATGGGTGAGTGAATACTCTTGGCAATATGGAGTGTGTATATATACACATATAGTTTATATATATATACACAGATTTGGAGAGAGAGAATTTTCTTAATGTTTTATTTTTAACTCTTAAAAACTGTAAGAATATTCAGAAATAGATTTTGCATCAAAATTTACATTTGCAACGATCAATGTACATACACATTATGCAAGTGTGAGTTCATCTTCAACAACAGATAAGTTGATAAAATATCATTTACTATGCTCTTCCTTCATTTAAGAGGTTTAAATTAAATTTCAGTGTTATTTGTTAGAAGGCACATTTAGAGGATCTGCCAGTCAATATCAAGACCATATGTTGTCCGGTCAGATGGTTGTCCATCGTCATCCTCAGGGAATCTTCAGGGCCATATCAATGCTTTTAAAAAGTGGAGTAAACAAAATGTTTTTTATTTCATTTACTCATGAACTTAGTTCTGCTCAGTCTATATTAAGAGCCAAATTAACACTGAAAATATCTTTTTATACCTAAAAATAAATAAATAAATGTGTGCATGAGATCTTGACCCTGAAGAACCGACAGCAAGAGGTCTGACAGGCTGGCCTCATGCCTCTGTCACTCTGACATAACACAAATGTCCATCTAACTTTATACCTAAATACATTCTTATCCTTATCATTTGACCAGCAAGAAGATATCTTGTCTTGCAACTTAAAGCCTGAACAATTTGAGATTGTTTTCAAATCTTTTTCTTATAAAGCATCTTTCAATTTAGTTTTCTACATATTAGGAGTCATAAATCATGCCTGAAGAAGTTAATAAGGGAAATTTTACCAAAGACATGCAAATTCTGCATCTGATTCACATTGGTAAAACCTCACATTACATTACTTTCATTGTACAATACATTAAATGAGAGCAGTATAATTGTATCTTTGCAGCTTTTTTGCTGCTAATGAAATTGATTTTTAGATATTAAAAAAACAAAATGTTCACAGCTACTTCCAAATCAACAGGGAAAAAAATATTGGTCTTTTTTTTCTCAAAAAGCCTGCAGTCAAACATGGTCATGAGCATGACATGCCAGCTTTGCAGCTTATATCAGAATAATAGACGTGTTAAAGAAACAGACAGTGCAGAGTAAGTATAAAGAGGTTTTCCTGAGTTTTTTTTTTTTTTTAGCTGTGTGGTGGCTCTTCATCATCAGCCCTACATTCATTGACTCACACACCTTTGGTCACTTTATTAAATTCCTTCCTTTTCCATCTTTCCAATTAATCTGCCATCACTTTCTGCTCAGTTTCTCCCCCAATGAGAGTACTTGAGACTGCATGCTTATGAATGTGCCCACCAGATCTGTAGTTCCATGTGTGAAACAGGATTTTTTTTTTTTTTTTTTTTTTTTTTTTTTATGTAAATGTATGTTTTGGTTTTCTATTTATTTGTATTTAACAATCCTTTCCTTGGTACACTACCAAGGAGCTGATTACTGATTTTTATAAACTTTAAATATTATCATGTTGTCAGTACCCCTCAGGTGATTTGGCTGGTGCAGACATTAAGGAGAACAGCAGTAAGAGATGTTGATTTGATTATAAAAATTGGCAAAGAAGCCCTTGCAACTGCGCAGAATTGATAATACAGCAAGCTATAAGGCACAGGTACTAAGCAATGATGGATCATTGATTGAGAATCACAAACTTGAAGTTATTACTTTGATGTGACAGTTGTATTGAAGGGAACAAAAAAAAAAACTATTTTGAGGGTTATTAAAGGAGGACGACTTGTAGATTTGATGGTGCTTCGTAAGTACTACAGCCCTTTAAATAGGCCATTTTAAGTACTAGAATTTTTCATCTGGGATGACTGTGTTGAAGGGGTGGTCCCAGAATGTGGAGGTGATTCCAAAACCTGAAAGAGATTTATATATTAAAAAAAAAACGATTATATTGGTAACATGAGACAAAATCAGACAAACAGAAGAAAGGGGAATCGGACCTAAATGACTTGAATTTCTCCCTTTATCCACATCCCATGTATATCATATTTTTACCTGCTCTCTGGTGCTCAAAGTGATGCTTCACATGGTAGGCCTTCAAACTGTACATATAGGAGCCTTTCTTTGGCGAGCCATAGTGAAGGTAGTAATGGATCATGTCATAGACAACATAACCACACAGTCCTCCAACAAACACGGATATCCCAAGAACATCTGGGAGTGTGTTGCGTAGGATTGCATAGAAAGTTCCAACCACAAAAGATGCTAAGCCTGGAGGGAAGACCAGCCGAGAGCCATCAAATGGAGACTGTAGAAAAAACAAGTTTTTGTCATGATTAAACATGCTTCATGAGAAGTTTCCTATCTATCACCCCTAGTGAAGATGAGTTTGTACCTTGTGGTGTTGTCCATGCAGGAGAAAATGCAGCATAATGAGGTAGTAGTTGTGGGCCGGTGGTTTCATGTGAAAGACAAAGCGATGGATGCAGTACTCAATGAACGACCACAAGAACCAACCCAGCAAAAACAGCACTGGGAAAATGTACTTGTGGATCGGAATAGAGAATTCTGGAAACACACAAAGATATTGAAATACTGATGGCCAGATTAAGATACACACACCCCAACACACACACTGAGTATTGCAAATGCAAAATAAAATAAATACCACAACTACTACTACTAATAATAATAATAAACACATATAGTCTTCTTCTGCATGAGATTTCATAATGTAATGTAATGTAATGGAAATTCACATGGTGAAGTAATGTGGTGTCGGCATGCATGCCTCTGTAACTGCAGGTACTTTACCTGAAGTGAGGACTATTCTGGTAGTGCCTTTTGCCAGGGTGGTGTAGCAGTACCAACTGTAATAAAAGACAACAGGAAGCCACACCACTGGCACCCAGTACCTGGAGCAAGGAAATATACAACATAAAGGTCACACTCTTAATCTTTTCTTAAGTACATAGAGGAAATAGTTATCCTAGTGTTGATGATGTTTGGATTTACAAATGGATCCCATAGCTTGGAAAAATGCATTGGAGATGCCATTTCTTACCAGGAAGTTTTGGTGCTGGCCTCCAGAAAAGGGTTTCCGAACAGTCTGATTGGTCTGTCCACTGGCTGGTGAACCCATGTGTCATATTTCTCTCCAAGGTAACCTACCTGCCATGCCAGGGGCTTCCTCCAATCCACCAAATCCTGTAAAGTTACAACCAGTTATTGGTAATTTATATTTCATACAGAACTGACTGCTGTAAAAAAAACAGCATATAAAAAGTATAACAAAAGAGCAGGTACATAATTTTGTTTCATCCAGAAGGTGGCAGTAGAGAATTACAATTGATGGATTTCACTAAAAAGAGTTAAAAATCAAGAGTTGCTTTTCATCCTAATTTCATGAATTGTTGCAGAAAGTAATTTAGGACTTTTATTCTTATACTGATGATCAGAAAGCATATTTTGAAATAATTTTCTCTTAGTGACAGTTTTACATACTATATTGCTGGCACTGTGAAATCTGCTACTTTTCATACTACTGTAGGGTTTATAAGATGAGGACAAAATTATTAGCTCCCCAACAAAAAATGTCAGCTTTTCCCAAGTTTTTTCCGAGTGCTGTTAAAGAGAGCACGGAGCTTTATAACACAGCTTTTCCAAACATCTCAGTTTTATTTTGGATGCTTACATTATTTTACTTTGCACACAGAAACAAAACTATTTCACAAAAACCATAAACTACCAGGGTCTAAATTATAAGCCCTCTTTAGAATGGACCTTTTTAGTGAGCCATAGCACAAACCACTGTTGTTCAATTATGTGCTTTATATGTGCAGTATAAAAACTTCAGTAAGGGGTTGAGCTGTCACTCATGGCAAAAACATGAGATCAGGTTTAGACTTAAAAAAAAAATTGTTGATGCTCAAAAAGCAGGAGAAGGATCCACAAAGTTATCACAGTGTTTACAAGTGCCAAGAACTGGAGTGAGAAGTATCATCGAAAAATCCAAACAGGGCCACATAGTACAGAACAAGCCTGGCAGGGGTGGGAAGAGAGAGATTTTAAAGACCCTGGAAAGAAAACTAGTGAGAGATGTGTCTAAAGACACCAAAACAACTGCTAAGACACTAGTGAAGGACTTAGCCAAGTCAGAAATTGTAGTCTCAAAGAAGACTAGACTAGACCAGAAGACGAGAGCCCTGCACAGGAATGGACTGAGAGGTTACAGACCAAGAAAAACTCCACTTCTGCAGTAGAGACACCAAGCCAGACTGAAGTCTGACTTGGGAAACCTGGAGAAAGATTATCCATGCTGGAAGCATGTCCTTTGGTCAGGTGAGACTAAACTAGAGCTCTTTGGTGATAGAGAAATTGAAGGTGTTTGAAGTAAGAAGGGAGAGGCATTTAACCCAAAGAACACCGTCCCTACAGTGAAACACAGTTCTAGGAGTATTATGCTGTGGGGATGCTTCAGTGTGTCTGGAACTGGGAGTCTCGTGAAGGTGACAGGAATCATGAAGAAAAAAGGATGTGTGAAGATTTTGAACGAAAACCTCAAGCAGTCAGCAGGAAAACTGAGTCTGGGTCGTCGCTATGTCTTCCAACACGACAACAACCCAAAACATACATGGCTCCTGTTGAAGAACTCCCTCCAGAAAACCAAAGTGAATGTAAGACTGGCCTGCATAAATCCCTGATTTGTATCCCACTGAAAATCTGTGGGGTAAACTGAAGACCAAGGTCTTGAGAGTTTGGCAAAAGAAGAATGGGCTGAGTATCCTCAGGAGACGTGTCTAAGAAAAACAAATAGGAGACACAGCTGACTATAAGCATCAGGGGGGCTAATAATTTAGACCCTGGTAGTTTTCGTTTTTTTGTGAAATTTTTTTGTTTTAGAGATAATTCATCCTCATCTGTATTCAGGGTTAATATAACTTTATCTGTTCACAGTGTCACAACACTTGGCAATCAGATTTTTATGTCCTTTAAATGTTACTTGGTAGTAAACTGTTAACATATTTTGATGGATGGATAGAATTTTTTTTCTTGCTTTTGCTACTTTATTTAATGGTGTCAAGTACTTTGCATGGGGGGGGGGGGCTTTGTTAGTAATTTAACAAAGAGATTGGTCTAAACTGTGCTTGGTCCAAATTATGCTTGTGTGAAGGCTGAAATCTAAACACCAGTGGCTAAAGCATCTTAGATTTCTATGGGTCTAAGTATAGAAGTTAAGCTACAAGCATAAACTATGAAGATTTTATTATATTAACTCAGTTTCTGATCACAGAACTTAGAATAATAATTCTTAGTTTGTTTACTTACTAGGTACTTTAACAGAGTAAGCTATGGTAGCTGGAAGCAAGGTGGAAAAAGTTCCTATGGACCCTCCATGGTGAGACTGTCTTCAGAAAACATTGGTAATCAGGCAGGAGTAACCTTTTTGTAAACAGCATACATGCATTTCATTTGGAGAAAACTGATGCAAGAGACAGACGTCTTCTAGACAAGCAATTGCAGACTATCTTGTTTAAAACCTTTAAAGTGCACCTTTAAAGTGTATTTGGCTGTATCAGCACAACAACATGCTACTTTTTTCCAAATATTTAATGTGATTGTTTGGGATACCCAGTAGTTATGCATTTTTTTAAAAAGCAAGCATTTCTAAGAAGCCTCGACGGTGAAAGCAACAAAGTGAGGAAAAACATTAAGGTGATGAAAATGTATTTGATTTGAATGATTAAGCATCAAAAATGCAAATGAATTAAAACATTAAGTGATAACAATGTTTGCGAAGTAAATATAAAAGTGATAATCCAGTTATTAAATAATTAATTTCTATCATTTACAAAATGTAATATTTGATCCTTTGACTTTTACCATTCACAACATGTAGTGTGCATTTGTTTTGTTAGTACATGCCTGCGTGTCTAGAGGTATGTGAAACCCAGCATCAACTAACAAACAGGGGCATTTTTGGAATGAACCAGGGTGAATAACCGGTTGACAGTTCACCCTTCATTTATTCACTACAGCAAACACAACCACACACACTTGCCTTGTCAAGGTCCACAGATCTACAGCAGTTGAATAGGGCATTCTCATCGTCGTTTTTCACATTCTTGTCCACTTCTGCTGTCTGTTCACTGGCTTTCCTTCTTTCTCTCGGAGTCTGGCAAAAAATAGAAATGCAGTTGAAGATAAAAAAAAGAAATGCAGATGTGATAATTGCTGTAAGAAAAATGTATACCCTCTATATGTCCCCTTGAGTGGCAGTTATTGCATTTATTTAGTCAGGGGTGTGTGTGGGGTGTGTGTGCATGCATTCTTATTCATTCATTTATTATGGATAAATAAGAATGCATTACTAAGTTACATGCCTGCATCTTTAACTGTGGTTCATTTACTGAGGTTTTACTCGTTAATCTGCATACTCTACTCAGGGCCTTAAATCTGGTAATCAGACATTGCCCTCCTAGCATTTATGAGAGTAACACCCACTTTAAACAGGGATGCAGGGCATGTGTATGATAAAAACTTCAGTTGATAAGATATGGCAAAATGTTTGTACAGTTGGGCCTAATCCGTAGTCCCTTGGACAAGTAATAAACACAAGGCATGTTAAATTGAAACGATGGTGTAATTTTTCCTCCAGAAGAGAGGTCAGTTTCTGTCATGTCTTTTATTTATTATTAATTTTGGAGTTTCAAAAAGTAAAAGCATTACCTCGTTCTCATTTATGAATTTGCATAGAGAAGGACTGTACCTCCTTATTTGCGCTAATCAAATCATATGGAATCTCTTTATAATAATGGATTAGGTAGCAGCCAGCGTGTGGATCTATAGGATATTAATAGGTTGCTGCTCTCTCAAGGAATTCTCAAGGAATATGACATAAAATTGTGTTGTGTGTAACATTTGTTGCATGACAGTGGAGAACTGATATGAGCAGCACCAATGCTGGAGTTTCAAGTGAAATGCAAATTTTGCAATTTGTTAGAGAAACCACTGTGCCCATTTGGTGTTTCAAAACTTACCATCACAATCATTTTTAGCTGTCTTTGTTGATCACTTGTGCCATAAAAAAGGAATTTTATATCAATGGCCTGGCTTCAGCCTTGTGCATTATTCAAATTATATAAATGCAAACATAATTATGCACAAAACACGTAAGCCCTGAAATATTTGATACAACATAACCTTTAAAATTTAACACAAATAGAGGCACTCAGGATGGGAAAATTAAATAAGAGAGATAAACTTTGAAAAAAACTGAAGGAGAGGCCAAATAAACTATTTTGTACATATATATATATATATATATATATTTCTTTTTTTTTTTTTTTTTAAAAGAAGGCACTGGAATACTTGGTAAAACCGCAAAAGATTGCTGTGGATGATTGCAGAACCCTTAGTTCTGTCCTTGTTCTTGTCCTTAGTGAAGAAAACTTCCCTCACAACATCTAAGTTGTGTCTGCAGTCAGGAATAATTTGTCAAAGTCTAATAATAATATCAATATGCATAGCACCTTTAAAAACAGAGGTTTACAGAGTGCTTTGACAGTAAGCAGAATCACAAATAAGACAAAGCATCATAACACAAGCAGGAAAACACAAAAAGAAAGACAAAATCCCAACAATAGAAGAACCCATTAAAAATTCAGCCAGCATAGTAACCCAACATTATAATAACCCAGGGGTTGTAAAAACAAGGACGACATCATAAAAACACAGGAAAAAAAACTTGAATGAAAATTAAAAAGGTAAAATAAAAACCTAGAGCAAAATAAAAACCCAGAATAACCTCGACAAATCCAGGCAACATGGTAACTACATAAAAAAGACCCAAGGACAGAGATATGGGAGTTTTTTAAATATTATAAAGGGATAAAAAAAAATAGGAATCTAAACAATAAAAAATGGATAGAAACAAATTAAAATTCATCTTGATCATTGATCAAAGTACAACAATTACAAAAGTAGAGACTGTAGGTTTATAATAATAGTAATAAAAATCAATAGTGTGGATGCTTACTCAGCATCCCTACCAATAAGAAACATAATCAGTTAAAACAAGTAAAAGCAAAGCGGGCAACAGGGGCAATCAGATCAAGGCATGAAATACAAAATAAAGTAGACATAAAAGCTTTATGATAAAATGAGAAAAAGAAAAATTGGAGGCAGAAAATTAATAGAGAGCAGATTGATCAAAAGAAGGAGACAGTCAAAGACAGAAGATGACAACACATAAAAGCCAGTCTATAAATTGAATTTTAAGAAGTGATATCAAAGCTATCACTGATTCTGCATGCCTTGGGCATCTCGGTTTACTATCAAGAGACAGTTTCACAAATACAGAAGTTTTATAACAAGGTCCAGACCACTGGTAACATTCAAGAACAGGGAGGCCAGATTAGACTTTGCCGTCAGTATGTGAGTGTGGAGTGAATGGAGTGAAAGGGTGTGAATGTGCAGGAGTGACCTGCGGTGTAAAAGCACTTTGAGTAGTCACATGACAAAAAAAAAGTGCTGTACAGACTAAAGTCCATTTACCATTTACTTTACCAGAAAACATCTGAAAGCCTCCCCATTTCCGGAATGAGATTATATTGACAGATGAAACCATGATAAACTTGTACCAGAACGATTGGAACAGAAAAATATGAAGAAAGGAACAGCTTAGGATCCAAATCATACCACATTATCTGTTAAACACAGTGGAGGCAGTGTTATGGCATGGCTAAGTATGGCTGCCAATAGAACAGGCTCACTGGTGGATATTGATGATGTGACTGCTAACGGAAGTAAAGAAATAATTTCTGAAGTGTATAGTTGACCTTTGACCTTTACAAAAGAATTATGTAACGGAAGGTGCCAGCTAGGTGTTACACCTAGCATAGCTGAAGCATCTTTTAGTTACAGTGCTTCCCCTGAGAAATCAAGTCATGTAGACTTCATATGAAGCAACAATCGCTTTCATAAAGGCTGCCCATTTGTCACTTTGGTGAAAAGTACAACAGCAGCACATAAATCTCACTAAAAAGCAGCACAAATAGACCTGATCATTAAGGGTCACATATTATGCATAATACACTTTTTCAGGCTTTTCTAACAAAAATGTGCCACTGGCCTGTCCACAATCCCCCCAAGAATCTGAAAATCAGTACAAGAATGATGACCAAACAAGAATGTTCTGATACAGAGTGAGTCCAGATGACAATGTCTGAACAATATGCAGACTTTTTACATTAAGAAGAAATGTGAAAGAAGAAAATATAATATTGATTTTTATAATGTTGTTTTGGCTGTTTTGGTTTTGATGTTTACTAAATTGTGAGCTGAAATTAAATTATTTCAGCTCATTATTCTCCTGTTATAGCGGACACAAAGCTCTATCAATGTGTTTGTCCAAATTTCCTTTAATTGTTAAATTTGCTTTAACTGTGACTTTTGGACAAATTTACATTTTTGTTTCACTGTTAGCAGGATTCATACAGCCAGTGAAGTTACAAGTACAGAAGGGCAAAGATGGATGTAAAAGTAAAAAGTCACTTTAGTATTTGCCCCCTAACTGTCAAAGTGAGACAACTACGCAGGTTTGTGTGTGATGAAAAGAGTTCATAAACATTTCTTAAACATAATGTCATAGTGTTTGTACAGGAGGCCTGGTATTTTGTCTACTTTGTAGATGAAGTCAAAGACACTTGGCCTATGTTGAAGTGATCTTGTTTACCCCCTTTTTCTCAGTTTTGTAAAGCATAAAGTTACTGGGATTCCATAAATCAGTTTTCATCAGATGAGACTGAATCGGATTGAATCAGCTCAGAACGAATTGTTTTGTAATAAAGACAGACAGACAATATGGTCAAAAGTATTTGGGCGCCTGCCCATTACCCCAACTGTAATACCATTGTATTCAAATGCATGCCCTTTAATACAGAGTTGATCCCCCTTTTACAACCATAAGTCTCCACTCTTCTTGAAAGATTTTGGAGTGTTTTTTTTGGGGGGGAATTTGTGCCCATTCATTCCACAGACTATTTATGAGGCCAGGTACTGCTGTTGGGCAAGAAGGCCTGGTTTGCAAATCTCTGTTCTAGTTTGTCCCAAAGGTGCTTGATGGGGTTGAGGTCAGGGCTCTGTGAGATAACCTTGCAAAGCAGATGAACTTGCCAGACTCTATGTCTGGCATCAGGCAAATCTATCTTGAAAGTCTCCAATCCTCACTGTTTGTGCCGAACAGCCCCCTGTTCAGACCAATCAACGTCATTTGAGAAGAATGAGGCATTAGTTTTGGCAGGGTTTAAATATACAAGCCGATTTAAATGGTCGCATCTAATGCAGTGATTAGATCGGATTTAGCGACAAACATAGCGGCAGTTTAATCAGAACTGAAACAGAAGTGAATTCCTGTACTACATTTCATGCATACATTTAAATCTGCTTTAAATGTATGCTTTAAATGCATACATTTAAAGCAGATTTTGTTTTTAAGTGAAGTAACTTTAATTTGTTTTTCTTTTTTCTTAACCATGCAGTTTTTAACAGCAGCACTCTAGAAGCACTTGAATTTTGATAGTATTTTGATAAAAAAAAAAAGGTCTTTTCAGCCAAAACTGCATAAAAATTTACATCTTTAAAGGTGGGCATGACAGAAACAGAAAAAGGACAAGATAAGACCGACAAAGTTGCAATAGTTTTGTGCACTCAAAAAAGGCTTGGAACATTCCACAGGTAAGTAAAGTAATTGGTAACAGCCCAATTGTGACAATTGGGTATAAAAAGAGCACTCCTGAAAGGCTCAGTCATGCATAATTTAAGATGGCACGAGGTTCTCCACTGAAAGACCATGCACACAAATAGTCTAACAGCTTATGAACAATGGTACTCAACATGCATTTCTGTGGTGTATATGAGCTTGAGAACACTTCAGAAAGCCGTTGCAAGTTAACACAGTACATTACTTCATCTACAGTACAAAGTTTTGTCAACAACACAGTCTTCTGCTGTATTACATACTTAAAATACATATTTTTAAATGGTGTGAGTGGACCCTAAGTCAACATCACTGACTTTGCAATGCTTGTTACCATGTGACTGGTGTGTGCATGCATGCATTGCAATTGTAGTGGCAAAATGAAATGTTCAACCTAAGCTCAAATCAATTAAAATCAAATCAAATCTGTTTAGCCAAAGAAGAACAGAAGTCAGAGGGCTTGGAGTTCCTTTGACTGATGAGGCAACTGACCAACCATACTACATGACTATCTCCAAGCACCACAGCTGCATTGTGACAACATATTTCTGTCTTCAAAGTTACAGTCTTAACAATAGTTTCTGCTGGATGAAGCACTGATCTGGGGTCTAAAAAAGTGCACAGAATCCAGACTAAAGGCACGTTCAGACCAAACCCAGAGAGAAGGGGAGAATGACGAGGGGAGAGATGCAGATGCATAACTGACTACTATTAAATAATAGTTCATGATTTCAGCGAGGGCATAATGTATTTAAAGAAGAAAAAAAAATTAAGACTGTATGTAATCATGGTTAGGACTGTGTGATTTATCAATAACATGTCTTTGGATGTTCAGCATTTTGTAATCAATGTTGATAACTGGAATAAGAATTTATGTAATGTTAAATATTAAACTCCAAGTCATTATATTTTGCTTATGATTTTTCATATTGATACTGTTAAAACAAACAGACAGAACTGCTGCTGCATGGGCTCTACTTGCAGTGCAAAAAAATCCACCTTTCACCGTTACGCATGAGTATCGCTGCAGTTTTAATTTTTTACAGGACCAAACTCATTTCTTCATATAGATCTCTCAGATCTCGCTTCCACTATAGGATGTTATTAAACAAAATTTTGGTGATCACTACAGAATATAAACAAATAAATCTATGTGATCGATGTAAAAGCATTTAGTTTACTCTTTTTTAGTCCAGCATGAACTAAGACTTTTTATTAGAATATTCTGATTGTGTATATTTTCATAACTGGATAAATGACAAAAAAACTTTGAAGACCAAAAAGGAAAGACTGTGCTGAATCAAACTAACCTTACAAAGAAAATGGATACGCCTGTTTCCGTGTTTCTCACTGGCGAATACATCTTGCAAAGATCCCGTCTTAACCATTTGGGCCCGGTTAGAAAGTGACAGGACCAATCAGTGACGAGGGACAGTACTTTCGGGCCATTATGGCGGAAGACATTACCGGGGATGCTGCTAAAATGCCAGTTATATCGAAACTTGATGACATTTCTTCGTTAAAAGAACAAAGAACAGCAGTGAGCTGTTTTCTTTTCAAAAACAACAAAAGTCTGGTACTGACTGGTCTATGGTCGCCATGGTTCGCGTTATGCGGTTCTCTATGGAGTTTATTCCTTGGTAGTTGATTAATGGGTTGTTAGCATAAATAAACAAAATAATATTTTTGTATAGGGCAATGAAAACTGCTTTACTATAACCAGTAAATCAAAATGACTCGTTTGAAAAATAGGCAATATAACAGGTTTGTCCATATGGAAGGGGACCAGTTTAAGTTTTCATTATTTGGCCCATCCAATATTACGTAGGTCCATCAAAAGTTGTGATCTAGTGTGTGCCTGTGTGTCTTGGAGCAAAGTGAAATTTATTCAAACTAAGAATCACGCTGAGATAAGAAGGAGAAAATTATATAAAAATATAAGCACTGGTGCTATGGTCTGCAGTTTTTTCTTGCTTCTCTGCGTTTGGATTTCTACATCAAATGGTTGCGTTAAGATCTGGCCACCTACAGTCAGAGCGAATGAAGGTAAGACGTTGATAACTCTTATTTTCCTCTGACTCCAAAACATTCATAGGTCAGAGTTGCCTTACTGGTGAGCACGTTTTACTGTTAGGTCTGTGTTTTTATACATCACATACTTTGCATGGAAAGTGGTGCACACAAACTTCAGGCCCCATTTTGTGCTAACACAGCGTTTACAAATGAGACTCTAGGCTCTTGCAAGGGCCTGTTTTTTTTTTTTTGTTAATAATGGATTCATGAAAAATGAGACATATATCTATCAGGTTTCATAATTAAAGGTTAAAGTGATCTGAATTTGCTCCCGCTGCTGTTTACACTGATGGAAACTCTACATAGCAGTCCCTGATATCAGTGTGTGAATGTGGAGTGAATGACTTGCTGTGTTAAAAAATGCTTACAAATTAAGTCCATTTACCATTTGCAATTAGAACTACATAATAAACAGCTAGTTATTTGCTGCTGTTAAGTAAGCACTGAATGCCAAAGAGGTCACTAACTGAAAGCTGGCTTTCATTGCATCTCTGTCAGTTCAGGAGTGCCTGTGTACACTTGTCAGGCCTGATTTGGGACAATAGATGGTATGCCCATGCTGTTGACATAATTCTAACCAGGCTCACTCTCCTGCTCAAAGGACATTTTTTAAGGCTTCTTATTATATCTTTCTTGCTATTGTGTGATTTAAGTTTGCATGTTTAATTATCTTAAACATGAAAAATATTTGTTTATTTTGTAAAGCCAAACCTAAGCTCAATTACACCATATTTCAAATGTGCATGATTGCTGTCAAGCTGGATAATTGATTACCACAGCAGAATTTTACTCCAGTCTACTATCTTTTGGCAAAGGAGCATGGTCATTCGTGTCATGTTCCTTTTTCTTTGAATCTTTGTGAAAGCATTTTCCAGAGGTGGAGAAAGTACCTGACTATTGTACTCAAGTAAAAGTAGTTACTTTGGTTAAAATGTACATAAGTAGAAGTACAAGTCCTGCTCTATAGATCTACCCAAGAAAAAGTAAAAAATAAGTCATGTAAAGTTTACACAAAGTATTGAGTATTGAGTTGCTACTTGTGATCCCAAAGGGGCTTTCAAGGTGAAACATGATCTTTCCTTACATGCAATATCAACAAGACAATATGGATCGCCAACAGGGTTGTTTATTGTAAGGGGAGACTTAACACAAAGCAAAACTCAACAGGGTGACGCGTGGTCTCATTCTCTCACAATTTGCTCCTGTCTGTCATGTGTTGCGGAAATCAAACTTTTAACCATTTTCTTGCTGTTGGCAGAAAGCTTAGTCCTCCTTGTTTTGGCTTTTAGTGTTTATTTTTCTACTCAGTACTTTATGCTTTTAAAAATGTAACTAATTACAATACTTTACGCAAAATACTTAAGTAAAAGTAAGTGTTAAAGTGTTAATACTACTCGAAAAAGTAAAAGTACACAAAAAAGCTACTCAATTACAGAAATTTGAGTAAAAGTAGGTAGTAAACCCCTGTCATTTTCACAGTAAAAGATTCAGAGATGCCCTATTAAAGGGACATAAGCAGAGTTTTTTCCTGCAGTCTTATGTCTCTGTGTCATTCACTATCTCCTGTTTAGCTGTTTGGGTCTGAAAGCTTTGACACAGACAACAACATACACGGTTGTTGTACTTTGTGCCAGCATTGTTTTCTGGCCCATTTGTACCAATAATTTGCTAAGAAATGCAGAGAAGCTCTGTCTGTAGTGCTGTATAGGCTACCTTGCTGGTGAACCCAGCACAGTCTGTTCAAAGGAGCAATGCAAACTAAAATCTCTGGAAGCTAATGCCACTTACTAATGACTAGCACTTTATCCAAATATTCCTTTGAGGCTTGTTTTGTTTGTTGTGATTTACAGAAGGTTTTTTTAATTTAAAACTTAAATGGAACTATAAAAACTCATGTCGTGCTTTCCCTCACTAGTAAAAATGCAATTACTGCTGACGGTGTGACTCCATTTTCTATCATTTCATTTTATCACTGCATTTTTATGGCTGATGATAAGGAGAATGCTGGAGCTCAAGGTGGGGTAATTATGAAGGGCAAAGGCTGGGTTGTTCTGTCCTCTGATCAGCCACTTGTAGGCAGATGTGTTTATGGCTGGCTTGTCAAATTAAAATTTTTGATCACAGAAATATGACAGTAGCAAAGGGTAGGGATAAGCATTTTAATTAAAGTTACTGTTCAGACTTCAAGTAATATTCAAACTATAGATGGGCAGAGATGTAATATACATCTTAGTTTTTTAGCTGGATATTAACACATAACAGAAACTGCCTTTAATGGGCTTACTGATAGAATTTAGCAAAAGAAATGCTCTGGTTCTGAAGAAAAGAGCATTTGCAGATCATCATCAGAGATGCTGTGTTGGCTTTATGACATCTCTATAGTCTGCATCTCTATAGTGTAGCCTGACAGTAATGCTTTCTTCTTCTCTTGCCGTTCAATGGAAGTTATTAAAACCTTTCAGATGTTCTAAAACCATTCTCTGGAGGAAGAAACTCATTACAACAGTTTATAAATATGGATTTAATATAGATGAGTTAAAAATGGCACAGGGAATTTAGATTAACTACTCTTGATCCATATATTTCACCCATCCTATCACAGCAAAGAGGCAGGATTTATTAGTAGGTATTCATTAGTTATTTCTAGCCAGTATTGATCTAAATGCATTAATGTCATACAAAACTTGTTACCTCCCAAAGGTAATATGAAACATTTCTAGTAAATAGGTAAAAGCTGATATGCATCAGGAAGTCTGAGTTGGCAGCTCAACAAGTGACTTGAATACTAGAAACCCACTCAAAATCCTCTAGTGTATAAAGCATATTTTTAGGAAGAAATTTTGTGATGACATTTTCATGAGTTTGACTTTTTCCTTAAAGACATAATAATTAAAAAAATAAAAATAAAAAGAGCTTGTGCCCAAACCCTGCAATGCCTTGGCATTGAAAATACTTTAGCAAAGCTAAAACTCCCCTGTCATTTTAGCAGTTCTAAAGTTACATTTTGCCAACTGAACCTGGGAGTGGTGATAACTTCCCACATGAGGTCATGAGGGGAAAATCTGAGAACAGATTGTTTTAGCACATATTTTCTGAGGGTGAAGGAAAGGGGGGGTCTAGTACTCGGGAGATTGTGGACAGGCCTGGGGCACATACTTTTTGTTAGAAATGCCTGAAAAGGTGATTTTTGTATATGTCCCCTTTAACAAAATACATTTTCAGGGTTAGACAGGATTTTTAAATTAACAGTGTTGTGTCTTTAATTCCGGGAAATGTTGGTTGACTCCATTTGGGCAGTTTCCTCGCAGTAACTTGTGATAGTGATGAATATTAAGGCTAATGGAAACCCAAGATCTAGGTTTAAGCTACAGCCCTGTTAGTGCTAGCTGTAGAAAATCCCCTCTTCCACCTCCTGACTCTCCTGTCCCCCGACTGTGTCACCTGCATGGGTAGGGCTTCAGAGTTTATAAAGACAGCGGCTCACCTGCTGCAAACTCTCTGAGAACAATGGAACTGGCTGAGATTGGCTCGTCAATACTACTACCTCTAACTGTGTACCTGATTTGTAAATTTCATGTTTTTTTAGACCATAATTTAGTGTTCTGATAAAGTCTTTCTGTTAGTTCTCTTTGATAATTGATAAGTATATTAAAAAAGCTAGGAGCAAATTGTTAGCTATACCAGTTTTAAAACTAAACAGTACAATCAAGAGCTACAGTCATTAGAAAATCAAGAGTGCTGAAAACTTATTTTATCTTAGTCATGACCCTGAAAAACTAAAGAATATGTCCATAATGAGAGCAAGATCTGATAAATTAACAAATGAGAAAGTGGTGAAGAGTTTAATGTGGACTAAACAAACGTATTATGGCAAGATACTAGCATGGACAATAAAGAAAGCACAAGCTGAATGAACAATTAACATTAACAAAACCAATGTCAGGTAAATTAACATTGGAGCCATCAGAAATAAATCAAACCATTAGAGAATTTTACAAAGTAGGCTACTATACAAATCAGACTACACATTTAACGAGGAAGCTCAGAATACATTTCTTGACCAGCTTAACTTACAAATGTTATCAGAGGAAGAACTAACATGACTGGATAGTCCTTTAAATAGAAGAACTTTGGGAAGCTATGAGGAACATAAATAGTAACAAAGCACCTGGCCCTGACGGGTTGCCGATAGAGTTTTATAAAACTTTCAAAAGTGAACTTGTCCAACCACTCCTGGACATGTACGAAGAATCATTTACTCTTGGAATGCTTCCTGAATCTTTAAGATTATCTACAGTCATGGACAAAAATATTGGCACCCCTGGAATTTTTCCAGAAAATACACCATTTCTCCCAGAAATTGTTGCAATTACAAATGTTTTTGGTATACATGTGTTCATTGCCTTTATGTGCATTGGAGCAACACAAAAAATCAGAAGAAAAAAGACAAAATAGATACAATTTTACACAAAACTCAAAAAATAGGCTGGACAAAATTATTGGCACCCTTTTAAAACTGTGGGTAAATAATTTTATTTCAAGCATGTGATGCTCATTTAAAACTCAGCTGTGGCAGTAACAGGTGCTGGCAATCTAGAAATCACACCTGAAGCCAGTTAGAATGTATAAAAGTTGACTCAACATTTGTGTTGTGTGCCTGTGTGTGTCACACCAAGCATGGAGAAGAGAAAGAAGAGCCCAGAATTGTCTGAGGACTTAAGAAGCAAAATTGTAGAAAAATATGAACAATCTCAAGGTTTCAAGACCATCTCCAGAGATCTAGAAATTCCTTTGTCCACTGTGCGTAATATACTCTAGAAGTTTTTAACCCATGGAACTGTGGCTAATCTCCCTGGACATGGATAGAAGAGAAAAATTGACAAAAGAATGCAACGCAGGATAGTTGGAATGGTGGATAAACATCCTCAGTCAACTTCCACACAAATTCAGGCTGTCCTGCAGACTCAGGGTGCAAAAGTGTCAGCATGGACCATACGCCGTAATCTGAATGAGATGAAGCGCTATGGCAGGAGACCGAGGAGAACCCCACTGCTGACAAAGGGACCTAAAAAAGCCAGACTGGAGTTTGCAAAAATGTACCTCAGTAAGCCTCAGTCCTCCTGGGATAACATTTTGTGGACAGATGAGACTATGGTAGAGCTTTATGGAAAAGCATGTCATTCTACTGTTTATAGAAAATGGAATGAGGCCTACAAAGAAAAGAACACAATACCTACAGTCAAACATGGTGGAGGTTCAAGGATGTTTTGGGATTGTTTTCCTGCCTCTGGCACTGGGTGCCTTGACTGTGTGCAAGGAATCATGAAATCTGAGACTATCAAAATATTTTGGGCTGCAATGTAGGGCCTAGTGTCAGACAGCTGGGTCTGCATCAGAGGTCATGGGTGTTCCAGCAGGACAACAGCTCGAAACAAACCTGAAAAAGCACCAAGAAATGGTTGGAAACAAAGCGCTGGAGAGTTCTGAAGTGGCCAGCAATGAGTCCGGATCTAAATCCCATTGAACACCTATGAAGAGATCTCAAAACTGCTGTTGCAAGAAGCACCCTTCAAATCTGAGAGATCTGGAGCAGTTTGCAAAAGAAGAGTGGTCCAAAATTCCAGTTGAGAGGTGTAAGAAGCTTGTTGATGGTTATAGGAAGTCATTGGTTTCAGTTATTTTTTTCCAAGGGTGTGTCACCAAATATTAAGTTGAGGGTGCCAACAATTTTTCCCGACCCATTTTTTTTTGAGTTTTGTGTAAAATTATGTCAATTTTGTCTTTTTTCTTCGGATTTATTGTGTTGTTCCAATGCACATAAAGGCAATGAACACATATATACCAAAAACATTTGTAATTGCATCAATTTCTGGGAGAAATGGTGTATTTTCTGGAAAAATTCCAGGGGTGCCAATATTTTTGTCCATGAGTGTACAATAACACTTTTATCAAAACCAAATAAGCCACCAGATCAGTGTTCATCTCAACAGCAATTTCCACATAGGACGACTGCGCTGTGCACTGTGGACTGCAAGTTCACACAGGAATAGTATGTCAACAGCAGACGATTGTACCTTTTGGGGTTAATTTATCATCCTTTTCAGTATAAGTCCATGATATTGTTGCTTCTGCCATTGGGTGAGTACATTAGGAAGTGAAAAGGTTAATGTTTGCTTGAAGGATTTGTGGATTTATGTAAAGTTCTTTGGCCAAATGTCCTCAAAAGTTAACTTTTCCTCATCAATGGTGCCTCTGTAGCTCTGTGACCCACTGACCTCTCAGTGACCCTTTGCTCTTGCTGCAGGATGAGACATAATGTTGATATAGTGATGATTTACGATCGGGAGTATGTGCATTGTGTTGTATTTTGAAAAAACAAAAAACAAAAAAATTGATATTCTAAGCATGTATCTTCCTGTTCTGGAGCTTTCTGATCAATTGGAATTGACGCAGTTTGGCAGCATCTAGCGCTGAAAACAGACCTGAATCTCGAACGAAGCAGAGTGGAGTGGCCCTCCAGGAACGCGCCATTGCTGGACTGGAGTATCGGCTGTGGAACTGCTCTGATAGACTAGAGAGGGAGCGATTTGCTCTGCAGTACGATTTACCTGCAGATCGCGGTGCAGTCGCTGTATGTGGAAATTGGAGGTTACAGGGAAAGAAGTTTTATGGGATGTGATGCTAAGATATTATAAAATTACTAATTCTTAATCAGTAATAATGTTTATTAACAAGGAGGAAAGAAGAAACCCAACTACATCACTCCATCTGTAACAACTACTGAAGGCTTTAGATATTTGGGTGTCAAAGTTACTCCTGAACTCAGTTAAATAATTCCAGCAAATTATGATCCCCTGGTGGAAGATTTCACAAAAGCACTGAATCGAAGGTCTATTCTACCTATATCCATGACAGGATGAAAAAATATAATAAAAATGACATTTCTACCTACATTTTTGTATTATTTCCAAACTCTCCCATTGCCACTACCAAACCTCTTTTATAACAAAATCAATCAATTATTTAGTCAATTCATTTGGAACAAGAGAAAGTTAGACTTCGTCTAAAACAGTTATATTTGCCTTATGGGGTGGGGGGTGGGGTGGGCGTACTGCATGGCTGCCCAGCTGTGTGGTATGAAGCACATAAACATGTAGGTGGTATGCCAGAATTGTCTTAGTTCACCCCTATTTGGGGTAATGAGCAGCTTACACCAGGGAAAAAAGATGGAGGATTTAAGTCATGGAGTATAAAAGGCATTCAGAAATAAAAAAAACTTTTATCAAGATTGAGTTTTGCTTACTTTTCAGCAATTAAGTGAGAAGTACCAAATCCCTCAAAAATATTTCTTTATATATTTACAGCAAAAAAGCTGGAAAGCGTTACCTTTCTAAATATTATAATACCTTGATGTCTAACACTGAACATTTGGCTATGGATGGATTAAATACATAGAAAGTTAAAATCCAAGAAGACATTAACAAGGAAACATGGAACAAAGCTATAGCTGCCTAAATAGGACTTTTTGTAAAAAAAAAAATAGCTGTGTAAACTTTTTTGCTGTTATTTTACCCCAACTTTAACTGTGAACAACGTTAGATGCTTAGTTACTCCAAAGTGTAAGGAGGAATTGCCTCATTTGTGTGTTATATTTTGGACGGGTCAGGTCGTCGTGAAAATTAAATTATCTTTTCATCTTCAGGTCCACAGCTATGAACCTGCATGTTTTAAAAGGACAAAATTAAATGTTAATTAAAAAGCACAGTAAAATTGTTCATGCTATGTCTGTCTTAATTTAGCTCTGGTACAAATCAGGACCACATCTGGTCCAGTGCTAATGTGTATGTAGTTTTAGATAACATCCAGCAAACACATTTGGCCCAGATCTGGCTCAATGCTGGCACAATTTCATCTCAAATCCTTCTCAAAGCTGGCACAGGCTGTTTACGTTTTGAGCGAGGGTCAAATATGTGTATTATCAGAGATGTAACAAAGGCATCTGGCACAGATCTTACTGAAAGCTGGCACAATTTCGTTCCAAATCTGTCTTATAACTGGCACAGGCTGTGCCAGTTTTGCACAAGATTTGGGCCAAAAATGAACGTGGTTTATGGCGCGCCGGTAGTCGAGTGGTTAAGGCGCACGCCATATACGCAGGCGACCCGGGTTCGAATCCGGCCCGTAGCACTATATCCTGCATGTCTCTCCCCGCTCTCCTCCCTGTTTCCGACTCTATCCACTGTCCTATCTAATAAAGGCAAAAAAGGCCAAAAATAAAATCTTAAAAAAAAAATGAACTTGGTTTATATTTAAAGAGCAGCCTAGGGCTGTCATCAACCAAAGAAAAACTTGGTTGACCAAAATCGCACCCAGGCACCAACCAATCGATTAGTCGTTTAGGTAAAAAAAATAAAACGAACAAAAAAACATTAATCCTCGTTGGGAACCAGTTTAATCCATACAGGTTCCTTACTGCACCTGTTTGGTAGTCTTAATGATCCTAAAATGAACATAACAAGCCTTTTGAAGCATTAATACATTTTTAGGCTCATCATGTTGAATTAAAAAAAAAATAATTAATTGAGAGACGATCAGCGTGCACCTGCCTTTGATCACAAGATCTTCTTGATCCTGGCGTGGTAACTTTAAACTCATACAGCCTGCAAAATAACCTCAGATCATTGTTTTTTATTCATTTATAATGGTAATTAATAACAGGATTACTTGATCCAGCCCACGCCGTGTCATCTACGAGCATTAAGCAGAAAGCATGCAGCATTTATTTATGGCGGTGAGAGGGAAAATGTTTGCTCGCCCGGATTTAATGACCAGCAGACATTGCCTTTTATCCCCTTTGCCTTTCTGTAATTCCTACAGCTGCATTGCTCCTCTGTCCCCAGCAGCACGTCTCTATATATAAGTCAGCTGCGCACTACCACTTCTTCCCCCTGGTCAGCACCTTGGGGGATGGAACGCGGGGAATGGAAGGGGGACAGAGGGCGTGCGACCTGTTGACTAGGGTGATCTTGGTCGGACAAAACCTTTTTGACCAAACACTCGACCAATCGAATGGAAGCTGTCAGCCCTAGAGCAGTCATATGACTCAACTCCCAATAAGGCCCATTGTGTAAAAAAAGACACTGGAGCAGACCTACTCTGTATGTGTGCATGTGTGAGAAGCATAGTCACTGTCAGAGGGCTGCACCATGTGTGGTGCTAAAATTTGAAAATCTGAAAAATACTCAAAGAACCAAATAAGAAGAGAATAATTTTTGATTAAAAATCCATTAACATACACTGGAAAATCACTCAGAGAGCGCAGACCTCTGCCATTAACCCTATCTCCTAATAGTACAGAATCCTTTAAAAAATTCCTTGTTCCAGATGGTGATCCGGATCACTCCCAAAATCGAATCAGTTCTTCCTTATGCAATTTCTGATATTCCTTGGAAATTTCATCCAAATCTGTCTAGAACTTTTTGAGCTCTGTTGCTAACAACCTAACAAACAAACAAACTAACAAGCCCTGCCGATCACATCACCTACTTGGCAGAGGTAAAAAAAGACCTTTCATTTATCTAGCATAGTTTCCTTTTTCCAATTAAAAATTACAATATATATCGCAAAGAGAAAAAAAATCACAATGTCAGTTTTTCCAATATCATTTAGCCCCACTTTATATTGAAAATCTACCAAAGCATTCAAGCTAACTATTTTGTCACAGCTCTCTATCAGAAAATAAATTTTAGAATGCAAGACATGGCACATCCAAATATTGTGCAACAAAAACAAAATACTTAATAAAATAAAAAATACTTTGGAATAATACAGTATTTGTGCAATTTAAAACTAATAACCCAAATACTGAGTGCATAAAAGTTACAGTATATTTTACTTGTGGTATCAAAACAGGCATGGTTAATCTGATTTTGAATTAATTTGAATTTAGAATCCCAGAAATCTGGTATGATGGCAATCATAATTATATATATTGTTACACTGGTGATACCTTGACTGTCAGTGCCTTAAATCAAATAAAACATTAAAAGGGTGTGTGAGGGTGAGGTGTGTATTTGTATGTGTGTATAACAAGATCACTTGTCTTCAACTAGAAAACCAGTCAGACCTGCAGGGCCAAAACTCAAGATTCCACCCTTGCACTCCCTCTGTACCTGCTCTTGTTTGTTTGTGAGCTGATGTACAAGGATCAGATGTGTAGCTAGCCAGTTTGTGAAGATGGTGTCATATTTCGATGCAGACTGTGACTATTGAGATAAGTTATATATAAACGCTTAAAACCCCCTTAACATACTGCCATACTTTATGTATCTTATTGTAGGGGTGTCCAAACTATGACCCAGGGTCTAAATGTAGGCCACGGTTCAGTTTTAATTGGGCCTCAGCGAATTCAAAAAATGAAATTAAATATGGCCAGCACTACAGTATGAAGCCTGTGCTTTTCTAAATTGCACTTCTGCATCTCAACACTAGGCACTGTTTCTATGTTTATATAAAATATTTTGGCAAGAATTTGCTGCCATTTCTTTTTTATGACAAAATTAAGATGCCAACAAAAATGGTTAACATATTTGCAACCAAAATAACGATGTGGGTCCATAGCACCTTGATGAATAAACTCAAAAGGACTACAGCAGCAGTTGCATCATACTCATTTGCTCCAATGTCTGCTCTATCTCAAGGTCCAATTTACTAAGCATATAATGCTCATAATTGTCAAAGTTTGACAGCTTTGTGCAGTTAGCTCTTGATTTGTGACTGAATGTGGAGATGAGCCGTTAGCATTTCCACTCTCTGCTGCACAGAGTATCTTTCTCATCATGGCCAGGGGCAGATCCAGAGGATGCAAGGATCAACCAGGCCCCCCCCTGAAATCTGACTGGCCATCCCATAATCCTCAACAATAATATAACAATAATAATTGGCTATTTACCTTGTTAGCTATTCACAAGCTCTTAAAGCATATTCAATTATTAAGTACAGTGCTTAACAAATTTATTAGACCACCTGTCATATTTGTCTCAAAGACCATCCAGCATCATGAAGTGCTTTAATGCGGACTCTTTCATTTTCAGTGAGCTCTCCAAGTTTTACCATCTTGAACAGGAATGAGGGATTTCAAACTGAATTCACCTAAATTTGAGCCAGTTGTCCAGTCAGAAATTAATCAAGCATAACATTCAACCACTAAAACTAGTTTTTCTGTTCAGGAATGCAAGTAAAAAAAACATAATTTGACATATTAATCAAGAAATATTAATGTGCTTTACTATTTTTTCAGGTTTTTTTTTTTTGCAAATCAGTAAATTTGAAATTTCATTGATTACAATAATAATGATATTTTAGCATTAAAAATATCATTTGGGTTCAAGAGCTTCTACATATTGGTGTATTGACCATTGCAGAAACATAAAAAATGATTTTGGTAATTACCAGTGCTGTTAATTTAGGGCAGCTGTGGCATAAACCTTACTTTGGTTAGGGTTAGGGTGGTCTAATAAATTTGTTAAGCACTGTATATCTGAAACTACATTAGTAGTTCTTTTCTTTAGCACCTTCTGCTGGTTCTACTGATACGCCAACAAGCGTTTTACTATTAACTTCATGTCTACAAATTGTCTTGCAAGTGAACCAACCTAAATCACACACACTTACCACTGGTCAGGCCACGCTGATTGACGCAACACTGAGGGGGTGGCGCTGGCAGTTGTGAGCTGACTGGCCCCCTTGATATTGTAGGTAATGCCCATCAATGAGTGGGTTAATAATAACGATCTCATAGTATGTAAGAAATATTTTAATATGTGCTATTTTTTGTTACACAAATGTTAATCAGTGGTAAATGATTCAAACTGGCATTTAAAGGGTTGAAAATATATTATACAAATTATTTCATTAATTATTTGTCACATTTTTGATAAAAAGAATGGCAAAAAAATCCAGGGGGAATTTATGACTATTATGATGAATTTATAATTTTACCAGGGGAAAGCTGGTATGACCACACTTTAATAATTGGAGAAAATTATGGGCTTTTATTAAAAATACGGCATTGCACCGTAAATGCATCAGAAGTTTGAGAAAGCAGAGCATTTGTTTATCTGGTACGACAGAGCTTTTTTGCCTCTGCTGGTGGGCCCTGAACTTCAACAAAGCTGACATATTAGATTGCGCGCGTGTGTGTGGCCTCTACGTTTGTGATGTTGTGCCAGTGGCATGTAACCCATGTCTCTTGGGTGTTTACCACAATCAACCTGGTGGTCTACAGGAAAGACTGGTGAGCTAATTCTCAATATAGGGTGTTTCCCAACTCTATATTTGTGTCTTTAGTCCATCCTTACCAAGGTACACCTGACTTTATCACAGGGGTCCAATACAATATGGGAACCTTTAGTATTTTTAAAAGATGCATTGCAATAGACAATAATTAAAAATTGAAAAAAAATCAAATTTACCCTCAAAGTAAAAGGACATCTGTAGTGACATTCAAATTTTTTGGACTTAATAACACAAATATGTACACCTCAGTGTTGATATTAGCATAACACTTTAGTAGTTGAAAATGATGCACTAAGAGAGTAAATTTCTAAAGATATAAAGAAGTGTTGGACTAAAGTATCAGGGGATAGTGTTAAGAAAAGTCATTTTTTGACTCCAGAAAAGTCATAATGACACTTAATTAGTGTTGCGGCACCAACACTCCCAAAAGAGCCAAATTAACACTCTGTGGTGTGGGCCCATATAGACACCATAAAAGTGTCAGTTATGATGGTATCAATTGAGTATGCAGGATTCGCTGTAAGTGAGCAGCCTGTTGATTTCTTTGGTAGAAACAAAATATCTACATTTCTATTTGAAATTGTTCTTTCTTAAAGCCACAGATGTTCATGATAATGAAATTCATACTCCTAACTAGCAGGGGTAAAAAGGTATCATTTACAATTCAGGACTTTCGGCAAAGTGTAGATGTGTACTTATCCAGATATGTGCAGAAGAAAATGAACTTCAAATCTGAATTCCTACATGGATAACAACGGAGTAAAACTAATTAAATCTTACTACACCACGTTCCACATTATTATGCAAATTACATTTTTCTTTGATTTTCCTAAATATTAATGCAAATGACAGTCAAAATATTTTTCAAGTCATCAGCCATTAGAGCATAATTCAATGTTTTTGAACAAACTTCATAATGACAAAAATTATTTAAAAAAAAAATTAAAACCTCAAAATGCACTGTTCCATATTATTAAGCACAACAGCTTTTTAAAACATTTTATAGGTTGTAAAGAACTGAAAATGGTCATTTGTAGAAATTGCAGCATCAGGGGGTCATATTTACTGAAATCAAAGCTATTTCAATCAAAAACATCTTAACAGGACAAGTTCCATGTTAACATAGGAGCCCTTCTTTGATATCACCTTCACTATTCTTGCATCCATTGAACTTGTGAGTTTTTGGAGAGTTTCTGCTAGAATTTTTTTTGCAGGATGTCAGAATATCCTCCCAGATCTGCTGTTTTGATGTGAACTGCCTCCCACCCTCATAGATCTTTAGCTTGAGGATGCTCCAAAGGTTCTCAGTAGGGTTGAGGTCAGGGGTGGATGGGGGCCACACCATGAGTTTCTCTCCTTTTATGCCCATAGCAGCCAATGACACAGAGGTATTCTTTGCAGCATGAGATGGAGCATTGTCATGCTTGAAGAAAATTTTGCTACAGTAGGCACGATTCTCTTTTTGTACCATGGAAGAAAGTGGTCAGTCAGAAACTCTATATACTTTGCCGAGGTAATTTTCACACCTTCAGGGACCCTAAAGGGGCCTATCAGCTCTCTCCTCATGATTCTGGCCCAAACATGACTCCGCCCCCTCCTTGTTGACGTCCCGGCGTCATTGGGACATGGTGGCCATCCACCAACCATCCACTACTCCTCCATCTGGACCATCCAGGGTTGCATGGCACTCATCAGTCAACAAGACTGTTTGAAAATGAGTCTTCATGTATTTCTGGGCCTACTGCAACCATTTCTGCTTGTGAGCATTGGTTAGGGGCGGCTGAATAGTAGGTTTATACACGACTGCAAGCCTCTGGAGGATCCTACACCTTGAGGTTGGTGGGACTCCAGAGGCACCAGCAGCTTCAAATACTTGTTTGCTGCTTTGTAATGGCATTTTAGCATCTGCTCTCTTAATCTGATGTATTTGTCCGTCAGGAACCTTCCTCATTATGCCTTTATCTGCACAAACCCGTCTGTGCTCTGAATCAGCCTCAAATTTCTTCACAGTATGATGATCATGCTAAATTTTTCCTGAAATATCGAATGTTTTCATTCCTTGCCCAAGGCATTACACTATTTGACACTTTTCAGCAGCAGAGAGATCCTTTTTCTTTTCCATATTGCTGAAACCTGTGGCCTGCTTAATAATGTGGAACATGTGGAAAAGTGCATTTTGAGGTTTTTATTTAAAAAAAAAAAAAAATAGTTATCATTATGAAGTTTGTTCAAAAACATTTTAAGTATACTCTAACTGTTGATGACTTGAAAAATATTATGATTGTCATTTGCATTGATATTTAGAAAATCAGAGAAAAATGTTGTTTGCATAATAATGTGGAACGCGGTGTAGAGTGCACGAAAAGGTATCTGGGTGACTCTATGGTCAAGAGGAAGAAAGTTCTTTGTTCTAATGAGACGAGACGAGATGCTATTTTTGGCGGACACCAAACACTGCACATAACCACAAACACAACAACCCACTGTATGGTGGTGGCAGCATCATGCTGTTGGGATGCTTCTCAGCAGGTCACCCTGGAAATCTTGTAAAAGTAGATGAAAAAATGCTTATGGCAAAACAAAGGAAGATCCTATTCAGTCTACAAGCAAAGTATGGCTGGGGGAAGATTTTTTTTTCCGAAAGGCAATGACCCAAAACATACAGCTAAAGCTACACAGAAATGGTTTAAAGACAACAAAGTGAATGTATGGAGTGGCTGAGTCAAAGCCCAGACCTCAATCCAATAGAGATTGTGTTGCTGGACTTAAAAAGGGCTATTTATGCCTGATCCCTGTGCAACCTGACAGAGCTTGAGCAGTTTTGCAAAAGGGAATGTAGTAACATAGTAGTATCCTTATATGCAAGTCTGGTTGAAACCTATCCACACAGATTGAGTGCTGTGATGCAGCCAAAAGTGAATCTACTAAATACTGACTTGAAGGAGGTGAGCATCTATGCTGTCACTTATTTTAGATTACATATTTGTATTCAATTGCCATTTAATTGAAATCTGTTTTCACCTTGACATGAAAGAGTTTTGTTTTTTGTTCTTTTGTCAAAAAAAGCCTAATTATATTGAGCATTGATTTATAAAATCAATAAAAGGGCAAAACATCGAAGGGGGTGAATACTTCTATAGGCAGTGTAAATAAACTGTCATCATCATATGTTCAAATGTAATATCAAGTAAAGGAAGAGACAGTGTTCAGCAAAAGACTTCAATAACTTGTAAAAGGGATCTCAATCTCAGTGGGCCTTTATCTGGTTAAATAGAAGTTAAATTAAAAAAAAAAAAAAAAAAAAAAAGTTGTTGGGAGCTGATTTTTTCCCCTGCTACATAATCTAGATACAACTGTGCGATTACAGCCTTTTACATTTTACCCTCTACCTTCTTAAAATTAGGTCAACTCAGCTTTTGTTACTTCCGCCAAGGATGTTATGTGATCGGGTGGGTTTGTTCGTTGGTTAGTTAATTTGTTTGTTTGTTTTTTAGCAACATAACTCAAAAAGTTGTGGACGGATTTTGATGAAATTTTCAGGGAATGTCAGAAATGGCATAAGGAAGAACCGATTAGGTTTTGGGAGTGATCCGGATCACCATCTGGATCCAGGAATTTTTTAAAGGATTCTGTACTCTTTGGAGATATGGCAGAGGTCTGCGCTGTTACCACCCATACCAGGAGATGACGGCCATGAGTAACTTCAATCCCAGCAGCAGTTTTTGGGTGTGTTTCTATTCCAAGTTTTGGAGTTTACAGAGTTTGAAAGACACATGCCTGGTTGAGGAGACGAGTTGGAGCGTAACAGAGAGAATACTCACAATGCTGGGAGGAATAGAGGAATATTCACCCTCTGCCATGACTTCCAGTTGCCCGGTGAGACCACGGGTGCATCTGTTGGCACCCGTAGCGAAGTCAATGCTTTGCCTCACCGTGTTTCCATCCCACCGGGGAGGAAGTAATCAGCAAATGCCGTGGTGGGGGGCACATGGGGACGGATCCAGGAATTTTTAAAGGATTCTTCACTATTGGGGTGATCCAAGATGGTGGTGCGCACGGGTTCAGCGACTCCTTGCTCTCCAGTCTGGTGCTTAGTTTTCTTAGTGTATTTAGTGTTTTTATTGTTTTATACAGAGTTTTGCAAGGCAGCTTTTAAATATAATCGCCAGGACTTAATCCACCCTGACCTAAGGTTTAATCTGTCCATCACTTCGGCATATCAGTGCACACACGATATTCCCAAAGACATAGCGAGACCACCGGGATCTCTGTGGATGGTGAGCCCGCCCAGCAAGCAACTCAGACGGCGGTGGGAAAGGAAACAAAAGCGAGGAAGCCGGTTGGGCCTAGATGCTAGGCCAAGAAAACAACCGCACAGACCACAGCTCCCGAGCATCTTCCTAACCAACCCCAGATCCATCACACACAAAATGGATGAGTTGGAGCTTCAACTGGCTATGAACAATACCATCCGGAACTGTAGCATCTTCACGGAGATGTGGCTTCACCTGCTGGTCCCTGACACTGCAGTTCAGCTAGCAGGCCGCATGCTACACCGGCACGACAGAAACGAAGACTTGGGTGAGAGCAGAGGAGGGGAGCTTTGTGTTTACATACATAACGACTAGTGTTGTAACAGCAGGATCATTGACACATAATGTTTCCCTGATTTAAAGGTTCTGGCAGGCTCGTGTAGACCTTTCTTTCTACCAAGGGAGCTAACTGTTGTCATTGTGATAGCTGTTTACATCCCTCCGGATGCTAATATTAGCACAGCCCTCAGCCTCCTGCATGCGACTGTATACAAACAGCAGCTCATTATTGTCATTATTGTTGCCGGTGATTTCAATCAAGCATGTTTAAAGACTGTCCTGCCCAAATTTGCCAGTACGTGAAGTGTGCCACCAGAGGGGGCAATATTCTAGATCATGTTTACTGTAACATCAAATATGCATACAGAGCCACCCCCCTCCCCCATCTGGCTGGATCAGACCACCTCTGCCAGTTCCTCACCCCCTCATACACCCCCCTCTGGAGGCGAACAAAGCCACAAACAAAAACTATAACAACGTGGCTTAAGGATGCTCTCCCTCAGCTACAGGACTGTTTTTCAAACACCCTCTGAGACATTTTTGGGCATCACAACCTCCAGGAATATACGGACACTGTACTTTCTTACATCAAACACTGTGTGGACACTGTCACAGTCAGCAAACGAACCCGGGTTTTCCCTAATCAGAAACCCTGGATGAGTAGTGAAGTACAGGCTCTCCTCAAACACCAGAACAATGCCTTCAGGCGTGCAATAGGATCCTCTACAGTGCGGCCAGAGTCGACCTGAGGAGAGGCATCAAAGAAGACAAGGGGGCCTATAAAAGGGAAATTGAGGAGCACTTCACTGACAATAACCCATGGAAGATGTGGCAGGGAATACAGCACATCACCAGCTATAAAGACAATAACAAGGTGACTGTAAATGGTGATGCCTCACTGGCAGAGGAATTAAACCATTTCTTTGCCTGTTTTGAGACTACAAGACCAGGCACAGTCACACCACAGCAACCTCCCCTCTGCAACAACACACTGACACTTCAGGACACTTCAGGAAGTGAGACGTGTGCTGAGGACTAGAAACCCAAGGAAGGCTGCAGGCCCAGATGGAGTACTGGGGAAGGTGCTCAAGGCTTGTGCTGATCAGCTGGCATGGGTTTTCACCACTATCTTCAACTGTTCCCTGTCACAGTTCATCATCCCATCCTGCCTGAAATCTGCCACCATAATCCCTGTTCCCAAGAAGCCAGCCATCGACAGCTTGAATGATTACAGGCCAGTGGGACTTACGCCTGTATAACTCCTTGTTTAAATATTTGGGAGATGTATTAATGGATAATTGATGGTCTCATCAAATAGTAAAAAAAAAAAAAAACAAAAAAAGAAAAAACAAAATCCTCTCATTAACTGAACATTTAATCCTAATCTGGATATAGGCTGTCCAGTGACATGAGAGGTTCTGGAGCAGTGCTAAAAGGCATCAAAATTACACACGAAGATGCCCAGTTCAAGGCACATGCAGGGATGTCGGGGGGGATTCTGTTAGAACGGACATGCAAGAAGAATGACCGTAGGGGCTCATACATGTGTTTAAAAGTCAAGTTTTCACTCAGTAGGAGAAGGTTTGGGGCTCTGTAGTGTACCAGTGAGAGATAAAATTCCATAGGACCCTCCTCCCTCTCTCTCTCTCCTCTCTGGACTCTGTGCACTGATCCCAGGTCAGGTGAAATAATCTCAGGGTCTGATCAGATATTGTGGACAACAGGTTGCTCTTTTACAGTCTTAACCCTCAGGCAACACTTTAATTTACGACCCGTTAAAGCCATTAAGGACAAAAATGTCCACTTCCAAAAAACTACCATAAAACTTAACAGATCGATATTCTTTTCTTTTTTTTTTTTTTTTTTTTTTTTTTTTGCATAAATCTCTTAAATAACTTCAGCTGTTCTCAAACCTACCAAACATTCAATCATTTTGAGGATTTTAACCCTTGAAATACCAGTTTGATTACTTAAAATCAATGTGTTTTTTTTTTATGAAAAAAAAAAGCAAAAAAAATGTGATATCTTCCTCAAACCAAATGTTAGATGGCTGGGACATTTTTTCTAAATCCAGCATGGACATGTAAATGATTAGCCAAAATATTGGCTTTAATACATTATATAATTATAATTATATTATATAATTATATATTATATAAAATTTTTGACCCTTTAAAGCCATTAAGGACAAAAACTCCACTTCCAAAAATGGCAATATGAATAGTATATATTCATATTTTTTTCTGCTTTTTTTGGGTCAAATCTTTTGATCAACTTTTGATCTGATAAAAACAATCAAATATTGAATAATTTTCAGGATTTTAACCCTTTAAATGCCATTTTGATTACAGGATGGTAATATAAAAAAAACCCCCACACAATATTAATTATTTTCCAGAAAACTAATATTGGGGGGATGGGGTGTGTTTTTTTTTTTAAATCGGTCCTGGGTATGTCTAACATTAGCCAAAATATTGACTTTGGGGGAGCGGGTAGCCTAGTGGTTGTGGCAGTCCCCATGTACGTGGGCGGCCCGGGTTCAAATCTGGCCTGAGGCCCTTTACCGCATGTCTCTCCCCCACTCTTGACCCTGTTTCTGACTCTATCCACTGTCCTCCTCTATCTAATAAAGGCACAAAAATGCCCAAAAATAAATCTTTAAAAAAAAAAAAAAAAAAAAAAAAAAAAAAAAAATATATATATATATATATATATAGACTTTGATGCATTATTAGTTATTGTGAAGCATCTGATTTAAAACTTATGACTGATTCGAGTAGCTTTTGGACAAAAATGTCCCATTGACTCCCATTCAAACCACATTTTTTGATCTCAGCCATTGCAAGATATATTCATGCATTCTGTAATGTTATGGTTTCATTATTGAGAAAAATAGTAAAATATGCCATTTTTAATGCTCATCACTAAAATCCGCCATTTCCCCAGCCTGTGAATGAAAAGCCTGCCATTTCATTAGTATTTGTGCTTGTGTTATTGAGCTTATTAGGCTATTTTAAGATAGTGTTTGTATGTGTGCATGCGTATGCATGTGTGTGTGCACGTGTGTGTGTGTGCTGTTTCATGTGTCTTTGAATTAAACAGATTGACAGATTGACCTTAACCTTACCCAGGTCACACTTGCCCTTCAAAAAGTTGACTGTGGAGAAAAACAAAACAATGCTTAGTGAGTTTATGCACCTATCTGGCTATCTGGTCGTTTCATACCTAGTAGTACTTTTGAGCACAGCTGAAGTTGTTTAAGAGATTAATGCAAAAAAAAAAAAAAAGCAGAAAAAATATTAACCTGTTAGGTTTTTATAGCAGTTTTTTTGGAAGCGGACATTTTTGTCCTTAATGGCTTTAAAGGGTGGTAAATTTGTTTCACAATGTTCCCCTGACCTATTAGAGCAGTTGAAATTTGAATTTGAAAAACTGCCAAGAAAGATACTTTGTTGCAAAGAATTAGACCATATGGACTAACGCAGCCAAAATGGTGAGCACATAAAGACGAAAAATTTGCCCGAATGGACAAAAATGTCCCTAGTGATGCCTGAGGGTTGACAGTCTTACTGAATGTATATTAATAATGAATATTCCAGTCTTGCTCCACATAGCTTCTGGGGAGTCCCATTTCACATGTAAGCTTTTATGAATCATCATGACGGATTATTACCTCCGCCAAGGAGGTTATGTGATCAGCAGAGTTTGTTAGTTAGTTTGTTAGATTTTCAGCAACATAACTCAAAAACGCTGTGGATGGATTTTGATGAAATTTTCAGGAAATGGCAGAAATGGCATAAGGAAGAACTGATTACATTTTGGGAGTGACCCGGATCACCATCTGGATCCAGGAATTTTTAAAGGATTCTTTACTATTGGGAGATAGGGCTAATGGCGGACTTCTGTGCTACCCGAGTGCTTTTTTAGTATTGAATTTTTATTGGTTTTGTGAATAAACAGCTGGAATTCTGAATCTGTTACTTCATCATCAGTGTATAATAAAAATGTTAAAATCTGAAAAAATGTATGTGTTATATCATGCCATGTATCATATGGCATGGTATTCTGCCTGACTTGTTTAGGTTTCTCTTAGCTATACACTCTGTTTAAAGTGGTTGATTCACTAGTGCTGTCAAAGTATTAAAAATTTTAATCAGATTAATCACAGGGTTGTTGTGGATTAATTTCGATTAATCATGACTAAATAATATTCATTTTTACTCTATATTAATCACGTTTCATTTTGCAAGCTTGCTGATGTGTTAGCCAAAGTGCTAGCAGAATCCCTGACGAATGTATGCCTCACATTAATGTGGTATTTTAAGCTGGAAGTGCTTTGGTGAAAAGAAAACTCCTTCCTGTAGAATGTGCATAATACTTTATGTCGGTCGACTGTTCTGTCTTGGGGTTTTTTTGTACTCAAATTTCCCATCGAGAGGGCCAACATGCTGTTTAGCATCTTCGGTAACCCTACTTGGACAAACTGCACGAAATGCATTGCCAGAGACGTTTCAGGGATTTTGGGTCAATCTGCACTGTAGATGGGTTAATTGGGTTAAAATTTTTAATCAGATTAATCATGATGATGGATTAATCCACATTAACGCATTAATTTTGACAGCCCTATAATTCACATTTTTGTGTGAAAACATGCAGCACTCATCTGCATCTAACATTGAATCATTTATAATAATAAATATTCCGACAGATGATTTATAAGTCTTTGGTCGTACTGATGTTGCTAAAAAATAGTCCGGACAGTGAGCAAATTCAGCCCCTGACCCGAAATGAGTTTGAGTGTCTTTTAAAGCAGGGGTGTCAAAGTAATTTCACAAGGAGCTAGTTTCCATGTGGTGCTGGGGTTGTTTTACAGCTGCTACTCAGGCAGCAAGCACATAGTGAATTAAGGCACATGAATATCCATTAGATCGACATGGATGACGTCAAACCAAGCCTATCTCTGAGGCTGTTCAGAGCAACTTGAAACTATACAAAATCCTTACCAGAACACTCTCGAAAATAGATGTTTTTATTTTCAATTACGTTTTCCTGGTTAAATAAGGGTTCAATAAAATGATATGGAAGGTTTATGAGTAAGTCATTGCTGCAAGTAATAAAGGGAAAAAAAAGGGAAACTGTAGACAGCTGAGCGGCTTAAACACCCATACCACAGCTGGGAGGCCTCTGCCGATCATGTTGTGCAGAATGGCATGGACTTTCTGAGGTTGATAGCAAGGGCTCCACCCCTGTAACTGGTTGTTAATGCTCTGATTGTCCTGGTAATTAGCAGCAGCATTGTAGGATAAGCCATCCATGAGAGGAGGACTGGACTGAACTATCCGCTTTTGCCTTCTTTGGACTATCCCCAATAAACCACAACAGTTGGATTTACTGCTGACTCATATTTCATATGAAATGCGGAGTTTTAACATGGTGTCTAGTTAATGAACCCCTTGTTAGTTTTTTGATATGACGATTCATTGTTGTCAGTAGAGTAAGGTATCTGGCTGTTGTAAGCTGCTAAGTGATGGTAGCAGCTAATGTGCTAACAGGCTGACGGTGCTATTTGTGAAGCTAAGTGCTGTCGAAGTTTATGTGTTAAAGGTAGGCGTATACAGTAGTGTGAAGCTGACTACTTGTGTGTAAGAAAAAGCTCATAGCTTTCATTTTGTTTGTTTAAATCGATTACAAAAAGACAATAAGAGAAAGCCTTTGCAAAGTTCTTTCCAAGGTCTGGCTATGAGCAATTTTTGTCTACCAGGCTGTAATAACAGGCTAACAATTACTCTGGTTTACTGTTGGCTTAGTTTCTACTGTCTCAGTTTTAGGTCAAGTTCGGGAAGAAAAATGTGCGCCCAGTCCTGTTTTGGTGCAGACTTGAAGCTGTATCATGGAGTTTCAGATTTTAGCATTTTGCTGCTGTTAAATGCAGCCAAGCAATGTTAAAGCAAATGTCAGTAGTTGTTATAAATGCCTGGAATTCTTGAGGACTAAAAGTAATTTTGACTGGAGACAACAAAGTCTAGTGGAAACTCTGGTATCAATACCAATTTTAAAAAAGTAACAATTCCCATCCCTAATCTTTGTGCAGGTTATTTCAAAACATTTTATTTATTGACTACTTTTCCAGAGTCGGCTACAGCATTACTCTGTTTTTGTTGTTGTTTTGTTTTTGTTTTTTTCTCAGTTCTGTTTCTGTTTGTTTGTTTGTATTTTCACTTACCATACCAAAAACGTAGTGAACAATGACTTCAAACCAATAACCGTATGACATGAATCCTACATCCTCTATCCTTTAAACCCTTTTTAAACTGATACGTTGGCCACGCATCAGCCTGTTTATACTAGAAAGCCTCCATTTACAAATAACTGTAACAAAATAATGTGTAAAAATCAATTAAAACAGTAACAGACTTATTTTTCTTCATTCCTGACCTTTTGAGAACACCAGCCATTTTTAAGAAATTGAATACCAGCCCAAGAAATAAAAATCTGGAAAGTACCCATTTTTTTTTTTTTTTACTACAGAATGTATTAATTTAGTCCTTAATCCTTCCAGCACCATAGAATTGTCCCTTTGAATAACAACCAGCAAGAAGTATACAACTGTTTTAACCGCATATATATATATAAAATTATTCCTCATCGTTGCTGTTAAACTCTTGATTTAAGGCTGTGGCTATATGACGATTTTTCTGTCAATTTCAGCTTTTTTGCATTTTGTGGGGCCATGCAGCATCAATGAACAATCAGTAAGTACTTGGCAACACTGGCAAGAAAGAATCATCCAAAAACTGATGTTGCAAATCAAATTGCCAAGGGATTTTATTTTGTTTTCTCAATTTACATCTGAGAAAATGCAAGGAAGGAATTATATGGCATATAATATATGGAATTTCTGTCTCTAACTGTTTGTGAACTGCATGTAAATATTTTTCTTTGGAAAACAAAGAAATTTGCCAGTGACCCCAAACTTTTGAGCGATAGTGTATGTAAATGAAGGAATATTTAAAATTCAGTCCAAAATTGCTTTCCTAATATTCAAATAAGCTTTAGCACTAGTAGCAACTGACTCACAAAGGCCAGCACTAAATGCCACAAGCAGTAAAACTGGTGCAAGATGAACCGAGGTATCAAATCGGTGTCACCAAGTCAAACTCCTTTTACGGGGACATATTATGCAAAAATCACTTTTTCAGGCTTTTCTAACACAAATATGTGCCCCTGGCCTGTCCACAATCCCCTCAAGTACCAGAAAAATCCATTCCTTCTCCCCCTCTCTTTCTCCACCTTTCAGAAAATGTTAAACAAGCCGTTCTCAGATTTTACATTGAGTGACCTCACCAGGGGCCTAAGCAACCGCCCCCAGGTTTGGTTTGCCCTCCCCCACTTGGAGGAAAGATCTGCCCTCCTCTCCTGATCCTCTTATCTACCAGCTAAGATGCTGGATAGCTCAGTGAGTCACCCTGCTGGCTATGGTCTGAGAGATTGATGGTTTGAATCCCAGTCTAAACTTTGGAGAAAAAAAAGAAGTGTCTGTAATATCACCAGTGCTGCATTAATTTCCTGAGAGGGGTGTGGTCAGAGGCGGAGTCAGACAGCTAATTACCATTTAAAGCCATGGACACAGAAAAAGCTTGTTCTGAGAAGGGTTGAAACAGAGGGGGTTTTAGACATGCAAAAATCCAATACTGGAGTGTTTTTTCAGCAATAAACTTCATAGGCATGTTTTGGGGACCTCTGAGAACAATATAAACTCATCTCAAAAGGGTAAAATATGTCCCCTTTAATGTGAAAATGTGCTTGGCAGTAATACTCACTGCTTACATTGTAGAGTGATATGTGTCAGACAACAGCTCAGTCTGAGTCCAATCATCATATTTGCTCCACAAAGAACAGTTGGATAACAACCCAAACCTCACCAGTGTCTGTGTAATTAATGTGAGACACAATAATGAGGTAAAAGGTGCCAAGGGACTGTGCTGTACTCTTCTCTGTCAATCTGTCTTTGGTCTTAATACGAGCTGCAGCGGCTCATACACCACCTTAATCAGCTGTTTAAAGATGTGTTTTCACTTGCTTGTTCTAAGTCCATGTTAATTCAAAGAAGGGGGCTGTGGTATTTCACAAGTTCATAGAAGCAGCTGTAAAAAAGTGACAGTGCTGTAAACACTATGGTAAAGCCAAGTTGTAATGATAAAATGTAACTTCTGACAAACCCTTCACAAAAAAAAGTCCAGTTATTTTCCTCAACTGCTTTTATTGTGAATGCCCACATAATGAAATTTGGTGTTTTCAGGAACAGCACACGTCTCAGCAAAAGAGGGTTGAAAATTAAAGTCACAAAGCAGTGAGCACATACAGACTTACAAATTCATTTTTCTGTGAGCACATCAGATGTTTTATTCTTTGGTACGGCAGGTTTGTGTAGCCGCTCTTAGCCTAGCCTGCAGCCCAGCCACAGAGTGTGATCAGCTCTCTAACCTCGCAGTCTCTCCAGTTAATCCACATTATTCTTTGTTTTTATCCCACTGTTGTTTTCTCAGATGAAATGCCGCTTGATTAAAGGGCGCTGGTTTTTAAATCTCCTGTTTATGGAGACAGCAGTGCACACTCGCCGTTGTGGAATGCCGTGACGTCTTTTCACACTCGTTGCGGAAAAGAGGCAGTTCAATTTTACACCATGTAATAATACATCACCACACATACTTCATCAAAAATGCCTCTGATTTACTTGTGTGATGGCAAATCACTACCTAACACTTCGGTATGCCAACAGATAACATCTGCCATTGTGCCACCAACTGATAAGACACATCATGACTTGCATGCCATGTTTCATTAGGCTACTCTTACACTTACAATGGTGCTAACAGTTTGGTAATAGTGGCTGATTGCGATGACACTGGACCTTTTGTAAAATTTGTACTTGAGATTGCGACATACTACAGAAATGGTTTCATGAGTCTACCATCAAGAAAAAAGCAGAATAATGATACTTTTGAAGTGAGTATTTCTCTGATCAAAACATGCGAACATTAAATGAAATAAAAAAAAATGTAAAACCTGGAATTTTTATAGAACTCCTTTCAAAATAACTTATTTTCTAAAAATAAAAGTTCTTCCTTTTAAAAATAAATAGATAAAGGTAGTTCTACAAAGTGCCATTGTTGCATTATCATAAACTAAAAGTATTTAATTGCACAGCCTGACATTGCCACTGTGTTAAGATAAACTGTGCAGCACTAATTTACAATGTGTGCTCTTTCCTCTTGTACGTAAAGGACATGACAGGAGTAGTTTTACATTCCTTAGTCTCATAAATAACACTGCAGCAGCCCATTTTGAGATTATGTCACAACCTAAATGTAAAATCCTGATGTGCATGAATGTGTGAGGGCCCATTCAGTGCTGTTTGCAGCCCTAGTTTGTGTTGTCACACAAAGCAATAGCATTACTGGATGGCACTAAAATGGATAATATAAGAATTATTGTAGATTTATTACATAATTTCAGATATTAAAAAAAGTTAATAAAATTACCCTAAAGACTATTTTGCCAAAAGAAGTCTTGTAGCCTAGTATACAGGCTTTAATATCACTATAATGCATAATATTAGAGTTATCTTAGATTTCTTACTACTCTACTACTCTAAAAAAAATACAGTAAATACTTTATTTGGAAAACTGCACTACAATGGATAATATTAGAGTTATTGTAGATTTATTACATAATTTAAGATCTAAAAAAAACATAAATTGCCCTAAAGACCAAAAAAGTCTTGTAGTGTAAATTAGAGGTCATGATAAATGTGAGATGAAAATTATTGTAACTACAATGCATAATATTAGAGTTATTGTAGATTTTTTCTTTCTAGTATGATAATTTAGTGTCCCTGGGCCTCCTATCCACAGCCGGTCACCTATAGGGAACAATGTAATCTGTCAAGCCCAGAGGACGTTTTGTTTGGAGAAAAATTGAGAAAAAAACGTGTTTTAGCTCGCAGTCCACTGTACTGTGATTGAAAAGAGGTGTGGGTTTTGTAAATGTAATGATCCTCTGCTGAGTTATTAAAACGGAAAGGCCGAATCTGTGAATATCTTTCTAAGGCCGGTCTTACACCTAACAACTTTTCCCCCGATTTTAAAGTTGCAGACAAAATTCCAAAGTTAAAGTAAAATTATGGGAGTCTTGCAAAATTTGCAGCAATCTTTGCAGCGAATCCAGCGATCAGCGCTTTCATTCTTCTGCCTAGGCCGGCCAAGAGGCTAAAGAATGCCGCCAGGTCTCCCCCGTATGTTGGAGGGAAAAGGCAGCTGCTCGCCAGCTGGATGCATACAGTGACAATACTTCAGAGACGGACTTTTCCTACCCAGACTCTGAGGAATGGCTGCCGAGTGAGTGCAGAGGATCTTGTTCCCCGTCCCAGAGCGATGGAGGTAAATTAATGTTAGGAACCCACTGATTATTCAGCTAAATTTATCGAATGAAACTATCACTCATTCTCCTGTGATTTCAGAAGCAGACTTGAGAGAAGCGCAAGCCCCATACAGTTCTACAACACCGTCTGTTGGCAGAAAAAGAGGTAAGAACAAAAAATTTCTATATTATAGATTATATATCTATATATATATATAGATATATATAGATATATAACATTTTTCTTGTCATTTTGCCTTTAATCTTGTCTTTTCAACTTTAATCTCAACTTGCCCATAATTTTTTTTCCTTCACTGGTGTCCCTAATCCTCTTCCATAGTGTTGGAATTGGATTGGAAAAAAGAAAAAAAAAAAAAAAAAAAAGTGGACTGATGCCTCTCTAGCATAAGCCCGCTCATGAAAAAGTCACAAGTAGGCTGACCCTTATGGTGTATAGAGAGGTACATTATAAGTGTAATGATTTGTCCACATACTGCATCTATTCATCTGTAAATTTGTAATCCTTCCTGCAGAGTGAAACAACTCCACCTTTACACAGGGCAGACACACACTGCAGTGTTTGGCCCGAGATGTTTTGTTTTTCAGCAGAAGAAATTATTTAATCATGCTGTCAAACAGAGCAGGAGCAGCATACATATATTTTCTCGTATTATAACAACAGAAGTGTTTGGTCACTGCGTTTTTATTTTGAACCAGTGAGCCAGCACACATTGTTTGCATTAACCAGTTCTTGATCAACAAATTTTGAATTTCTCTTACCTGACTCACTCTGTCATTGCAGTGTCATGATCTGAGTGCGGGTATACAACAAGGATAACATTTTTTTGTGGCTATGGTACAAAAATAGGGCTAATATTGGACACTAAAAGTGTGCTATTAAAATCTCAGTGATATTTCTACAGCACAACAATTCTTTTTGGATTTGACCCTGAGGGTATCGCAAAATAAGAAAAAATGGACTAGACCAATGTTTTCCCAGTAAGACAATGAATCTACACAATCGATGAAACCATAGTATAACCCTTCTAGAAAGACAAAATAGCTTCCTGCTGATGTGCATTGGAGACTTAACTTCATCCAGGCTAACAGCAGGGTTTCTGATAACAGTGAAAGTGTTAAAAAAACAAATAAATGAGCCTTTAAATATTGCTAAGGTAAATAACAGTCTATTAAGAATCCACACTATTGGATTTTTGTTGATATCCAACATACCTAACCTGGCATGCCAGATAGATTTGTTTCACACATCCATCTGGAAAACCATCCATAGAAAGCGTTTGGGAAAGGGAAGAGCCTTTGAAAAAAAATCTGAGGGTGATTATGGGCCAATCAGAGCAACAAAACAGGACATAGCCGTTATCGAGCTGCGCCCCTACCGAGGATTAAACTCCATGGGGAACTACATAATGTGAACCACGGCGACTGTAGACATATCAGTACACATTTTTTGTTGTTTTTTTTTTTTAATAAAAAAGAACTCAATGCTGTTCTTTGGTCTTCTTTTAATGAAGAAATGTTGTCAAGTTCTGATAAAACAGTCACTTTAGCAGCCTCCACGCTAATCTCTTCTGCCATAATTGCACCGGCCTCTTGTTCCTGCTTGCTTACGTCATGACTCTGCCGCGCCGAAAGTACTGCCCCTTGACACTGATTGGTCCTGTCACTTTCTAACCGGGCCCAAACAGTTCAGATTTGTATGCTGGATTTACCAGTAAGAAGCACAGAAACAGGCAAATCCGTCTGCTTTGCAAGGTTACAACATGCCAGCATTTACAAAAGAATGTGAGCTGATACTGATACTGATATCCAAATCTAAATGTTGTTCAGGCCTAAAGTTAATTTCTTTAAACACACAATATCAAGTTTGAGGATAAACAAATTTTATAAATTTTAGTCCTCAAAACACACTTTAAAGTGTAAGAAATTAGGATAAATAAAGGCAAGGACTATAACAGAAGTAGGATTGTTGGCTGAACCTAAAACTTCTCCAACTTATTAGTTTGCACAGCCAATATTTAAAGCAGAGATAAGCCCATTTATAAAGAAAAATATTGCTTGTATATATTGGCAGAAATTTTCATATCTGATGATACTGATAATTCACCTTCATAAGCCAATACCTGCAGATACCTAAATCATACTGATAATATTGGCATCCCTACAATATATTGTCAAGTGAGTGAGAGAAGTCAGTGATTAAGGAAAAGGGGAAAGAAACAGGGTTGCCATTAGCAAAAGCCATCTCATCCCTGAGGACACAAACACACTCTTTTATTTCTGGCTGCCTCTTCCCATCAGAAATCTCTGCTGGTGAATGATTTAAATGAAAAGCAGATGTTCTCTGAAGGAAAAAAAATGTCAAAATAATTAACACTGCATATCCCACTTTCACAGGTATCTTTAAAGTTTAGTTTTAGTTTAGGTTTAGTATAAAATTTTTACTATACACTTGCATCATCTTATATTTGTCATCTTATAAGTGACTTAACCAACTAAAGTAAGGGGGCTTATAATGAGTCAGGGTATAAAGAATGCATCCTGATATTTATGCACTAAACTCATTACTATTAGTTATTGTGAAGCATACAGTTAAATAAACCGCCTATGACCCAAAGGGTTAGAAGTTTTTTGAAAACTGGACGGAAATTTAATGCATTTTATTATCTTAATATTAGGGCTGATTAATTAATTTCTTTAAAAAATAAAGCATCAAACATTGAACATTAATTAATCACACTGGCAATCTTTTGGTTTCCATCAATCCATCAGGGATTTATGAATAAGACAGCCTGCTAACATCTCTCCTCCCCTGCCTGTGCACACACACCTACACACACACAGACACAAGCACACTCACCCACATGCAGACGTGCCAAAGTATGCTATGTCTAAATGTTAAAGTCCCTGTAAAGTGAAAACCAAAATTTGAGTCTTAAGATACAAGATTTGTTGTATAAGGTTACTGTAAACCCGTGAAAACGCTGAGATGTATGTGTGACTGAATTTTGGATTTAGACAGAAAGTCGCCTCTTTCCTGGCTTGGTTTAATTTGGGCAGGGCAAACATAGCGACCCAGAAGTCGCTGTAAGGACTGCCCCCCTCACGCTACATCACTGAGCAGTTCATCTCAGTAGAGTCTGTTGTTAGATGATGTCACAGTCATCAATGAAAATGATTCCTGGATCTGTGCAAGAGCACAGATCCAGGAATACCCTGGATGTTTAAAAAGAAGCAGGCTTTCTCCAAGCAGCAACAAGCCAATCCCTCCTGTTTGTTAGCATCACAACTTTAAACTTTAGCAAAGTATCTGATGATGGACATATCCTTTTCCTGCCAAGCCTGTCACAATGAAACCCTCCAATGCAATCATGATTGAAGGCTTCTATTTTGAAGAGCAACATCGGGAAGTGGAGTGTTTTCATCAGCAACTTAACAACAAAGACGTCTCATAAACAGGAAAGACATAACTTCATATAACTCAGAAAATTAGAAATAAAGAATACCTGAAGAGTATACAGAATGAGAAAATGGAACTGAGACTTTGTAGCTCTTAACTGTCTTCCTGTCATGATATTAATGCTATTTTTCTCTGTTGACTTACAAGAGAGAGTTGTAAACATAGCAGCACAGCAGACAGATGGCCCTCCATTCAGGTTGTAGCATCTTTTATATTTGAAAGGATTGTTTTTCTTGTAAGTGTGGCTTCAGCTCATTCAACAAACGAGCCCACACCATCCTAAAGCAGATAATACATCCTAATTTTAGTTAATTTAAGTTAATTTTATAAACTTAGAGGTGTTTGTCATGATGATGATGTCATAACTGAAATTTGGCCTGTTGGTTCATAATCACAGAGTGGCCTGTCATACAAGAAACCTAAAATGAATTTAAAAAAAAAATTCTATATTTCGCAATGACCTATTGTAATTTTAAATTGCAAGAAGGTGCAAAATTTCTTTAACCTGAAATTTTTCTGAAACAGCCTTCAAGATAAGTGAATCTTAGTTTCGCTGACTGTCCAGCCTGTTTCCTGTACCTCATTCCCTATTTTCCCCATGTGTAATTGTGGCGATGATGGAGCCACCTGAGGCCTGAAACTGAGCACTTAAATGCAGGATCTGCAGTCTCTATGGTAGCAAAGGTAAACAATGTGCCGGGTAATGTATCACCACATTGACAGCCTCAGGACAGCTCTTAAGAGTAATAAAAGAGGTAGTTTATCTCAACAGCATGGTTTTTTTTTTGTTGTTGTTTGGTTTTTTTTTTTTTTTGGGGGGGGGGGCAATATCTGAAAAAACTCTGTCCAATTCACTGTGTTTCCGTTACATTCATCTGTGTTGGGCCTATATTTTTAACTGCACACAGAACTAGGTCTTGTATAAATAACCAGAATTTATGCCTCTAGTATTCTGTCACCGACAAAATGTTGCAAGATTGGTTATACTAGCAGGGGATGCTCTCATCTGTATGTCCTATAGAGAGGCGATCAAATTATTGATGATCTGATGCTCCACCAGCCTAACCCAGCTGCCCTCAAACATTCCTTTCAAAGGACTTATCAGAATACACTACAATAACCTCTGAGATGGACTCTGTACTCTAACCTTAAAAGTTCCTTCCTTATTTTTTTTTTTCCTTCCTTATTATGCTCTGGTGCTCTGCATGTTTCCCTGCTAATCATCTGTCACTTTTTGCATTTCTGTCACCAAGTTTTACCAAACTATTCAATTCAACATTTCAACATAGATCATTCTACTCTCAGTCTCCTTTTCTGAAAATGGTCTTATTTACTATGCTATTTTACAGCATCTTCACTGTTCATTATGTCATTATGTCATATGTCACACTCACCGTTTTGTGATTGAACTACATTGACAATAGATTTATTTCCCTCCCAAGTCTCTTGTTAAAGAGCAACATTTCATTCTACATTTGGCATATAATGCAGCTTTGCTCTGTTGTTGTTTAGATAATTAAAAAAAATGGAATAAAGAGATCGAGAGATGCGACAAAAAAACCCATAAAGAGCATGCTACGGTTTTGAGCTGTTTCCACATCCTGCCCAGCAGTAGGTAGACAAATTTCCTTTGAGACAAAGCTAAAGGAGCACAGAAATAAAAAAAAAAGGTTATTAAGCTAGCTTATATGTTTGTTTGTTTTTTTTTCTTTTACATCAGTTACTGTGCAGGATGTTAGCCTACTCTGCACTCCTTAATTGTAATGTGTAATTACACCAAAGAAAGTTTTTAACTAATTCAATCCAAAAGGTAGTTGTAGCCCAGAGGTGGTGTGAGTCATCTTCTAATTGGCAAATTAATAGTTCCCTAGCCCCTGCAAGGTTTAAGAGTACTCTGGCAAGGCTCTGAATCCAAATTTTCTTTAAGCTGCTTAATATGAAATTCAGTGTGAATGGGATTGGGTAGTGTTGGGCTGTAGCATCATTACAAGTTGTTTCACTTGTAGCTTAACTGCATTTTTCACTAGCTCTGTGGTAGCATTGATATTTTCTGAATAAAATAGCTTCTCAGTAGCTTAGCTGATTTTTTAAATCAAGTGTGGTAGCATCCAATAAACAACATTTTCCCCACAACAAAGTGGGAATGTAGCACAGTGCAACTGATCTCTCTGTAATGGTCCAAAAACAATCTTTTGAGAGTGAGTACAGGACACCAGCTGACACAAGAACATGTCCACAGACAAGGACATGTCTATGGAATGGACTGTTTACTTCTATGTGTTGATGACCTGACTGGTTGCTGAAATCACTCCTGGTTCACTATAAAGTGAATACGCCATTTTGTAGCGATGTCCAAATTCTGAGTGACTGAACAACTGATAGTTAATAGCCCAGCAATATTTAAGATCATGCATCACACTTCAAAGCTTTAACAAGCAGAAAGTTATGTTTGACTGCTGTCATACATGAGAGATGGACAAGAGGCATATGGTGCTTTTAGTAGTGGGAGGAAGCCAGAGTACCCAGAGAGAACCCACACATGCATGGGGGGGAACATGCAAACTCTGCACAGGAAAGCTCTGACCGGTAAGCACACCAAGGACCTTCTTGCTGTGAGGCAAAAGTGCTAACCCTGTGCTGAAGGGTCATCAAGACAAGAACAATAATAAAGTCTATCTGCCTCAAAAGTTTACCGTAGTGCAGTGTAGACTAGGTCTTTAAGAAAAGCTTTGCTCTGTGTGTTCTTTGATCATTTCAGACCAATCTGAGTTGGATATAATTGTGAAGTCATCAGGTAGAAAAAGGTGTTGATTTGAGGGGGGTAGGTAAGCTTGAAAGCTTAATAATGATGGTAATATTATAAAAAAATGATAACCCTTATAGTAGCTTGGGTTTTAAACTGTATAACTAAAATGCCTAAAATGGCATCAATCTTTCAATTTTTCCAAGAAAGACCACTTTGACAAATCTCAAAAAGCCACCTCCACACATTATGACCACAGATAGAGTGCCACAAACACAGGGAATATGTTTGTATTATTTTACTCAAACATTGTTTGGACTGTCAATGAAGTCCAAACTATATATATATATATATATGTAATTTTTACATTATGCGTTAGCAGCTCTTACAGGGCTGAATCTGGAACCTAGCAGAAACATCAGCACAGCTCATTTTCTGAGAGCTTAACACTGACAGTAGGACTCTTTTACTCTTTTAGTTATTACTAAACTGACATTTCAAAAGGGAACCAAAGCTCACTTTGGTATGTATGTAAGTATGCACAGGATGTTAGGAGGAGCATGAGGAACACAGGAATTAAGTAAAGTGAAAATGATGTCTGGATGTTTTTGCTACTTCTAATCATATATAATAAACCAAACATAATTTCATATTTTTGTAAACACTTTAAATATCTATCAGTTAACCAGAACCTGTTTTAACTGATGTTTTCATAGTTTCACTCACCTCTCATCTCTTTTACAGAAGAAATCCAGCTGAAGAGTACATTTCAGCAGTGTATGAATTTCATATGCAATTGCTTCACTCAGAATTTTGTAAGATTTAGACATTCCTCATCATTTCACTTGTCCAATTTACAACTGTACAGTAATGGTTGATGATAACTACTGCGAAGACAAAATCAGGTTTTCAAAAATACTTTTAAGGATGTCTGTTAATGTTAACATCTGTTAATGTTAAAATTCATGGATGATGCTTGTTTGGGTGGACATTAAGCCCTATTTTATTGAATAAGATTATGTGACTGATAAACACATCCTGTTCCTGTATAGGTTTAGGATGGTTAGGGACACAATTATTTAAGGTAAATAATTAAAAGAAAAAAATGGTATCTGCTTGATATTTGCATTTAAACCAAAGTGTTTCACTGACAGGAGAAAGACAATATGGAGACATTATTTGTTCTGAACACATACCTGAACACAAATTGTATAGAATTTTATCAACATGGAATGTCCTGGTAACTGAATCAGTGGGCTTAAATTTTCCACATGACCTCTATTGTCACATTTGAGAGTAATTCACATTCATGACATGCAGGTTCCTGGTAGGGCTTGAGACTGCAACAGTTTCAGTACATAGACTAACATAAGTGAATGAATTGATAAACTACTACATTTAAATCATAATGGCTTCAACATGACTCTCCCATCTAGCTGATAAAACTCAAAAATGTTTTTGAACACCACTCTCAAAGGTAATAACAGAAAGAGAAATACAGAGCAGTAACAAAGTCCTAAAGTCCTTTGTTTTTATAGTTATGGCTTATGAGTGACTTGCACATGATACTCCAGCAAGAGAAAGAGAAGAGCACCTAATGGCTTTTGTTACTGCAGTTGTGTAAACTTTCCATACACAGTGATGCACCAACAGGCAAAAATACAAACTGCGGAGACACATGCCATGTAAATGTCAACAACGTTGGTGAGAGATTCATGCAAAGTCTCTCCCCTACTAGGAGAAACACCATAAGCTGAACTGGATGTGGATTATGCTAAGGCAAGAGAGTGACAGTTTCCCTCAGATTTGCCCCTTTCCTCTCTGTCTTTGCTAAGACATTACAAACCAGCCTTTTCTCCCTACACTCTCTGTCACACACTTAAATCATTTATCAGCACCACTGACCACACCAGTCTTTACCTTAAGCCTTAAGAACTGCAGTGAAGTCAAGTGACAGACAACTATAAGCCCACATATTATTTAGGTGACAACACAACCCTCCTGCTCAAAAGTGTTTTTATGTCAGACAAGATGTTTCAGTGTGAAAATATATTCCTATTAACTGCTTTCCTGCTCTGAGGACAGTAATTTTGACCTATCTGCCATGTAGGCTATGCACAAGTAGTCTTCTTCAGAATAATGTTTTACCTGTCCCTCGCCGGTGTCGCTGTGTCTGCCTAGTTCTCCGATGTAGTACTGCTCCATCCACCGCCGGGCGTTGTTTGAGTGGTGGTGGGGGGGTCCTTCCATCTCCTGGCTCACGTCCTTGCCTGATCGGCGAAGTATGAGCACCTCACCACCCGGATGCATCCGTAAGAAAGCGGTCACGTCGTATACTCTGGTCCCCTGAAGCACCCAGCAGGAGTCCTTGGTGCAGTGTTGGGCCACCTCCCTCTCAGTGAAGATCCTTGGGGACGTCGACGGAGACATCCTTGTGGAGATGAAGAGTGTCCACCTGAATAGTAAACTTAACAGAGGAATCAGAAAAATGAGAACAGAACGAACTGCTTGGTTCGCGAGTTACAGCACGGCATAAGCTTTCGATGTTGACGCCCAGGGGCTGTAAAACTTTACTAGCCTGTTGACGGGAGTAGGTACATAGGTGAGAGGCGGAGTTTATGATGGCTTCAGACACAGAGAAAAGATCGGAGTTCCCATTAATTGACACTGGAAACTTTCTATATATCTAAGAACTTTCAAGAACTACTAATACCATTCTCTAATGGATGATCGGGTTGATTTTTATATGTTTTTCTTTGATGTTTTCAAAGATTAGCCTTTTATCTTTATAGTTTAGACAGGTTTTACGTGAGACGTTACCGTTAACAGAATCCCTACATGTTCCCTGAAAGCAGCATTACGCTCAGACGCACCTGTTCCTCTTAGAATATCAGCCTAAATGATGCGACAGTTCACGTAACTTTCAAAGTATGTTGCTGGGATAACTTTAATAGGCCTAAATATTTCCCAGTTTATTGATAATTACCGCCCTGCCTCTCAATGTGGAGATATTCAAACAAACGTTCACAATGGCCGCCAACCAATGAGTCACACAGTTTCAGCCTACGGACTCCTGAAGTCCGACATTACTTCCTGAATATTGAAAGTGTACCCTACGGGTGATACCTGGGACTCGTCTCACGCACTTAACTTCTACATTGTGAAGCCCAGTAAATCTGTAAAGCCCACAGCTGAACCCAATTCAGTGCATTGATCGTTTCCTTGTTAGAGCTTCCCAGCCCTAAATAAACAAAGAATCTTTGTGAGTTGTGCATCTTCTCCTAACGACGCCACTGCCGTAATGCCCGATGTGTACATTCCTCGAAATAAAACGCAAAGTAACAGACAGATTTCGATTAAAATATTCAACAGACATTTGCTTAAATGTAGGCTATTTGTAGGTATTTGTATAGGTATTTGTAGGCGTATCTTTTCCTTTCTTTAATGCGTCTTTTGACTCGATTTTAGCCGACAAGTTGATCTGAGCTGATGATAACGCCTGTACCTGGTACGTTCACAATGCATTGGAAATACACCCTTACCTATGTAAGCCGAATAAAAATGACCAATGGTAAGAGAAAAATAAAATGTAAATACATTTTGAAATTATTTGATTTTTTAATCATTTATTTTGCTTGTTTGTCTAAAGGCACATCTCTCAGTTATTTGTTCTTAATTTCATGTTTAAGGTAAAATTTTCAAATATTCTCAATTCACGTGGCTACACAACATTTTAAACATTTCAAGCCTGTTTGCCCTTTTGTTTTTAGCTAAAAATGAAATAAAGAATGTTACATGCGACCAGTCAAAAGGGATAAAACTATAAAGGTAAAAGATAGTATCAAGATACCTCTGGTTATGGTCAATGGTCAGGTCAAGAATAGTTTTAGAATTTTCTTTATTTTTGATTTTGAATGCATATCATTTTCATTTTTTTTGTTTCAATTTTATTTTTGTTTTAATTGATTTTAATGTTGGCTTGTTAGTTTGGTTTCATTTTATTTGTTAAAATGCCTTATTTTTGTTTGTTTAATGTTTTATTTTTGTAAGTTTAATATTTGAATGAATACTACCATGCTTTGGTTGTAGGGGAAAGGTTGAATGGCCCAACAAATTGACTTTGATCCAAGAGGTTAAAGTAGATATAACAGAAACTGCAGATTTATTCGTGTCTGTTGTATTTTAGTTTTGGTTAACTAAATATTTTTTCCATTTTTGTTTTTATATATTTGTTTATTCAAGTCAGCTATAATTACGTTTGTTATGGATTTCCCATTCCCGTGAGTGTGATGTATTTTAGATATTGTAGTTGCAACCCCAACACATATTTCAGAGAAAATTAGCATTGGCCATTTTATGTATTATTTGTACACTGCTTTGATATTGGCATGTAAACAAATGCTTTCACTTAACCCCTTTTTGCTGTTAAAACAAAATTATCCAGAGAGCTACAGGACCAAAATCAGAAAGCTGTAACCAAATGCTTAACTTGCTCAGCACCTATTAGAAGAAGAATATAACTCAAACTTACTACATCTAAATATTTTAGTATGTGTCTAGGCCAGCTGTAACTTCTTAACATATGCCCATTTTTTGGGCAAATTCCATTCTTCTATATTTCTGTCACAAAATACTTCTTTTTGTTTGCATCCTATTTTGCCACATAGTAATCCACCAAGTTATTGTTGTAATATGTCAGTGACATATGTCAATGTCTACCATTTTTAATTTCCCTTAGCACATTATTTACATTCCAAATACATGTCTCATTCAGTGAAAGTAATTTTAGACGGATGCCTAATATCTACACATATATCCAGAAAAAAAGCCAATTATATTTATTTGTGTTACTGTAATTGAGAATATTTTTAAGAAGTTCTTTACTTAAGTATATTTAAGTAATTTATCATTTAAGGAAAGGAGCTTTATTGCTTGCTTTTGCCTTACAGTAATGCATTGCATATACAGTGCTTAACAAATTTATTAGACCACCTGTCATATGTCTCAAAGACTGTCCAATATCATGTAGTGCTTTAATGCGGACTCTTTCATTTTCAGTGAGCTCTCCACATTTTACCATTTTGAACAGGAATGAGGGATTTCAAACTGAATTCACCCGAATTTGAGCCAGCTCACTGGGTTTCTCTGAGAAGTCAGAAATTAATCAAGCATAACTTTCAACCACTTAAACTCATTTTTCTGTTCAGGAATGCAAGTAAATAACTATAATTTGACATATTAATCAAGAAATATTAATGCGCTTTACTATTTTTTTTTCTTTTTTTTGGAAATCAGTAAATTTGAAAATTCATGGATAACAATAATAATATTTTAGCATTAAAAATATCATTTGGGTTAAAGAGCTTCTACATATTGATGTATTAACCATTGCAGAAACATAAAAAATGATTTTGGTAATTACCAGTGCTGTTAATTTAGGGCAGCTGTGGCATAAACCTTACTTTGGTTAGGGTTAGGGTGGTCTAATAAATTTGTTGAGCACTGTATGTAAACTGAAATTCAGAAAACTAAAGGAGTTTTAGGTTGTATGTGGACATCATTTTTGGTTAACTGTTTAAGCGCAGTTGTTAATGATGCTGTTAATTACAACCAACATTTTATATTTACAAGTTAAAAACCATTTCTCCAAAGGTTTTGTTTTGAAAAATTGCTGCACACACTTTTTGTTACACTAGACGGCAGCAGAGCACTACCGGCAACAGATTGTTTTTGGTGATGAGGTGGTTGTCAGCTCACCATTGTGGCAGGTGAATGACAAGATGAATGTCAGCAAGTTTCTACTGCTTATTTTACCTGTTTTGATGTGCTATTTAATAAATTAAAGAAATCAAGGACTGCGTGAAGACAAGTAATGACAAGTTTGTGTCAGACCTTCAGGGAAGAGTCAAAAGTTGTTTTCATGGAAATTAATACTGTGTTCTCTGCAAGAAAGCAAACAAGATTTTCAGCAGTGAGATACTCTAGTTTTATTTCAAACATACTCTTCTGTATAAAATCATTTTTGGAAACAATATCTAGATGCTTGAATTACGCTGTAATTAAGACTACATAAGTTCGTTCTAAGAACTTATAAGCTGCTTATAAACATAGATAAGTCCATGTAAGTGTTAAAGAAGAGTTAATAAAAGCCTAAACAACATATTTATTATTGCTTATAAGATACTCGTAAGCTCTTATTGGAATCTTGTTATCGGTTTAAATATCTGTATATATATTCTTCATAAACAGCTTCTTATCATAGCCCATAAAAATTCATAGGATGTTTGTTATTAATAATCTTACTATTGAAGTCTTAATTAAAATCACAATAAACACATTATTTCTCTCTGGTACCTTTTTAAATAAACTAAAGCACTTTTGTAGTCTTTTGACTACTAAGTACTTTTACACTGCACGTCACACCCTTTCACACCACATTTACACACTGATGGCAGAGTTCGCTGTGGAGAATTTGCCATCAGTATTAGTTAATCCCATTCAATCCCATCCATACCCATTTACACACCACTGATGAAGCAATGGGAATGGGGGGTTCAGGGCCACCCCTGGCCAAAGTGAGGCCCTAAGCAGACTCTGATACAAGCCCCAAATCATGTGTTTTAAAATCAGTCTTTGCTGTTCATAAGTGGACTAGGTGACAGCACAAAAGAGGAAAATAAAAACATAAAACACAGTTTTAACTAAGGCTGCAAGCAGCACTGATCAGGCCCTCAACAGGCTTGTGGCATAGCTGCTAAATGCATTGTTTTAGAGACATCTTTCAAACAAAAAAATCTAAAAATACCCTGATGTGTCATGTCAATAAAAGCCAACATGAAACAATAATACACAGTGTAGCTGACTAAAGCATGTCATAAAAATGTTGCTTTGTCTTAATAAAGGTGGCCCATTGAAATATGCAATATTTCAAGTTATGACGGCACTGAGTCAATTTGCATCAATGTCCTGTGTAACGGCTGGGCCGTATTCTGCACAAACAAATTAGCAGCAAATCCTCTAGCTGCAGATCAAATTTCAAGAGAATTAGAAGACTCCCTGAAGTTAATTCTAAAAGGATCCCTAGAAATGGCTTCATTTTTCAGTTCTTTTTTTTGTTAAGAAAAAATAAAATTCAAAATGCCAGACTACCTGTTGATTTGGTGACATGACTCAAGAGGCTTTTTTGTACATCCTGTTATGCTGAATATGTGCACAAAATTTTAAAGGTTGTATGTGGCATGGGGGCTTTTAAAAAAAAAAAAAAAAATTATATGGGGCGCCACTTAGCCATTACGCCACGCACACCAACTTACCCCATAAGTAACTTCTATTTTTTTACAACTGTGCTTATCCCCACCAAATTTCATAGCAGTGCAAGCCCTTTGGAGCAAGTCAAAACCCTTCACAAGACCACTTCCTCTTTCATGGTGACTAATGGGTCACCGTGGCAACAGATTTAGTGTCAGATCGGTCGGCTTGAAAATAAATACCATAGGAAAACTTAAAGGATGTTTTAAACCAATTTTGAGGCAGATTTGGTCAACTTTGCGGGAGCTGCATTAGTTTATTTGAAACAAAGTTGGTTTCTGTGTCACTTTGAGACATCAAAGTTAGATGAGCTGCCATGGCCACCCCCTTTGAGTTTTGTACACGAGCCTCCGCACTTTTCTTCACAAAGGTCTCTTCTAGCAGACAACTCAGTTTTGAGTAAATTGGAAGAATGCCTTCAGAGAAGATACTCCTAAAAGATTACCTGGAAAGGACTGACCAATATTGTTACAATAAATCAAAATGGCGGATCACCTGTTGACTTGGCGATATGGTTCCAAGAGGCTTTTTGTAGGTCCTGGCAAGATATATATACCTTCCAAATTCCAAAATCCTAGGTTGAACTTGCTGCCGGTACTGATTTTTTAAAATTTTCTAGTACGCGCCACCGAGTCACCCACCAACAAAATTTATATTAATGAGCTTGTTCATGCACTAAGAATTTTATATACCTAGTTTCATGGCTGTATTATCCTTTTTACCATTTGATAAACTACTTTCTGTTTCATGGTGATCAAAAAAAATTGCCATGGTCAAAGCATTGGGCAAAATGTCATGGTCTTCATAGTGGTGCAAGGTAAAGGTCTTTGGATGTTTCCGAGCAAATTTGAGTGAGATTTGATAGAGGAACCATAGAGGAATCATGGTTAATTATAAAGAAGCAGTAACTTTCTATTACCAGTAAGTGGCGCTGTGGCTGTATCTAAAATTTCAAATGCAGATGTGTTCAGGATGGAACTATTGTTGCACACATGAAATTTTATAGAGGTATGACCAAAACAGCTGAGTTATAGCAGTTTAAAATTTTAGTGCGAAACATCAAGCTCAAATTGAAGTTCACCGTGCCAACACGTCTACGCCCTCCGACAAAAACTCACCAATTTTGCTTCACATCTAGACTAATGTCTTAAGGGTTTACCCAGTAAATTTGATGACGAAATAATCAAAGCATTAGGACATATACCTATGAAAGTAAAAACATATTTCCTGTCACCACTAGGAGGTGCTATGATCTGTAAGAAATATTACTTTATTGTAGAATTATTGTAAAATATTCTTACAGATCATAGCACCTCCTAGTGGTGACAGAAAATATCTTTTTACTTTCAGAGGTATATCTCCTAAAGCTTTACCATATGAGTGTGGGGTCTGAATCCTCGTTACACATGAATTATTTCATTTAGTTTGGACTGTGCAAAGCTGAGTTATAAGCAACTTCCATTTTCTTAAAAAATATGCAAATTTGAGGGCTCACCAAGGCCACGCCCTTTAAGTTTCATACAAAAGCCGCATAACTTTTGCTCATTAATGTCTCATCTAGCCATAAAAACAAATTTCACATAATCCTGATGAACACCGTTGGACAAGTTAATCCTAGAAGGACCACAGGAAATGGAAAAATGTAACACTTTTTTTTTTTTTAAATGGCTGACTTCTTGTCACCATGATGATAACTACCTTTTTTGTGTGTATTAAGAAGCTGAATATGTGTACCAAATTTCATTCCTGTAGGTGAAACAGTGTCTAGGAGCTGTATTTTTTGTGAATTTAGGGGGCGCTATTGAGCCAATTTCCTACACTTACATTAGGAACCTATAAAATTTCAAAATTTCCTGCAGGCCACATGTCCATGCCAGTTTTCATTAGTTTTTGTGCTTATTCAGATACTCAAAAGTCCAGCCAAACATATAAAATAATAATAGCTAGGGCTGCAAGCAGCACTGAATGGGCCCTGGCACCTTTACGCACATCAGGTCTTGGAGCATATCGGTTTGTGACCTAGTCAGAAACAATAGCCAGCTGCAGTGATGTCTGTCCAAACTGAGCTGTCAAACAGCCATCAATTCTTGTCTGTCTTTTAGAGACAATATTAAATGAAAGCACTGAGTTAAAATTTAATGTTGGTGACAGTGTATAGAGTATTTTTACTACCAACTGTTGGCACCATAACAAATATGCATTTTGGGCATAAAGATTTGGTGAAAGAGGGACCCTAATCAAATATGTGAGTGGAAGTTATATTAGCCTGAGGTCATATAATTTGTGACCAAAGCTGGTAAAAACTCCTGCAAGTCATCCGAGGTCATTTTGAGTTTTTTACACTTTAAGAAAGCATAGATTCCAAGCTTTCAAATGATGTATCATACACCTTAATCTGAGCATATTTTACAAAGATATGCTCATTTGAATGTTAACTTCTAGTTCCTGTTTGCTCTGAGAAAACCAGGTTCAAAGTTTCAGGACTTTTCCTACCTTCAGGCAGGCCAGGTAATGGGTGTGAACAATAGAGCCGCATTTACATAAAGTCCACCCAAACCAAGCTTCTGAATAGGACCGGTGATGCTCATCAAAATATTCCCATAGGAAATCTGCCTTCATCAAACTTTCACTGACGAGTGATCCTGTAGTCATCCCAAGTCTGTTGGTAATTCTTGCTGCTTCTTCATTGTCTCTTCTACTTTCTTCGCTGCAGGGTGCATCTTGAGGCTTGTTGATAAAGTCGATAACTAGAAACAGCTCTAGTTATGTGCTGACAGGGGTTGGAGTTTGAGCCATGCGCTGTTTGTTATTGTCCATCTCAATGGACGAAACTGGGGACAATGGCAGGCTGAGTGGCCAATTATCACCCAGCAGTTTCGCTTTCCCCTCCCCTCAATCTCCCCGCAGAAACTACGAAAAGAGGGCATTTTTAAACACAAAATTAAGACTTTTAAATATCACATGTGTGTTACTTTTTACATTGAATGAGTAGTTTAAATGTTGGACTTGCATAAAATGAGAAAAAACGAAAAATGATCATTTTGAAGAAAATGACTTTGTATCCATTTTTCTCAACCACCGGAATTCCAACTTGCAGGAACTATATCTGGCTTCGGTCACATTTATATTAGCCTGTTGTTCAAAACCTTAGAGATTCAGCCAAACTATTTTAAAGCTCTTGGTAAATGTCTTGGGAACTGCCTTGGTTTATTTCAGCAGGATTTGGCCAACCTTGTAATAAATGGAATTTTTTCATGAAGACCAGCTACTTTTTTGACATGATGAGACATCACAGTTTGAAAAGCCACCCTGGCTGCACCCTTTGAGTTTGGTACAACATTTTGCAAACTTTTAATCCTCCAGGACTCTTCTTATTTGACACCAAAGATGAAGTTGACTTGATGAATTCCTCAAAGGAGATAATGACGTAATGATCCCTGGAAATTACTATTTTAACCAATATCTGTACAAAAAAATTCAAAATGGCAGATTTCCTGTAGATTTTTCAATATGGTTCCAAGAGGGGATTTTTTAGATCCTGGCATTATACATGTGCATACTAAATTTCAAAATCCTAGGATAAAAGCGGTGCAGGGGCACCCAAACTTTTCTAGGGTACGCCACTGAGCCAACAGGCCACACCCACCAGCTTAAGCCTTATCATCCTTCCCAGGAACTCATAGGGAATTTTTCCACCAAGTCTCATGGCTGTACAAGTATGTTAGTCATATGGAAAAAAAAAAACTACTTCCTGCTTCATGGCAAACAAAAAAATCGCCATGACCACGTCTTTTGATGTAGACTTTTGACCTTCATATATGAGTAAGGTCAACATCTTGGGAAATGCCTCGGATCATTTCAGCAGGATTGTGTGTTCCTGTATTATATGGGATTTTTTGTGTGGACCAGCCACTTTAACAACATGGTGAAACATCTGATTTTGATGAGCCGCCATGGCCATCGCCCTTTGAGTTTGGTAAAACATTTTTGCCAACTTTAATCCTCCAGGGCTCTTCTTGTTTTACACCAAAGATGAAGCAGATTGAAGGAAATCTTGAGGAAGAAAATGCTAGAATGACCCTTGGAAATGACTACTTTGCCCAATATCAATACAACCATTCAAAATGGTGGACTTCCTGTAGTTTTTACAACATAGGTCCAAATTGCTTTTTTGTAGATCCTGGCATGATGCAAATGCATACCATTTTTCACAATCCTATCTAAAAAGTGTGAATGGTGAGATTTCTTTTTGGACATTTTCCAGGGGGCGCCACTGAGCCAATAGGCCACACCCCCCAGCTTCAGTCATATCTTTCTTTTCAGACTCTCGAAAGGGAATTTTTCCACCAAGTTTCATGGCTGTGAAAGAATGTTAAGTATATAAAATTAACTACTTCCTGTTTCAAGGCAAACAAAATAAAACCATGCCCACACCTTTTCTTTTAGACTTTTGACATCTAAGGGCCATCTGAGGGTCAATGTCTTGGGAGTCATGTGAGCAAATTTCAGCAGGATTGGGCCAATTTTGTTATTAATGGGATTTTTTGTGAGGGCTAGCCACCATTATGGCATGGAATGACACCTACATGTCATGAGCTGCTATGGCCACACGCTTTGAGTTTGGTACAACATTTTGATAACTTTGAATCCTCCAAGGCTCATCTTAAACTACACCAAAGATGAAGGTGACTGGATCAAAACCGTGAGCTACAGGAACTGCATTTTTTAAACATTGGAGGGGGCGCCACTGAGTCATCTAGCCACGTCCACCAACAAAATTCATATCATTTACTTTAGGTCCCTCTGGGCATTATTTATACCAAGTTTCATGTCTTTACAAGTATGTTTAACCCAAGTAAAAAATACGTCCTGTTTTCTGCTAAACAAAATGTCACCATGTCGTCACTAATAGACATACACTTTTGATACAAAACAGAAATAAAGGTACACATCCTAGGATGTGTCTGGGTGAATCTGAGTGAGATCAACCAGACTGAAATAGGAAATGATTTACCAGAAGCAATTTTTTTTCTCTTACCACAAGGTGATGCTGTATATTTTTTGAAAAGTACAATTGCCAATGTGTTTGGGTACATGCTCTCACAAAGCACATTAAATCTTGTTCAGACATGATTAAATTCAGCTGAGTTATGGTTGTTCAAAATTTAAGGCAAAAAATTATCGACTTTGATGTTTGCCATCTTGTAAGAACCACGCACTCTTTCCAAAACTCACAGATTTTTGTAGTGTTGCACCAACATCTTACCTCCTTCCTGACACTAATTTGAGGTGAATATCTTAAATCGTTTCAAGGGGACATATTTTACCCTTTTAAGACAAGTTTATATTGGTCCCCAAAATATACCAGTGAAGTTTATTGCTGAAAAAACATTCCAGTATTGGATTTTTGCATGTTTAAAACCCCCTCTGTTTCAGCCCTTCTCAGGAAGAGCTGTGTCTGTGTCTTTGAATGGTAATTAGCTGTCTGACTCCACCCCTAACCACACCCCTCTCAGAAAATGGATGCAGCACTCGTAATATTACAGACACTTTTATTTTTTTCCAAAGTTTAGACTGGGGTTTGAATCATCAATCTCAGACCATAGTCAGCAGGGTAACCCACTGGGCTATCCAGCATCTCAGCTAGTAGCTGAGAGGATCGGTAGAGGAGGGAGGAACTTTCCTCCAAGTGGGGGAGGGCCAACCAAACCTGGGGGCAGGTGCTTAGGCCCCTGGTGAGGTCACTACATGTAAAATCTGAGAACAGCTTGTTTCAGCACACATTTTCTGAAAGGTGGAGAAAGAGAGGGGGAGAGGGAATGGATTTTTCTGGAACTTGAGGGGATTGTGGACAGGCCAGGGACACATATTTGTGTTAGAAAAGCCTGAAAAAAGAGATTTTTGCATAATATGTCCCCTTTAACAGTAAACTTTGGACCAGCAAAACAGACGTGCACCATAGTGCTGTGCTACAGAAACATTCCCAGTGGGTTCAGTGTTGGAACCAAAACAAGACTGAGGTGAGGCTGAGGTGCAACAGTCTGACATTCCTTTTGTACTCACATTCCATGAAAGGTGACCTGCCAACCCATCTTATAACACTGCAAATGCAAGGACTTACAGCAGTGGGTAACGGTTTCAGCAGTGGGTAATGGTCTCAGCTCAATATGGTGACTTTAAAAGCATATATTTACATGAAAAGTTTGAGATTATCTCCTTATAAAATAAAATATTGTAAAAAATTATTTTATACCCAAACTGTAGGTCTTTGCGATATCATGCAAGAGCCTTCTAAGAGGGCCGTCTTCATGTTTTCCCCAGCCATTCCGTCCACTCAACAAGGTAAAGATGGTCAGATGGATGGTTTCATCACTTTTGAAAGAGGAGACAATCTTTACAAGGTTTTTAATCAAAGGCGCAAGGTTCTTATGACCCCCTCCTTTCCACCAGTCGCAAGAATGGTTTAACTGGTTTTCCTTTGTGTTGCTCTGTCTTCAAACCCAACATGCCAAAAACCCATTTTCTCCTTCTCCAGGTAACGGCCATTCTTCCTCTCCCATATTTCGTGATCACACAAACAAACAATGCAAAAGAGACACCTAATGCACTGAACAATTTCCAGCAAAACAAGCATTTTAAAACTGAACTTAGAGTAAGCTTTCACATCTTTTCAAAGTTTTTTTCTTCCAATTTATACAATATTGGATAAGGGTGCTCTGAATTAATTACAGCAAATTAACAAGCAAACTGCACTGTTTAAACCACTTTCATTAATTTTGAACATGGAAATAGAATTAAAAAATTACCATGTTTTGAATACCCACACTCATGCGACAGAATTGTTGAATCCATAATCATCAGTAATGTTGAAGGATGACTAAGTGGGCCATGAAAAGTGATAGAACAAGTACATAAGCCTGGGCACACCCGGCAGCATGGGGGGGGGGGGCATTGGGGGGCCCACCCACAGAGTCAGCCGTGCCCGCCCTGGGACTTAAAGCTGTCCATATTTGGGTTTTGTTTTTTTCGTTGGAGTAGCCATCTTCTGTTATTCCTATCTTGATTTGTCTATCCTACAATTCAACCAATCCAACCAACGAACGAAGGCAACATGCTAGCCAATTACAAATAGAGGGGGGCGGGTCACTGAGTCATACTGAGTCATACCCTCATGGCTTTCACCGTCGCTAGTGCACAGTGAACTGAAAATGGATATCCGGAAGTATTACCAAAAAAATACAAAAGTACTGAGGACAAGGGACAATGCGGACAGGAGCGAGCAGGAAGAAGCACCTTAAAGCTTCACTTCTATTGGAAACATAAACACTGAAGTCAACAGCCAAACTGGAGCAATCATTCATAATAACTGCACTAAAACAAACAAACAAAAAAAAAAAAACACATAATATCATAAGCATCATATGTTGGTCAGAAACATGCACACAGTGTCCCTGTGGAGGTAATTTAATAGAACTCTGGCCCTGTCAAGCTTTCTTCATGTAATGGCCTGTCTCTTGGTATCTCCTTTATGCTCTGACTGCACATGTTGACATCCTGGAAGATGAACTGACCTTATATTTGTGATGATAAAAGGTTCTCTTCATTTTAGAGCAGTGTATTTTCCTTGTAATGTGCAACACTCCTGCATTATTACTTGCGCTAGAATTTGAATTATGAATGCATTATTGGTCTAAATTACAATTACATGCTAATCATCATCATTCCCCCATTTGTATGCACTACAGGAAAAATGTGAAAAAATACAAGTATTTAGACTGTTGGTATTCTGTGGTTTTAGAAGCAAATAGAAATAAATTTACTCACAAAATTATAGTGCACAAGCTTTGTAGTACATGGAACAAAAACAACTCAATCTCCAGAATATGTAAAACTTGTGTTTCTTCAAATCACCGATATGAATGACCTTATATTCCTGATTGAAAATGGCATTACTTACAGTGGTGGAAAAAAGCTGAGGGGTAATCTTGTCCCATTCTCCTTGAATTGCTGCTTTTAATTCTTCTAAATTCTTTGGTTTACGCTTTGAAACAAACCTTTTGATAATCCACCACAGATTTTCAACAGGGCTCATGTCTGGGGATTGAGCTGGCCACTCAAAGACCTGGATACTGTGCTCCTGCAGCCAAGTTCTACTGGCCCTGGATGTGTGGCAGGGGGCATTATCTTGAAACATCCAGTTTTGACCTTGATGGAACAGTGCATGTGCAGAAGGGAGTAGGTGGGTTTCGAGAATGGCACAATACTTGGCAGAGTTCAATGTGCCATCACACAGTGAGATGACCAACACCAGCAGCACTTATGCATCTCCAAACCATGGTATTGCCTTCAATACCATGGTTTGGAGATCTGTATCTTCAGGTGTGTTTCCTGCGTTAGGTTCCTTGTTTTAGTCATTTTTGTCTCTGAAGAACTTTCAAATGTGCTGGCTTTATATAGACATGAAGCAAGACAACGAACGTTTGTGTCTTTTAATAAAAAGCACGACCTTCACTAGTGGAATAATGGTACCAAAATGACCCAATTTTCAAAATTTCATATGCATTTTTATGGAACCAATAATTTTAAGTTTTAAAGGCATTTTTAGGATTTATTTAGTATTTTGGCTGTGACTGTACTAAAAGAAATTGCACTGGAAGACCTAAGAGTGATTCTTAATAGAATATTTCACAAATGCATGGGGTGCATTTCCACCATTGTATATTAGGGTAGTGTAGTGTAGTTTGGCCAAAGGATCTAGGAAGGTGGTAGGAAGGTGACAGCAGACTTCTTTTCCCCAGAGGTGAGCTTTTTATTTACAGTGATTATTAAGTAACACATGTTAACTTTTCAAAATCAACAAAAGTTAAATGAAAATCAAAGAAAACTAAATCATGACTAAACTAGAAAAGCACTCAGACAGCACAGACCTCCGCCATTAGCCCTATCTCCCAGTAGTGAGGAATCCTTTAAAAACATTCCTGGATCCAGATGGTGATCCAGATCACTTCCAAAATCTAATTCACCGATTACTCCCTCCCCGGTGGGGTGGAGACATGGTGAGGCAAAGCATTGGTTTCGCTACATGTGGAAGTCATGGCAGAGGGTGAATATTCCTCTGTTCCTGCCAGCATTGTGAGTATTCTCGCTACAACTCACTGTCTTTCTCTCTGTTATGCTCCAACTTGTCTCCTCGACCGGTTGTGTGTCTTTCAAACTCTATAAACTCCAAAACTTTGAATAAGTTACTCATGTCTGCCATCTCCTGGTGTAAAGTGGTAACAGTGCAGCCCTCTGTCATTAGCCCTATCTCCCAATAGTACAGAATCCTTTTAAAAATTTCTGGATCCAGACAGTGATCCAGATCACTCCCAGAATCTAATCCTTCCTTATGCCATTTCTGACATTTCCTGAAAATTTAATGAAAATCCATCCATGACTATTTGAGTTATGTTGCTAACAAACAAACAAACAAACAAACAAACCCACTCGATCACATAACCTCCTTGGCGGAGGTAATTAAAGTAAGGCACATGTTAGAGGCAGCACAGCCTCCCTGTCTTTCCCTGCACTGCTCAATTACTGGATAAACTGCAGCTGTGATGGGCAACTCACTATAGGGTGGAAACCCACATTTCTCTAAACACAAAGAAAAGAAACAGACTCTGAAATTAAACTCAACTCATTTACACAACTAAATGGCTTTTAAATAGAGAAATCATGTAAATGTAATAGCTAAAAATGCATTACATGCTCCAAAAGAAAACATCAATCAAAAAGGAAAAACCCTGTAGTTGGTATGACCCAGTGACGTCTGTGCTGACATCACCAAACCTTTAAAAAGCCAGGAAGTGCTGGGCCGGCCCCTCTTTGGCTGCCAGACTGCATGGCACACTAAACAAAGAAAAAAATGAATGTGAGTTTACACAAAGAAACATATGAAAATGGTAGTTAATGAAACTAAGACTAAATAAAAATGGATTAATCAACTCGAAGTTGTGTGTTTGATTTAAATTACTTTGTGCTTTGATGTAAATTGTAACTTAATTGTAAACTTTGGACAATTCCTCTTTACAAAACTGTTACAGTTCAGCAATATTATTCGGATGTCTGGTGTGAATCGCTCTCTTGAGGTCATGCCACAGCATCTCAAGGTTGAGGTCCGGACTCTGACTGGGCCACTCCAGAAGGCGTATTTTCTTCTGTTGAAGCCTTTCTGTTGTTGATTTACTTCTATGCTTTGGATTGTTGTCCTGTTGCATCACCCATTCTCTGTTGAGCTTCAGTGGGCGGACAGATGGTCTTAAGTTTTCCTGCAAAGTGTCTTGATAAACTTGGGAATTCATTTTTCTGGCAATGACAGCAATCCGTCCAGGCCTTGAGGCAGCAAAGCAGCCCCAAACCATGATGGCCCCTCCACCATATTTCACAGTTGGGATGAGGCTTTGATGTTGAAATGTTGTTCCTTTTTTTCCTCCGCACATAGCGTTGTGTGTTCCTTCCAAACAACTCAATTTTGGTTTCATCTGTCCACAGAATATTTTGCCAGTAGTGCTGTGGAACATCTAGGTGCTTTTTTGCAAACTTAAAACATTCAGTAATGTATTTTTTGGACAGCGGTGACTTCCTCCGTGGTGTCCTCCCATGAACTCCATTCTTGTTTAATGTTTTACTTACTGTAGATTTGTCAACACAAATGTTAGCATGTGCCAGAGATTTCTGTAAGTCTTTTGCTGACACTCTAGGATTCTTCTTCACCTCATTGAGCATTCTGCGCTGTGCTCTTTCAGTCATCTTTGCAGGACGACCATGCCTGGGGAGAGAAGCAACAGTGCTGAACTTTCTCCATTTGTAGACAGTCTGTCTTACTGTGGACACATGAACATCAAGACTTTTAGAGATACTTTTGTAACCATTTCCAGCTTCATACAAGTCAACAATTCTTGATCGTAGGTCTTCTGAGAGCTCTTTTGTGCCAGGCATGGTTCACATCAGGCAATGCTTCTTGAGAACAGCAAATTCAAAGCTGGTGTGTGTTTTTTATAGGGCAGGGCAGCTTTAACCAACACATCCAATCTCATCACATTGATTGGACTCCAGGTTGGCTGACTCCTGGCTCCAATTAGCTCTTGGAGAAGTCCTTAGCCTAGGGGTTCGCATACTTTTTCCATCCTGCACTGTGAATGTTTACATGTTTTGTTCAATAAAAAACATGAAAACATATATTTTTTTTGAGCGGTATTAGTTTAAGCAGACTGTGTTTGTCTATTATTGTGACTTAGATGAAAATCAGAACACATTTTATGACCAATTTATGCAGAAATCCCAAAGGGTTCACATACTTTTTCTTGCAACTATATATATTAGGGTTGTCAGTAGATTAAAATTTTTAATTACGATTAATCTCACAAATTTCATAGGTAACTCGAGATTAATCGTAAATTAATCGCACTTTTGTTGTCTGTTATAAATGCACCTTACAGTACTATTTTTCAAGATTTAAATACCCTTATCAACACAAGTGGATAAAAATGCTTTCTTTATGCAAATGTTTGTTCATGTCAACAACCCAAAACAACAGTTAAAGTCCAGAAAATTCTCTAGTCTGAGCTCAAAGATACTGAATGCTCCAAAAATATGCTGAGAGCTTATCATGGTAAACTCAAGCCCAAGAAGCCACAACAGATGGAGATACTGACCTTAATGTAACATTACTGAATAATAACACAATGTAGAGTCAAACTTTAGACTTCTAGAACTTAACTCCTCTGCTCTCAGCAGCGTAACACCGAACAACAGATCTCATCATCACACATGGACATATAGAGCATTGTCAGTGAAGTTTAAATCACTCAAAGATCATTCCTGATCACACTAAAGCAGGGAATTTCTGCCTCACATGAGGGGAATAAAGGCTCACAGACACACCCCTTTACACCCCTTTAGTTACACTACAGATTACTGGGAGAAGTCAAGTCTCTGCTGAGAGCTCAGCAGTAAGGCACAGACACGTCTAATGGTGTTTCACTGTTCTGATGTGAGTAAGGTGGACACATCTGCCCTGCTCAAGAGAAAAAGCAAGTAATTACTTAAAAAAATGTCTGCTATTATTTATCATATTTTTACTTTCAAACTAAAAAATTCCCAAATGTAAAATAAATGCTGACAGTAAGAAATGACTGTCATCAGTTCAGTAGATTTACTTGAATGATGTCAATAAACACACGTGAAGCTGCTTTTCAAAACTCATGAACACACAAAGTAAAAGAAGTCTCAGTGAAGAACTTTTAAGGTGTAGTAAGGGGACTTAACCATCTTTTCATTCTTCAGATCACAGAAGAGCTACAATTTTAATCTAAAACCATTTCTTTTCTTCATAAATAAAGGAGACCCACAGTCTAATAATGCCTTTTAGCTTATATTATGATACTCTACAGAGCTCATTCACTCTCAGGCTCACCTGTAACCTCAGCTCCCCTGTCACACACCAGCCTCTGCTGCTCTGTCTCCTCCTCCTCCTCCTCCTCCTCATGATGCAGCTGTATATTCACCAGCATCCGACCCTTCTATAGGGACTGCAGAGTCTTTGACACCTTTGCAGCATCTGGATTGACTGTTTTTTAAATTTGGCGTTTATTTACAGCTCCAATCCATCATTTTAGTAAGTTTGTTTTTTTCCGAATACTTTAACTTTCAAGCAGGAGCTGAGTGTGGATGGGAGCAGGGGGTAAATGGGCCTTTAGGAGATGTGATCGGACCAGTCAACGGTCAATATAAAGGGTCAGCGTAGTTGTAGCGCCGGTTCATAGCAGATATAAATAAATGAATAAATCATGCTGGCCCAAAAATGTGTCGGCACACCGGGAAATCCCTGGTATGCCAGATAGCCAATCCATCCCTGCTTGCAGTGTTGTCAGGGAGGTCCGTTCGAAAAGTCCAAAAAATAACCTCCTAAGTCCTTTCCTATTCATTTTTCCTTAACCCCGACAAAAAACGTCACAGGGTGAAGGAAAGGAGAACTGTGGTGATTAAGGAATCCGACTGCACTTTCCCTAGGTGGATGTTACGGACGTGACGTGCATCATTTGTGTAAAAACTACAATTTAATGTTGATGGACTACAAAATTCGCATCTACCACTCGGTGCGTTCTCTGTATTGTACGGAGGAGTATTAGGGCCACTGAAAAAAAAAAATTGAGAATTCTGACTTTTTTTTTCACTTGTGAGAAAAAAGTCAGAATTCTGAGAATAAGTCAGAATTCTGAGAAAAAGTCAGAATTCTAAGTTTAAAGTCAGAATTCTGAGATTAAAGTCAGAATTCTGAGAAAAAAGTCAATTCTGAGATTAAAGTCAGAATTCTGAGAAAAAAGTCAGAATTCTGAGATTAAAGTCAGAATTCTGACTTTATTCTTCAAATGAAAAAAAAGTCTCAAATTTTTTTTTTTTCAGAATTCTGAGATTAAACTCAGAATTCTGACTTTTTTCTCAGAATTCTGACTTTAATCTCAGAATTCTGACTTTTTTCTCACAAGTGAAAAAAGTAGTATTGTGATGTGCTGTGAATGAAACGCTAAAACGTAAGACATATAAGATTTTTATATGCCAAAGTCTCTTCAGGAATGGGAACTGTGACTGTTAACATTCAGAACAGCATAAACTTTTCTCTTTATCTGAACTTTCTGCGAAGTCAGTACGACTAGATGAATAATGTTCAAGTCCTTTTAATTCACAACGATATTAGATTGTTTTGCTGTATTCCCTACCTATCCATTTTTCTTTAATTTTCTTGTCTCTGCTAATTTTATTACAGAGTCTACTCTGGTTCTGTCTTCCTTTCAGCTCGTTATGTGAAAAGCTCTATAAACGCGTCTTCCCTGCATAATTATGATGATAGATGTACAACTTTTCACGTTTACTTTAATATTTCAAAATAGCAAAACAAATAGTTTAAAATACTGACTGATGAGTTTACTATTTGAATAAAATGGAAATGAGAAGAAATTAAATCGTTATAAATTGAATGACAAAGTTTTCATGCCTGTAATATTTCTCCGTTCATCCCTACTGCCTTCCATTTATCACAAGTATTATAAGTTTGACTGAATTTTACGGTTTAAATTGGGGTTAGTAAAGTTACAGTCAAGTTATTCACTTGTTCCGATGAGCAGTCAACAGGTGCGTCACTTTAAATTAATTTTACGCAAAGCATTGTGGGTCATCTTTTCATCTCTCCTTTGGTAAAGGATGGTCCAGTGTTTCCTAGGCTAAAGGAGCTAATAAAGGAAATAATGAAGCTCCTTTCCTTTTAGTTGGAGAATTCGAATGGCCTTTATCATGGCTGACACTAAAATGCTCCCGGGTCGTTTCACTCAGTTAGGAACCTTCCTAAGCAAAATGGACAATTCGAAAGGATCCTGAGTGTTGTAAACAAATCCAGCATGGAGGGGGTGGCTCTCTGCATTAGCGGTGTGCTCGGCTGGCGAATGGTACGGGCTATTTAAGACTCTACAAACTCCTGGTAACTCAGTTCATGTCGACAGGAGGAGAAAATAACTTCACTTTTATCTGACATGATATGAAAGATGAACCTGCCATTTAAAAGTCTCTGTCCTTTATCCATTTCTGCTTGCTTGTACCACATCATGACAGTGCCACTTTGTGATCTGGCAAACTACGGGATGGGTCGAGGGTCACACAGAACGTGCATACGTTAATCGTGCCATAAATAAATTAGCGGTGTCAAAAGTAATTTGAGTTAACGCGATATTAATGCATCAACTTATATATATATATATATATATATATATATATATATATATATATATATATATACTTGCTGAACTATTAGAATGTGCTAAGCTAAGCTATGAGATGCTCTTAAAAGAGCTGATGAATTATGGTTGGCTATTTGGGTATTTATATCTCACATTTGGACATTAATTGCAGTTCTTGGCCCTGTTAACTTAAAAGAGATCTCTGCTGTTGTCCACTCATTATAAATGCTTTTAGCTAAAGGAGGAGGGGCCTGATATTGGTCTTTGCCCTAGGCCTCCAAATGACTGAAGTAGCCCTGCCTCACATCTTTTTCATATTTTGCATAGAAAACACCATGACTTTTCAGTGGAGCCCTGGTATTCTAAGATATGAGGAGGTAATTACTCGGCCTGTTAAAAAGATCATACCACTTCAGGGGGTCTAGGGGTTTCTCCCTCATGATTTTTTTGATTAAAAAAACCCTCTTCTGCTATTTTTATGCACTTAGAACTCTTTATTTACTATTAAAGTTGCCTTGGAAAACCTGAAATGTGTATTTCTAAAATTAATTTGTATTTATATTTTTATATTTGTTTGAATCTGAAATATCTGTGCATTTGTTTCTACAATTTCATTTTCTATCATTATTATTATTACTTCAACTACCAGTACTGCTGCTATAGCACTACCACAACCACAACTACTACTAGTGCTTCTTCTCTTATTGGTTACTCAACGCTTACATTACTAATTTACTTTCAGTAAGTTTATGTTGTGTTGTGCAGGTGTATGCGTGTTCTTCACCTGCTGTCTCATTTCAATGTTTTTAGTCTCTTTTTTAAGTGTATGTTTAATTGGCTAAAATAAATCCTGAAATACTCACTTTCTCTTGAATAACAAACTATTTCAGTACTTCTGCTTATTCAAGGTCGGGTCACGTGGGCAGCAGCCTAAGCAGGGAAGCCCAGACCTCCCTCTTCCCGGCCACTTCATTCAGCTCTTCCTGGGGGATCCCAAGGCATTCCCAGGCCAGCCGAGCAACATAGTCTCTCCAGTGTGTCCTGGGTCTTCCCCGGGGCCTCCTCCCAGTGGGACCTGCCCGGAACACCAGGAGGCATCTGGACCAGATGCTTGAGCCACCTCATCTGACTCCTCTCAATGCAGAGGAGCAGTAGTTCTACTCTGAGTCCCTCCCGGAGGGCCGACCCCGAGATATTGAACTCCTTCACTTGGGGCAGGATCTCATTCCAAACCTGGAGAGGGCATTCCACCCTTTTCTGACTGAGGACCATGGCCTCAGATTTGGAGGTCCCAGCCGCTTCACACTCGATTGCGAACCGTTCCAGTGAGAGCTGTAGGTTGCAGCCTGATGAAGCCAACAGAGCCATATCAGAGCCATATCTAAAAGCAGAGACCTAATCCTGAGGACACCAAACCACCAGCCGGTGTCCACCAGCGGGTTCGGGGGTTGCCGCCACGACAGGCACCGACCACCTTACAGCCGCAGCTCCTATCAGCCGCCTCGACAATAGAGGCACGGAACACGGCCCACTCGGACTCAATGTCCCCCGCCTCCCCCGGAACGTGGTTGAAGCTCTGTTGGAGGTGAGCGTTGAAGCGCCTTCTGACAGGGGACTCTGCCAGACGTTCCCAGCAGACCCTCACCATACGTTTGGGCCTGCCAGGTCTGACCGGCTTCCTCCCCCACCAGCGGAGCCAACTCACAACCAGATGGTGATCAGTTGACAGCTCCGCCCCTCTCTTCGCCCGAGTGTCCAGGACATGTGGCCGCAAGTCCGATGACACGACTACAAAATCGATCATCGAACTACGACCTAGGGTGTCCTGGTGCCAAGTGCACATATGGACACCCTTATGCCTGAACATGGTGTTTGTTATAGACATCCCATAACGAGCACAGAAGTCCAACAACAGAACACCACTCGGGTTCAGATCAGGGGGGCCATTCCTCCCAATTACCCCCTTCCAGGTCTCAATGTTGTTCCCCACATGAGCATTGAGGTCTCCCAGCAGGACGATGGAGTCCCCAGAAGGAGCACTCTCCAGCACCTCCTCCAGCGACTACAAAAAGGGTGTGTACTCTGAGCTGCTGTTCGGTGCATACGCACCAACAAAAGTCAGGACCCATCCCCCCACCCGGAGGCGGAGGGAGGCTACCCTCTCGTCCACCGGGGTAAACCCCAATGTACAGGCTGCCAGCCCGGGGGCAATCAGTATGCCCACACCTGCTCGGCGTCTCTCACCAGGTGCAACTCCAGAGTGGAAAAGAGTCCAACCCCTCTCAAGAGGACTGGTTCCAGAGCCCAAGCTGTGCGTCGAGGTGAGACCAACTATATCTAGCCGGTACCGCTCAACCTCACGCACAAGCTCAGGCTCCTTCCCCACCAGAGAGGTGACGTTCCATGTCCCCAGAGCCTGCCTCTGCAGCCGAGGATCGGACCGCCAAGGTCCCCGCCTTCAGCCGCTGCCCAGCTCACACCGCACCAGACCTCTATGGCCCCTCCTACGGGTGGTGAGTCCATGGGAGGGGGGACCCACGTTGCCTCTTCGGGCCATGCCCGACTGGGCCCCATGGGGGCCACCAGGCGATCGCCATCAAGCCCCACTCCCAGGCCTGGCTCCAGGAGGGGGCCCCGGTGACCCACGTCCGGGCAAGGGAGATCTGAATCCTTCCTGCCGTTCTGCCATATACGGTCCTTGAGCTGCACTTCGTCTGGTCCCTCACCCAGGACCTATTTGCCTTGGGAGACCCTACCAGGGGCATGAAGCCCCCGACAACATAGCTCCCAGGATCCTTGGGACACGCAAACCCCTCCACCACGTTAAGGTGGCAGCTCAGGGAGTCTCAAGTCTCAAGTCTTTAATCCCAAGCCCAAGTCAAGTCTAAAGTAAAGACAAGTCGAGTCAAGTCCGAAGTCATAGGCTTGAAATTTTCGAGTCCTTACAAGTCATAAGCACTGTTTACCAAATAAAGTGCCATTTTAACAATGTAACAATCTAATAAAATTAACAAACACAATGAATGCATTTTGAATAGTTTTATTTTTTTAAATAAAATAAGACCAGTATGACAGAACTTAATCACACAGAAAAAGAGTGCTGACATAGCATTCAGGATATAATCAGTGGTGCAACAAGAAATGAACTTCTGAAGATGTCGTACAGTCTTTTTAACTCATCTAATGTGAGTGTGTGTGTGTGTGTGGTGAGTGTGTGTATATTTATAGGTGTGTGAGTGGATATATAGGGTTTGTGGGTGTTTGTAAGTAAACATGTTTGACTGATCAACATTAGGTTTAAGGTGTTATAACCAGTTCTTAACCTCAAGATATGTGTTATGTGTTAAGTTATAAGACCTCAAGTTATGTGAACACAATGACTGCCTCCTAGTGAATAAACAAAAAAAAAGAGCTGATGAATCATGGGTGTCTGTGTGGGTATTAATATTTCATATTTGGACCTTTACTGTAGTTCTGTGACTCTGTTAACTTAAAGTTATGCTTTCTATTTTTTTCCTCTCATTATTATTGCTTTTAGCTAAAGGGGGAGGGTCCCCATATTGGTCTTTGCCCTGGGCCTCCAAATGGCTAAAGCCGGCCCTGCCTCACACCTGCAGCTCCCCCTCACAAATCGTTCTGTCCTGCCAGTTTGTTGCTTTCATTTTTCTGTTTCTGCCCTTTTGACTGTATTTATCATTAGTACATTTAAGATCAAATAAACCATCCATGTTTGGACAAGTTTTACTCAATTTTACATTATTTCAAAATGTGATCAGTGTGTGTTTGGCTCGTTGATGATGATGCGCATGGCAAAACTCATCATCAAATAAGAGTATGGGAGAGCATCGGCAGGGAGTGACTGAAAAAATGTGCTAAAACGAGGCCATTAGAAGCTTATCTTGAAACACAAGACAGCCCCCTCTAAGAATTAACTTAATGAAGACGCGCGCCACCAGCGGACTTCCTCTGCGCTCTTTTATGCATGTTCCTCCATCCAGCGCGCATCCAATGGTAATAATATACAAGTTTCATTTGAATTTGGAAGTTAAAGTCTGTCTTCTTTGTGTGGACTTAGATTTATAGAGGATTTCGGGAGGATTTTTAAAGTAAGCCCTAAAAGAGCCACAACTGGTCACTAAAGAGCCACATGCGGCTCAAGAGCCATGAGTTGAGTATCACTGCGTTAGTTGAATCCTTTGAATGGGGGCACATTTTACTCATCAGACTAAAGTCCAAGTCAAGTCCTGAGTCACTGATGTCAAAGTCCAAGTCGAGTTGCAAGTCTTTGATGTATTGTCAGGTTGAGTCCAAAGTCATAAAAATTGTGACTCGAGTCTGACTCGTGTCCAAGTTGCGTGACTCAAGTCTACACCTCTGGAAAAAAGTAAAACAAATGCAGTTTGAATTACTGACTGATCAATTGGATATATAAAATTGAAAAGGAAAAGAAAAATAATTACCATGTGTGGGATGATATAGTTGTCTATAATATTCCTCTGCAGCTGCTTATCCATATTTCCTCCCATTTGTCACGAGGCATAAGTTTGACAATGAATTTTATTGTGTAATTCAGTGTAGGTAATGTTTCAGTTATACTGATCTCTTGTTTGGAGAAAGGTCAACAGGTGTATCACTTAAGATTAAGTTGAATTGTGGGCAAAGAATTGTGGGTCATCTTTTCTTCTCCCCTTCGGTAAAGGATGCTCCTGTGTTTCCTAGGCTAAGGGCGAGAATAAAGGAAGCCATAAGGCTCTGTTCCTCAGTATTTAGAGAATTCAAACAGCCTTTATTATGGCAGACACTAAAATCCTCCCAGGGGAGTAAAGCAGGGAAGGTGATGAGCAGGGAAAATGTCCGTTTATTTCACATTTGGGGCTTCACTCAAAATATTTGGGGTTCATGCCAGCTTCTCCTGAATCATTTGGTGCCCTAGCCTTTGCCTACTGCCTTTGCCATGATTTGCACCTAAGTCGCACACATCAGTGACTCGAGACTTGACTTGGACTCATGCACAAAAGACTTGAGACTCGACTCGGACTCGTGATTTGGGACTCAAGCACAGTCTTCGGTTTTTAATTTTTCCATCATGATCTCTTGTCCCCCTGTCACTCTTTTCCCCTTTCCTCCCCTTGTGTTTGATGGTTCATGCGTCTTTTATGCAGCACCAACAGCTGCTCTTCTCTCTCCCTCATCTTCTTTCATGTTGCATAACAATGACACACAAATGCGATGCTCACGCACACACCTACTCTAAAATGCACGCTAACATGTTGGTGGTGCAGACTGTAGACTTCAAGCTCCAGTCTGTTTAGGGCAAAAGTTTCATGTCCACTCTCATCCACAGTGTATACATGGGGTGTGTGGTAGCCAATCACCACCTGGGGGCACCCTATAAAGGGAGATAGGGAAGCCTCTTGTTGCCCTCTTGCTCGGTGGTCCTTGGCTACGCCTCTTCTGGCTCACCCGGCTTCTGTCGGCTGCTCTCTGGTACAGATAGGCTAGCAGTTAGCTGCCTTAGTTTTACCTATTTACCTTGTTTGATTGGCGCTGTGACCGCAGAAATTTACAATCCTCTTTTAGATGCTCCTGTGCGGGTTTCCCTGTGGGCATGTAATGGAATAGAGAATACCAGCGCGTAACATCGTCTCTCTCCCTCTTGTGTGCAAACCTGCATCCCAGCTGGTAGGTAACCCTCTTAGCAGCGTCCTTACTGTTACAGCCTTTAACTATCACGATAATTGTAACTGGCTTATTTTTTATTTGTTAGAGCCCATGGCCTGCTGTGGAGGTGAAGGGACACAGCTGCTTTGCTATAGCTGCTTTGCTCCGCTTCACTGCATGTGCTTTGTTTTACTTTGTATTGACTTACTGGACCTGCGTTAGTTGTGCTACTTCCCTCTGCTTGGCTGCATGCGCTTCTGCCTTGTTTTGTTCGTTGAAGACTTTGCTTACTGGTCTAACTTGCTTGCACGTGACTTACCTTTATAACTGCATGCTTTTGGACTCTTTTTACATGCGCATGATATGAACTGGCATATGGAAGCCTTTTAATGATTTTGGGGTTTGGGGATTGTATTGGACCCTTTGAGTTATAGTTAACACTTTAGTTTTTTTAATCAGGGCCCGAGCAATGAAGGTGCGAGGACCTAATTGTTTTTGCTAAAAACGGAAAGTTTGCATGGACTTTTGAGGCCCTTAACATACTCAAAAAGTTATGAAACTTTGCAGGTGCATCCAGTCCTGTAAAAAATTTGATATTTTCCTGGTTTGCAACATGCCAATTCAGAATTGCCTCAATAGCGCCCCCTAAAAGTTATAAAAATTAAGCCATCTTCCTTTGACTTTGTTGTAGATTCATGAAATTTTGTGGACGGATGCGTCTTGGGCAGATCTACAAAAAAGCCAGTGGGACCATGTTTCTATCTCCAACAGCAAATCCGCCATTTTGAATAAATTAGCGAAAATTGGGGTATTTTTGCCCTGTTCCAGGGGTCACATCTAGATTAACTCCTCTGAGGGATTTGATCCGATGGACTTATACTTCGGCACAGAAGTACATGAGACATGGATGATGAAAAGTTATTCAGGGTTTTCTCATTAGTCGAAAGGTGTGGCCGTGGCAAGCCCTCAAATTTGCATATTTTTTGAAAAACAGGAAATTGTTTATAACTCAGCCATGCATTGTCCAATCTGACTCGAACTTCCTGGATTCATATGGTTACTTTTTTTTCTGTCATAGCGCCACCTGGTGCTGACAGGGAGTATCAAGGCTAATAGCAGAAGCCGCTGTTTGAAGTCCTTTGAAGATATTTACATGAAATTTGTGTCAGGACAGCCTAGAGAAGTGGGTTTATGTCTGTACAAAAACCTGTGACTTTTCATCAGAGGGCGTGGCCTCTACGGGGCGATATAAAAAAATTTGCTTTCTAGTCTCGCCATCAGTGTTTAAACAGCCAAAACTCTGGCATACATTCTTGTATCTGAGACAAATTTCATGTGCTTGATAACAGTCCCACCCAGAACACATTCATATTTGAAATTTTGATAAATTGCAAAGTGCCACCCTCTGGCAGGATGGAGTTACTTCACTTGAATTTTTGCACCATGATTCCTTTATGGATGGACAAATCATGCTGAAATTTGCTTAGGCAGTTCCCAAGGAGTTCATCTTACACATGTTTGATGGTCAAAGATCTACGTCCAAAGGCATGGCCATGGCGATTTTTTGTTCGCCATGCAACAGGAAGTAGATTTTTCAAATAGTTATAAGACATGAAGAGCAATGAAACTTGACTAAAAAAAAATCTCATTGGCATGCTGAATGGCGCCCCCTACAACATTTCAAAAATCCCCCCCCAGCAGGTTTAACCTAGGAATTTGAACATGTGTGGGCAGATGTGTCATGTCAGGATGCACAAAAACTTCTTGGATCCATATCGTAAGTCAGACAGAAAGTCAGCCATTTTGAATTTTTTGGTAAAACAAGGCATATTTTAGGGGTCATATTTGAATGAACTAGTCCTAGGGCATTCATCTGAACTACCTGATCTTTGGTGTAGAGCAAAAAGAGATGTCTTAGGTCAAAAGTTATTTGGGAATTTGTCATTAGTCAAAAGGCGTGGCCATGGCGGCCCCTCAAAGTTAGCTATTTTGCTAAAAAATCAGATTTTGCTGTCATGGAAACATGCAGAGGCAAAACATACAACATTTTGTCAAACATTACTGTTTTCCACATCTTATCATATCAGCATGCCAGTACTAAAAGTCTGCGGATTTTCAACAAAGGGCAGGGGCGTGACATCCTGGCAAATTTCGCTTTTGGCGATGTCGTTCCACCATACAAGCGCAATCTGTTATATCTCAGCTGCACATAATCAAATCTTAACTAGATTTTGTGTGCTTATTGGAATTGCCTGTCTGAACAAGTGCCGCTGGAGCATTTTTCTCTAAATCATAGCACCTCCTGCTGGTAGCATGATGTACTGTAATCATATAATTGCCTCTAATTCCTACAAAACTGGAGATATTGCTGTCAAGTTTGAATAAATTTATGATGATTCGTTGGGGCAATCAGATTTGTAAAGCTCACAAGTCTGTGTAAAACTTATTTACAAAAACGAAGGATCCTTCACCATGAAACAGGAAGTACCTATTTGAAGAGCTTAAACTTCCTGTAGAACCCTAAAACTTGCCAGAAATATGCTAAGTGGAAAAACGACATGATTGATTTTGATTTTGTGGATAGGCATGGCTTTTTGGCTCAGTGGTGCCCCCTACAATATTTTAAAAATTCAGCCCCTGCTGCAGGTTTAACGTAGGATTTTGAAAATTCTTGAGCTTATTAATCATTTAAAGGTCTATAAAAAAGCCTCTTGGACCTTGGCTGTAAAACAAACAGGAAGTCTGCCATTTTGATTTTTTGTGGTCAAAAAGCAGCATATTGCAGATACCACAATTTTAAAAAGTCCTCTTGGGGAATTCATCCAAACACCTCCATGTTAAAGATATTGTAAGAAGACATGTCAAAGTTGAAAATTTCATTGAAACTATTTCATTACTCAAAGAGGCATGGCCATGGTGAAATTTTTCTTCACCATGAACAGGAAGTAGAATTATCCTTGGCTTAAAAAACTTGTACGGTCTTGAAACCTGGCACAAAAATTCACAGTGAGAATCTGAGATCACTGCCCTTGGTGTTTTGGGTGGCCTTTGCTTATTGGCTCAGTGATGCCCCTTACAATATTGCAAACAATCATCCCCCAGAGCACATATTACTTAGGCCTTTGAAAATGCTTAAGCTTGTATATCATCACAGGACCTACAATTAAGCCTCTTGGACTCATATTGTAAAACAACAGCAAGTCTATTTTTTCTTCCATTTTGCATGTTGAAACTTTCAAAAGTCCCTCTTCTCTTAATGGAACCAAAATGAAGGCTATGCTGTAATCTTGTGATAATACAAAATACTGTGACACTATTTAGGACAGGAACAAACAACAAAAACACATTACAAAGTTTGTATCTGTCTATTTATCCATGAAAAGAGGAGAAAATGACAAACTGAGAGGAGATATCAAAGCATTAAAGATAATAATGAAACAAACTTGTACACATCTATAACTCTGTGTTTGCTCCTCTGATCTCTCTTCATCACCAGTCATTGGAACATTCAGAAGACAGTCCAGTAATGCTTTAAGCCACGCTGTCATTTTTCTCCTGTGCAGTGAGCGCGCACACGAAGAAGAGGGAGTGAGGCTGCAAGCATGCGAGAGAGAGAAAGAGAAAGAGTGGCTGAGCCAAGCAGAGCAGAAAGAGGAGCTGTGAAGTTGATAATACTGGGATTTGTTCATATTTTGGAGCTGCATTCAAAATTTTCAGAGCTCATATCTCCTGCCCATTAGTTTTACAGCCAAAATAATGGCAAGCTCTGGACATTAATTAGGGGATCACCCTCCATTTCTGTGAAACTGTGAGTGTTGCAATCCCAACATACCTCATGGGAAAAGCATGCCTTGTTGCTGGCACCCAACGGTTGCAACACATCCGCGGTCATGACACACCCCAACGTGCAATGGGTTGCGAGGGCCCGTCATCACTGCTTGCAGCTTTAATTATTTGATTTGTTTCTGTAAATCCATTAATTATTTTTTGGGTGGTTTGTTTTGGCAGTTCTTTTCTTTTGTGGTTTATTTCTGATTATTTCTTTTGGGGTTCATTGATCATTATTTCCTTTTGGGGTTATCTGTAATTAAGTCTTTTTTTTGGAGGTCTATTCTGATTTATTTTGGGGTTTGGTTGTTTCTTTGATTAGTTAATTGAATGGTTTGGGATATTGGGGAATTTAGTTATTTAAATTAAGGTATATTTCCTTGAGTTAACCTTAAACCTTAATCTTTTCTTTCGTAAACTGAATATTTGATTTGCTTTGATTATGTTGTTTTCTGCATTGGTTGAGGTGATTAGTTATTCTCCTTAATAAATATTGTTTGGTTAATTTTGTTTATTTAGTTTTTCCTCATTGAGTCATTTGGGTTTTGGAAAATTATGTTATTTTGCACTCTGTTTGTTGGCCCATCTAATTTCCTTTTTTTTTGTCCTTTCAAAGCTGAGAGCCATGGGTGTCCCCCTCCTGGTGTGCTGTGTTTCCCTGGTTAAGGTCCCCCCTTCACGTCCGTGAGAGTGAGTGTGTGCTTGGCACGAGTGTCTGGGGGATTTAAGATATTTTCCGTTATTTTGGGATACCCCTCCTTTCACATCAGCCCTTTTCATCCCTGGTAGCCTCAGCTTCTGTTTGGCCTTACCTCCTCTTCCCTTTTTTATAGCTTTTAGTCATTTTTATATATTGTTAAAAATTTTTAATAAAGAATATTTTTATTGACTGGAACCACGTCTCTTGCCTGCTCAGTAACGAATCTGTGCCCTTACTGTGAGCCAATGAATTCCTTGGGTGAAATTCCCGAGGTGGCGTTGTTGGTCTTATACATTCATGGTAATTGAAGTGGAATCAATCAAAGTACAAAATTTCACCCCTGAGTTGCCACATTCAGAATACTTAAACTTTTTTCTCCTGATTGTAGCAGGATGAGATTCGGCCACTCTCATCCACACTGTATACATGGGGTGTGTGGTAGCCAATCACCACCTGGGGGCACCCTATAAAGGGAGGTAGGGAAGCCTTTGGTTGCCCTCTTGCTCAGTGGTTCTTGGCTCCGCTCACTTCCGGCTCCCTGAACTGCTGCTCTCTGGTACAGCTAGTGTCACTCACAGATATGAAGAAGTAGATACGACATGCCCCTTTGAGCTGCATGCCTACAGCGAGGCTAAGCTAGTGGGGGCAAAGTGTCAGGGCATTCCGTGGTTGTAGATGGCACAAAAACTATAACAACAAGGATGCCTGCACACTGTGCTGCATATGGTTGCGCAGTAAGCTGTAAGGTTGAAACAAGTAAACTGGGAATAACCTTTCATAGGTAAAAATAGTTTTTGCCTCTTTTTTCCATTATTAAATGTTGTTGAGAGCTTCAGTAACTACTTGGCTACTAGCAAAACACTAACGTGAGCTAGCAGCTTGACAACCAAATACCAGATGATTAATAGTAGCTGTAGTATAGTTGTACAAGCAGTAGTAGGAGTACTAAAAGTACAAGTAGCAGTAGTAGTATAAATAGCCATTAGAGTCATAGAAGTAGTATCAGCATTTGTTAGAGTATTACCAGTTGTAGTGGCAGTGCCAGCAGTAGTAGTTGGTGTACTACCACTACAACTAGTAGTAGTTATATAAATTATATATGTTATGGTATATAACTATATAACTATATATATATATATATATATGTATGTATGTATGTGTGTGTGTGTGTGTGTGTAGTTATGTACGTCATATAAGTCCAAGGTGAAGTAGAATGTTACTATTTACTCAGTGACATGCACAACAATTTCAATGTACCTGTTTTTAACTTGTACAATTGGCAATAAACTCTATTCTATTCTATCTCCACAAATTGTGTTTGTTTCTACAAACATATATAGAGAGAGAGGGAGCGAGAGATAAGGAGGGGGAGAGAGACAAATAAATTAATATGTGATTATTTGATTACCTTTACAATTAAATATTTCGATCAAAAAATGTATTTTCTATATATGTATATATTTATCTTTCTATTTTTATACATACAACTATACATCTTTGTATATACATTTATAGATATATAATGGCTGAACATAAAAGATTGTAGGCTGCACAGGTAGAAAGCCCTTTTCTGTTTTTTTTTAATTTTTTTAATCAAATGTTCTGTATTAATAGCTTTGTAGCTTTGTAATAGTTTTGACGTTGACAATAAAGTAAACCACATGAAAATCGGTTGAGAAATGATTAAGTTATGATTTATTTTCAATGTACATGCATTGCCTTTAATGAGAACGTCACCCCCGCCAAGATGGCCGCCACTTAGGCATGTCACTTAGCGGGCTGCTACAGCGCGCTGACGTATCCAGTCTTCTATATATATCTATGGTGTCACTACCCTTCAGTTTGAAATTCCTTATTCCTGTTCAAAATGGTAAAACGTGGAGAGCTCACTGAAAATAAAAGAGTCCGCATTAAAGCACTTCATGACGCTGGATGGTCTCTGAGACAGGTGGTCTAATAAATTTGTTAAGCACTGTATCTTTTTATGCTTACAATACATATACAGTTAATGTAGTGTGGTGCTGATGTTTTTTAATGACCTCCTGCACTCAAATCGTCCCACAAATCAAAATGTAATACTTTACAGCAATGCATAACCTGATACGCACCTACTGATTGGTTTAAAGTCAGTCGGAGACCTAATGAAGGTACAAAACCTAATATACAATGTACACATGGTATATAGACGGCAAATAACAATCAAAATATTAGAAGAAAGACAGACTGTTTTGTTATGTATCAACATACCTGGAGTAGGAGCACAGGCAGAGTCATGATCAGCTGACACACTTAACGCAGGTAGGAGCCCCTCTTCAGTCCAGCTCTCTGTCTGTGACGGGTCAGGACGGATGTCATGCCCCAAACGAGCTGTTGCTCTGTCATAGACAGACTTTCTCTGTGACTCTCCTCAGTTATTCCACTAAAAACAATTCAGTTCAATTTAATTCAACCTTTATTGTCATTGTACAAAAAAAGTACAATGAGATTTTTCCATGCATCCTGGATAGATAAAAATAAATAGAATTAAAAATAGAATCCCACTGCTACATACACACTCACTTTTATATCCACACCAACATTAAATAACATACATAGCATGAAGAAAATAAGATAAAAGATTTAAAAATGACCTTGTATTAATGCACCTTGTATTAATAATATTGCACAGTGTCCACAGATAATGTCAGCATCATGTCATATTGCACATACTTAAATCAAGTCATTGATGTTGAAGGGAGTTCAGTCCCATGTTTAAGGGAGTTCCGTTCAGTGATGGCTCTCGGTACAAAGCTGTTCTTTAGTCGGGAGGTTTGTGTCTTAAAAGCTCTCTAACGCCGTCCAGACAGTAGCAGAGAGAACAGGTGGTGGCATGGGTGAGTCCCAAGAAGGCACAGCTCCGATTTTCAGCCACTTTCTCTCACCACCGAGGCTAGCCACGGTGTAGTCTTCTTCAGTGAAGTGCGGGCCACATATGAAGGTCCCATGAAGAACATTGAAGTCTGGACCTTCGTCACAGCGAATAAACTGAATCCACTTTCTTCTCTCAGCCAAATCACTGGGGAAGCTGTGAAAACTTAAATAAGGCTGGTGCTGTTTGTTAGATGTGCAGAAAGGCACACTGCAGTGACACTTTGACTTAGCTTGAGCCATTGTTCGTTCATTAGCTCGCTAGCCAGAAGTCGTCCAACACAATGTGGACCACTTCCGGATCACGAAACCTGTCTATGCTCTCAACGGAGACAGCAACACTGCCGCCCAGCGGGTGGAGGGACAGCGCTTTCCACACGTGAATATCTGTGTTCCACTGGAGGACTCCTGCCAAGATGGCGCTGTGAGCAGACGGTTTTCTTGCAGCGGAAGTTTAGCAAAGGCAGTTCTCACTAAATTCTACACTTTTACCAACAATTTGCCCAGCAAACTAATATTCTCCCCAAGGACTTTGTTTATGTTACTTCGACAGTAACTCGCTACGGGCATATGACTCAAGTTTTCAACAGCTAAAGTAAGTCTACCTTCTCGCAACTGACTTCAGGCTAACTAATGGCTACACAAGAGCTACAAAAGATTCTGGAAGATATGGATGTACAAACCTTGAGCAACAAGAGAACAATACATGAAATGCATTCTTATGCATGTAATGCTGAAAAAGGTGGAGTTTGTGATTCCCTCCAGAACACACCAACTAAAGCTCATCCTACCAAAAAGGCAAAGAATATCTCGTCACCCACTGAACCTTCCCTGATTGAAATCCAAAATACCATCATAGCCTACAGATTCTCTCTGAAAAAATCAATGAAAGAGCAGACCAACTGGAAGGCACGGTCAAGAAAAACTCGGCTGAAATTGAAAATGTGAGTGGTGCTCTTAGTTAAATTCATAATGATGTGATAGACTTGAAAAAGGACTGTGAAAAGTTAAAAACAAAAAATGCTGATCTAAAGAAAAAGATGACTGTACTGGAAGAAAGGACTAATGAGCTGGACAGAAGATGGTGTCTTCGCCTTTATGATGTTGCTGAGAATCCTGCTGAGAATGTCAAACTCAGAGCCAGGGAAATCTGCAGAGCGGTGGTTTCAGAGATGGATAAACTTGAGGTGGCAAATGCGGTAGACATCGCACGTTGCCTGGGTCGACTGAAAACCGGGGAGGGCAGAGGTGTGAGACAACGTCCGATATCATAAGATTTGTGTCGAGAACATCGAGGGACCTGACTTGGAAATCTGCGAAACAAAACGACTTCTTGAAGAGTAAAGGTTACAGCTTCAAGGAGGACCTCACTGCCAGTGACAGAGAAGCCAGGAGCCGTCTGTAGCCAGCTGTGGAGAGGGCAAGAAAAGAGGGCAAGACTGCATATTTCAGTGGAGCCAGAGCGTTTATTGAGGGGAAAAAACTGCATCTTCCTGATGGAAAAGAAAAGTGAAAATGAAATGTGAAAATAGTTAAAATCTACAACAACCTCAATTCTGTTTGAATTATTATTAATTATAATTATTATTTGAACTATTATTTCATAAATCAACATCATTCAGGATGTTGATGAAGTTAGATGTGAAATCAAAGTAGCCTTTATTCTAAAACAGTTTGTTAAGATTTCCTTAATTTACAGCAGTGAATGCAAACTTGTTCTATCAGGTCTGCTGTGTAATTGTTAATTCAACATGTTAAATATGCGAAAACCCTATAGCCTATCCCAAAAGTTAAGCTCAATCTAAAAGAGTGAATTTTTTCTTTTTTCTTCTTTCCTTGTTCTAATATGTCTTTCTGTGTTTTCTATAAATGCCAAGGGAATATGAGACCTACTGAAAAGAAAAGCCATTTATTTATATTGCAGAGGCAAAGGTGCTGATTTTCATTTTATACAGGAAACTCATGCTTGTTCAGCAGATGAGTCTTTTTGGAAAAATCAATGGGGCAATGAAGTTTGGTTTTCCAATGGGAATAATCGATCAGCAGGGGTTGCCATATTAAGGGACAAATTCAAAGGCCAGATATTACACAGCGAAATTGATAGGTCAGGGAGATGGATCATTTTAGTTGTGGATATAAGTCAATTTATTTTGATTAATATTTATGCCACTAAAAATAAGACCACCAACCTAGCATTATTTCAAAGTGTTGAATCAAAAATATATAATCTTTACACAACTTATCCACTTGCTAAAGTAATATGGGGAGGTGATTTTAATACTGTTTGATGACAATATGGATGAATGGCCTCCAAAAAACACAGCTACCAACTGTGAACTGGAAAATATCTGTTTAAGAATGAATTTAATTGATATTTGGAGACAGAAAAACCCTCAGAACAACATGTATACTTGGTGTAATAAGAATATGTCACTGCAATCACACATAGACTTCTGGCTTATCTCTAATGATCTTGTCTCTATGGTTGGAGATAGCTTAATAGAACCAGCAATTCTAACAGACCATAGAGGGATCTTTATCAAAATTATTCTAGAGAATAAATGTACGGAAAAAAACAATCCAGGTTATTGAAAACTTAATAACGTGTTATTGAAGAATGCAGACCTTATAACAGAAATTAACACTATTATTGATAAGTACTGGAATAAAGCATGTATTAATGGTTCTTATGGGTACTTTTGGGAATTAATGAAATTTGATATTCGAAAGGCTACACTTAAAAAAGGTAAATTCAAAGCAAAATGTAAAAAACAGAAAGAAATTGAGATTATCAAAGCTATTTTGAATCTGCAAACAAAAAACTGTAATGACTTAACTAATGAAGAGATGTTGAATTTAAATAAGTTGCGAAGCCAATTAGAAAATATTTATGCGGAAAAAAACGGGAGTGCTTTTAGTAGATCAAGATGTAAATGGCTTGAGCAAGGTGAGAAGAATAAAAAAATTCTTTTTTAGTTTAGAAAAAAGAAATGCAGAATTTGCAGCAGTAAGTAAATTGATGATCAATGGCACAATTTCTGATGATTCTAAAATAATCTCTCAACATGTAGCTCAATTTATCAAGATTTATATTCCTCAACCTTTACACCCTCCCATATTGAATCTTTCTTAAACACTATTGCAGCAGACTCAAGAAAAATAAATGATGATCTTAGAGTCTCATGTGAAGAGGAGATATCGTTGGCTGAAATTAATGAATGTATTAAATCCCTTAAAGAAAACAAATCTCTGGGTAATGATGGTTTCACAGGGGAATTTTATAAAACTTTCAGTCTTAAACTTGCCCCCTTCCTACTAGCCATGTTTAAAGAATCCATTCAAAAAGGTGAGCTTCCTTCTACATTAAAGCAAGGTGTAATCACATTAATTCCCAAAACAAAAAAAGACAGATTATATATGGGATTGGAGGCCTATCAGTCTGCTAAACAATGATGCAAAAATATTTGCTTTAATTTTTGCTAGGAGGTTAAAACATGGATTAAATCAAATAATAGATATAGAGCAATCTGGCTTTATACAAAAAAGACATTTTAGCAATAATATCCGCCTGATACTTGATATGATAGATTATCATGATTTAATACCAGATGAAAGTTTCATCTTATTTATTGATTTCTACATAGCCTTTGATACAATTGAACATGAGTTTATTTTTAAGACCATCTCTTTTTTTTGGCTTTGGAAAATATTTCTGTGATGCAATCAAATTTCTATATAAAAATTGTTCCAGCTCTGTTAAATTGAAATATGGCACATCAGGCCGATTTGACATTCATCGTGGTATTAGACAGGGTTGTCCTGTTTCTCCCTTTTTGTTTATATTAGTAACCCAAACAATGGCCACTTACAGTTGAAACCAGAAGTTTACATACACTATATAAAAAGGCACATACATTTTTTTTTCTTACCGTCTAACATTAAATCAGATTAAACTTTTCCTGTTTTTGGTCAATTGGGGTTACCAAAGTTATTTCTATTTGCTAAATGCCAGAATAATGAGAGAGATAATTTTTTAGACAATTTTTTTTATTATTTTCTTGAGAGTCAGAAGTTTACATACATTTCATTAGTATTTGGTAGCATTGCCTTTAAACTGTATGACTTGGGTCAAACGTTTTGGATATGCTTCCACAAGCTTCTCACAATAGTTTGCAGGAATTTTGGCCCATTCCTCCTGGCAGAACTGGTGTAACTGAGCCAAGTTTGTAGGCCGCCTTGCTCGCACATGCCTTTTCAGCTTTACCCATACATTTTCAATGGGATTGAGATCAGGGCTTTGTGATGGCCACTCCAAAACATTGACTTTGTTATCCTTAAGCCACTTTGTAACCAGTTTGGCAGTATGCTTAGGGTCATTGTCCATTTGGAAAACCCATTTGCGCCCAAGCTTTAACTTCCTGGCTGATGTCTTGAGATGTTGCTTCAGTATTTCCACATAATGTTCTTTCCTCATGATGCCATCTATTTTGTGAAGTGCACCAGTCCCTCCTGCAGCAAAACAACCCCACAACATGATGCTGCCACCCCCATGTTTCACAGTTGGGATGGTGTTCTCAGGCTTGCAAGCTTCCCCCTTTTTTCTCCAAATGTAACAATGGTCATTATGGCCAAAAAGTTCTATTTTAGTTTTGTCAGACCACAGAACGTCTCCAAAAATTAAGGTCTTTGTCCCTGTGTGCATTTGCAAACTGTAATCTGGCTTTTTTATGTTTCTTTTGGAGTAATGGCTTCTTCCTGGTAGAGTGGCCTTTCAGCCCATGTCGGTACAGGACTCATTTGACTGTTGATAATGACACACTCTTACCAGCTTCAGCCAGCATCTTCTCAAGGTCTTTTGCTTTTGTTCTTGGGTTGAGATGCACTTTTCGGACCAAAGCACGTTCATCTCTGGGACACAGAACCCGTCTCCTTCCTGAGCGGTATGATGGCTGGACATTCCCATGGTGTTTATACTTGCGTATAATTGTTTGAACAGATGAACGTGGCACCTTCAGGCATCTGGAAATTGCACCCAAGGATGAACCAGACTTGTGCAAGTCCACAATTCTCTCCCTGATATCTTGGCTGATTTCTTTAGATTTTCCCATGATGTTACACAAAGAAGCAGTGTGTTTCAGGTGTGCCTTAAAATACATCCACAGGCGTGCCTCTAATTAACTCAAATGTTGTCAGTAAACCTATCAGAGGCTTCCAAAGACATGACATCATCATCTGGGCTTTCCCAAATTGTTTAAAGCCATAGTAATCTTATTGTATGTAAACTTCTGACTTTGAGGCAAGTAATAAAAATTGTCTAAAAAAAAACCTTTTCTCATTATTCTGGCATTTAGCATGTAGAAATAATTTTGATAATCCTAATTGACCAAAAACAGGAAAAGTTTAATTGATTTAATGTTAGACGGTGAGAAAAAAAAGTTTATGTGCCTTTTTATAAAATGTACGTAAACTTCTGGTTTCAACTGTATATAAAGAAATCCCCCTTTAAGTGCAGTAGGTAAGAACTTCAAATTATGTCAATTGGCAGACGATACTGCAATTTTTCTTAAAGATAAGAGTCAGATTTTAGAAGCTGTGGCTTGTATACATGAATTCTCTGATAGCTCTGGGTTAAAGATGAATTTAGATAAATCGGTTTTATTTCCAATTAAAAATTGTAATTTGTCAAGCTATCATGGAATTCCAATAAGAGAAAAAGGTAACCTACCTAGGGGTTGTCATCTTGGATGAGGAACAGTGAAGTAAAGCCAATTTTAATCCCATTATTGAAAAAACAAACAAAATTGAACTCATGGTTGATGAGAGATATGTCTTTATTTGAAGGGGTTTTGTTATCAAAAACAGAAGGTATATTTAGATCCATCTATGAATCATTATCACTTCATGTCCCACCAAATGTTATTAAACAACTGGATAAGTTACTGTATGACTATGTTTGGAGGAAAAAACCCCATTATCTCAGAAAAGAGACAATAAAAGGTAGTAGGGATCAAGGTGGTCTTGAGGTCTTGGACGTTAGTTTACTAAATAATACATTTAAAGTCAAATGGGTTTTGAATTTCTAAAGAATACAACAGTATATGGCATGCTTTCCCATCTTATTTATTTAATTTAATTGGTGGCATTGATTTTTTTTATTTAGATGTAATTTCTCTATTGATAAAATCCTGTTTCATTTAGCTAATTTTCACAAACAAGCTCTCTTAGCGTGGTTATTAGCACAACTTCAGTCCTCATAGGTACTATATTTGGAACAAGGATATTCTACACAAAAGAAAATCCCTGTTTTATCGCTCATGGTATGAAAATGGAATTTTGCTTGTATGTCAATTATTTAATAAGAATGGTGTGTTAATGTCATATTCACAATTTATTCAGAAATTCAAGATGACAATCACACCTAAAGAATTTGCTGTTTTCATAAATGCAATTCCTTCCAGTTCTCTTCTATTTTTAAAGAACCATAACCTAGCAGAAACCAACTCATTTCGATCTAGGCAGATTTTTATTGGAGACATCAATATTCAAGATAAACCTTGCAGCAATAGACACATCAGAAATGTATTGAACTATACTACAGCCCCTGCAGCAAGATTCTTCTGGTCATCTATCATGAGCAATGTACAATGGAAAAAAGCCTAGTGTTTTAAATAAATTTTGCATTAATAATAAAGTGAAAGAAGTATTCAACAAAGTGTTACACTGAGTGTATCCCGCTAAGGAGGTCTTGGAGAGATTTAAGCTAAACATTGCAGTGTTGACAAAGAGTCATTGTTTCATTTGTTTTATCATTGCCATCATTCAAAGCAGTTTTGGAATGATATGCAAGACTTTGTAAATGAAAGAATGGCTACTACTATTCATTTTACTATGTTTGATGTGATGCTATACTTTGTTTTCAGTAGGATGGACAACAACACTGCCTACATAATACAACTTCTAATTATCCTTGGAAAATATCATATACACAAATTTAAATGGTCTGATTCTAAATCCTGCTTTCGTCGTTTTACTGTTGAACTCCAGCAGTATGGCACCACACTTGAAGGTGTAAACAACAACAAAGACGTAAAGACACTCAACCTGTTAAAAACTATACATTTAATTTGATTTTTATTTTAAAAGAACTGGCAATGGACTCTTGAACCCCCTGGTCTGTTCAGTGTTCAATGAATGAATTTATTTCATTTGTGTTTGTTAAACCTCAATAAAGAAAAAAAAAAATGTTCCACTTGTGTTCCACTCTTCAAAACTGTGTGACGTTTGTCTCAAAAATAAATGCGCGTGCCGGTTGATCCACAAACGCACTTTCGACAATTCACAAGCAGAATTGAAGATTTACAAATGATAAGTCATGATAAATGCACACACAAAGTTAAAAAACACGTGTAAATTGTGGATATATTTGTGGATTTGTAAAACACGAGTAAATTGTAGATATATTTATGGATCTGAATAAACACGTGTAAATCGTGGGTATGTATTTGTGCTTATTTTTGAGACAAATCTCTTCCCATAATTTTTCTGCATTAGTTGAGGTGATTAGTTATTCTCCTTAATTACTGGTTTCGTTAATTTTATTTAGTTATTCTTTTCCCCCTTGAGTAATTTGGGTTTTGGATAATTGTTTTGTTTTGCATTCTGTTTGTTTGGCCCATCTAATTTTCTTTTGTTTGTCTTTTCAGAGCTGAGAGCCACTGGTGGAAGAGTTGGTGTCTTGGCTGGTGGTGCCCCCCCTTCTGGTGTGGTGTGTTTCCCTTGTTGAGGTCCCCCCTTCATGTCCGTGAGACTGAGTGTGTGTTTGGCACGAGCATCTGGGGTGCCTTATTTTCTGTTATTTTGGAATACCCCTCTCCCTTCACGTCAGCCCCTTTTCACCCCCGGTAAGCCTCAGTACTGATCGGCCTCATTTTTCCTTTTCCCCTTTTTAAATAGCTTTAAGTACTTCATTTTCATTTAACTGTTTTCTAATAAAGACTATTTTTATTAATTGGAACCACGTCTCTCGCTTGCTCAGTAACGAATCTGTGCCCCTTACTGTGACTTGGTTAATTCCCTTGGTAAAATTCCAAAGGTGACGTTGTTGGTCTTTTACACTCATGGTGAATGTTAAGTGGAATCAATTAAAGTATAAAAACTCACCCCTGAGCTGCCACATGTATTAAAGCCACTCTCTGACCATGGAGGGTCAGCGTCAGCTGTTTGTGTGTGTGCTCCATCTGTGTGTGTCTCTGTGTCACCTGCATGAGCCATATCATATGTTTATAGCGAACAAATTGTCAGGATCTCTGCATTGCCCCTTGTTGATAATGAACGGACATAAAAGACAATAGGAACATTAAAACTTGAAATACATTTCATGGAGGCAGCGAGAAACAGAGACAGATGGATGAGAAACTGTAACAGATAAATTACTAAATTAAGGATTCCAGGAGATTTCAGCTGAATAAAGAAAAATTTTGCTGGATTTTACCCATACAAAGAAATTTACATGCGGTGCGTAGCACCGGGGGGAAAAAGGGTAATGATTACCCAGGCCCACAGTAGGGAGGGGCCCTTAAGAAGCCTGCAATGAAAAAGGTGTACTGATTTATTTTTCCTTAGCATTTCGTGTCATTATTGAATCAAAAGTGTCTAAATGAATTGGTCAACAGACTGAAATTAGTATCAAATAGAGCAAAATGCAATACTGGGGGCCCCTGCTCCTCCTTTAAGAATGTCTAAATGTGTGGTCCAGTGCTGCAGAATAATACAAGTAAATTTAGTAAAAATATTGCTCATAAATGGGGGAAATGGTTAAAGAAATACATTAAAATGCAGAGATATTTGTGAAAATATAACATTTGCTGCTTGGCAAGCCAGTTAAGGGGGGGCCCTGTGTAATATTCTTTCTGGGGGCCCTAAATCCCTAGCTACGTCCCTGTTTACACCATAAATGATGACAGAAGTTTTATAAGGACAATACTCAGCATACTCTGTTGAAGATCTGTCTGAGTGAGAGTTAGAAATGCTGAGTGAGTTTTTATTTCAGACTAAACAGTTCATTAACAGTTATTGTTTTTGTGTAAGTATGAAATTACTACCATTAAAGAAATATATCTGACAAATAAAAAAGACGTGTAATCTCCAATGTCTTAGTGTATGTCTTTATCAGTGAAGTATGACTTGTGTTGTGTAGTGTTTCATTTGTACACAGAGAGGAGTTTTATTAAGAGGAAAGCTGATATTGATCATGTTAATGAGGGGAAAAGAGAGAGCTTATGTTTCATCTTAAAGCAGGGGTACATATGATGTATAGTGCATACATTCCCAACAACAGAACTGTGGCTAGTGGAAACACTGAGTGGCTAGTAGCCATTAGCCCGACCCTGCTGACCCTCCTTAGAACAATGCAGTGGTCTAAGTAGACTGGATGTCAGAGGCAGGTCATAGAATGCTCATTAAAACCATCTGAGACTTGAGACTTGACTTGTACTCATGACCAAAGACTTAAGACATGACTTGGACTCTTGACCATAGACTTGAGTCTTGACTTGGACTTGCAAAAAATGACTTGTGCGCATCTCTGTTCCAGTGTCACGTTCAATGATATTTAAAGAAGTTAATCGTGGCAATGGCAAGTCCCTGTTGGCTGATGATGGCGTAGGGCTGGGCCATTAGGGCAAAAATCAAAATCACAATTATTTTAACCTTTTTCCTCAATTACCGCTAATTAACGGTTATTCCACTCCGACTCGGTTTGTACTGTAAATATTTGTATAATTTTAAAACAAACAACTGAAGTTATGTATATTTTAAAGTTTAATGCATCAATCTTGTGTATTTTCACAACAAAATTACGTGGCTTAATCAATAAAGTGCAGCTATTTTAAACAGTTTTGTGCCCTTGTTATAATTAAACCAGAGTGGTGCTGATTCCTATTTGACCGGCCATTTTCAGATTAATTTTCCTGGACTGACCTCCTGATACAGATTTAAGACTAAACAGATTTTCTTTCCTTAAAAACTGACATTGACATGAGTTGCAATTAGGCATCAGCAAGGATATTATACCAAAAACTACCACAGACTGTTGTTTATGAGAAAAGCTAACCTATATCTGAAAAAGTCACAAAATGATCATTCCTTTTAATGATCATATTCATCGTTGCATTAATAATGATAATAAATTTAATTCTTTATCTGTGTCTATTATAAAAAAAACTGTCATCACCAAGGGTTGATTATTTTAATCTTAGCTTAATTAATGCTATCCGTTGTATTGGTGCTCTCCACAAAATTAAACTAACATAAACTCATATTGCCTCCTCCCCTGAACCCCACCCCCCACATAGGCTACACACACAGCAGCTCGCCTGTTTCTCACCTGTTTTGCTTTCTTTCTCTCTCTCTCTCTTTGTGTGTTTCTACTTTAGCCTTTTTTATTAAATCACCTTTAATTCTGCGTCGTCATTATTTGTTTTCACCCGTTGATTTAAAACAACTGATCTGCTTGAGGAAGTTTGATATTAATTAATTGGCGATCAGAGCCAGCGCGGTAACTTCACGGAGTTTCTTCAGACATTCACAAACACTAAACAATGGCGGAGGCTGACGTTTAACAGGAGAGGATGCATTTACAGGAGAGACTTGAGAGAGTCTCTGTGCTGGGAGAGGGATGCAGAGCGAGCGACCACTGCGCACATTCTAACTGATTACGGATGACGCTGATCTCCATAACTAGGTTTGGGGTTAATAATGTGTTACGCCCAGATAAGATTATTTTCGGTCAATGCTGTATAAGTATTACCTTTATCATATAAACACCGGCCTGATGTGCATATAACGCTAAAAGCAAACCCCCCTCGCCGCGCTTCCGTGTAGCATTGAATGGGGCGGTGTCACGTGACTGCCTCTCTCGTAGTGCTCTTCTAAAACAGAGAGATTTACAAGGGGACAAAACCAAAATAACCAACACAGCAGGTTTATAAAGGGTATTGGCTCTAAATGTCGGTTTAGATTATTTTTTCAATTAACCGCCCAGCTTTATCAAATGGCGCCATCTGGAGGGGGGGGACATGACAAGGTTGTATCTGCAGGCTCGCAGGCAGCAGTACTGCAGTTTCAGGGCTGTTCCTTGAGGACACATTCAAGGACAAATACAAACTTCATTGTTAGTATAGATAATATGACAAAATATATAGAGCTGTGCCATCCCTTTTGGTGCAAATGATCATAAATATTCTTGCACACTCTGATGCAGAGGTGGAAAAAATACTAGACTATCGTACTCAAGTAAAAGTAAAGTTACTTTGGATAAAATAGACTCAAGTAGAAGTAAAAGAAGCCATCTATGAATCTACTCAAGTAAAAGTAAAAAGTCAGTCATTTAAAATTTACTTAATTACTGAGTACTTAGTAGCTACTTTTGATACTTGAGGGGGTTATAAAGTAAAATATTATCTTTTCTTAATATTTATTAACTGCAAGAGAATATGAATCTAAAACCATAGGTTGTTTTTATAAGGTGAGACTTTACCTATAGTCAAATGCAATAGCTGTTTAGGATGAAATGACAAAACAGTTTCTCGCTAATAGTGATGGGAAATAGGATATATATATATGACCATGTATTTTTCAGAAAATTGTTGGACTAAATGCTTTTATTCTCCAAATAGCACAAATTGTTACATAATGCTTGATACAAAACTATATATTTTTTATATAATCAAGTACCAGTTCTATAACTTTTCAATATGTTGAAAGCTGTAAGTTTTTATGTTTTTACATTAAACATAAAACGGTGCAAGCAGTCTTCTGTGATTTCCATTAAAATATAACTAATGTTAATAATAATAGAATATAACTCTAAATGGAGCATGGGGGCAAAAAATAAACCATAAAACTCAAAGAATGACTACAGATTTTTTTTTGTAAAAAAAAAAAAAAAAAAAGAAAAAAAAAGAAACTGTGTTACACAACCTAGCACATGTCCTACTTATAATTTATTTATTGTTACTGGGTTCTGAAATTTACATAGCTACATTTTCTCCTCCTTTTCTGTCTGTGATTGGAGACTGAATGTCACGGAGAACTGAGCAACATCACCCCCCTCCCCACCAGCCTTTCTGTTATTACATCTGATTGGTTACAAGTTGTACAAACAAACACATGCAGCTACACACACATATGGAGTCAACCATGGTTATGTTAATGAGAACGTGTCTTCAAGGTGTTGGCTGTGGCAGAACAGTGAGGAGAAAATTCCTCCCTCAATTCTGTGCCCTTTTGTGTGGTAAAGAGGGCGGGGGAGGGGTGGCTCTCAATGGTGTGCCTGCTCCAATCGTTCACACTTAATTGCTGGCTCATTTGTGACAAAAACATCACTACTTGCTACTGACCATCAAGTGCTGTGAAAGTCAAATTGCTGTGAAAGGCTAGAACCTCCTCATTTTGGCTTTTAGTGTCAATTTTTATACTCCATACACAATGCCTTTTTTTTTTTTAAATGTAGTGAAGTACAATACTTCCCTACTTAGGTAAAAGTAAAAAGAGTGAATTTGAAAAGTACTCAAAAAAGTACAAGTACACAAAAAGCTACCCAATTACAGTAACTGGTGTAAATGTAAGTAGTTACTTTCCACTCCAGCTTTAAAAGTTGACCAAACACCAAAAGGGGACAGGAAATGCAACAATAAACTTCTGGGAATAATCCCAACAGGAATTATACTCCATTACCATAAATGTGAGCTGAAAATTAGGTTAAGTATCTCAAATATACCAGTAACTAACAATTTCCTTAAATATTTGAAATGGCCAATTTCATCAAAGCCTAAAGAAGTAACCTACAGTTTAAAATGAGCTAGAGTTACTATTCTGTGGCTAAAACACTTCGGAGGAGATTCAAATTTGAGGTGGACAGTTGTGTTTTCTACGATAATGAACTAGAAACAAAAGAATATTTTTTTTTGCAAAAAAAACTGGCTGAGCATTAAAATTAAAAATATTAACACTTTTGAAGAACAACACATCCTATGACACAATGCTAATGTATCTTGAAACTTATACTGTGGTAGGCTAAACATTATTAGAATTAGAAGAAATAACATCCACTTTTGTACATGGATGTATCAGAAACCTTCAATTATTTATTTCAAAAATTACATTAAGAACTATTTTGTGTTGTTACAAATCCTGATTAATATAAACAAGCAGGTGAGGGTACTGTATGAAAACATGAAGAGACTGTCGGTGTTTGAATGAGGAAAGGACTTATATTGAGATGTGACCGTATGTTAGCATATTAACAGTTGTTGCCATATGAGTTGTACGTGTGTATCATTTGAAACTATGGAATCTAAAGCGGATTTAAATGTCTCGCAATAATCTTTATTTTGTGTTTTTTTCCGGTATGGTTCTTCACTTGTGTCTTGAAGAATGCATCCTACTCCTTCGAGGGATTGTAAACTTACATGCTGTCATTAAACAAAAAAGAGTCTGTTTGCGCACATGCGAGTTGTTTATGGGCATTCTTTTAAATACAGACTGCTTGCTATTTCTATTACCCACCACCGATATGGACGACAACCAGGGCAATAGTAATGAGTACTTATGCTTACGTCCAATGCCGCCTGCAGATACTATTGAACTGGAGCGTACTTCGGTATTTGAATTGAGTACCCACTCCTAGTCTGTGGAGGGCAGCACTACATCCTGTAGTGAACAACCTACCAGAGCGCCTTTAGAAGAAGAAGACGCTGACAAGGGAGAAGAAGACTTTCACAGTGAGTTACTGGTAAGTGTTTCATTTTGTAAGCCGTTTTTGATGTGTTGTAGCACAGATGATTTTACGTGATGTATTCAACCACACTTTTTAAAAAAGTGTAGGGTAGCGGCAGCATACTCTGCCTAATAGAACCACTGCTGTACCTGCCGTGTTACCTAAACACGAGGTTGTTTGTTCCGGTTGTAGCGTAGAACTTCTTCATGGATAACTGGACGGTGATATTTTCATTCTCGTGTAATCCGTCTTCAACCATAGACTAGAAAGAATTGGACAAAGCCTGTGTGACGTCGGTCGTCTGCTTACAATAGGGGGACTCAAACAGCTTTTGAGCCAAATCATGTCAGGCTCCATGTTGAAATCAATGTCTCAACCATAGGTCTCAACCGAACTTTGGATCAACTTAACGGCAGACAAGAGCCCGCCCACTGGGCCCAACTTCCTCTGAGCTCAGTTTTTTTTTTTGTTGTTATTTTGTTAATCAACTTTTATTGAAATTGTACTGTGTACAAAACATGAAAACAAACAAGGCAAAGTATACTTTCTTCCTTAACATTCAGTGCATGGGAACATTTGAATAAAACAATTGTGAAGCCTCAGTGTTCATCTTGACAAAAATAAATTAAATAAAATAAGTCAAATGCAATTATAATACAAGAGGGTAAGACTTGTTTAAGAGTAAAGGGGTGTATACTTTTTACATCAAAAATAAAGTCATGGCTATATTGAGAATTGTGTGGTTTTAGATCAGTTCTCTCAGTCCGTGGAAAAGTTTTTCAGATTGTCCAACAGTTTTAGTGCAATTTTAGACTTCATGACATGCAATGACTTCAAGTATAACATGAATTCATTCAAAAAGGATTCAAAAACAGGGGTTGAGCTTAAAGCTCTGTTCTTGTGTATGAAAAATTTAGCCAGACATAAAATTACATTTACACAGAGTTCATCATTTTTGTTTTTAAGTAAAATGCCAAATAAAACATTTTCTTCTGTGATAGATTGAAAGGATGGACTTTTTTGTTTTATCCACCTATGGATGTCTATCCAAAACTTCTTAATTATAATACATGAGAAGAACATGTGGTCTTAATTTCAATGTCATTTTTACAGAATGCGCATATATTATCTTCAATGTTAAAACGGAGTCTTAATAATTCTTTACAGGGATAAATGTTGTTCATAATTTTGAAATGTGTTTCTTTCGTTTTAGGGGGTATAGAGAATTTTAGATACATCGTTCTTAACTTACTGACTGAATTCTCCTCAAATTTAAGCAAAATGTCATTTTTGTTATTTTAACAAGGGAACATTTTTTCAGTAAGGGACTTTCTTATAAAATAATTGTTGCATTTCTTGTCGAGAATAAAATGACCTTGGATTGATAGTGGAGCGAGCTGTGGTTCTATAGATTTATGTATCATGATGTTTTTGGTTAGGAACAGAAATTCTTTGGGCAATGCTTTTTGTAGTTTCATAAAATCTGATTTTGATGGGTTTAAGTTTTGTTTCATGCAAAAATGTTCATAATCTAATAAATTTCCATTATCATCCATTAAGTCAGTAACATACCACAGGTTCTTCTCAAACCATGTTTGAAAAAAAATGACTTGTTTCTGTGTAATATGTATATATTATTCCAGATTATAGTAGAGTGTGGTGAAAAGTTATGAACATACAACAGTTTCCAATACAGTAATACTTGCTTATGGAACTCTGATAATCTAACAGGTAGTTTATCTATGCCGAAGTCTGAGAGAAGTTGAAGTTTTAGTCCACCTAGTTTACTAAACAAATGATTTGGGATACAGTACCAAAAAGATTCACCTTGCATCATCCAAATTTTAAGCCAATTTATTTTTAGAGTACCGGTGAGACAGTCAGAGTCAATCACTTTTAGGCCTCCATCTTTTGTTTCTTTAACAATATTGCCTTTCTGCATGTAGTGTGGTTTATTTTTCCAAATGAAGTCTAAATTAATGCTATTGATTTTTTTAATTAATTTGTTCGGGTTGGCAGTTGAGTAGGATGGGTAAATAACCCTTGATAAACTTTCCATCTCTGTTAAATAAATTCTACCCAAAGTTGATAAGTCCCTTTGGAGCCATGAGTTCAATTTTGCCTTGCATTCTTTAATTCTAGTTTCAATGTTCAGTGAGTGACTTAAATCTTTGTTCTTTGTGAGATTAATTCCAAGGTATTTAACTTCTGATTTTATAGGAATATCACAAATTTCTGTGAGTGGTGTCTCATGAATGACAAACAATTCACATTTTGTTAAATTTAGAGTCAGACCAGAAGCAGCGGAGAATTTTTACATTTTTTCTATTGTTACTGGGATTTGTGTCTGTCTTTTAAGAACACTGCTGTGTCGTCTGCTAACTGGCTAATAATAATGTCTGTGCCTACCACATTCAGTTTTTTAATATCATTGCAGTTTTTTAGGTAAATCACAAGCATTTCTGTTACCAGTATGAACAGGTATGGGGAAATCAGGCATCCTTGAGGTATACCTACTTTGATCTCAAACCTGGGGGTAGAGCTCTTAGGTAACGAAACACAACTGCTGATATTCTGATATAATCCACTAATAAGATGTCTGAATTTTGGTCCAAAGCCTAATTGCTCTAACACTGCAAAGAGAAAAGGGTGTTCTACAGAGTTGAAGGCTTTGTAAAAGTCTAAGAAGAAGATGAAGCCACCATCCTCAATAAGGTCTCTGTATTCAATTCTATCCATCACTAATCTAACGTTATTATGGATTGCTCTTCCTTTCAGGAAACCTGATTGTGTTTCTGCAACAAGGTTCGAGATTCCTGTTTGGAGGCGAGAAGTAAAAATATAAGTCAACAATTTGTAATCTGAGTTTCTCAGGGTAATGGGTCATCTGCTTTCAATTAATCTGGGGTCTTTATTAGGTTTGGGAATTGAGACGATTATTCCTTGCCTCATTGAGGGTGGGAGGATGTAACTTTCAAAAATTTCTAAGAAGACCTGGTGCAGTAGTTCTCTTAAATTCTCCCAAAAATGTTTGTAAAAATCTCCTGTCAAACCATCTGAGCCAGGGGCTTTATTTGAAGAGAGGCGTTTGACTGCTGCATCAAGCTCTGTGATTGTTATTTGGTCTTCATTAAAGTCATCCTCCACTTTAGATATAATTTCTGTTATATCTTAAAAGAATGAATGACAATCTTCTTGGGAAAACTTAGAACTTTAAAGTTGGCTGTAAAAATAAAATATTTCAGTGGAAATTTGCTTTTCATCAGTGATTTCAATATTGTTAATTATAAGGGACTTTATGCTGTTTCTCTCCTGTCTTCTTTTTTCAAGACCACAAAAATATGCTGAATTTTTTTCCCCCTCCTCTGTCCATTTAGCACGGGACCTAACAAATGCTCCTAAGGCTCGTTGAGTGTAAAGTTCATCTAACTGTGGCTGAAGTTGTATAATTTGTTGTCTGTCATCATCAGTAGGATTAGGTTTATTGCAGTGTATATTTAACTGTCTTACAATTTCTAGTTCTTTTTCTTCTAGATCCTTTTTAAGTTTTTTACTGAAGGAAATGGTAACTTGACGAATTTTATACTTTAAGAATTCCCATTTTTTCACAGGAGTTGTTAGTTCATTAGAATGTGTGATTTCTATAATTAGTGATTTGATTTTGTTACAGTAATTTTTATTTTTTAGAAGGCTAGAGTTAAATTTCCAGTATCTGTTTGATTGACTCTGATTTTTTATTTTCTTTGTTGTTGTTGTAGCCATATATGTTAGCTAATATGAATTTGAAGCTATCAAGAGTGAGAACAAGTATCAGCCAGTGTCCATTTTCATCAGCTATATGAGATAGTATTTGACCTTGAAAGTTTTTCACCAGTATAGCAACACCTGCAGACCTAGTCATGCCATGGCTGAAGTAAGTTGTGTCTCCCCATTGCTTATGCCAGAATAAACTTTCCTCGTGGTTGGAATGGGTTTCTTGTAACAAAATGATATTTTCATTTTTCCCTTTACAAAACAAAAAAAAAAAGCTATTACGTTTTGTTAAGTCCTTTAGGCCCCTTGCATTAACAAAGATGAGAGATGATTCATTTTTTAAATGAAACATGAACAAGAAATTAAATGAAAGGTAAATAAAACTTACAACCTTTATAGAACACTGGTAGTGTCTTTTTGTGAAGAGTTAAAGGTCGCAAAACCTAGAACATATTGCAAAACTTTCTCAAAAACTCACGTTTATGACAGTGAAAGCTGTTATTCATGGTAAAAATCTCTGTCCATTGATGAAGGCATATGGGCCTCTGAACACAGCTCTGTGGCCAGCCTTTCTTGCTTGTTCAACTTTGACCCATACAGCCTTTCTTGCCTCTCTGTCTTCTTTGATAAGGTCTTCTGCAAATCTGACGTTAAGATTCTTACACATGGGATGTTTTTTTGTGGATCTTCAAAGCTCATCTCTGAACAGTAAACTGTAAACTGCAGGATGATCTGACGGGGGCCATTGGTGGGGGGCGGGCCAAGGCGGTGCACAGAGTCAAGGATGAAATCCATCTTTTCCTTCCATGGCAGGATGATCCTTGTGATAATATCTGTGACTATTTGGCATGTATTTTCTTCCTTCTCTTCTTTTAGTCCATTCAGTCTCAAGTTCCACCTTCTTTTATAACGCTCCAGCTCTATTGTTTTCTTTTCCAGCTCTGTAGTTTTCTTCTCCAGTTCTATGTTTTTTTCTTGAAGTTGTTTGGCACTCTTCTCCAGCTTCTTGTTATTTTCTTTGCATTCTTTGATTTCTGCTGAATTAAACTCGACCGCCTTTGCGATGTTGGACATGGTCAGTGTATTCCGTTTTAACTCTGCTTTGAAATCTTCCATCATGTTTTGAAGCGTATTAATTGCAGCTAGTATTGCTGTAGTGTTTCCGTCGTGAGGTTCGTTGTTAGTCTCTTCATTACCTCTTGTTTTCTTCAAAGGTCCTGGTGGTTTGGATGGTGATGATAGAAGATTTTTGGTACTTTTGGCATTTGTGTCCATGTCTTCTGGACTGCAGTAATCATGTACCTGGAGAGCCATCGCGCCTTTGTTAGCCATGTGGTTAGCTTAGTTGATATCGTTCGGTAGTTCACTTTTGTAGTTTACTTTTTAATAACTGAGTGAATTCCCATGTGTTTCAGTGGTTTTTAAGTCATTATTAAGTTAGTCCTCGTGAGTTTAAAGTTTTGCTATGTGAGCTGCCTATGGTGCGTCTGCTCCCTCCGCCATCTTGCCGGAAGTCCCCTCTGAGCTCAGCTAAGCTAGCCTTAAAGGCGTCCTTGTTCTGGAGGTAGCATCTGCCTGTCAAGCTATATGTCAATCAAATGAAACGCGACAATCAATGCGTAGTATGGTTTTTATTAACTATCATCTAAACAATTATGGTATAATCCCCCCCAACAATGAAAGGATGAAGACATTAGCTAATGAGACACGTTTTGTTTTTGAACCAGGCTATAAAACAGTTTATTTCTTCTGTAAAAAACGGCTTTAAACATGTGTTCAGACGGGACTTCCAGTGTTCCTTTTTTTCTTTTCAAACTTTATTGCACATTTCCATATACAATATCAGACTTACAGCTCACATATTCACAGTTGATATATGTAATACAGTTGTGTCCTTAATGTATACAGTTGTATAAATTCTCTAGTGCATTAATAATTGGGGAAAAACCAAAAAAAGCAAGTAAACAATAAATGCTAGTGGGGGATGAGGGTTTATGTAGAGATACCAAACATATTAAAAGCAGAAACAGTTTTAATTGCTTTTCGTTTTTCAGAGTACTTGATGGAATTCATATATTGTTTGAACTCATTTAAAAATGTATTGAAATATGGTCTTTTGCCTGAAAATGTACACATTTGGATATGGAATTTGGCCAATATAATAAGATTTATTAAGAATACACAGTTGTTTTAATTTGCACCATATCCCATGAGTCCAAACAATACATTCTTCCATAGTAATACAAAATGTTGATCTATTTTATAATCTCCGCCAAGGATTGGGTGGGTTTGTTAGTTAGTTTGTTAGCAAAATAACTCAAAAAGTTATGGATAGATTTAACTGAAAATTTCAGGAAATGTTAGAAATGACATAAAGAAGAATTGATTAGATTTTGGATCAGTGTCTGGATCCAGGAATTTTTTTAAAGGATTCTGTAGTATTGGGAGATAGGGCTAATGGCGGAGGTCTGCGCTCTCCGGTTGCTTTTCTAGTTTAATTTGTAAATTAGAAAGTTATATTTTTTCCTCTTCTGATAGGGTATCTGGGCATTTATGAGATAAATCATGGGGCCTTTCACTACGGCTTTTCGCTGAGATGAGGAGAGAACCATTACAGTCAGGAGTAAAACACAAGGCAGCATCAAACTGCATGGACTGTTACAGACTGTTGTTACAGACTGTGAGAGTAAAGAAATTTAGGTAACAGGTTTACTTTTAACAATTTAATGTTGCTTTCTTGTTAAGTTACTATCACTCTCTGTTTAATAGAACAGAAGGATTTCTTCATTTACATAATAAACATCAGTTAGGATTAGGGATGCACGATATTATCGGTAGTATATCGGTACTGGCTGATGATAGCTTAAAAAGTTAAGTATCGGTATCAGCGGATAGTAAAATTTATGCCGATGTGTACGGCTGATAATGTGACGTCATAATTAAGTGCACACGATGACGCTGGACGTGTGCCGACAACAATAAACAACATGTCAGCTGTGTGGGAGAAGTCTGACGAGTGGGAACAATACAGCAAAGTAGCTGTTTGCATTGCTTGTAAAGTACATCAGATGCATGGAGGAGCTTGGCAACATGCCTTTAACACTACCAGTTTAATTTTGCATCTAAAAAAAAAACGTCACCCTGATGAGTCCAAGGACTATGAATGACAAAGAATGACAAAACTTCGTGCCAGGAAAAACTTGGCAGCAGCCTCTATTTCAGTCATTCAACAAAGCTAAAAAATACAGCAGTGGCCACCCAAAGGTAAGGAGCTGAACAGGAAAATCATTTAATTTATAGCTCTTGATAAACAGCCTTTCAGCGTGGTGGAATGTACCGGCTTATGGTGCATTTAAAGCCCCGCTACGCTATACCTAGAGGCGCATATAGCCTTACCTGAACTGCAAAACGAAGTTTCCAGTCATGTAGAGAAGCTCCTTGTTAAAGCTAAACATATTAGCTTCACCACAGATATATGGACATCAAGTGACCGTCCTGTTAGCACGTTTAGCCTCACTGCCTCCATGGATAAATGAGGATTTTACTCTTAAAAAGTCTGTCCTACACTCACAGGAGTGCTCAATTAGCAGCCGCAGTTGCAGCCGCTTTTGATAACATGTTTGGGACATTGAAAATAGAGATAAAAAGAACATGCACGTCGTCCTACGTGACATGTGCGAAACATGGCAAAAGCAATGACGGACTTCTGTGTGCTGTCTCCTGTGCACACTTGAAGGTGCACCAAAGTGTCTCCAGCATTGGAGATGTTTGTGTCATTGTGTTGTTACAGAGCTGTTTACAGTGAAATGCCCATTAAACTTGGTTGCTTAGTTAGTTTGTGCTGTTTAGGCAGAAACAGGAGAACTACTTTAGTTGAAGTTTTATTTCTGTTCATCTTGAGTCTCAGAAATTTAGAATTAAGCTCTGAACTATAGCTAGATTTTTTGCATTTGAGAATCATTTGTTGTTGTTGTTGTTATTTAAAGCCCTTTGTCAGGAGTATGTCAGGGAGCCATCCTGCAAACTGGCTGAGTAATAAGGAGAATCAGCCTAAATTTATAAGCTATTTCTTTTTTGCACTGTGGAGCTCAGTGTCAGCAGGTTATTTTGCTGCTGCTTGTTGCGCTCAAAAATGCACATGACTTAGGCTGTACTGTTAAAAATACATGGAAGCATGTAATACACATAAAACCCAAAGACATTACTGTAAGTTTGTCATTAGTGTATGACTGTATTTGAAAAAAACAATATATCCTTCAGTTCTGATAAAAATCAAATGTTTTGTCAGTTTGTGCAAAATAGACTACCAATATTTAAAAAAAATGTAGTCCATGATAGAATTGGTGTTTTTAACTGTGGAAAAAATGTAGTTAAATATCGGTATTGGTATCAGCCAAAATTTGTTTCACAATATTGGCATATCGGATTCGGCAAAAATCCAATATCGTGCATCCCTAGTTAGGATGTGATTATACACGTGGATGTGTCTTAAAATGTTGTACAAACTAAATATCAAATTTTCCCAAGAAGCAAAAATTGAATTGAATTTAAAGTCACAAGGAGATCTGGATAGACAGAGCTCTGTCTGCAGGAGAACAAGGGGTTAAAATGATATTGAAAACAGTTATATTAAAACAGCTTTCTATACATTTTTCTTTTCATAATTCCTCTAAATGTGAGTATTCAGTCTACATGTTGCAAAAACATTGTTATTTCCTTTCTCTGTGTCTCTGACCACTCTTGATTGATTTGATTGACTGATTTTTATTTCACCATGCATTAGCAGTTGGATACGATCTACAGCTGAACGCAGTCTTTGGTATAGAGCAGTGGTTCTCAAATGGTATGGCAAGGCCAAACGGTAACCTCCAGTCCTGAAAAACGAAGCCATTGTGGAAGCTCAAAAAATTGCAATATGAGTGTCCACTTGAGGCTGGCTGCAGGAACACCGCAGGTCCTGTCTGGACACCTGTTAAACAGCCGGTTTTTAACACTAGAAATAAACTGGCTTACAACCTGGTTCAAAAACCAAACGTGTCTCATTAGTTAATGTCTACATGTGCTCTCACTATACGGGGTGAATTTTTTTGTACCACAATGGTTTAGATTATGTTTAGGAAAAACCTCACTGCAGACTGATTGGCGCATCTCATTTGATCGACAGATAGCTTGATAGGCAGAAGCTATGTGTCTGTCAATCAGAATGCTATCTAGCTAGCTGACAGGAAGTCGTGCTTAGTGGGTGGGCAGTTAGGTTGATCCAAAGTTCGGTTGAGACCACAATTTCAATATGGAAGCCACCGCGGATTGGCTTCAAGAGTTGTTTGAGTCCACCTATTGAAAGCAGACGACTGATGTCACACAGGGTTTGTCTAATTCTTTCTACAGTCTATGGGCAAGGCACACTAGTGTGGCAAGTCTTTGTAGGTCATAGGAATTTGTACAACCATACATTACTGTACTACATGCTACAGCTGTCGTATAACTTAAGCTACTGTAACATGTTCTAAAGAGGCTATTTTGTATTAACATGGATATTGTGTGCTTTTAGATTTTGGCATGAGCTTAGTTGTGCCTTGGTCCAAATAACAGTTGAAAACCACTGGTATAGAGAGGAAAAAAAAAAACAAGTGAACTACCACCCCTGTACTGTCTATGTGTATGTATATCAATGCATATATGAATGTGTGCATGTATTCAGTTTGTCTTCTTGTCGTTGCTGCAGGCGTTGGCATCACATAACCATTTATAATGATAACGCCTGCATTTGATCTGAGCCAAGATCCTGACTACTTGTTCCTCAACATCCGTGTGCCTTACACTAGAACAACAGAGTTTGATCTTTATATTTATGGAACAGATTTTAAGTTCTACGCCAAGCCCTATTTTCTCAGGTGAGTGGACCACCAAAGTCAATTTAGATCTATAGAGTTTTGTTTCCTGATCGTGGTTTGAGTGTAAATGTAAATACTATAAAATGTCATATAAAAGCCAATCCCAGTTTAAGGCCCACGCCATTTACTTGTCAGGTCCATTGGAGACATTTATGCATTTAGAGTTGAAGTAGTTTGTGGTTCAAAAAATGGGAAATAAAAAACGAGATGCAGAAAATAAAGCTAAAACTGTACAAAAAGTTTGAAGAAAGACAGAAATATGCCAGTGCACTCCCCTCCAAAATTTTTGGAACAGTGGGCCCAATTCCTTTATTTTTGCTGTAGACTGAAATCATCTGGGTTTGACAGAAAAAGATGAATATGAGACCAACATTCCAGCTTTTATTTCCAGGTATTTACATCTGGATCTGATCCACAACTTAGGAGATAGCTTTAATTGTAATTGAACACCACATTTTTAGGGTGAGCAAAAGTATTGGAGCAGAGAGACTTCAAACAGATTCAAGTGAATCTGAAAGGCTTAATATTTAGTTGCAAACCCTTTGCTTGCAATAACTGCATCAAACCTGTGACCCACTGACATCCCCAAACTTTTGCATTCTTCTTTTGTAACAATTTTCCAGGCTTTTACAGCAGCCTTTTTCAGCTGTTGTTTGTTTTGGGGGGCTACTCCCTTCAGACTCCTCTTTAGTAGGTAAAATGCATGCTCTATAGAGTTTAAGTCTGAAGATTGACTTTGCCAGTCTAAAACCTTCCATTTCTTGCCCCTGATAAACTCCTTTGTTGTTTTGGTAATGTGTTTTGGGTCATTATTGTCAAGTGTCTCTACAACGTCATGGCTTCCCACACTTGACAAAGGAAGGACTTGACCAGACACAGGATTTCACTCGAACTTCAGTTTATTTAACCAGCAAACATGGTCAAAGAATGAAGGTGAAAAACCTACAAACACAAAAAATAGGAATTAATGTAAATAAAATTCAGCATTTTATCAATCAAGGTAAACAAGGTAAGCACATTTAAACAAGGTAGGTACATTTAAATAAAGTAAGCAATTTAATTAACAGAAACCTAGTTCCACATTTTACAACCATTTAGTTTTTAATTAACCTTTTCTTTTTACCTTATGCCTTTGCCTGAATTATTTAATACAGATTTTTAGAAATGAATTTTTATCACAATTTTAGCTAAAACCATTTGCTTTAACTCACAAGACATCAAGTATTTAAACTGATTTTGCTGTAGATTTTACATTACCATTTTTAAACAAAAATATTCTATTTTTTAAAACATAAATTAAACATTTTTAATTTACATTTTAACAAAGCAAAATTCGCTATATTTTAGCCAATACTATTTATACATTTTATCAACTTAACTCAAACCCAAGTTCAACTCAGATTCTTAAGACAAAGTTTTAAGTTAAGCAAAATAATTTGGTCCCTGCTTTATCTTATAATTTAAACTTATTGTAAATAAACAGGGTAAATAACAGGGTAAGAAATCAAACAAACACAAAAGGTCATGCTGTCAACAACAACAGGAGGTTTTAAATCCTTTGCTCAAGCATAGCCTGCAACTAAGCCAGGAATCATATTTTTTAAAGAGAGTCCAGTGAGGAGACGTGAGCTTACCGGTAGCCCTTTTTAGATCAACGTCCTTTCTCCACGCGTTATCCTTTAGCTTGAAGGCCGTCTTTAGTGACTGCTTCTGCCGTCCTCAGCTCCGTTTTACAGACTGGTTTGTTGAGCTTACTTTGTTTGAGCCCAGCGTCTCCTGCTGATTAGTCATGATTTCATTCATCTGTTAAGGTGCCCTGCGGAGCAGCACAGTTGCTGTCGAGCGCGCGCAGCAGCACAGCGGCGGTCGCGTGCAGTTTGCACACAGAGCTTCCTCCAGGCAGATCGCCGCAACAATTATCTTGCTGCATGATGAAGGCTCTCCCAATCAGTTTGGTCGCATCTTTCTTTAAACTGGCAGACAAATGGTTCCTATTAACTTCTGAGTTCATTTCTGCTGCCATCATGTGTTACATCATCGATAAAGATTAATGAGTCTGTCCCAGAAGAAGCCATGCAAGCCCAAGCCATGACATTACCTCCACTGTGTTTTACAGATGAGCTTGTATGTTTGGGATCATGAGCAGATCCTTTCTTTCTCCAAACTTTAGCCTTTCCATCATTTTGGTAAAGGTTCATCTTTGTCTCATCAGTCCATAAAACTTTGTCCCAGAAATTTTGAGGCTCATCTCTGTACTTTTTGTTAAATTCCAGCCTGGCATTTCTATTCTTCTTGCTAATGAGTGCTTTGCATTTTCTGGTGTCTTCTGTGTCAGTCTTCTGTAAACAGTAGATAGTGATATCTTCACCCTTGCCCTCTAGAGGTTGTTGCTGATGTCACAGTTATTTTTGGGTCTTTCTTTACAGCTCTCACAATGTTTTTGTCATTAATGGCTGCTGTTTTCCTTGTTTTACCCATTTGACATGTGTTACTGAGTACACGAGTGATTTCTTTATTCTTCAGGATATTCCTAATGGTTGTTCTGGCTATGACCAATGTATGTGTAATGGCTCTGATTGATTTTTCATCTTCTGTCAGCTTTACAATCACTTGTTTTTCACCCATAGACAGCTCTCTGGTTTTCATGTTGGTAACATCTCTTAAATGCTAGGGTTGTCCCGATCAGCATTTTTGGCCTCCGATCCCAATCCGATCTTATAATATTGACTATTGGCCGATACCAAGTCCTGATCCAATACTCATAATTACCTAGATTACAGTTTCAATTGTTACTACTAGATATCTCAAACTTATTCCATTTAGCTCAGTACAGTTAATATTGTTGTAAAAAACAAAAAATCCCATTTCTGCTCAGAATGGTGTAATAGCTCTGTCGTGCTTTAATGATCCGTCAAAAAATACATTTACATATTCACTTAGTGCAGTGTTTAGTATTCAATCAGTCAAAATCCACTTAAAGTGGTCAGCTGAATGACCTGAGCAGTCAAAAGGTGAACTCAAATAACCTGACTTTCACTAAGAGTGGTGTAACAGAGTCAATAGTCACAATAACATATGAATTCAATAAATTAATTTTAAATATTATAATTCCACTTAGAAGTTAACTTGACTCTATTAGTCACAACATAACTGAACTCAAAAAATGAATTAAAAACATCCCAACTCCACTTTAAAGTGGTGTAAACAGTTTAACTTGAATAGGATCAAAAACATATGAATCATACAGATTCAAAACAACAATCTTTTTAAAAATGTAGCAGCTTATTCTGAGATGTAAACCAAAACATTAACACTGGAATAAAACCCAAATACAAGACACTCTTGTAATTTCAGTGCAATTTTAAAAGTGCAACTACAGCTGCTACATCACTCCCCCTACCCTCACTTTTATTTCACAGAGACTCAGCAATGACATGGGGCAAACATCTGAGCTCCAAATGTCTGTAGTGAAGCTAACAGCAGTGAAGTTGCTTTTCTCTAGTATGCTATCATGTACTTTGTTATATAATTTCGGTAAAGCTGTGTCAGTAATGTAACGTGGAGACGGCAGGGCATAGCGTGGGTCCAAATTCTCCACCACGGAGATGGGCTGGTTGACCAAAGAGATGAACTTGACCACTTTTTCTGTTATCCTTTTTGCCTTATCGCTCCCTTGAGGGTACTTGTCTGTTCTCTTAAAGACCAGTGTGTATCTACGGTGAAGCTGCCTGTTGCCATTGTGAAGTTACCGTAATCTGCTGCATGTTTTGATCGGCGATGACGGATCAAATTTGTAGAGTTAAAGGCAGCTCTGCTGCCACCACCTTGTGAAAACGGTCTTGTTACAGATGCTACAAGTGGTCGTTGGACTGTTTTCGCTCTCAAGTTTGAAATTTTTCCACACCGCTGACATTTTAACACATAAAAGCTAACCGCTGCTTTGTTGTTACCGGCACGTTTATGGCCTTTCGTAAATTATGCTCCATTTATGGCAACTGACGTAAGTGATTGGCTGGGCTGATCGAATCAAATTGCAGATCAATTAACAATGCTTAGTACTGGCCCGATCCGATACATGTGATCGGGATCAGGACATCCCTGTTAAATGCAGTCTGCACAGGCAAAACCCAAATCTGAAACTGAGTGGAGGCATTCAGCGCTGTTTGAATAATTAATGTAATAGGACACACCTGGACAACAAAACATACCTGTCAGTCACATTTTCAATGCTTGAGCTCAAATGAAAAATGGGTGGGTTCAAACAAAAGGTGCTATCTTCAAAGTTGTGTATCAGATCCAGATGTAAATACCTGAAAATAGAAGCTGAAATGTTGATGTCTTGTCTCATATTCATCTTTGGATGTCACACCCATGAGTTTTCAGGCTACAGCAAAATTGGAGGAATTGGCCTCATGGTTACAATCAGGGTTCCCGCAGGTCCTTAGAAAGTCTTAAAATGTCTTAAATTAAAATAATTAAGGTCTTAAATTGTCTTAAATATACCGTAAATTTGCTTTAGGTATTAAATTTTCAGCCGGTGCACCTAATGCCAATAGAAAAGCTTAGTGGCCCACCATAAAAGATTTAATAGTGTGTATTTGTTTAATTTAGTATGCTGTCGTAAATGAGAGTCTCTGCAATTAATAGTTGTTTTACGGTACACTGATGTCAGGATGCATGCCGCCATTACACGGTTGTCAAGGTAAGCAGTTCAACGTACAAAGATGGGGAAATGCAAATTCAGCAACAAGTGGATGGAAGTAGATGCATTTAGGAGGTGGTTGGCACCGGCTGAAAATATCAATGAGGCAATGTGCAAATTCTGCAAAAAGACTTTTTCATTAGGGACAACGGGGCTCAAAGCCGTTGAGCAGCACGACCTAGCAACGTTAGAAGTTCAGATGCCACCTCTCAGTCGGCTATGACAAGATTCCTTTCACCGCCAGACACCCAAAAGGCAGAGGTACTTGGATTCTCCATACTGTGGCGAGGCACATTTCATTTAAATCTGATGAGGACATACAGTGCTTAACAAATTTATTAGACCACCCTAACCCTAACCAAAGTAAGGTTTATGCCACAGCTGCCCTAAATTAACAGCACTGGTTATTACTAAAATCATTTTTTATGTTTCTGCAATGGTTAATACACAATATGTAAAAGCTCTTTAACCCAAATGATATTTTTAATGCTAAAATATAATTATTATTGTTATCCTTTAATTTTCAAATGTACTGATTTACAAAAAAAAGAAAGAATAGTAAAGCACATTAATATTACTTAATATGTCAAATTATAGTTATTTACTTGCATTCCTGAACAGAAAAATGAGTTTTAGTGGTTGAATGTTATGCTTGATTAATTTCTGACTTCTCAGAGAAGCCCAGTGAGCCAGCTCAAATTAGGGTGAATTCAGTTTGAAATCCTTCATTCCTGTTCAAAATGGTAAAACGTGGAGAGCTCACTGAAAATGAAAGAGTCCACATTAAAGCACTTCATGATGGTCTAATAAATTTGTTAAGCACTATACGTGATGTCTTTGCTGCCATGTTCCCCGATTCGCAGCTTGCAAAGTCATTCACCTGTGGTGAAAATAAAACAACACATGTCACCAAATACGGCATCGCTTCATTCATCAAGAAGGAGCTATCGCGCAGCGTCTGTGAGAAGCCATATGTTGTCATGTTGTGTAAAATTTAGTAACGTTAGTGTGGTCCAAAGCTCCTACGCTAGCGGTATAGACACCAACACTCCCCCGATGCTTAATGCTCCCAATCCGGGCAGAGTCAGCAGAGGACTGGTAGGTCACAGGTCTATGGTCACTTTGACAATCTAACAGGTAACAACACGTTAGCTCAGAGTTTAAGGGGTGTAACTGTCAGTAGATGTGGTTTATTTTGTTTGATATGCTGAATTGTGATTATGGTTGCTGCTGACGGTTGGACAAGTCTAGCTGCTAATGTCGGCTGTCACTTGTTGCCATAGCAACAGTTAACATTCACGTAAGGGTTAGTTTGTTGTAAATAGAGACAGAATGAAAGCTATGTTGTAAATACACATTAGATATGCTATATTTCAGCACAAAATACATGATTTTACCAGTTAGTAAATCTAAAGAAAATAATTAGCTTAATTTGCAAATTTTACCATTAAATTTATAGGCCAGGCACACAGAAAGACCACAGTGACCATAGACTGACTTGAATAGCACACATAACCAGTACTGTTACTATCTGCATTATGTATTTTAGTATCAAAGCCCACATTTTTAATGTAAGACAGCATCATGTATCATAACTACATGTCTGCTGTTTGTAATAAAACAAACCTGAATTGAATTCACTGGACACTGAATTAAATTCAGTCTCCCATATACCAAATATATAATGATTAACGTTAAATATTGTGTGTGTATGTTTGCGTTTTATGGTTGTGTAGGTGTATGTATTCGTGTGCATGTGTGTTATGATTTTGTATCTGTATGTTTCTATGTATATATAAGCAAGAAATTATTCAAATAAGAAATGACAGCAGAATAATTGCATTATCACAATTAAGTTGTCAGTGGTTTTGATGGATGTTTTGATCCCTCTCTCTGCTATATAAGCACAACCATTGTTGTTGTTGTTTTTATTGTTCTTATTATTACTATTATTATTATTAGTAGTAGTAGTAGCAGTAGTTGTACAGATGTTCAGTGTTATAGTACATGTGCCCACTAGGTGGCATCTGGGAGTTCTACATGGTGTCAGAAAGCGGCAAACCTACTGTGAGTATAAAGTAGGTACTAGGCAGTGTTAGCTGAGTGAAGTCAGTCTGAGATAGTCTGGTAGGGACAGGCGGTGTTCACCCGTCTGACGCGGAGGCTACGCTAAAGCTATGTGGCTAACAGTGAGCAGCAGACCCGCTCTGGAGCCCAGACAGAGAAGGGGGGATGACGGATCAGATATTCTCCATCGCACCTCTTGGTAATTTCAATTTTGAGGAGCCCAGCTCGTGGCCGCAATGGATAAGACGGTTTGAGAGGGTCAGACTGGCATCAGGGCTAGAGAGAAAAGCAGAAGAATACCAAGTCAGCTCCCTCCTGTATGTAATGGGCGACAAGAGCGACGACATTCTCAGCATACTGCCCCTGACAGACCAACAGAAGACAGCCTACACAGAGGTGACAAAAGCCTTTGGTGAACATTTTGTTGGTAAACACAATGTGATATATGAACGTGCTAAGTTTAATAGTAGACAGCAACAACAAGGCGAGTCAGCAGAGCACTTTATCACAGATGTGCATAAACTGGCAGAACACTGCAAATTTGGTGCCTTAAATGAGGAAATGATAAGAGACCGCATAGTGGTCGGGATAAGAGACTCCAAATTGTCAGAGAGGCTTCAGTTAGACCCCGATCTGACGCTGGCAAAAACAATAACACAGGTCAGGCAGCGGGAAGAAGTTAAAAAACAACAGCAACTGCTGCGAGGGGCACACACAGAAATTAAAGGTGCTAATGTGGATGCCATCAACACAAACAGAGGGAGAACACAATATAGTCAAGCTCCCCCATGCAGGCCAGAGCAGTCAATGTCCAAGCCAAGCACTGCAAACAAGACACACTATGCTGACGAGTGTAAGAGATATGGCAAAACTCCGCAACACCCATGGAAACAGTGCCCAGCCAAAGAGGCTGTCGCAAATGCAGGAAAAAGGGACATTTCGCTGCGGTTTGCAGATCATCTCAAAGAGTGGAAGCTATAGCAGATAGTGATACAGACACTGATATAGCCTTCATGGGGACAGTTAACACCGAAGGAACAGATGAGGTATGGGTAAAAGAAATCCACCTCAATGGAGAGAAGGTAACATTTAAACTGGACTCAGGAGCCTCAGTTACAGCTATTCCAGCCTCCATGTGTTCTAGAATTCGTGATGGCAGGCTGAAGAAACCTCCAAAGAAAATTAAAGGTCCAGATAACTTCCCATTATGGGTTTTGGGCATTGTGGAAGCACACCTTAGAAGTGACAGAAGGAAACAAAGCAGAATGTGTATGTGGTGTCAAACCTGGTGATACCACTAATGGGACTCCCTGCTTTAATAAAGTTAAACCTGATTCAACAGGTAGCCTCAGTTGAGGAGGAGAAAAAGGAGAAGAGCCATCAGTACAAAGCTATGTTCCCTAAAGTGTTTTCAAGGCTGGGAAAGCTACAGGGAAGCTACAAGATAAAACTGAAAGATGGAGCAGTCCCTTATGCACTCTCAGCTCCACGCAGAGTCCCATTACCTATGAAAGACCAAGTCAAAGAAGAGTTAGACAGGATGGAAGCAATGAGGGTTATAAGAAACATTGAGGAGCCAACTGAATGGTCCGCGGGAATGGTGGTGGTCCCCAAACCAAATAAGAAACCCCGCATATGTGTGGACCTCACCCGACTGAATGAAAGTGTCTGCAGGGAGAGACACTTGTTGCCAGCAGTTGATGACACACTGGCACAGTTGGAGGAGGCAAAAGTCTTCCCAAAATTGGATGCAACATCCGGTTTTTGGTAGGCTCCTCTACACGAAGAATCACAGCCCCTAACAACTTTTATTACCCCCTTCGGAAGATGCTGCTTTCAAAGGCTGCCCTTTGGTATTTCTTCGGCGCCCGAACATTTTCAGTTGAGAATCTCCCAAATCATCGTAGGGACAAGGGGCGCTCTGTGCCATGCGGATGATATCCTAGTCTATGGAAAAGACTAGACAGAGCATGATGAAAGGCTGCGGGAAGTACTTGAGAAGTGCTAAAAAGCCGGCCTCACCCTTAATGAAAAATGTTAATTTTCAGTGGAGAAAGTAAAGTTCCTGGGACACAACATAAGTTCAACAGGAATTGAGGCTGATCCAGACAAAATCAGCGCCATTGCAAAACTGCCAGAATCTCGCAATGTGGAAGAGGTCTGCCGTTTCATGGGAATGGTAAATTATGTTGGCAAGTTTTCACCCAGCCTACCAGCCCTCACAAAACCCCTACGTGACCTGTTAAAAAGTGACAGCACGTGGATCTGGGATGCACAACAGAAAACAGCCTTTGAGAAGATTAAAAATGAGCTAAGTTCTCCCCCAATACTAGCCCAATATAGTCCTAAGAAAGAAACAATGGTTTCTGCAGATGCATCTTCATATGGACTTGGGGCAGTACTCTTGCAGCAACAAGCAGAGGGTAGGTGGAGACCTGTTGTGTACATATCCCGGAGCCTGACACCTATGGAGGTCCAGTATGCTCAGATAGAAAAAGAAGCTCTAGCAGTAACGTGGCCCTGTGAGCGACTGAGCTCATATCTGCTAGGCTTGGAATTCACAGTGAGAACTGATCACAAACCTTTAATCTCACTGCTAGGCTCTTGGCCCTTAGATGACTTACCTCAAGAATCCTCAGGTTCAGGCTAAGACTGTTGAGGTTCAACTACAACATCATACTTGTCCCAGGCAAACAACTTGTCACTGCTGACACTCTCTCAAGAGCCCCTCAAGGACTGGAGGATAGAGAGGACAACACCAGCATGCAAAATGAATGCTTCACCTACACTGACCATATCGTACAACATCTACCTGCCACTGAAAGTAAACTGGCTCACATCAGGGAAGCTCAGAGCATTTGTAAGCAGCTGAAAGCATTCACTGCAAAAGGCTGGCCCACTCACAGGAGAAGCGTCCCTGAACACCTTCTGCCATTCTGGTCAGAGAGGAATGAGATCCACATGGCAGAGGGCCTGCTTCTCAAAGGAGTGAGGATTCTGATCCCGAGGTGTATGCAGGGGGAAATGCTGGAAAGGCTACATGAAGGCCATCAGGGAGTGACTAAGTGTGTAGCAAGGGCACAAGAATCCCTATGGTGGCCGGGGATTACAAGACAGATTAAAGAACTGGTGGAAAGATGTGAACTCTGCTGCCAGTATTCACAGACCAAGACAGAGCCTTTAATGACCACGCCCCTGCCTGCACGAGCATGGGGAAAAGTGGCAGCTGATATCTTTCAGTGGAAGAATGGCCATTATATCATGGTGGTAGACTACTACTCCCGATATATTGAAATAGCAAACCTCCCAACCCTGTCAACGTCTACAACTGTGGAACGACTGAAAGTAATCTTTGCAAGATTTAGAGTGCCTTAAATCTTGGCAACTGACAATGGCCCGCACTTTGCTTCCACCGACTTCACCAATTTTGCACAGGACTATGGTTTCAGTCACATGACCAGCAGCCCTCGCTACCCCCAGAGCAACGGGGAAGCAGAGAGAGCTGTCCGCACAGTTAAACAGCTGCCCAGCAAAAGCCCAGACCCTCAGAAAGCTCTCTTAGCTTACAGAGCTACACCACTGGCTCAGGGGCTGAGTCCAGCACAACTGCTAATGGGGAGGACAATAAGATCAACAGTTCCAACCAATCCACAAGTGTTGAAACCAGCCTGGCCAAACCTCAGAGCATTCAGGAAAAAAGACAGGGCAATGAAAGAAAAACAGAGAAAGACATTCAGCTCAAGACATAAGACAAAGGACTTACCAGTTCTGGTTCCAGGGCAGAGAGTGTGGATTAGAACAGCGCAGACCACAGCTACTGTCCAAGGACCTGCTACAACACCAAGGTCTTACAATGTGGAAACAGACCAAGGGAGCTTAAGAAGAAACAGGGCTCACCTGACAGTGCTTCCAGAGAAAGGTCTATCCTGTTCTGATGAGACAGTGGCTGATCCAAGGCAGAAAGACTCAGGTGAAACAGTGACCAGGTCAGGAAGAGTTTCCCGTCCTCCTGATAGACTGGACTTGTGAAAAATATTTTAGTTGTCCAGGAAATTCCCCTGGCCTTTGGAAAAATGTATGGGCTTAACAGTTTGTTGTTCCTAAAACAGAGGGTGATACGTTTTGTGCTGTTACTCAGTCTGAGTTGAATGTGCCCAATTATCAATACCTTGTTAAGATAGATGTGATTGTCATTTTGGAATTATTTTAGTTTGGTAAAGTTTAATATAAAAAAGTAAAGAAAAGTGGTTTACAAGCTAAAAGAGGGGGATGTACAGATGTTCAGTGTTATAGTACATGTGCCCACTAGGTGGCATCTGATAGTTAGGTTAGAGTTGGTGTCTATGAAGTGTGAGTAAAGAAGACGTGACAATTTACCTGAAGTCCCCAGAGTCTCTTCATTTGGGAATATAAAACCTTCTACAGTAGTAGCAGTGGTAGTAGTAGTATTATTACTATTATCATAATTACACAAACGGAAACAATGGGAAACATTAAAGTTTTGATTTCCATTGTAGGAGGCAATAAAGTGAGTATTCCAAAGAAATTATGTTTATGTAAAATATGTTATTTTTGGGTCTTAAATTATATTTGTTGAGGTCTTAAAAAGGTCTTAAAAAGCATTAAATTTTACTTTTAAAATGGTGCAAGAACCCTGTACAATAATTTTGGAGGGGAGTGTATGTGAAACAGTGTGAGAAAAACAAATTTCAATGTCATTGGGAGATTGACATGTGGGAGTGCATCCACAGAATGCAAACTCTCTCTCTTAGTCTTCTATGCAAGGATCTAGATGAAGAATATCAACTTTGAACCTTAGTGTGTGATAGGATAGGCGTAATGTACAGTGCTGTGAAAAATGCAGTTTCTAAATGATGATTTGATTTATTAAGGGAAAAATAACCCAATCCTAACTGGCCCTGTGTGAAAAAGTAATTGCTCCCCCTTGTAAAATCATGGGTTCACTGTGATTAACCACAGTTCTTGGAAAGCTGAGTTCAATTTCACTGGCCACACCTAAGCTTGATTACCACCAGATTTGTTGAATCAAGAAATCACTTAAATAGAACCTGTCAGACAAAATAAAGTAGGCAAAAAGATCTTATAAGGCATACATCATGCCACGATCCAAAGAAATTCGAGAACAAATGAGACACACTGGATTGAAATCGATCACTCTGGAAAAGGTTACAAAGCTATTTCCAAGGCTTTGGGATTCCAGCAGACCATGGTCAGAGCCATTATCCACAAATGAAGAAAGCTGGGAACAGTGGTGAACCTTCCCCGGAGTGGACAGTCAACCAAAATTACTTCAAGAGTGCAAAAACAACTCATCCAGGAGGTCACAAAAGAACCCAGAACGACAGCCAAAGAACTGCAGGCCTCACTGGCCTCAGTTAAGGTTGGTGTTCACGACTCAACCATAAGAAAGACATTGTGCAAAAATGGCATCCATGGGAGTGGTCTGGGGCTTCTTTGCTGCTTCAGGACCTGGACCACTTGCCGTGATTGATGGAACAATGAATTCTGCTTTCTACAGAAAATCCTGAAGGCCAACGTCCGGCCATCAGTTTGTGCCCTCAAGCTCAAGCGCTCTTGGGTTATGCAGAAGGACAACGACCCGAAACATACCAGCAAGTCCACCTCTGCATGGCTCAAAAAAAGACAAAATTCAGATTTTGGAGTGGCGAAGTCAAAGTCCGGACTCAAATCCATTTGAGATGCTGTGGTATGACATTAAACAGGCAGTTCATGCTCGAAAATCCTCCAATAAGGCTGAGTTAAAACAATTCTGTGAAGAAAAGGGGGCCAAAATTCCTCCACAGCAATGCGAAAGACTCTTCACCAGTTATAAAAAACGCTTGATTTCAGTTATTGCTGCCAAGGGTGGAACAACCAGGCACCTCACGATTTGATTCGATTACAATTCAGAGGGCTACAATTCGATTCTAAATTGAAAAATTATTGATGTATTTTGATGCATGTTCTTTAACAACATATCTGTTGTTCTCACTGTGTCCACTGACTTTTTATAAAGACAATAGTAGTAAGAGAAAACGAGATGAATTTACTTCCATCATCCTTTATTAAACTAATGGAAGATTTGTGTAAATTGGAAAATTACAATTGCATTGAAACAAAGGTTGATGCCTCCTTTCTTTGTAACATAACCTGAATTACAAACAAAAAATGTCCTTTTTTTACAGACGAACAGCTATTAATCTATGTCTTGCTGTTATGTGCAACGAGCAATAAAGGATTCCAACAAACCAAAAATATTTTGCCAAACAAGAAATGCCAATTTACAGAAAACGATGGAATATAAAATTATGTAGCAATACTTAACAATAGTCCATTCAGACCTATGTTGTAATAACTAACTCTAGCTTAACAAAAGGCTGCCATAAGTCACAAATTAATAAGACTTTGGCCTGCAACAATTCTTTGAAAAAGAGGACAAAAAATAACGTCCTTCCAAAACAGCTTGTGAGGTTCATGGCTTCAGGAACTCGAGAAAAAAAAACCCCACAGCAAACATTAGGCAACGTTTGCTGTGAGTGACTGAAGGGCAAATTTGCAAGATTCTGTGTAAGAACGAGCTGATCTAAATGTTCAGATGCAAGTGTGCTACAGTACTTTTTTACTTCCTTCTTAGCCCTTGCAGACGTGGGCTGTGCAGCTCACCTCTCATTCATTGCTCTTGCTTTGGGCACGTATGACATTAGCTTCCAGTCATCAGAGATAAAATGTGCGGAATCATTACTTAAAATTTGGAGGCAATTGACGTCCAAGCAGCACATTACTGCTATCTGACCTGCTTACATCAGTGATGCCATGACCTGTTTTGGTTTCATTGTAAAGCGTTGGGATGACTGTGCTCCAACGTATGCAGCAGCGCTCGAAACCCTGGTTCTCCACAACTAAGTACAGCGTAAATCCTAGTCAATAAATGTTGGATGGACTTGTTGATTTGCTTCACCTTTTCCAAGGAGGTTGGAAACTTTGTTAGGATATGTTTGACTGCTCTCTGGTTAGCAGAGGCACTTTTAGCAACAGTGTCTGGGGTGGTTTTTTCTCCTCCTCTGGGTTAAAGTGAACTATATGGCTTTCAATCTTTGTTGTGTTCCTTAAGTATTTTTATTTGGCGTTACATAGGGCTGGGCAATATATCCATTATACTCGATGTATCCCGGCTTTTGCCACCCACGATGTATAAAGTGACTATATCGCCAATATCCGAGTATAAATCATGTGGAAGTTTTGAGCCGTCAGCGTGCATTTCTCACTGGAGTTTCGCTTCTCCCATTGTCCCTGAACGCATCTCTCACAGCAGAGAGCTCACTCTCTCTCCTGCGCCTATCCAGAAAACTCCTCTGCACATGCGCATCAGTGGCGAGAAGAAAGGAAAGAGGAAGGTAAACAGAGCAGTGTGGCTAGTTAGCGGGGAGTTCGCTGACTTTTGAGACGGCAAGAAACAATGCTGGATCTGCAGCATTGAGCAGTTGTTCAACTTTGAAAAGGAAGAGGTCGAACTCACGTGGTACGCTGCAAGATGTCTCTGAGACAACGGCGGCAGTAACACAACACGTCGGTAAAGACACGAGCCCAGTGTTGTTGAAAAGACACAACCCAGAATACGAGATTTGCCTGGGCGCGAGCATTTTGCTGAAAACTTCCTGCCAGAGTTGTACATTTTAAAGAGAAGACGGCTCAGCAGCAGAAAAATGTGATCCACTTCTTCTCAACTACAGCCTTACAGTTCAAAACACTGACAACGAGAAGTTAAAATGTTCCTGCCTCCAGACAAGCTTTTTCCACCATAATCACACAGGAGATTTTCTTGAATAAGGTCTAAAGACGCTCTCATGTTATGAACTTGTCAGAAACTGGTCCAGCGTTCATCAGCACAGTTAATGGACTAATATAATCACAGTTGTGAACCTGACTGATGGACTAAACTGCAGGGTTTTGGCCATTTACTGCACGCATGATTGGTGAGTTTTGTGTTGGTTTGCTTCACCCTTAATGAGGAAAATAATCATTTTATAGTCAGCAATAGCAAGCAACACAGAAAACATTTCAGGACTTTCCATACACTTTAAAATACCAAGTATTTCATGATTTATGTATTTTTGATTTATAAGTAAAAGATTGAATGAAGTCCTTTTCAAAATAAAACTGCTAAATTTTACTTTTTTGATTTTTACTTTCTGCAAAGAATTTTATTAAAAATCCTATGGAACAGTCTATTTTTATCACCAAACTAGTGTCATTTGGGGACGAATTAAATATAGCTGCTGAGAGGCCATTTCAAACTATTGCGATATATATCATGTATCAGTATATAGCAAAAATATATCGGGATATCAATTTTAGGCCATATTGACCAGCTCTAGCATGACAGAGCTTACATACGGTGTGGCTCCTGTCCAATTCAATTACACCATCAATGTTACAGAAAAAACTATAAAATCACATTTCTGCTCAGAATGGTGTAATAGCTCTGTTTCACTTTGATTATATGTCAAAAAATAAATTTACATATTCACTTAGTGCAGTGTTTAGTATTCAGTCAATCAAAATCCACTTAAAGTGGTCAGCTGAATGACCTGAGCAGTCAAAAAAGTGAACTCAACCTCAGTTTCACTTAGAGGTGGTATAACAGAGTCAATAGCCACAATAACATATGAATTCAATAAATGAATTTTAAATATTATAATTCCACTTAGAAGTTAACTTGACTCTATTAGTCACAACATAACTGAACTCAAAAAATGAATTAAAAACATCCCAACTCCACTTTAAAGTGGTGTAAACAGTTTAACTTGAATAGGATCAAAAACATGAATCATACAGATTCAAAACAACAATCCTTATTAAAATGTAGCAGCTTAATCTGAGATGTAAACCAAAACATTAACACTGGAATAAAACCCAAATATCAAATACAAGGCACTCTTGTTATGTCATTGCAATTTCTAAAGTGCGATTAAGACCTGCTACATCACTTTTTCCCTCTCACTTTTATTTCTGAAACTCAGCAGTGACATGGGGCAAACATCTGAGCTCCAAATGTCTGTAGTGAAGCTAACAGCAGTGAATTTGCCTTTCTCTAGCATGCTATCACGTACTTTGTTGTAAAGCTCTGGTAAAGCAGTGTCAGTAATGTAACATGGAAACGGCAGGGCATAACGTAGGTCCAATTTCTCCACCACGGAGACGGGCTGGTTGTCCAACGCGATGAATTCAACCACCTTTTCTGTTGTTCTTTTAAAGTCTCCGTATTCCGCTGCATGTTTTGATCGAAGATGACGGATCAAATTTGTAGAGTTAAAGGCAGCTCTGCTGTTACCACCTTGTGACATGGTCATGTTACAGATGCTGCAAGTGGTTGTTGGACTGTTTTTGCTTTTAAGTTTGAAGTTTTTCCACACTGCTGATATTTTTAACACAGGAAAGCTAATATTCTACCACTGCTTTGTTGTTACTGGCGTGTTTACGGCCTGTTGTAAATTGTGCTCCATTTACGGCAACTGACATAAATGATCGGCTTGGCTGATCGGATCAGCTCATCTAAGAATCAATTTTTTTGACCCATCTCTAATAAATATGCAAAAAAATCTGGAATCAGAAAGAGGGCGAATACTTTTTCACGGCACTGTACTCTGTTGTTCAACTGGCATCAGAGATTCAAAATAAATTTTGAATTCTTATAATTGATTTTTCTGTCTCTTATTGATCTATTCAGTCTAGAACTTACCGATGGCCTTTTTAATATGTTTACAGAACCTCACTGGCCAGAACAAAATTAACCTTTCATGACCTACCATAGAAGGCAAAAACGAAGATAAATTGAAATTGTTTTATTTGCAGAAAGACAGCATGTTTATAAGAAGTGAACTATTTACAGTTGTGCAGTCAGATCTGTAAGTGTGCCAGATACTTTTGAGCATACTTATGTTTGCAGAAGACCATGTTGAAACAATAACAAGTGCTACTCGTGACCTGCAAGAAAATAACTCTATAGGTTCGTGCAGACATACGTCATCATACGGCATCATGTACACTAAAAGTAGGAAGTGCTGTGAAAGGCAGCGGTCTGTATAATAATGAAGTATATTGTTTTTGATGTGTGCGCATTTTACTACATTTCTGCAAAAGAAAGAGGGCTATTTCTGAAAGGAAACAGTACTCTGGGACACATTGAGCGTGTGGTAGTTAGTGTTCCTCCTCCGGTTTTGCTCTCTCTCATTGGTTGCAATTCTACCTACGGTTAAAAATAGAAATAGAGTGGGAGTGCCAGTGCTACTGCAGGTCTTAAAGGGTTTTAATAGGGATCTATGTGTCAGGTTGTCTCAGATAAGCTGTTCTACAAAGTAGAGCCTGACCGATTTATCGGCAGGCCAATTATAGCGTTTCACAGATTAATCAACATCGGCCAATATGTAGCTGATATATTAACTTTTTTTGCGGGGATTGTCTCTGCTCCTGTCGCTCTGTGGTGTGTCTCCATGCTGAACTCAGCCTGAGGCTGGCCCCTCCCCCTTAGACGCAAAGTGCAGCAGCAGCTCTCCCTCACTCAGTGTTGCCAACTTAGCAACTTCGTCGCTATATTTAGCGAGTTTTTTAGACCCCTCTGGCGACTCTTCTTCAAAAAAGCAACTAGCAACCAATCTAGCGACTTTTTCTGGTGTTTCTGGAGAGTTTTGGAGACTTTGACATAAAAGCACGTATCGTTGTTGCTTTCCTCACTGAGCAGTGCTGCAGCCGTGGGCCCCTCTCCGTCCCTAAGCACTCACAGGCAGCCTCGTCCTCATGCAGTTCGACTGCAGCAGAGAAGAGGACTAACACTCGTTTCAGACTGGGATCGTGTTTTGTGGCTTGCATGTGCCATGCGTGTCGCTCCGGTTCCTGCCGGTGTGGCTTTCACACAGGGCATGAGTTTTCTGCTTGTCAGCCGCATCTCCCTGCTCTCAAAGCCCTGCTCTCAAAGCCCTGCTCTCAAAGCTACTTCATTTAGTGTACAGAGGAAGTGTTTCGGGAACTATTCAAACTAAAAGCATTCTGTACAAGTGAATGGAGTTTCTCCACAGAAATGCTAAACCGGGCTTTTATTTTGAAAAGCACAGACCAGAAAAGCATTCATATGGTGTTTATCTTTCCTGTGACATATTCTTCCAGTGTGGAGATGGAAAGTTTCGCTAATAGTAGATCTTTAGAGAACAACTTTATAAAACAGGCACATTTAAGCTTGTGGCCTTCCTCAGGGTTATTAAGAAACACATTGTAAACATATTCTATGTGCATATTTGCCACAACGATGTAAATATTAGGTCGTTTCCACCGAGCGGTCCGGCTCAGTTTGGTGTGGTATGGCTCACTTTTTTTGGCGTTTCCATAGAGAAAGGGTCCCAAAAAAACCAAACTGTACCATCCCACTTCTCGGCACCCTTCCGTAGGGGTGCCAATCTTGCCTACCCGTACCAAAAAGGTGGAGCTACACACACAACAATAGGGGCTGCACTGACGTTATGTCAGCGCGCAACTTAGCTGCTCACCTCCAGGCTTCAAAGACGGAAGTCTGCTGTGAGAAGCGGGCGAAAACGGGAGAAAAATGGACCTGTATCTGCCTAAATGGGAAATATTTGGACTCGACGGAGATCCAAACTGTTTCCTAGTCTATGGATATTGGTATCTGGCCACAAATCAAGTTTCCTGACGTTTATCTGGATGATTTTAAGTACACAAAGCAGAACCTGAAGGCTCACATCAGCCAGATCCATCCCCGATGGATGAGAAACTGAATTAATGCAGAGGTTTTGTGAATACAAACCTTTGAACAGTTCATTCTCATCTGTAACTAGTTACTAATCTATGTCTTACGTTAGATAACCTGTGAAAACATCGCTCTGTGGTTGTTGAACGGGCTCGTAAAACTTCAGGCTGCAGACTACTTTTAAACGAGATCAGTGCACCCCAGATTTCTGACTTAATCTAGCTTTATTTTAACACCAGCTGAACTTTTACTTTATTTTCAATGCGGCGAATTCTCACAGTACAGCTCTAAACTTTCATATTCTGTCGTATAAACTGTTCTAGACCAGATATATTCACATATTAACGTAGTGTTATGACTCAAACCGTCTCTGTACACGTATTCCATCAGCTGAGGATCTTTACTGACAGCGGTTAACATCATTAAGATGTAGTTATTTTTTTAAAAGCACTTTCAGCTGAAATAAAGCTGTTTACTGCTTATTCCCGTCTGATTTCTGTCACTCATCCTTTCTATGACTCTGCAGCTGGAACAGCTGACTCACGCTGTCTGTGACTTAACATGCATACTTTCACAGCCCCGCCCACCCAAGTGAGAGCACTGGTGTTTGTGGAAACGCAAACTATTTTGGGGTTTAGCGTACCAAACCATACCAAACCCAACTGAATCAAACCGGACCGCCTGATGGAAACACGGTTTAAGGCTCTCCATTTATCATTTTCCTCTTTCATATGGTCCACAGCTACAGTATAAGACTATTATACAGCGTTTTAATGTTGTGTAAGTTGCATCATTGTGAAATAAACAAAGATAAATGCAACTGGTTATTCACATGTCCACATTTTTGTTCATGTACTGTATATATCCTGTGTATATCTATGTTCTTATTTAATATATCGGCCAAAATAACGGTTATCGGCCAATATATTGGATATCGGCCGATGTATCATATATCGGCTTTTTTTAGCCCCCCAATATCGGTATCAGCATCGGCCCCAAAAATCCCATATCGGTCAGGCTTTACTACAAAGCAAGAGCACATTACTTGTTTGTCATGTAGTTGTTTATTAATAACCTACTCTTGTACACAGTTAAATAAAATTTCTGACACAACTTCATTAATATCAACATTGTAGTCTTTCCCTTCTTTTCTGTGTGAAATTGTTGTTTACAAAATAAATACATGACTTGTTTTGGTAATTTAGTGGACTGTTAGGCCAGGCTAATACAAGTTTTATGATGGAAATCATCACAGGATCTATTCATTGGGGCATTAGCCTTCTATTTATCTGTGGCACGTGTGTGAATGCATGTATGTGATTTTCAGATTATCTCTTCCTGGGAAAATAGTGGAAGATGGGAGAGAGAGAGCTAAGTTTGACATTGATAAAGGTAAGTCCATTTTAATTGTAATGAACATATAAATAGACTGTAAAGCCATATGGTAAGCCATCATTTCTTTTAAATTTAGAGTTGCAAAACAAAATGCTGTTCGAAGAGTATCCGTAAATACATTAACAACTGATGTGTTGAATGTGAGTGCTTCAGTTGACATGCCAGTTTAACCTGATGTAGACTGCACAAACAAAAACACACTAGTGCCAGACCCCCACGTCATGCCATGTGACCAGTGTTGGGCAAGTAATTGCTCTCTTGCTCTCTGGAAACTAGCTTAGCTGTAGCGTGTGTTTAACTCAGTAATTCATAAGGTTGGAATACCTGTTCTTTGCGGTGGGAGAGTTTACTTCCCATTTTTTTTTCATCCTTTATCCGGAGGAGAGAAAAGTAATACTGGTGTTTCCAAGACAGAGAGCTCACGCTCAAGTGCTCAGCCACGATGTGTGTGAGCTCTTCAGTGCCTGTGTTTGTGTGTATCCACATAGGCTCTATTCTCTCACAGGATGCTGATGTACTCACAATCCTGTCACGTCGTCCGCCGAACTGGATGCTTTCTAACCTTCATCAACGAGTTGTCAGCTGTAAAAGTAACGAGTAACGAGTGATTTAAACTCTCAGTAATTGTAACAGCTTTAATGATTTTTAAAAGAAACGCGTTACACTGCCAGAAAAAGTAATGGAGTTACTGTAACGCATTACTCCCAACACTGCATATGACACACCTAGATTGCTACCCCTAGCACACACCAAGAGTAGGGGCTCAAGGATCAAACTACCCAGTAGCTACTGCATGGCTAGATGTTTGATACCGCAGTCAAGAGCTTGTTTTGAGCTCTCCTCTGCCCTCACTGGATAAGTGAAAAGACAATAGAAGCAGTGGTATTTCACTAGCAGCTGTAGCCTACCTCTTATTCTACACCTCGAACAAAAGATGGTGCTAAAGTTCTGTTTATGTGCTACCAAATAGTGCAGCTAGTACAGTAGTTGAGATGGACAAAGCAGCTGTCCTCCAGAGAAACACTTTACCATCTGTGGCCAGCTGTGCTGAGAATAGAGCATTGCTGTAAATTGACACAGCACCATTTGTATACATTATTAAGTGATTATGGTAGCCTGACATCTTTATTTGTCTCACTGAAAATTACTTGATTTTTCAGAGGAAGATAAATTGCTGATTTCTGACATGAAACTTTTGCACAGTTTTTTGTTTTTCTACCTTTTCCCTCTGATTTAGTGTTGAAAAATTACCTGCTCATTCTATGGCTGCCCTTAAGGATTCTCTCAGCTCTGAGCTGGCTTTATCAATTTTGAACAGGATGCTAGGTTTTCATAAGTTGTAACCGACTTAATCTGGCAGAGGGTAAAACCAGCTGAACTAGGGATAATATATGGCTTTAGCAGATGATAATATTACTAGTATGCACCTGCAAAGGGATTTAGGTGTGATGTATGGAAGTTGAGGGAGAATACCCCCAAACTGAAATATGTATCAAAAAATGTTAAGATCAGAGGAAAAACATCTAGCACTGAAGGTAAGGACATTTTTGTTTGGTAGATAATTTCTTTATTGTAAAAATGCTTCTTGGCAAATCTTAAACCACTGGAAAGCCTGTTTATTTCCCTTTTAGATGGTGCCACATTTGCAAGGAACATGCATTTGTGGGGTGAGCAGCAGAACAGAGTAAATGGGTAGCTTCCTTGAAAAATTTGCCAAATCTCTGTCAATGCCACACAGCTTATTTTGCTGTTGACTCTTGTTTTGAGCTTCTGGTACCCCCAGGTGCTGAGAGTTTCTGATTGGCACCTGATTGTCAGCACCTGTGAGCATGGGCCCTGATAAAGTGTTCAGTAGGTGTCTGCTCCAAGAATCGGCATGCCACATTAGACTTATCTGGATAGGGCCTGTGTGATGGGGCATCTTCAAGCTGGTGTTCAGCAAAACAAAGTTGCAGCATTATTAATTATCAATACTGGTCAAAGAATGAGATGCCATCCCACAGCAATTAGGTGACAGGCCATTGTGGCTGTGCATTATTCTTCCACACGGTACTGAGGCTCCTGTTTGTTAAATGAATAAATTGTTAAATTGGCAATGCATCTCATTTTTTCAGACTTGAATTATCCTATTCACCAAACATCATCAAAGAAGAGTCAATGGCAGAATAAGCTGTTTGGCATTGGCAGTTATGGTTTGGCAAATTTTTTAAGGGGGCAAACCACTTGCTCAGCTCTGCTGCCCATCCCACACGTATGTTTCTCAAAAATGTGGCATCATTTAAAGGGAAATAAACTGGCTTTCCAATGGTATAAGACTTATTGTCAAAAGCATTGTTACAACAAAGAAATAATCTACCAAACGCAAATTTTCTTACTTTTACTTTGCTTTTACTTTTTTGCTAGGTTTATGTTCATCCCTACAACGAAAATGGAGCTAGAAATTGTTTTTGGTCATCACATGATAAAGAATCAGGGTTCTTCAAGGAATCAAGAACGGACAGACCCTCATATGTTCGTTGTCACCCAATGACAGTTTAAAACCAGTGTGTGTTTAAATACTGCGTATAATCATCAAATGGGATTATATTAAATGTTACAAGATAAATGTATCTATTTTTTTTCAAATGGAGCCCTCTTTAAAGTGCCTTTTGTTTATACAGGTGAATCTTAGAATATCATCAAAAAGTTGTTTTATTTCAGTAATTCAATTCAAAAAGTGAAACTCATATTTCAGTTGTTTATATCTTTTAATTTGATGATTATGGCTTACAGTTAATGAAAACCCTAAATTCAGTATCTCAGAAAATTAGAATTTTACTAAAACCACTTAAAAAGGATTTTTAACTCAGAAATGTTTGAACATATACAGCCTTCGATACTTTTTTTTTTTTTTTTTTTTTTTTTTTTTTTTGATGAATTATGGCAACGATGTGGTGTGGCATGGAGGCAGCCAGTCTGTGGCACTGCTGTTGCCTTCAGCCACTATCAGAGCAATATTTTAATTAACAGGTATTTTACTTAACAGGCCTTTTTTTATTGAACAGGTTTATTATTGTATTGTTGTGTTGTTGGACCTTTACATCATGTCCTGTCCTCTGTAGGTATCTTCTTTGTCCAGGTGCCCAAAGAAACACCTGGAGAACACTTTGAAGGATTACAGTTGCTTACACAACTCCTGGCCCCTAAAGGTTCCCGTTCAGCAAAACCATTGGTGGAGGTCTTAAATACAGGTTGGTAAAATTTGTTTATTGTATTGTTTGCAAAGTGAAAATTATGTATTTGATGTGTATTTAAACTGTATGGTAAAAAAAAATACATGTAGTGAGTTTGCAGCAATGTAGCTAACCAAATACTTTCAATCTTTAAAAGACTGCCTTGAAAGTGAAGGAAAAGATGAAGATGAAGATGAGGAAGAATTTGACTGGCATGTTGAACAGGAAATTTTCAAGGAGAGCTCTGAAGAGAAACAGAAATATGGCTTTGGCAATCAGCGGTATGGAGTGTTTGCAAGATTACAGGTGAGATTTGAAATTTCATTGATAGCCTCTTGAGATAAAGATATCATCTCATTTTCAAGGGGGTCCCAGGGAAAGATACTGACAAGACAGAAACATTGCAATTCAACCAGTACAAAACAGACATTACAAAACCTTAAGAGAAATATTACAGTAAAGTTATTACAGAACATTATGTGAGGCATACAATACAGACATAACAGAGCCTTACAGAAAACATGGCTACACAGACATAAAGCACAAGTTCTCCGTTGAAAATGGCAAAACTAAAGCTAAGAGTAGAGTGTTTGTAGATGTGTAAAGAAAAATTTCTTTGAAGAGATGAAGAGAAAAATCATTATTTATTCTTGGAACAAAGTAAAGGGATTGTCTGTGTGTTGGTCATACTGTGATCTTTGTATATTGAGTTGGCTATTTTTTTAGATAAGGAGGGTAAATTCATCAGAATGTAAACAGCAACCAGTGAAAATGCCTTCTAGATTTAGGTAGTAACCAGTATAGAGAATAATACATTGAGCAATGATGGGTTCTGTATAGACATTTTAAAATAAATCCACACTAGCTGTTGTAAATGACATTAATGGAATGGAGATTGTTTTCTGATGTGTTTTGATAAATGGCATCTGTGTCGTCCAGTATTGGTTAAATAGCTTAGAAACAATCCCTTTCCTGATTTGAAGAGTTAAACAGTTGATGGAAAAATAAGGTTGACCTAAGCTGCTGTTTATTTTCTTCATGACAGAGTCGATGTTAAACTTGAAAGATGTGAATCAAGCCAAACACTTCATTTATATTTATTAACCTCTTCAAGGTTATTATCAAGATAGATAATAAAGCCATTTATGTGAGTGTGATTTTTGAATCTTGTGCCAAACAGCAAAGACTTTTTTTCTTGTGGAGTAATGCAGCCTATCTCAACCTTGGGGTCCTAACCCCAATGGGGGTGGCAAGATGATTTCTGGGGGTCGCCAAATCATTGGAAAAATATAAATGCACATAGTTAATATTAAATTACATCATTTCAGACAGGGAGTGGTTTTATTTGTTTTATTTTTCCAAAATTCATTGTTTCAACTGAGTTTGAATGATCTAGACTGTGTGTGTGAGATTCTGTTCAGTGACACATAGTGGAAAAAAGAAACAAAGAGAAAGAAAAAAACTTGTGTGTTGTTGTTTCGGCCGCAGCTGCAGTAAGTTTGCTAGCTACCTGATGATAAAAAATGGAGTGATGGCTTCACAGAAAAAGTGTTCCATCTCAGACTTGGGTCAGCAGCAGCAGCAGGGTTCTCAGGGTCAGTCACCAGAAAGCCTAACAGCAGCTCTACCAACTGAGAAATGTAAGGCACTGGGGCCGACACCGGCTGACATCAGAGCTTCAAGACTCCGTAAATATCAGCCCGTTTTGAAATATGGCTTTTCATGCATGATCAAAAACAACACGGAATACCCATGTTTTTCATGTTTACAAGCTCTCAGCAACATAAATGTTCAAAATGAAACATGGGCTGTTTTTCTTCCCATTGTGTTTCGTTAAGGCTTTAATTAGTATGTGTTGATTGTTGTTTTCTTTGATTAAAAAGAAAAATAGCCTAAAGTTTGTGTTATTTGTTTACATGTTAACTGGCTCAACTATCAGCAATATGATGTGATGTAGCGACTATTTTCGGTCTGTTGGTCACGTTAAAGAGTTACTGTGATGCTGCTATATGTTTTTCAGTAAATCCAAGTGCATGTTAAATTGGGGGTGGCAACTCAAAGATTGAGAACCCCTTGAGTAATGGACATTGGCAAGGATGGTTTGTAAGGTTGTCTGAGTCTGAGAAATGTTAGCCCTGGAAATGTAAATAACTTATCATTTGCATATTAGTTGAAATTAAAAATTGGAACAGGTTTGTGACAGATCATTAATGAAAATTCAGAACAGTAGTGGACCTAGAGAGGAGCCTTGAGTCAAGCCTTTTTCAACTGGCAAAAAATCTGACACACTGGTGTCTGTGATGGAGATGAGAATAAACCAGAGAAATGGGCTGTGTGGAAGTCCAATGTCATGAAGTTTGTCCAACAAAAGATAGTGATCAGGTCTTTAAATTATACAACAGTGAGCTTAATGTTGTCTGAGTTGGATGTGATGTCATTGGTAAGTTGTGAAAGAGCTGTGGTCATTGAACAATTTGCAGACCTGCCAACCTGTATGCATTTTGCATACCAGGTACACAATTTGACATGTAAATACACTGGTATGACTTGACTCTCTAAACTACGCAAAAAGCTGTGGACATGTGAGTTCTGAAGGAATGCACCATCATACTCATGACTGAAAGCACGATGCAGCAGCGTGGTGAAGCAGTTTCAACCAATTATGCAGAGTAGCAGAGAATAATGAGTCTGCTGAGCCTCCCTCCCTATGCTCCCTCCCAGTGCAATGACAAAGTGAGAGAGGTGCGTGCATGCCAGGTGCGCAGTTTTACCAGCCACAAAAACTTCCCTCCACTTTGATTTAAGATTTGAAATTCATGCCTAATCCTTTAATTTTTATTTCCTCTCGTCATGCAAAATCCTCTGCATCTGGAGTGTGAGCGGCCACGCTCCACAGCAGATACGATGGCGAGAAAGTGCCCTGCAGCAGCTCATATAGATGGGGCAGGCTCAGGGCAGAAGCAGTACAGGTGGGTGTCATGTTTAAGAGGAGCACTGCTTTAATCCCAAGTTTTTTATTGAGGCAGGTAGGCTGGACGATGTTAAAAACGAGTATCTGCTAGCTTCTCTGTTCTCCTCGTCCTCTCCAAATACACACGGATGGTGTGTTGGCTGTCAGTGAGAGGACAGAGCGCTCAGTCTGCGCAAACTTCTGTTCAAATATTAATGTATAAAACGATGCATTTTCTCTTAACTAATACTGTAACTGCTGCTGTTTGGTTAACAAGCTAATACACATCTGAATGTAGCATACAGGTCTGATATGACACGGACAGACAGACAGACAGACAGCATAAACTTTGTGTGTATTGTGAGGGTGAAGACACGATTTGGTGACAGATATTTTTGTTTTAATTACCATTTAATTCCAATAGTACTAATGTTGTCATTACACTGTTAGAGAGAAAGGAGGGATTTATTTGTTTACATTAGCTGTATAAACAACAAACCCCAGTTTGATAGTACAATATGGACCAAACTCTAACAGTGTTTAATGAATTTCTAATAATGTTACAAATATTTTCCTTTTGCTGAGTATCAGTTAATTAATAAGGGGTGTCCAAACTATGGCCTGTGGGCCAGCTGTTGCCCTTGGTTCTTTTGAATTGACCTGCAAGAAATCCATTAAAAAGGCCCACATAAGAACATAAAGCTTGTACTTTACTCTTTTTCTTAGTTTGACTAGGATTAACAATATCGAGGTTTATACAATATGGAGATATTTACAAATTAAATTTAGTCAATATCAATACCAATATAAATATGCATAGACCGAACACTTAAGTCCTTGAAACGCAGTTTTAGGATAAACACAGAAACATACAATACAATACAATACAATACAATAACTTTGATAACTTTAATACTTCAGTCTCTAGAACACATTAAAGTTTAAGTTAATAGGATGAACACAGAAAAAGTCTTCAGCTGTCTGCTGGTACTGCTTAAAGCTTAAAAAATGATGAATACAAACTAAAAGATTACAGCAGCAAATAGCAGCATGGCTGGAGCTTATTTCTTCCTCTGTCTGTTCTATCTCAAGGTCTGATTTACAAATGATACTGCTCTAATTATCTTCAAGCACCAACACTTCTATAAAGTTAGTCAGCTTCCTGCAGGTTGCTCTTGTTTTGTGTCTGGATGTGGAGATGAACCAACAGCATCTCTTTTCTTTGCTGGCTGTTAGCTTTGGTAGACATTAATGTAGGGCTTTAACTTAGGCTGTTTTGGATTTGTTTTTAAGTAATTTCACTTACTGAGCATATGTTTTGGTTACATGTTGGTTTTAGGGATGTAACAAACATTTTATATATTGTGCGACAGGTTTTTAATTTAAAAGCTTCCCATGGACAGGTGTTGAAAATTAGCACTTTGCTATAAACACTTACAGCAGTGCATCTGGGACCTGTGTATGATTAAATTTCACAGCATCAATGTTACAGTGTCCATGTCAAATAAATGCTAGATAAATTTAAAAAAAAAAAATTGTTCTGTGCTACAAGATTGTCAACCTCTGTAGCACCAGTGCTATGTATGTGTATATATACAGTATATATACTTATATACTTATATGTTTAACAAATTTATTAGACCACCTGTCATATTTGCCTCAAAGACCATATACACACACACATACACACACACATTCCAGTTAGTGAACCAATCAAGACAGTGAATGGGGAAGTTACTGTGTGCAAAGCAGAGGAGTTGCAAAAATCTGTGAAAAAACAGGACACAAGTCGCACTCAAAATGTTTTATTTTGCCACGGTTGGCAAGGTTGGCTTCACAGTTAATTATGGAGATAGGCATATAGTTATTAATGTCATGAAGTCACTTTTCCTTATGCAAGGGCGTGACTGTAGCACAATTCCAACTTAGATGCACTTCACCTGAGTTTAAAGAAATATTAAATTTGTCTGCCAGTGGATATAAGAGAACACGATATGCATTGGAAGGGCCTTATTTTTATAGTGATGATTATAATGCATTTTATTTATAGTCACCTTTGAAAGCACTCAAGATAACTTTACCAGCTGAAACAACATACATAAATTACATATATAAATTAAATCCAATAAAAACAGTGAAGGTTGACTAAAAAGAGAGAACAATCAGACTGAATATGTTACAAAGATGTGTTTTTCTTTTAGAATTCTTTGTTTTAATTTCTAAAAGGCAGACATCAATACATAGCATATAGATGAAGAGGTACCTTAGTTTTCTCTGCAAATCAGTCTTTTTTAAGTATAAATAACGAAGCACAAAATCAGAGAGGTAAAGTGTGCACACAATATTAGCCACTTACATATAACGAATAGTCTTAAGAGGAGGAAAAGTATACCAAAGTTAGAATAGCAATGTAATTTGCTAAGATTAGATAGCCCCACAAGCTCCTTAAATGGTCACCTGCACAAATTTGTCTGAATAGGTTTGACACATTTAACCCAGTCCGTCCAAAATGTAACAGACATATTTCTGCATTTGCAAACAAAATGTGATCTCTTCATAACATAAATTTTATTCACAGTATCAATCCATTCCTGTATCTTGCAGGGAGCAACCAGAGTCTAGTAATAGCACTTTTACAGGCAGAGGTCAATAGGCTAAACATATATTTTTCACTGCTTCTTGTGTGAAAAAATATACATTCTAAAAAGGAAAGATGGGTTTTGTGAGGGGATATGAACATGGAACGAGTTGGATGTTGCGGATTTCTGGTGAAAGGGAGATCTTAGGGCTGTCGCGGTATACCGGTATTGACAATAATCGTGGTATTAAAAAATAAAATTACAATATCGTGTTAAAAATGTGCATATGATAATATCGTGTAAATGATCCAGTGCCACTCCAGCGCCCTGAACATTTTTGATAAGTCCGTCAATGTAGCAGATCATCAACTCCTGCACCCCTCTAACTTCTGTGCCCCTCATTCATAAAACCGTCCAGCCTCACTTTGCCGCTTTCTGTCTCTCTCTCCATGCAACCCCCAGCCCATGCACACTGGGAGCCCAGCAAGATGTTTAGAGAAAACAAGTTTTCTTTTTTCCTCGTTCACACAGCTCTTAACGGACAGGATGTAGAGCTAGAGCCCTGCGTCGGACAGCTAACACCCTACCTGCCCATTCCCCCTAATTTCCTGACTGTTAACACCTGCTGGTGCGTGTGTGTCATCCCCCCCTCCCACCTGCACCCACAACATGCTCGTCCAATTCCTCTTAAAGTCTGACCATCCATGTAAAACACGGAATGACAGCTGCGTTCAGGTTGAGAAATTATAATATTATAATAAAATAAGTTTTTTTCTCTGTTCTAAACCAAGTTTTCTCACTGAATGAAGCATGAAAGAAAAGTCTCACATCCTCGTCAGCTACAACGCTCCAAAAACATCGGCAGCTGGCAGCCTGGACTAATTTAACTGGACAATATTGATAAGAGTAACATCAGTGTGATATTTACAGACTACATATTTTGTTTTTTAAGCCGTAGATGGAATTATTTTACTGATCATTGTTTGCGAGTGCCAAAGAGCGCAGCGCTCCATCAGCTCTCTCTGAGAGTTCGTTTTTACTCTTTTTGTCCCTCTCTGTCCCTGTCCTTTTCTGTAAATTAAATGCTTTATGAAAAGAGGCCAAGTTTTATGGATAGAAGGGATTTCCCCTCAAATAACAGTATTATGGCTCAGTATCTCTGTGCCAGTCCCTTCCTGTGTGTCATGAGGCGCATCAGAGCAGCGGAGATGCTCATACTGTCTGTGGCGCCATGAGGAGCATTGAAGCTTCGTGCGCGTTTAAAGAAATTAGACTGTTTCTTGTTTACTGACTTGAACAGTTTTAGTGCAAGCAAAAATTAAATTCAGACCTGAACTCAACGCAGCCCTCTAACTTGGTTCTTTTAGTAGAGCTAACAGGAAAAGTCTCATTAAAAAACTGCTGCAGGTGCTCTTGAAATATGTCTGTTATTAATTATTTAATGTGTTTATAACCCTACATTTCTGACACTGTTTTGGCACTATGATATGTAAATCTTGTGTGGTGGATAAGTTTATAAGTCAGAGGTGGAGCCATGGGGGGGCTTGTGGGGTCTATACCATTCCTTGCTATTGGTGACTTTCCGGTCCCCAGGATTTAACACTTAATTTTCTACTCAAAGTAAATAAAATGTATTTTTCAAAAGACTTTTTTAAGACTGTGGTCTCCAGTATAATAATTACTCACAATAATGTACAGAAATGTATTTTTCAAGTATTTTGGATGCCTGTTTTTTCACACATACACTCATTTTTATGATGTCCCCAGAACCTTTTTTCAGTTTCAGTGTGACACCATTGTAATATTAGAATAAATATATAGATAAAGGACTTCATTATTGCACAGGTCAAGTTATGATCTCTCTAATCATACATGAAAATAATACAAACAAATTGTATTATTATTATTTTTTCATAATTAGATGTGTGTCCCCTAGAACCAAGTTCCACCCTGTTTGTGGTTTTTCGACTACTGTATAAAACCCCTACATTTCCCATTAAGTCCTCTTTCAGGAAGTGACATGACTTCTTGGAGGGAATTTAGAGAAGAAAAGAAAGGTGAAAAGCAACTTTCTAAGTTTTATGCTGTTAATCTGTCCATGCTACTCTTAAACTTGCACCCTGTTAGGCTCAATTATGATGGAAGAAAATCAATAAAAAAAAATTTTTTTTTGATTCAATATTTGTATTAAAATATTGTTTATCTGTGCAAAGTTAGCTAGCATAACTCTGCTCTCTGACATAGCAATTGCTAATTTGCTGTAAAGTTTTCCACCCAGTTAGGTTTCACCCTGTGAGGTATGTAATCATCACTGGGTGGAACCTGAATCTAACAGGGTGGAAAATCTGACATAAAATGCCACGAAAGACATAAAACTGCTGATATTTATATATTCAAATACCATTTAAACTGTTAATTTAATTAACCAATATTCAACAAAACTAACACAACATAGTTATAATCAGTTATAAGACTTTTACTTGGCTTGACATCAATCCTGTATTCCATAGTTGTGATCAAGTAGTTGATCACAATCTCTTGTGTGCAGACAATAAGCCTAACACAGTTGTTGTTCATTATCAGTAAATTATGTTCAAACAATTTGCTAATTAATTAAAAATTAATCAGTCAGTTCCTAATGAACTTGTTGTTCAGTAATGTTCAAACATTCCTTAAAATCTTCTTAAATTAGACTTTTTTTTTGCCACTTAAATCACCCTTTAATGCTTTAACTGCTTTTATTATTTTCATTTCCTTTTACAGCATTTACCTCTCTTACATTATCTTATATTGCTGATACATGTTTTTTTTTAAATTATGTAAGAAGTACACTGATTGTTATTCATGTGTTTATGTAAATTTGTAGAGTTAAAAATGATTAACAGCATACACATGCTTTTTGGGAAAAATCTCATTTTTTTAAGTTGTTTTGGGAAAAACTGGTGCAAAAACAATACGTTGCCTAAAAATAGATATATTCCGCTCAATATATTTGTTAGTATTACTCAAAGAAAAAAAAAACTAGCATAATGGAAGAGGGGACACAAAAGGTCTACAAAAAGCTAAGCACACTGTTAAAAAAGAATAATTGAGAAAACTCAAAATTTTAAGGCAACCTTTTGCAGTAAGATTTTTGAATTGTGTCAACGATTTGCTTTGTCATTGTCCTAAGTGACATTTCAACGTTGTACCAATTACATTTACGTTGTTCTGTAATTGGTCACTATTATTAATTCTTCGTTTTGCCAATATAAACATGTTTATTTGCTCAATGGCGTCATTCATATAACTAGCAAAAGCTAATTCACTGCACGATCATTATTTATTTACCTGCATTTCAATAAATACACAATCCTAAATGGTGTTTCCATACTTTTATTTCACTTAAGTTTGCAACACTGTAACACTTTGGTGATAACACTGTAAAGAATGACAGGCCTACCCAGAGGAATACCATAACAGGTATGAAGGCATTCATTGTATAAAAAAAGGAACACTTGAAAATCTGGCCCATCGTCCAGGACAACAGCCTTGTCCAAAATCACAGCATGTTCTGCATCATAGCTGATGAAGTTGGTGCAACAGCTTCCTCTTCACTTCACTTTACTCTCAGAAAAATGGTGCTCAGTTATTACCTTTAAAGGTACAAAAGCTTGTCACTGTGGCAGCACCCTAAAGGTACAAGTATACGGTACAATTTTAGGGGGTACAATTTTGTACCTTTACATTTTGTACCCAAAGGTACATATACTGTACCCATACCCTTAGATTTTGTACCTTATTGGGACCAAATGATCTAGGTACAAAAATGTACCTTTAAGAAAAGGTACGAATTTGTTCTTCTAAAGGTACCACCACAGTGACAAGGTATTTGTACCTTTTATGTGGCAAATTTGAACCTATTACAACAAACAAAAAAGTTTCATAATATTTATTAACATAAAAATTATTACATTACACTTTGATAGAGAATAGCAATATTTTGGCTATTGCAAGATCACTTCAATTATTTACTGTATAACTTCAACATAATTCACATTTAAAGTAGCATTTCAAAAACGTTTTTTTAAGAATATATGTTAATAGTGCAAAGGCACACAAACCATTGATTAATCTTTTTTTAAAGTCTCTGTTGTTAAAAGGATTTCCCAGGCAGCATCAATGAGTGTATAGATCACTCATAAAAATCACATATAATATATTTTCCTTTTCAAATCACACACAACAATGCCATTAGGAGCAATGTAAAATAGAACGATGCACCATTGAGTTTAAACAAAGATAGAAGTGGGTCCATACTCTCCTACTGTGTTATATGTACAGTTGAAACCAGAAGTTTACATACACTATATAAAAAGGCACATAAACTTTTTTTTCTCACCGTCTAACATTAAATCAGATTAAACTTTTCCTGTTTTTGGTCAATTAGGATAACCAAAATTATTTCTATTCGCTAAATGCCAAAATAATGAGAGAGATAATTTTTTAGACGATTTTTTATTATTTTCTTAAGAGTCAGAAGTTTACTTACATTTCATTAGGATTTGGTAGCATTGCCTTTAAACTGTATGACTTGGGTCAAACGTTTTGGATATGCTTCCACAAGCTTCTCACAATAGTTTGCAGGAATTTTGGCCCATTCCTCCTGGCAGAACTGGTGTAACTGAGCCAAGTTTGTAGGCCGCCTTGCTCGCACATGCCTTTTCAGCTCTGCCCATAAATTTTCAGCGGGATTGAGATCAGGGCTTTGTGATGGCCACTCCAAAACATTGACTTTGTTATCCTTAAGCTACTTTGTAACCAGTCTGGCAGTATGCTTAGGGTCATTGTCCATTTGGAAAACCCATTTGCGCCCAAGCTTTAACTTCCTGGCTGATGTCTTGAGATGTTGCTTCAGTATTTCCACATAATGTTCTTTCCTCATGATGCCATCTATTTTGTGAAGTGCACCAGTCCCTCCTGCAGCAAAACAACCCCACAACATGATGTTGCCACCCCCATGTTTCACAGTTGGGATGGTGTTCTCAGGCTTGCAAGCTTCCCCCTTTTTTCTCCAAATGTAATGATGGTCATTATGGCCAAAAAGTTCAATTTTAGTTTCGTCAGACCACAGAACATGCCTCCAAAAATTAAGGTCTTTGTCCCTGTGTGCATTTGAAAACTGTAATCTGGCTTTTTTATGTTTCTTTTGGAGTAATGGCTTCTTCCTGGTAGAGTGGCCTTTCAGCTCATGTCGGTACAGGACTCATTTGACTGTTGATAATGACACACTCTTACCAGCTTCAGCCAGCATCTTCACAAGGTCTTTTGCTTTTGTTCTTGGGTTGAGATGTAATTTTTGGACCAAAGCACGTTCATCTTTGGGACACAGAACCCGTCTCCTTCCTGAGCGGTATGATGGCTGGACATTCCCATGGTGTTTATACTTGCATATAATTGTTTGAACAGATGAACGTGGCACCTTCAGGCATCTGGAAATTGCACCCAAGGATGAACCAGACTTGTGCAAGTCCACAATTCTCTTCCTGATATCTTGGCTGATTTCTTTTGATTTTCCCATGATATTACACAAAGAAGCAGCGTGTTTCAGGTGTGCCTTAAAATACATCCACAGGTGTGCCTCTAATTAACTCAAATGTTGTCAATAAACCTATCAGAGGCTTCCAAAGACATGACATCATCATCTGGGCTTTCCCAAATTGTTTAAAGGCATGGTAATCTTAGTGTATGTAAACTTCTGACTCTCAAGAAAATAATAAAAAATTGTCTAAAAAATGATCTCTCTCATTATTCTGGCATTTAGCAAATAGAAATCATTTTAGTAATCCTAATTGACCAAAAACAGGAAAAGTTTAATCTGATTTAATGTTAGACGGTGAGAAAAAAAAGTTTGTGTCTTTTTATATAGTGTATGTAAACTTCTGGTTTCAACTGTATGCTTCAGTACAGCAGATAAAATCCCAGTAATGGTCAGTGAAGTCCTTTAAAGAAGGTGTGTAATCTTCATGTAAGGTGTGTAAACCTAGGTGAAAACAATGAAGGTGCAGAGGGCTGCAGTTACCCAATCTTCAACTCCTGCTCCTCAGCAGAGATCCATATAGTCCACCTTGATTGAAACCATAACATTCCTGGTATGGACATCTTCTGGACATTGTTGACTGAGGGTAAAAGCTGGGTAGGAACTTCCCGTTCACACTGTAAAAATACAAAAACAAAACAGAAGTCAAAATGATGTAGAAGCAAAAGTAGCAAATGTAAATAGCACAGACCCAGATTTATTGTCTAGGTTCCAGATTCTCAAAAATAGAGTGTATATATATATTAAAAATTTCCAAGTTAGAGACACATGAACATCTTCCTTTTCATTAAAAACTAACACCATACCTGCTCCACTGTAATGAAATGGTCCTCAGTCCCTCCAGATATGGGGCAGCAGGACTAACACAGCACAGAGGTTAATATCTGTAAGAAACAACAAAAAAAGGTCCTTTGAGACATTCAGACTATGCAACACCTCTGGGGATTCCCAATAAATAACTGGAAGAGTGTTGAGCTACTTGTTGTATCAGCATGTATGAAAAACTTAAATATAATTTCAGGACTATTATTTAATATACAAACAGACCATATTATCAATATGCTTGAATAATTTACTTATATCCAAAATGAAATAGCAAAATACCTGGTAGACCAAATCCCAGTGTTTCGTTGCCATAGAGTACTTTTGGCCATTGGAGATTTTCATCCTCAGCTTGATCACGTTCAGATGTTTGTGGTTACAGCCCTCTCACTGGCACTGGCACAGGTTCACAGCAAATGGATGGATTACATCAACCTCTCCTTAAAACTGAAAGAAGTGATAGAGGGAAGATTCATAACTTCTTTTCCACATCATCTTACCAAAGAGAGTAGGAACCAGATAATTTCAGAAACATCTTTCTTGCACCATTATCTTGTACTGTTAAAAGCGCTAAGTTTGCTTACATTAACACAGACTGTGTGCTTTGAACAGATGGAAGCAGACTGAAGTACCACAACTAGTGACACTTACATGTGAAGCCAGACTTAGGAAAGGGCATTTCTTCAGTGCATCATCAGTTGTCATGCCATCTGGGATCTCCTTTTGCCACCATGCAAAGGTCTGCTGCATCTAGCCTTTGACCATGGAGAGGACTGGTTTCATCTTCTGGTATCCCATATGTAGATCATACAAATGGTTCTCAATAGAGAATGCACTACCTGCTAGAATTAACAAATAAATAATCACAATCACCAAATGCTGACTCCAATTAGACTGCCATTATCAGAGGCTGAAATACTATGTTATTTGCCCTGGAATTTTTATTTAGAAAAGATGCAAATGCAACTGATTTGGCCAGGATTTAAAAAGGCAAAACTTATCTTGTTGCAATTTATTTTTTTCATTTTAAAGTGAAAGATTACAAGAACATTTTTTATGATTATTATGGTAATAATCTATATTCATCACAAGGACATTTGTATCACTGACATAATTTCAATCCTTTGTTATTTTTATGTTGGAGGTTTTGTTTTAAGATCAATGTTAGATGTTATGGTAATTATTTAATGCCAACGTAACCACATGATAAACTGACTAATTAGAAAACAATCAATAGATGAACCTATGAATTAACCATTGGCAACCAAAAGCCCAAAACACACTGGCACTGTCAAACCCACATCCAAACGACCGCCCACATTACTTTCTATCAGTACCGGAACATTTTAAGCCACTGCTCTATTCCCCGTGCAGCTGGCTGCAGCTGGCAAAGTGTTTACCTGAGAGAACTACTTTCGGTTACTGTTGTTGAAGTGTACAATTGATGGCATGGCAATTGAGGTGTATCATATCATATAACACAATGCAGTGGTCTGGTGTTGGTGTTTTGGGCTTTAGCCTTGTCCCAGAAACATACAGTTACATGTAATTGTGCAAAAAACATTTCTAATAAATACATGCAGCTATATCAATCCACTCACCCCTGACACATATCTGCAACAAGTTCTTGCAGCACTAGGAAACTCTTGGTGTTTGGTACCCAAATTTCTTTTAACTTCCTTCCACTTTGTCAAGAGTTTAAGGTATCTAAAACAAAATAATAAAGCAAAATAAACATTCATTATCAAATGATAAAATAAATATATACAATAAGTTATTCGTGATGTTTTGAAATCACAATATCAAAAGATACCCATATATAGTTATACTGATCCAATAAAATATTATGCACTGCTGTGGGTTAAGTTACCCAGCAGTGTATAAAAAGTGCTAAAAGTATGTGAATTTCTTTACTTTCTATAACATCAATTACGAATGAAGATTAATGACACAGTATGATGGCTCTAGAATATCATTTTTACAAATACACTAGGAACCATTATAACTAATGTGTACATGTACTTTTCAGTGTTTTGCTGATCTTACCCCTACATCAGTAAGTTTTTTTTAAGTAGACATATACTTGCAGTGAAGTAGTTTAATTGTGTGGTGTAAATTCAGGGTTTGAATACTTACATATTTTAATTAGTAGTTAAAACAACAATAAATCCACCTTCTATTAAGATGAGACGATATCTTTCAATATACATAAAATATAGACCATATCTTTCCAGACACATAAGGATGTTTTTGCATTAAAACTTACCCTTCTCAAGCCAAAGGCTTCTTGAAGAATTCCCCAGGATCTGGTCCTACTGTCCTACAGATACTGTTGGCCTGAACTTGGCTTGCTTCTTGAATGAACCAGTAACAGAGTTGTGACACCAAGTGTTTTTGTGATGCCAGACTGTTGTTTGCCATCTTCTCCATGACCTACAAGAATGATCACACAGAAAGGGAGAGAGAACTGTCATTTTTACAACACACATTAAAGGTTAATTTATCACTTCATTCGAAAACGTAGGGTTAAACTGCCATGTACTAGTATAGGTGATATTTTTTCTTGCTTAACTAAACACCTAACAGTACTACTGATTGGAACATTGTTGATCTGGCCAATAAATCAAAAATATGGGATATGGCAGCTTGCATTTGTAGCTGCTGTTGTGGTGTAACTGGTGACCGTGTTAACCAGTGACTTACTTGCTTTACATAAATGCATCACGGACTTTCAGCCGGTGTAAACGACTCAATCTGTCCCAACCGGTATAGTTTGGCCTAAAGTACACAAAGAAAGCACTCTTCTGATATAAACTGGGTGAGAAAGGGTAAACAGAGCGAATTTGTGGGGAAAGTTTCCGTTATTAACATCCGTCTAGCTGAAAGTCACTGATTAACACAGTCGCTATTTACAACGTAACATCAGTCCGTGCAAATGCTACGGTTAATAATATTAAAAAGAATCTGCGACCAATAAACAAACACTGCATGAGCAGGAAGTTAAAAGACAAACGGCACCGGCTCCTTTTCCTCTGACACAGTCTCCTGAGGGAGCTCCACTCATATCAGTGACGTTAGCCTACAGGTAAACAAACACGCCAACTGATAGCCTGCTAACGGTCCGACGGTGGACAGAACACTCCGATCAGACCCACATATTTAACAACTGAACCATTAATGCAGCAAAGCAGCGGTACATTTATCAGCCTTCTACCACACTGGTGTAGTTTCTAGCAAAGGGCAGAGTCAGCTCACCTGTCTGCACACACCTCTGTAAACAGGGATACCGCTGCAATGACGTCATCACAGCTACGTCAAGTAACGTCACAAACGATCCAGATAAACTACAGTTTCATTCATTTTAAGACGTAAGAAACTTTTAACAACCGATTTAAAACAGTAACAGCATGAAAGGGGATATTTGAAATAACATGTGAGGCCCTTTACTCATCAGTTCTCTACAATCTAACACAATAATCAGCTAAAGCTCTCAGTTACTGGACACCAACTAACCAACGCCGTTATGAACCGTCGGGACTGTAGAGGAACAGAAGTGTACTGAGAGGACATTTTCTGTCACACAGACACAAAGGTACAGAAATCTACCCTCAGGTAGCATTTCAGTTAGCCAGGCTATGAGCTGGCATTTTCTTTAGCTGCTGGCTAGTTACTATTCCACCAAGCTACGCAAAAAAACAAAACAAACAAAACAAAACAAAACTGAAAACCTGTAGATAAAACTTAAAACCTACTGATAATTGTCACAAAAGTCATACCTGCTACCATGGTCATAACTTATTCCTTTTCACTGCCTGAAGCTTGACGGTTAACTTAAGCTAATATCTAGACAATGCTAGCAAGCTCTTCAGTCACTCGGTTTATTCAGTTTAGATTAAAAATGGGCTGCATGGAACATTTAAAGAATTAAAGTCACAACTTTAAGTTTAAAATGACATTACCTCTGAATATTGGTGTTTCCTTCATCAAGTTTATTCCAGACTCCTTTAGTTCTTAAGACTCCTCCAGAAAAGTCTCCGTTTTCAAATTTGCGCACCAAGGGCTAAGGTCCAGTGAGGGAGAAGATGCGCACGCGCGTGCTTGACCTCGTGGATCGATGTCAGAACTGCATTATGGGTATTTTTTCCTACTTTGTTGTGCCAACAACAAATTGCAAATTCTGCTAATTTACAATTACATATTTGGTCATATTGAGGTGCACATTATTGGTCTAACATGTATTTTCTAGTTAAATAATAGCTATTTTAATTTTCATGTTAACACAATTAAGAATACAAACTCTAGTCAATAGATTGACGTCTTTTTAACAGTGTATTAGTCGATGTATATATATCATTAACATTTTGCAACACCTATGTATATGTCCCCTAACAGGGTGGAATTTTCTCAAGGTCTTTTCTGAAACATTTGCCTATAATTTCTATTTTTGGGGTGCTTAAGCTCTACCACTCAAGTTTCTGATGGTTTAACATGTCATTAACAACATTCAGTCTGAAAAACTGAAAAAAAGTTTGATGTTTTTCCCAAAAGTTAGCACATTCAAAAGTCACCAATAGCGAAGAATGACCCCCAAATTCTCTAACTCTGGTGAAAGTACGTTATCTCTGAAAACTGATGAATGTAAAAAGAACTATCTTGGATTTTGATAAACAGATTGACCCTGCTGATCACACCGTAGAAATTTCATTCTTGTTGCCAAACTGAAAAAACCCCAAATCAGATTTTTTTTTTTTTTTTTTTTACTTTGAAAAGCTTAAAAGCACATGCTACAGAATAAATAGAAACCCTACTATTAATATTTCTGCATTTTTAAAGAATGACCCTCCACAATGACACAGCAGCTGCAATACCTCCTTAGACAGGTATTTTGATTGTAATTCATCTTCCAAAAGAGAGAACACAACATAAATTAAGTTAAAGATAAATTTGATTAATTGTCCCATTATTATTTGAATTTTTATTGATATCGTGATGATATCGTTATTGAGACATTTTTTGTCCACGATAACAGTGAAGTGAAAATCTGATATCCTGACAGCCCTAGTTCAGATAAGTGGAGACCTGAGGGCTCTAGATCCCACGGTGGTCAAGTGTGCAGTGAGGCAGATAGAGAAAAAGGATCTCAGAGTGTAGGAGGGTGTGCTTTATGTGTGAGAGGTCACAAAGGTACAGGGGAGTGAGGGTATGGATGGCTTTGAAAGTGAGGAGCAATCTTAGTCATTGTGGTTGTTGACCAGAAGCCATTGAAGCTGCTGTAGAACAGGAATGATGTGATTACTGGATGGGGTTCTGGAAATGACATGGGAGGCAGAATTCTGGACTGGTTAAAGTTTATGAAGGGAATTAGTTAGGGAGATCAAAGAAAAAAAGGGAGTTGCAGTAATCAATCTGGACCTCTACGCCAGGGCGTGATGTATATTGCCAGAGCCGGCGGACCTCTACACTGGGGCGTGACGTATATTACCCGCGATGAAATTTCAGCTCTATCTGCTTGCCGACAGGCTGACCCTAAACCTAACCAGTTGGGTTTTAAAGCCTAAATCTAACCAGTCGGATTTTAATGCCTAAACCAAACCAGTCGGGTTTTAATAGCGTAGACCCATAGCGTACGGGGCTATGCTAATGTGTCATAAACACAGCGGTGTAGTCATGCTAACAACAGCTAGGTCATGCTAACAACAGCTAACATGCTGCACGCCCCAGTATAGGCTTGGGCAATGAACGTCATGCCCAGGCGAGGAGGTTTCGCCCCACCGTTGAGGTCTCCAGCCGAATGCCCCAGCGTAGAGGTTTGCTCGAGGGCTGCAGCCAGACCCTCTTGAGACCAGACTGAGACCTAGACAAGCAGATACCAAGACAAGACTAAGACCATAAAAATCAATTAAAAAAATATGACTTACATGAACAGTGTAAGAGCATTCTTTTACTTTTCTCTTCTTTTAATACATTTGACAGATAAAAACAAGATGTCTGCAGCTCTTTCAAAGCACAACATGCAAAAATCTCAAATCTTAACAAATTTGTTCACCTAACTTCTTGTAAAAAAATATATATATCCTTGTATGTATCCTGGAATTATTCTAAATATCTGAAATTGAGATGTTTATCTAAAATTGTCAGGGGAATGAGGCCTAAAGTAAGTATTCATAGGTATTTGTGACTAGAAATAAGATGGACTTATGTCCAAGTTTTTGCAGGTGTAGCTACAGTCATGGACGAAAGTATTGGCACCCCTGAGCTCTGCAGCTCTGCGGCTTGGCATACACATGGTTATTTCCTTTTATGTGCATTGGAACAACACAAAAAAGTAGAAGCAAAAGCCAAAATTGACATAATTTTGCTCAAAACTCAAGAAATGGGCCGGACAAAATTGTTGGCACCCTCAACTTACTATTTGGTTGCACACCCCTGGGAAAAAATAACTAAAACCAGTCGCTTCCTATAACCATCAACAAGCTTCTTACACCTCTCAACTGGAATTTTGGACCACTCTTCTTCTGCAAACTGCTCCAGGTATCTCAGATTTGAAGGGTGCCTTCTTGCAACAGCAATTTTGAGATCTCTCCATAGGTGTTCAATGGGATTTAGATCCAGACTCATTGCTGGCCACTTCAGAACTCTCCAGCGCTTTGTCTCCAACCATTTCTTGGTGCTTTCTGAGGTATGCTTCGGGTCATTGTCCTGCTGGAACACCCATGACCTCTGATGCAGACCCAGCTTTCTGACACTAGGCCCTACATTGCGGCCCAAAATCTATTGTTATAGTCTCCAGATTTCATGATTCCTTGCACACAGTCAAGGCACCCAGTGCTAGAGGCAACAAAACAGCCCCAAAACACCTTTGAACCTCCACCATAGCCATGTGTCCATCAGGAGGTCAGGTTTGATTCAGTACAGTTTGGTAAGCTAAACCCCACTTGGTGGGCGGGCTTTAAAAGCTATTAATGTGAAGTCCCATGCAGTGTGAGTCAGCTGGTCCAGCTGCAGAGTTATAGAAAGGATGAGTGACAGAAATCACTAGGGAATAAGCATTAAACAGCTTTATTTCAGCTGAAAGTGCTTTTAAAAAGATAACTACATTTTAATTATGTTAGCCGCTGTCAGTACAGCTCATCAGCTGATGGAATACATGTACAGACACGTTTGGAGTCGTAACTGTATGTTTATATATGAATATACAGTGCATCCTGAAAGTATTCACAGCACGTTACTTTTTCCACATTTTGTTATGTTACAGCCTCATTCCAAAATGAAATAAATTAATTTTTTTCCTCAAAAATTCTACACACAACACCCCATAATGACAACTTGAAAAAAGTTTGTTCTAAATTTTTGCAAATTTATCAGAAATAAAAAAAAGACATCACATGTACATAAGTATTAACAGCCTTTGCTCAATACTTTGTTGATGCACCTTTGGCAGCAATTACAGCCTGAAGTCTTTTTGAGTATGATACCACTAGCTTGGCACACTTATCTTTGGGCATTTTCACCCATTCTTCTTTGCAGCTTCTCTCAAGCTCCATCAGGTTGGATGGGGAGCATCGTTGCACAGACATGTTCAGATCTCTCCGGAGATGTTCAATCGGATTTAAGTCTGGGCTCTGGCTGGGCCACTCAAGGACATTCACAGAGTTGTCATGAAGCCACTCCTTTGATATCTTGGCTGTGTGCTTAGGGTCGTTGTCCTGCTGAAAGACGAACTGTCGCCCCAGTCTGAGGTCAAAAGTGCTCTGGAGTAGGTTTTCATCCAGGATGTCTCTTTACATTGCTGCATTCATCTTTCCCTCAATCCTGACTAGTCTCCCAGTTCCTGCCGCTGAAAAACATGTCCACAACATGATGCTGCCACCACCATGCTTCACTGTAGGGATGTATTGGCCAGGTGATGAGCGGTACCTGGTTTCCTCCAAACATGACGCCTGGCATTCACACCAAAGAGTTCGATCTTTGTCTCATCAGACCAGAGGATTTTGTTTCTCATGGTCTGAGAGTCCTTCAGGTGCCTTTTGGCAAACTCCATGTGGGCTGCCATGTGCCTTTTACTAAGGAGTGGCTTCTGTCTGGCCACTCTACCATACAGGCCTGAGTGGTGGATTGCTGCAGAGATGGTTGACCTTCTGGAAGGTTCTCCTATCTCCACAGAGGACTGCTGGAGCTCTGACAGAGTGACCATCGGGTTCTTGGTCACCTCCCTGACTAAGGCCCTTCTACCCCGATCGCTCAGTTTAGACGGGTGGCTAGGAAGAGTCCTGGTGGTTATGAACTTCTTCCATTATGGATGATGGAGGCCACTGCGCTCATTGGGACCTTCAAAGCAGCAGAAATTTTCCTGTACCCTCCCCCAGATTTGTGCCTCAAGACAATCCTGTCTCGGAGGACTATAGACAGTTCCTTTGACTTCATGCTTGGTGTGTGCTCTGACATGCACTGTCACCTGCGGGACCTTATATAGACAGGTGTGTGCCTTTCCAAATCATGTCCGATCAACTGAATTTACCACAGGTGGACTCCAATTAAGCTGTAGGAACATCTCAGAGATGATCAGTGGAAACAGGATGCACCTGAGCTCAATTTTGAGCTTTGTGGCAAAGGCTGTAAATACTTGTGTACATGTGATGTCTTAGTTTTTTATTTCTGATAAATTTGCAAAAATTTTGAGCAAACTTTTTTCACATTGTCATTATGGGGTGTGGTGTGTATAATTTTGAGGAAAAAATGGATTTATTCCATTTTGGAATGAGGCTGTAACATAACAAAATGTTGAAAAAGTAACGTGCTGTGAATACTTTCCGGATGCACTGTATCTAGTCTATAACAGTTTATACAACAAAATATTAAAGTTTAGAGCTGTACTGTGATTAAAGATAAGGTAAAAGTTTAGCTGGTGTTAAAATCAAGCTAGATTACGTCAGAAATCCTGGGTGCGCTGATCTCATTTTAAAATAGGCTGCAGCACAAAGTTTTACAAACACGTCCAACAACCACAGAGCGATGTTTTCACAGGTTACCTCAAGTAAGAAGTAGACAAATAACTAGTTACAGTACATAGAATCAGCTGTTTTAAGGCTTTGTATTCACAAAACTTGAGCATTAATTTAGTTTCACATCCATCGCGGATAGACCAGGCTAATATGAGCCTTCAGGCTCTGCTTTGTGTTCTTAAAATCAGATCCAGATAAACATCAGGAAACTTGATTAATGGCCAGATATCAATATCGACAGACTAGGAAACATTTTGGATCTCTGTTGAGTCCAAATATCCCAGATTTAAGCAGATATTAATCAGTTTTTCTCCCGTTTTCGCCTGCTCCTCACAGTGCAGATTCCGTGTTTTGCAGCCCGGAGCCAAGCAGCTGAGCAGCTGTGTTGCGCACTGACGTGAAGTCAGTACAACCCCCTATTGTTGTGTGTGCAGCTCCACCTTTTTGGTAACCTGACACGCCAGATGGATTTGTTTCACACATCCACTGTGTTCTTTTTTTGTAGGCCTCATTCCATTTTCTGTAAACAGTAGAACTTAACCTTGCATAACAGATGAATACGCCCATTTCTGTGTTTCTCATTGGCGTATCCATCTTGCTCCCGTCTGGACTGTTTGGGCCCGGTTAGAAAGTGACAGGACCAATCAGCGGCGAGGGGCTGTACTTCTTGACACGGCAGAGTCGTGACGTAAGCAAGCAGCCACAAGAGGCCGGTGCAATTGTGGCAGAAGACATTAGCGTGGATGCTGCTAAAGTGCCAGTTTTATCAGAACTTGATGAAATTTCTTTGTTAAAAGAAGAACAAAGAACAGCAGTGAGTTGTTTTCATTTCAAAAACGACAAAAGTTGTGTACTGACATGTCTACAGCCACCATGGTTCGTGTTATGCAGTTCCCCATGGAGTGTAGTCCTTGGTAGGGGAGCAGCTTGATAGCAGCTACGTCAGGTGTTTTGTTGCTCTGATTGGCCCGTGGAGATGTGACAGACAGAACATTCATCCAATCACCCTTCGAGTTTTTTCCCAAACGCTGTGTATGAGTGGTTTTCCAGATGGATGTGTGAGACAAATCCATCTGGCGTGCCAGGTTAAGAATGACATGCTTTTCCAAAAAGCTCTACCTTAGTCTCATTTGTCCACAAAACTTTCTCCCAGAAGGCTTGAGGATTACTCAGGTACATTTTTGCAAAGTCCAGTCAGGCTTTTTTATGTCTCTTTGTCAGCACTAGGGTTCTCCTCGGTCTCATGCCATAGGGCTTCATCTCATTCAGATGACGTATGGTCCGAGCTGACACTTTTGCACCCTGAGTCTGCAGGACAGCCTGAATTTGTGTGGAAGTTGACTGTGGATATTTATCCACCTTTCGAGCTATCCTATGTTTCATTCTTTTGTCAGTTTTTCTCTTCCGTCCACGTCCAGGGAGATTAGCCACAGGTCCATGGATTATAAACTTCTTGATTATATTGCACACAGTGGACAAAGGAATTTCAAGATCTCTGGAGATGGTCTTGTAACCTTGAGATTGTTCATGTTTTTCCACAATTTTGCTTCCAAGGTCCTCAGACAATTCTGGGCTCTTCTTTCTCTTCTCCATGCTTGGTGTGACACACACAGGCACACAACACAAAGGCTGAGTCAACTTTTATACATTCTAACTGGCTTCAGGTGTGATTTCTATATTGCCAGCACCTGTTACTTGCCAGAGGTGAGTTTAAATGAGCATCACATGCTTGAAATAAAATGATTTGCCCACAGTTTTAAAAGGGTGCAAATAATTTTGTCCAGCCCATTCTTGAGTTTTGTGTAAAATTATGTCAATTTTGTCTTTTTTCTTCTGCTTTTTTGCATTGTTCCAATTGCACATAAATGAAATAAACGTGTATACCAAAAACATTTGTAGTTGCAACAAATTCTGGGAGAAATGGTGTATTTTCTGGAAAAATTCCAGGGAGCCAATACTTTCGTCCATGACCGTATTTGTTGTTTTAGCTAGTGCTTCTGCTTATTACCACATTAATGAATTCAAAGAATAGCAGATCAGTGCTGGTCTCAACTGGTCTTGATGGAAAAGACCAGTCAGAGACCGAGACAAGGCCGAGTAAAAATGCTCTCGAGTCTGAGACAAGACCAAGACATTCAAAATGTCTCAAGACCAAGAGCATTCTTGAGTACTACAAGACTAGTGACCAGAGTGCAAACTAGTGTGACGGCAGAGTCAGGTGTGAAGAATGGATCAGGGACTAATTTTGCCAAGGTGGATTTAGTGCCAGTAAAACCTTTTTATTTTACAATTTTATCATCATTGATATTTTTGTCTCTCATTGTGAAAGATAACATTGTGAGAAATAATCATTTGTAATTTCTTGACAGGAAGAAATGGGTGATGTCATTGATGTCAAAAACCCAGAAGAGAGCACATCAGCAGAGAGGAGGCAGGCCCGGCTGCATGCTGAAGCCTGTGCTTTTTCTCCTGACCACTACCTGTAAGTTTATCAAGGCAAAAACCTCTTGAAATTTTGAAACAATTCCCCTTTTCCTGTTCAGCACTGTATATGATCTGCTAACATTTTTTACATCACTGCAGTGCTGATTTATATGAGGATGAGGAGATAAAGAGGCTGCTGAAGTATAGACCATGGTGGACAACGCTGAGTCCTTCTACAGAGCAGGAGGGGGAAACTTGTGAGTTAAAATCATCTTTAAATATATAATTTATACACCCTTTAATCTGAATTATCTTGCCTGATGCAGCTGACACTTAGTTGCATTCATATAAAATTAGTATTTTGAATGTTTTTATTTTCTTAAAGCTTTAAACCAAAAAGGGTAAATTATACTTAAAACACTGTAAAGGGGAAAACACTGGAGTAGATTAAAAAAAACCAAGACGCCATATACGAGGGAAGAAAAAAAATCTTTAAAAATATGACCTTGCAAATGAGAAGGGTTTTTTTTTTTTTTTGTAAACATCAGACGACTGAGTTTTACACACCTTTTGATTCAGTATGATCATGCACAAACAAATGAACTTCAGCTCAAAACACCATTTTGGTGTTATGACTGCTGCAATGAGATTAAATTCAGCTTATGAATATAAAATTTAAACCCAGATTCCAAGAAGGTGGGGTGCTGAATAAAATGTGAAAAAGAACAGAATGTAGTGATGTGTGAATCCTTTTGATCATATTTTTAATTGAATGCTGCATAAATACAAAATATTTCATGTTTAAACTGAAACTATATTTTGTTTGATTGGAAGTACATGCATATTTTGAATTTAATGTCGCAGCATGTGCCAAAAAAGTAAGTACAACACTCACAACCCAGGTAAAAATCTTGGGCCTGAAGTGCAACAGTGCAGGGTTTCAGTTGTGTTTTTGTGCTTCATATTGTGCCATACATTTCAGTTGGAGACAAGGCAGGACAGCACGCTGGCCAGTCTGTGTAAGTGAATAGTTTATAACATCTGGCCAAAGAAGAATATTTATTTCTTTTTTCTAAATGTTTGACTCTTTCTCTTGTTTTTGTGTTTCTGCTCTTTTTACAATATTTATTAACATAACTTTAAAGATGTTTCATTTGAAGTGGTGTTTCAAATGTTTTTTAATATTATATTGTTATCAGGTGACCTGTGCATCAAGGCCCATTTATGGTGACACATATCACAACAACTATTTAAAACTAGGAGTGCATGAAAGCATCAGCAGCAAGAAGCTGCAGAAAATTAAGGCCATGAGAGATATAACATAATAAGATAATAAGATATTTTGGTAAAATATTCAAATTCACACAGAATTACACAGAGTTCTGTTGCCGGTTAACCAGAGCAGTTGGCAGCAAGAAAGATGCACTCTTGAGGTATATCTTGGACTTGTAGTGTTTTTTACAATGAAGTTGACAACATATGTTGAAACTTATGAAAACAAGGAAGATGAATGGTCCATGACACCTTTAAGAGAAGGAACAGGAAATTTCTATCATGAAAACCCCCAAAAAGTTGAAAAAGAAGACCTCAGTCTCAACTACATCTCCTGGCTAGGTTAAGCTAAAAACAACTGCCAGTAATTGCCATGGAACCCTGCCTGATCAACAGGAGACTACCAAATGCTACCTGTTGAGATAGCATGGGGCAGCTCGTACGAACGCAGCGGCCCGGTGCTCCATCACTTGCAGCAAAACAAAGCCCTACACTTACACCAGAACTGACAGCGTGCCCACTGAGTTTACATCTTTCCCGATGGAGATTATTTAGAAAACAGGGTGCTTGGAGACTGAAAGGAGGATGACGTGGAGCAGCGCGACATCTACAGCCAGTGGAGAGGAGGCAGAGACGGCATTGTGTGAGAAGGCGGAAGCGGGACAAACAAGCTGGGCTGCAGGCTAGGCTTAGAGCGGCCCCACACAACCCTGCCATACCAAGCTTCTTTCTCCAGGGTGCCTGCTCCTTGGCCAGCAGGATGTATGGATGGTGTGAGGCTATGGATTTCTAACCACCGCTTGGATGACTGTGTTTGCTGCTACAAAGGAGACTGCCAAACGTAATTTTGTTGTGTTTTTAAAATGCAATGTGACAATAAACAACTATCTCTCTATCTATCTAAGATAGGCAGGTGGCCTTGAAGGTAAGGAGGGGAATTTTCAACTGAGTCTCTCCCATGCTATAAAAAATTTCACTTTCTGGTTGCTAGGCAACCATGACGTATGCTGAGGGGAATTTTTATTATGCGTAAATACTGTTACAACTCTCTTTTTGGGGAGCTCCTCTCCAACAGTCCTGTGATGTTTGACATTCTGTACACAGCTTGAATAAAGAGACGCTGACTTCAACATCCTCATTGTGAGCATAGCGATTCTTTTTCATTCACACTGTCATGTCGTGATGTTGAAAAAGATTGGCAGTTATACTTTAGGAGCCGTTTCTATGCTTGGAAAACAATGGCTTGACTGTTTTGATAGAGAGAATACCTAATACACCCAGCCAGGACAGGGTAAATCAAGAGATAAGACACTAATTAACACTTTATAGAGCAGATCCAAACTGACAGAAAATACTGGATTGTTTTTGGTTTTGTAGGGCTAAAGGCAATAGGGTTTTAGTTCTGATAATGGTTTTAAAAATAATGAAATACTTTTGCTGACTTGAAATAATGCGTTGTTGGTTGTCTTTTTTTGTGCAGCCATATCCTTCACCAACTCTGAAAAGGAACAGCTAAGGAAATTCAACAACCGCTCCTACCTGCTAGACAAAGTGTCTCGTCACCAAGTGTGGCTAAGCCTTGTAGACATCCTGCTGGCTTATTCCTATGAAATACGGTCTACAGCAGGAGAGCATAGTGTGAGTATGTTTGTGTGAAGAGGTAACTTTGAGCAGCACTTATGCTTGGATAATAAAGCCATCTATTCTTTCATCCGTTTGACCCCCTCCATTAATTCATAGCTTTAAGAGGTCAACGGGCAGATCCAAGAGGTAAGGCCTCAACGTGCCATTTCTATAAGGTGGCTAAAGAGGGGGAAATTGAGGTAGGCTTATTAATGATTAAATTTAGAAGCTGCATGAGCATATGACATACCAGAGTTGTATGATCCTGAGTTCAAGGCAAGCCCTAAAAGAAAAACCTAACCTTGATATGTAAACATTTGGGACACAGGGGGCATTATCACTTAAGGGTCTTAAGTAAGTTTCTTTTTTTAATCCAGATTATCTGCAGCTGTTCTTTACCTTGATCAATAATTTTAGCTTCTACCTTCCAAATTTTTGTGTAACCAAAATAAATGAAACTAAATGCTTTAATGCTTAATTATTTCTTGCCTGCAATTGCTGCAATAATAAGTGGCCCCATTTCTCTTTGCAGGTAGAGTCGCCTTGGACTATCAGAAAACTCTCTGGGACTCTTTGCTGGCTGGAGGTGAGTCAGTTATGAAAACTATGAGAGAGAAACTGAAATTCAGATGACAGAGAGGAAAATAGCAAACAGAAACTTGACTCCGTGGAGAGATCTGTCCAAAGATCTGTAGTAACTGCCACTTTATTAACACGTTGCAGATCATCTCTCAATATTACAAAGTGTCGCCCCCTGAGCTCACTCGGACAAACAGTTGACATGCTGCCAGGTTAATAGTAATGGTTTACAGTTGGATGGGCAATTATTTCCAACTTTTTGCTGCAGTAAAACTGATGTCCAATTGTTAAAGAGCAAAAATACAAAAGTTGAAAAGTAACAAAGCCAAAAATGGTGATTAAAATCAGCAAAACTTAGCTTGGCAGTAAACCGGAATCGTTGTTTCCTTTTAACAGCTAGCTTTTTTTACACAGATTAAACATGACTGAACCATAAAAAAGAGGGTGAAAAGTCATTATTTTATTTATTTATTTATTTAGCTGTATGTAAGTAGTTGAAACAAACATAATGGAAAAAAGTGATCAGCTGTCCCTTACACACAGTCAGCTGCACCTTAAACGCTATCAATGAAATCTACAAGGTTTTACCAGCCCTGATGTCTTTTAATGAGTTTTTATGAATTTTCAGATACTCAGCAGCCTGTTGCACCAACTATGTCTAAGTTCTGTTTTAAATTATGGTGTTAAGTACATGCCAAACCCTATCTTGAAACTATTTTGTACCTTAAGTTGTATAACTGTTTGGTTGCACCACAAGGTTGATCTTAACTATAGAGCTTTAAGTCCAAACTGATTGAAACATTGTTGCAAATGTGACACGTTTACTTGATTTAACCAAAATTTTAGCCCGGCTGTTGAGTCAAGAGACAAAACTCTAACAAACACTAAAAGCTGAAAATAGCCTCTGTAAACTGCTGTTAATCCTCTAAAAATATGCATATTGCATTTTGCAAAGGTGATTGCAAAAGCCTACACCCTAAACCTAGAGCCAGAATAAAATGACAGCTCTGAAAAAAACATGCTGCCCTGGCATGTGTTACAGGTGCAGTAAAAATCATAAAACAAGGGAAAGACTCAGGATGAAATAAATCCTGGCTGTAATGAAGCTACAATTGTGTTTATGGTTGTGAGAGATGAAAGTATATATGATCCAGCTGGTGACTCCATCTTCTCCCTCTCATTTGTTGTTGTGGGTACACTGAGGCACTATGACCTAGAATCGTAAACATCAAATGTGTTTTATATTAATGATTTAGGGTCCGGGAGGCTACAGCGTGATTTGGAACACACCTGAGGATTAATCAGACAAGCAGTTGTTGGCGGCAAGGCTCCCCTCGGGATATACCCCCACGATCGCAGAGGGAGGAAAACCTTGCCTTAAATCAGTCTTATCCACTTACACATGATTAGCCTCATAGCATAATTGCCTTAATCGTTTTTTGGCAAAATTGTGATATCTGCCCAATTCTACTCACCTAACGCTGCTTATTCATTGTACCTTATGGTCTATATCCTCAGCCAATCAGAGTGCTTGTTACAGTTCATAATCACAATATGCCTCTGTCATCTTTATTATCCATTAAGTCACTGTTACTTGTTATTTAGTCCCTCTACATGTCCTACAGTCCTCCTACAGGTTAACAAGTCCTACTTCCAAAACATGCACTACAGAATGAACATAGTGGTGAAGCTGTCAATCAAACTAACTTGTCAACACCTACACAATTGTTAATAGAGCAGTGATTCCCAAGTGATACCTGTGGGCCATGCACCCCCCCCCCAAAAAAAAAAAAGCTGGTTCAATGACCATGGTGTTACTGTGCTTGATTGGCCAGCAAACTGGCCTGACCTGAACCCCATAGATAATCTATGGGTTATTGTCAAGAGGAAGATGAGAGACACCAGACCCAACAATGCAGATGACCTGAAGGCCGCTATCAAAGCAACCTGGGCTTCCATTACACCTGAGCAGTGCCACAGGCTGATCGCCTCTATGCCATACCGCATTGATGCAGTAATTCATGCAAAAGGAGGCCCAACCAAGTATTGAAGGTATAGAAATGAACAAACTTTTCAGAAGCCTGACATTTCTGTTTAAAACATCCTTTTTTAATTGATCTTATGAAATATTCTAATTTATGAGACACTGAATTTTGAGTTTTCTTATCTGTAAGCCATAATCATCAACATTTCAAGAAATAAAGGCTTGAAATATTTCACTCTATGTGTAACAAGTCTATTAAATATATGGGTTTCCCTTTTAGAAAAGAGTGACAAAAAATATTGAACTTTTCATGATATTCAAATTTTTTGAGATGCACTAGTATATGGCCTCCGTATTTATGCAGTTGGAGGTGGGCTGCGAAAATTTTTGAGACTTAAAAGTGGGCCCTGAGTTGGAAAAGGTTGGGAACCACTGTAGTAAAGGTTTGGACCTCTACAGTCAATCCCACAGACCTGTGTGAGTGTCCAGAGCCTTTGAGAAAAAAAAAAGGTACTTCACAAAAGTGTCCACTGGTGGGCAGTGCTGTGCCACAGTGCACTCAAAGATTTTTCATAAACTAAGAACTTGGAAATGGGTTTGCACTCCCATCATTATTATTCTCTAAGTTCATTTCTGTTCATTTTTTATTATTTCCCTGAACCCAGGGTTAGTTAAACATGCTTATGTTTTAGCTCCTCGTTGTGTTTTTAGCCCTGCTATCTAAATGTAACACTAAGTAGACAGTGAAATGATCTTGTAAACCTAACTTTTTTCATACTCGCTTAACCCGCCTCTCTTGGAGTTGTGCATAATAAATAATAAACCCTTAAACAAGAGAGATTGCAATTTGAGTAGAATATATATGGTTTGTCATGGTTTTGAAAATCTCTTCAACATCTCTTGGATGAAAAATCCTGAACTCTTCTTTTAACCAATTTTTTTGTCATGTTATATTCCCTCTATTATTTGGAACAAACCGTAGCACCAAGATAATGTTGGAGTCCCCAGCATAAATCATGAAGTCAGTGATTGGAAATTCAATTAATTCAGTTATTTCCTATGAAACACCCTTTTATTGTTCAGAGGTAAATATAGGTTTAACAGTGCCACCTCTCTAGTGTCCAGTTTACCTTCTTTTTTTACCAACGAGAAACCTCTATTTTTCTTAGAATAGAGGTGTAAAATGGACTTAAATTAGTATTATTGATAGGGCTTATCAGGCCATTAACTTTAAGGGTGATAAGTTTAAATTCTTTAATACACATACACAAACCATAGTTTTGATATGCATTTTTAATCCCCCAATACAACAAGCAGTAACTATGAACAATAAGCATAGCACAGTTTTAAATGTGAAATGATAACTGGGCACCTGACATGCCAGATAGACCGTTCCACGTATCTACTGCATGTCTCTGGCGGCTGGTGAAAAAATTTCATTGGTGGGGCTGTCCTAAATCAGTTCAGCTACAGGGCACATTGTCTCTTTTTATAGTAAAAAATTGAAAGTATAAAAACAACAATTCTTCTTTGCATTTTAACACACAACAATCATTTTATTCAAATGTGAAATTAAGTTAACACTTAAAAACTCATCAGCATATATTATCAAGGAAAGATCTAGTAAGAGACATGCAGCATGTCAGTGAGCATGTGGTACAGTTACCAGTAATGACATAAAAATAGATAGTAGCATGTATCAGAGAGCTTTGAGATGCAGAGATCCTGACCTCCAGTAAATTTCTGCTTCGGAAATGTTTCCCCTTTTTCAAAGACAGTCTGCTGTCCTGTCCTGTAGCTTAATCAGCAGAATATTCCATCAAAGCACCTGAATCTGTATACAATAAACAAGATGCATGAACCCTACCAATTCCTTTTACAAGACTGTATAAAATAAATAAAACTTTGTGTTAGTTAAAGCTACTTTGAAAAATAATTATTACGATGAGAGACCCTGCATGTATTTCTATCAGCTGATTTGTGGTAGGATTCCTTCGTTTTTCTGAGAGGCAAAACTCTCATTAACTCTCTTATTTAGGTCAGAAATGTTGTTTTGTAGTGGGATCCTTCCTCCTTTTAGAGAGGCAAACCTCTCACTGACTCTCCTACTAAAGTCAGAAATGTTTTAAACATCTTTTCCGTGAAGAAGAGAGCCTGAGCATTTAGATAATTGTGTGTCTCTATGACCACCTCTTAGATTCAGCTGTTTTCATCAGTATTGTGATGAGGAAGCCTTACAGTTTCTGTCAGAGTGCCCTGAAGGCTATTGTCCAAAAAAGAAGAGTCCAGCTTAAAGTTTGCCATGGTTTAACATGGAGTGCACTGCTACAAGAGTTTTAGGTGCTGCAGTATCTGTCTGACAGTGCAAAGCAGATGGATACGCCCGTTTCCTTGTTCTCAGTGGCGGCAAATCCATCTTGCAAAGCTTCCATCTGAACCGTTTGGGTCCAGTTAGAAAGTGACAGGACCAGTCAATGATGAGGGGAAGTACCTTTTGGCATGGCAGAGTCGTGATGTATGCAAGCAGCAACCAGAGGCCGGTGCAATTATGGCGGAAGAGCTTAGCGTGGATGCTGCTAAAGCGCCACTTTTAACAGATCTTGGTGACATTTCTTTAAAAGAAGAACAAAGAACAGCAGTGAGTTTTCTTTTCAAAAACGACAAAAGTTGTGTATTGACATGTTTACAGCCGCCATGGTTTCGCATTATACAGCTCTAAATGGAGTTTACTCCTTCAGTAGAGGTGCAGCTCACTGGCGACTAAGTCATGTGTTTTGTTGCTCTGATTGGCCCGTAAAGATGTGACAGACAGAACGCTCGGAGACTTCCGGTATGGCGGCATGTTGAGTGGACGTGTGTTAACCTGTTCTGCTACGCTATTTTCTAAATCCTTCACAAAACTCGGACTTTGGTGAGTGAAATAACACAAACTTTTAAGAAAAGCAAGAGTAATGTCTGCGGCACAAAGGAAAGCAAATCAAGGTAGCGGCAGAACTCAACAATCTACGCTGCCAAACTATACATCGCCAGGTGCTAGCAACATGGCTAGCAGACAAGCCACGCAGCCCGCTAGCACTTATGCTAATGCTGCTTCAGAGAGCCCATTGTCGGCTAACACCGTGCCTGCAGGTGAGACCAGCCCAACGTAGGCTGTTATCTTGGAGGAAGATCTCACATCTTCAGCAACCCCAAGGACGCCGAGGACTTTGCCAAAAGAATCAGGTCAGAAAAGGGACCGGACTGAGTGACTATAAAGTGAGTGATAGCGCCCAGATTAAGAAAAGGAGAGAGACTTTTGTCTGGTAAAGTGAACGGCAACATCTCAGGTTAGAGCTGATATATTTTCTTTTTACTAAATACTCAGCTCAGAAAATAGTATTATTAATCATTTTTATGAATATTGTTCAAAGATAATAACTAGTTTTTATCTCAGCAACTGTTAAAGTTGTGCTTTTGTGCGAGGTTATAACAAAATGAAAACCACCTGAAAGTGTTCTCAATGTTTAGTTATTCCCCACTGGAACATATATATTCCTTTGTTTATTACCAAGAAAAGTGTTTAAATTCAGAGTGTAAAGGGATTTTACTCAAGGTTTGATTATGTTTACTTACAACTGGGGATAAGAGTCTAAACCCATAAGCATATACAATCTTAAGTGCATTTCCCCACAATATGATTTGACATCTGGTCATGTTGGATTTATTTCATTGTGAAGTGAAGGTTTTCACACAAATGTTCTGTTTTGACTGGAGTAGCACAAGCGTAGGTTAGAGGTTCTAGTGATTTTGTTTTTCTTTGCTCAGTAGTAGCGATCCTCACTCTGGGTGTGGAACGTATAACTGCTATCTGGAAGCCTAAAGATTTGAGAGGAGGAAGATTCAGGTCAAGGGACCCTGGGTGGATGGTTATTTAGAGATTTGTAGTTTTGTTACCAAATGTAACTTGATTTTTTCTTTTGGTTGTTTTTTCCATGCAAACACTCTTAAAAGTACCGGGAAATTCAGTGATAGTTATGTAAAATGTCCAGTGAATTAGAAGTCAAAATCACATCATGGAACTGTAGAGGGCTACAAAAACTCAAGTAAGTTAAGCAAGTTATGTTTAGGATTAAGTCATTACAATCTAATATTGTACTCCTTCAAAAAATGCACCTGATGAACATCTGGGATATAAGGGTTAAGGAGGAGGTGGAGAGGAAATGTCTTCTCAGCACCTTTTACTTCTCAAGCAAGAAGTGTTCTAACCTTGGTTCACAAATCTATACCATTACAGGTAAATAAGGTTATAAAAGATAAGCTGGGACGACACCTGATCATTGAGGGAAATCTCCTTTAATGAACAGTTAGTTTTGGCAAATATTTACGCACCAAATATTGATGATCCTAATTTTTTTCAAAATGTATTCCTTATTCTATCCACACTTCCTGGCAGTTGTATAATAGCAGGTGATTTTAACTGCACTTTGGATCTGGTGAGGGACAGGAGCTCGGGGGTCTACCAGTCCCGTCCTCGTAGTAGTGCAACAATAAAACACTTTATGAGGGAGATGAATCTGATAGATATCTGGAGAGAGATCAATCTTAAGGAATCAAAGTTCTCATGCTACTCCAGTGTACATAAGTCTTATTCACGAATAGATTTCTTTTTGATTACAGCAGAGTTAAAATACAGAATAAAAGAATGCACTTATGATGGTATTTTAATTTCTGACCATGCCCCAAACTCATTAATATATCAGAATTCAAAATTGGTGAAGGGTGATTGGTGATTGGTGATTGCCACACCATGGCATGGCGTCGTAAGCAAAAATGGCTGGCAGACCCAGGTTTTGTCTTACTCCTGGATGAACAAATACAGTTCTATTTTGAAACAAATATGACAGAAACCTCAGCAAGCCCAAGATGGTAAGCCTTTAAAGCCTTTATTAGCGGTCAAATCATCAGCATTACTAGTTCTAAAGCCAGACAGACTCATAGATCCAATAGAGATAAATTACACTTTTAGGAAATTCTATGAAAAGCTTTATGATTTGGAAATTACTAATAATGAGATGGAACTAAAGGGATTTTTAGACAACATAGATATTCCACACATCCCAGAAGCTTTTAGGAGTGAATTGGGAAAAGACTTTACACCACAAGAAATAATTACTGCAATTGATAGTATCAAAGCAGGAAAGGGCTTGACGGGCTGACAATTGAAATTTAGAAAAAATTCAGAAACAGATTAGTGACACCTCTTTTAGAAATGTTCAGAGTCCTTTAAAAATGGGATACTACCGACTTCTTTAAGAGGAGCTCAAACCACCCTTCTTCCAAAACCAGGTAAACCAAACAACAAATGTCTGAATATGCAACACATTAGCCTCCTGAATGTAGATTTGAAAATACTATGTAAGATTTTAGCTAGAAGAATTGAAGAGTTGATTCCCAAGGTAATCGGCAAAGATCAATGTGGTTTTATTCGTGGTAGACAAGGTTGTCATAATGTAAGAAGACTTTTGAATGTTCTTTATTACAAAAAAAAAAGGCCTCTGACTCAGCTTTATTGTCATTGGATGCTGAAAAGGCCTTTGACAGAGTGGAATGGCCTTATTTGCTTGAGGTCCTCAATAGATTTGGTTTAGGAATTTCTGTAAATGGATAGAAATAATTTATAAAGATCCATATGCAGAAATAATTACTAATAACATTATTTCAAAAGCTATTCACATAAAGCATGGATGTAGACAAGGGGATCCTTTGTCTCCATTATTATTTATTATGGCAATTGAGCCCTTGGCAATTTCAGTAAAGACTAATGAATATATTTCAGGAATCGTCATAGGACAACAGAAACACCGTCTGGTGTTTTTCTCAAAGACATTAACAAATCTATCCCTGTGCTGCTAGAATTAATTGAAAAATTTGGTAAGATTTCAGGCTAAAAAATTAATAAGTCTAAATCTTCAATTGTGTTTTTAAACCATAAAGAAAATGAACATCCCCCCAACATAGCAACTCAATTTAAGGTTGTTGACTGTTTCACATATTTAGGTATTCAGATTGTGCCATCACTTGATAACATTGTAGATATAAATTATAGATCTGCTGTACAAGAAATCTCAAACTTGTTAGATAGATGGACACCTTTACCAATGTTACTGATAGGAAAAATAAACACTATCAAAATGAATGTGCTCCCTAAGCTTCTGTATTTGTTTCAAAATTTGCCACTGCCGCCTCCAGATACTCTATTCTCCCATCTAAAGAGACTCTTTATTAGGTTTTTATGGAACAATAAGCGCCCTAGACTGCGACTATCCTTGCTGTACTTGCCTTTTGATAGAGGGGGGCTCAAATGTCCTAATGTGCTTTGGTACTATTGGGCAGTTCAGTTAAGAAACTTGATGTAGTATCATACAAAGAACGATGCCATCTTGTGGAGAGAGATGGAAGAGTATTCATTAAATTTACCTTTACCTCTCTACCTGTACTCAGCTAAAATTAAGAAACTTAAAAAGAACACTAAAAACCCTATGGTTAGAAACATGTTAAATGTGTGGCACCAAGTTAAAAGATATATCAAAGCCAGTGATCACCTCTCACTTTTTAGCCCAATATGGGGAAACAATTCTTTCCCCCAGGAAGAAGTGATGGAGAATTCAAAATTTGGGCAGAGAGGGGAATACAAAAAAATAGGAGACATTTACAAGTCTGACAAACATCTGATGTCTTTTGATGAAATAATGGTCAAGTATAGTGTACCCCGTAAACACTTTTTCAGGTATTTACAATAAAGAAGTTTTGTAGGAATGCAACAAAATTAGTCACTATCTGTTCCTGTCCATCAAAAATAGAAGACATAATGATAAAGGACTCTCACGGAAGAGGTTTAATCTCTGAAATCTTTAACTTATTGCTGTTAAAATCATTAGAATCATCTATGAAAAGACTACAGGCATGGAGGGATGACCTACTGGCAAACATCCCTATTGAGGAGTGGGAGAAGGCATGTGCAAAGATACAATCACAAATTGTTAATTCACGCCTCAAGTTACTACAACATAATTGGCTGATGCACACATACATAACACCAGATAAACTTAACACATGTATTAAATGTAAAAAAGGGAAGGGTACAGTTTTTCATTGCATCTGGCAATGCACCCAAATAATCAAGTTCTGGGAGGAGGTGAGGAACTGCTTACAGGATATATTATCTATACATATACCTCTTGTACCAAATTGGGTATTGGGTATATATCCAGTTAACTAAAAGATAAGAAGGAAGCATCAGAGCTTTTTTATAAATTAATCTGTTGTTAGCTAAGAGGGTCATTGCTTTAGAGTGGGAAAAATAGGATAGGCCAAGGATAAGTGTTTGGATCTCTGAATTATGTACATCTCTTCCTTTAGAAAAAAATTACTTATGCTATCAAAGACAAGCAGGCAGTCTTTTATGACATTTGGGACCCCTTTGTTTCACTCCTTGAAAATACTGACTTAACCAATATACAGTGTTGGGTGTAACGTGTTACTAAGTAACGCGTTACAGTAACTCCGTTACTTTTATTGGCAACTAGTAGTGTCACGCGTTTCTTTTCAAAATTAATAATGCCGTTACCATTACCGGGAATTTAGATCACACGTTACTGGTTATTTTTACAGCTGACAACTCGTTGATGAAGGTTAGTAAACATCAGGTTCGGCAGACGACGTGACAGAGCGGTAAGCACATCAGCATCCTGGGAGAGAGAACAGCCTCTGCAGAAACAAACAAACAAACACAGGCACTGAAGCGCGCACACACGTCATGGCTGAGCACTCGAGCGTGAGCTCTCTGTCTTGGAAACACCAGAATTACTTTTCCCTCCTTGGGATAAAGGACGAAAAAGAACAGGGAAGTAAAACCTTTCCACCTCCACAAACAGCAATTTTAACTTCACGAAATACTGAGTTAAACAACACGCTTCAGCTAAACTAATTTCCGGAGAGCTAAAGACACCGCTAACCCAGGTACAGCTCACGTTAGCTGGGCAGAGCAAGCAGGGAGGAACTGCCCCATGTAAACAACCCAAGACTGGATTTGATTAGCCACCAGCGGCAGAGTGTGTCACTAAGGAAGCACTAAACAGACTGATAGCAAGGTATGCTGTTAAAGGCACGCTTCTGATATAAGCTGTGCAGTCCGCTGTCTTCAGAAAAATAACGAGAGAAAAAGATAAGATGAGGGATAGGACTGCCATTTAAAAAGATATTCATAGAGCAGCCGGGATTTAATCTTTACTCTGTCAGTAGAGTAGCCTATATCTATTTGAGACTTATTACACAGTGTTAAAAATGCTTTAACACTGTCAAAAATTGAGAAACATTTCTACTAAGTTCTATTGTTTCACCACTTTCCAACATAATGATAATGGCTACAATGTTATATAAAATTTGAGTTATTTCCTCTCACACTGTCATAACTACACAAATTAATGTGATGTGTACAATAATGAGGACTGAAGTGAAAAAAGGAATGCCTGAGTTACTTTTCAAAGTAACTAGTTAGTTTTACAAAGCAGTAACTCAGTTACTTTTACAAAGCAGTAACTCAGTTACTTTTTGCAAGCAGTAACTAGTAACTGTAAGTAGTTACTATTTTTCAGTAACTTGCCCAACACTGCCGATATAATAGAAACATCTGAAGATGATTCTTGAGTGATCCTCTGCAGTTCATCTGGGCATGAAATATGAGACATAATATTTGAATTTTATAAACTTAAAAACTGTCATCCCAGTTAAGCAAGATCCTTAACTAAGACTGCAGTGATATATGTGTTTGTTAAATATTTTGAGTTATTTGTTCATTATGTACCTAAATTCTTTTGTTATGATTTATCTATGTTCAGTTGCATGTGTATTTCTGAACATGTATGTAATATAAAACATGTTAAAAATAAATTTAAAAAAATAATGTTGGCCAAAAAAAAAAAGAAAGAACGTTCATCCTATCACCCTCCTAGTTTTTTTATTTATTTTTTTCAAAGGCTCTGCCCTTTCCCAAATGCTGTGTATGAGTGGTTTTCCAGATGGATGTGTGAAAGAAATCCATCCGGCGTGCCAGGTTAGTATCCAGTGGTATTAAAAGGAACTTTTCTCCCTGCAGCAGAGATGTGGTGATGAGGTGATTTGTGAAGGAGAACAGCTTTTTGGTATGGCTCATGCCTGTTAAAGACACATCAGAATTATTATTTATTTTTAACCTAAAAAAAAGTTTTTTGACTAAACTGATCCTGAGTAATAACTCCTCTTTATCAGAATCGAGTATATTAGTATTAAAACAAATATCAGAACTTGTATCTAGCCTTTTATTTTGGGTGAAAATGAATGCAAACAAACTGCAGATTAACTGCAAACTGCCAAAACGCTGTAAATGACATTATAGCTGACCTTAACTCTGTAGCTAGTTTCTGTAGTCCTGGTCTCAGTGTCATCTGTAGTCCTGGCCTCAGTGTCCTTTGTGGTCCTGTCCCAGTGCCCTCTGTAGTCCTGGTCCCAGTGCCCTCTGTAGTCCTGGTTCCAGTGCCCTCTGTTGTCTGGTTTGCTGCTGTGCAGATGTACTGTCCTCACAGAGAGGAGAGGAAGAGAGGGAGCGTCAGAGTGACTAATTTGTGTCAAACTACTAGACTAAGTTAACTCAAAAACACGACTAACTTTAATTCAGGAACTGCCTTTTCATCTTTTAAGTACAGTGCTATTGTCAGACTGCTCAGTATGCTTCTGTCATGACATTGTGTTATATTTTAGACAGCATTTGAGCATATTCTCATTTTATTCAAAGGCAGATGCATTTTACTTTTATTTTACAGTGAATATCCTGTGTATACTCCTTAGTTAATCAAAATTTAAGACACCAACTAGTCCCTGTTCACAAGTGGATCTAATGGGCACCAAAATTTACCCTAATATTTAGCGCATAGTTCAAAAATAATCATCTTTTTTGTATGTTTGATTAGATCCTCATTACTATCCGCATTACAGCAGCTACTCTCCCTGGGGTTTACTCAGTTCTAATGTGACAATAAAAACCATACTGATTATTGTTATCTGATAGCCTCTTTTCTAGTACTTCAACCATTAAAACTGTTACAAATGTGATGATCTCCTTTGATCAGCTTCACCCTAAATGACAGGACTCAGTAAAGCTTTAAGACACTGTCATAACTGACAAAGCTCATTTATCAAACGTTTTACTGTAAACAGATGAATATTCATTTACCTGATGCAGACGGCTGCTTTAATGGAGACAGGTGTGGTGTTTATCTTTAGCAGCTGGCTTCACAGACTTACCTTTGTGTGTCCCATTTCTTCACTTTCTTAGGAGTGCTTCATATTCCCAGTTCCATTTCTGAACAGGCTGATATGACTGCACTGACTCAGCAAACAGGAAAACATTAGCATTAGCCACATTAGCCTGCCAGCCGAACCTTGTCGCGAGTGAATCCGCTACTGAAGCCCTGTGGATGGCGCTCTCCTTTACCACCTGCCTCCTGTTCAGTGACAAGCAGGTCGGAGCTCATTACTACACTGAAGGCAGCCATTGCAATAGATCAGAGAACTACAACGTCACTTCCCGCTTTGCAATGTGACCGCGCCCCAATCTGGGGGAAAACAATCCCTCACACTGAGTGGCAGTAGGTTATAAGATGCGTTAGAAAGCGTTTGGGAAAGGGCAGAGGCTTTGCAACAAAACTCAGAGGGTGATTGGATGAATGTTCTGTCACATTTTTACGGGCCAATCAGAGCAACAAAGCACGTGACGTAGCCACCATCGAGCTGCACCGGAAGGAGTAAACTCTATATAGATCTCCATAACGCCACAAACCATGGCGGCTGTAGACATGTCAGTACGGGACGTTTGTCGGTTTTGAAAAGACAACAACTCAATGCGGTTCTTTGTTCTTCTTTTAAAGAAGAAATGTCAAGTTCTGATAAAACGGGCGCTTTAGCAGCATCCACACTAATCTCTTCTGCCATAATTGCACTGGCCTCTTGTTGCTGATTGCATACGTCACGACTCCGCTGCCCCTGAAAGTACTGCCCCTCGTCACTGACTGGTCCTGTCACTTTCTAACCTGGCCCAAACGGTTCAGATGGGAGCTTTGCAAGATGGATTTGCCAGTGAGAAACATGGAAACAGGCATATTCATCTGCTTTGCAAGGTTAGTGTTGTTGTGCTTTGTGCCTAAATCAACCAAAAATTCACAATTTAAGACATTTGTTATTCTCAAATGAGGACAGTGTGTCAAAGAAGAGTTCTGTGTTTTTTGGCTGAAACTAGAGCGGAGTAAAGAGGGTAAATGTTGGATCCGGTCCTGTGTTCCTAATGACTTTAAGATAGCAATCACTATTTGACAGCAGGAGTTGTAGTCTGTCTTTCTGTTAACAGCTTTTATATACATTAGCTAACTTATCAACCATATTCAAGTGTTAAGATCCAACACTTTAGGAATGTGATGTCGGTTTATGCATCTCCTGTCACAAGATGGGATTGTTTGTCCAGTTTGACAGAGGGAGCCTGAACACACCCTCATGTACATCTGTAATTTGTCTTATTTCATATTTTTGCAATTTTTTTCATAAAGGTCCTATATTATATGTTTATCCCCCTGGCCATTAGATGTTTGCTCTCAACCCTTGAGCTGTACAGTTTTCATATTTTAAGCTTTTAAATCCCAAATGACCCAAACTTTTACACTGACTGTCGTTCATTTTTAAGGAATGTTTTCCACTAGAAAGGGATGGGGCTGGCATCATTCAGGCAAAGTACCTGGATGTGTTGTTCTGGCCTATTGCCTAGTACAGTGTCTCCCAACCATTTTTCCTTGGAGCCCCCCCTACATGTACCTAAGAAAAGCAGAACCCCCCAGGACCCAAAAGAAAAGAAAAAGGGACACACTGGTGCCAAAAATCAACATAGATTTCAATTGTTTCACTGATAAAACCCTGGAAACATCCTATGCATGCTTTTTTAATCAAAACACATTTGTATAAACTACTTAATAACGGCTTTTTCATGTTTTTAGTCAACATTTGCAAATTTAATTTTGGCAGCCTCAGAGCAGACAAAGCCTCGCTAAGATCTTTGGCGCCCCGCCCCTGGGGGTCCTGGACCCCAGGTTGGAAAACAAGTGGCCTTGAAAAACAATTGAACTCTTAGGCTGATAGGATTTGTAAATCACTGTGCAGAGTCGGTCAGAACTCTGGTGGTGCTTGAAGAAAGGGTTGGCTCACTGCTGATTTAAAGTCCTTTATTGGTAATGATAGGAGTATAAAAAGGTTTTTTTGTGTGTGGTTTCTACAATAAACAGTAGAAACAAATACAGGTGAAGAGTACAAAATTGTACACAGTTACTTTAACAACGTGTATTCTAAACACAAAGACTGAAGAGGCACACTCTGCCTTTAATGTAGCCACATGACTTAATTGCTCCTTAACTGTGTGCATGTGTGCCACACATGATCTTCTCCCTTTTACAAATTGGCTATAGTAAAACTTTCTTGCAAACAATTCTATACAAGTTGGCTGTCAAGTAACTCTACTTACATTACTTTCCAAACATGGCTAAATGCTAATGGATGAAAGATATGAATTAGCTTAATGCTAACAATAAACTTCATTATGTGCACGTTATGTGATCGGGAGGGTTTGTTTGTTAGTTAGCAACATAACTCAAAAAGTTGTGGACGGATTTTGATGAAATTTTCAGGAAATGTCAGAAATGGCATAAGGAAGAACTGATTAGATTTTGGGAGTGATCTGGATTACCGTCTGGATCCAGGAATTTTTTAAAGGATTCTTCACTATTGGGAGATAAGGCTAATGGCGGAGGTCTGCGCTCCCTGAGTGCTTTTCTAGTTCTCCTTGTTTTGTTTTTGTTTTTTGTTTTTTTTTTTGTGTTTGTTTTTTTTTTTACCTCTACCCCAGAACAATATTCCTGCCAGAAGTTGGCAGGGTCACCTCAGGCCAAAAGACATTTTCGATGTAAATCTCATTCAGTAATGTAAGGGGAAAAGGTTTTTCAGTTGGGGGCTGAATTTTCACATGTCCATGTTTACCCTCATACTATTGCATGTTCCATGCTCACAATGCACCGTTAAAAAACAAAGGGTAACGTAGAAATGAAGGACAAAAATCCCATTTTTGAAAGAGCAAAATCTGAAAGGGAAGACTGCTATTAAATGGGCAAGGGCAGCAGAAATGTTTAAACAAGCTCTTTTTAGCCACTAGTTTTTGGAAGAAATTAAAATGCCCCAGTAGAAAAGGGTTAGGGTTAGAATCAAAAATGTTGTGTCAAACAGGAACTGTAATAAATGTATTTTTATACATTTAGTATAGTTTCTGGATGCAGAGTACATTTCTGATATTCATGTTCTCTGATTTTCAGTCATACAACTCCTTGCAAGAAGTCCTTGTGTCATTTGGACGGAGGGTTTTGTGCTTCCCACTTTACAGACACTTTTCCATCGTCTCTGCTGCTGTTCGTGACACGGCTGTGATTCTGAAGCTCGGTGAGTTTCCTGAAAAGCACAACAGCACCGACTGCAACACAAATGTTGTAAATCCATGCTACTTAAAGTCAAATTGCACGATTTACTGGTACAGCATAATGTAGAGCAGAGGCAGTTTTCTTAATGGAAACACAGCAAGGAGAGCATATGCATACTTGAATTGGACCTAGCTTTGCATTAATTTTCAGTCTCACATCTAGTAGTACATTAGTGAAGCCACATTGGCATATCAATATAATGTTTAATTATCATTAAAAATAGTATGAACCTTGTAAGGATGGCCTAGTGGGTTAGGCTCAAAAAAAAGAGTCAAAGTTTCCAAAAAAATGCAGTCCAAGTGAAATATATTTACAGTGAAAAATGTGCAGTGGTATTTACAGTGCAGGCCTGGAGAAAAATAATGCAAAAAACTTGCAAAAGAGGAAAAATGTGAAAACAAAAGAAGACTGAGCTCTACACAATGCTCTGTTGCAGCTCTGCACACCCTTTGTTCACTTTAAACGGCTCTCACAACCTAACAGCTCTGACACCAACCACCAACAACCTCACAAGGCCTCAGCCTCCTCTTATATAGGAGTGAGGGGAAGGTGCCAATGTCAAAGGACTAAGCTGAAATCAATTAACTCTACTAAACACAATAAATGACTGCAAAATGAATAAACGTTTTCCAAACAAATTCATATCATCATACACAATATCACAGGTAAGTTACATGTTCACATTTAATTTAAAACAAGACATTTCCTTCTGTTTGCCATAAAAACTCCCCTCCAACTCTACCACACTTGGTGCCTTCTACCCAGCACACCTGTATATAAGCCAATGGCGGGCTTCTATTCTGTTTGCCACTTCCTGGTTTCAGAAGCTAAGCACAAGAAGGCACATGGAGCAGTGGGTGAACAAACATATCACTTTGACGTCCCTAGCTATAAATAAATGTGTTTTGGGTTAGAACAACATTCATGTCTGTTTATTTGACTTTAACCAGTAATAATTGAATCAGTTTAAAATGTTTTAGTTTGTCAGAAAGAGCTTTTTAAACTAAGTAGCTGTTTGCTAGCAATGCTATGCTAACATGACACAGGCCTCTCAGCCGGCTTGATGTATTGAAAGAAAGGCTGTGTTACATTAATGCATGCATGCTTTACTCAGTTTAGAGGGCACGGGGTAGCACCGTGACAAACCTAACCTGCTTTAACTTAATAAACTCTCCTTAATGTTGTGTGTTGGTCTCATCTTTCATATATTGTACTGTACAACTCCTCAGTAGCTACTTGGTACTCAGAACTCAAATTGGTCATTTCCACCAAGGTTTCCGTAGAGCAAAAGTTTGAAAGGGTCCCAAAAAGCTGACCTGTACTGTCCCACTTTTTGGCAACCTTCTGTAGGAGTACCAATCTTACCTATCCGACCCAAAAAGGTGGAGCTGCACACACAACAATAGGGGATTACACTGATGTCACGTCAGCTGTGTGCAACACAGCTGCTCAGCTCTGGGCTGCAAAACAAGGAAGTCTGCTCTGTGAGGAATGGCGAAAACGGGAGAAAAACTGACTAATATTCGCTTAAATCTCAGATATTTGAACTCAACAGAGATCCACACTGTTTCCTAGTTCGTGGATATTGATATCTGGCCACAAATCAAGTTTCCTGATGTTCATCTGGATCTGATTTTAAGAACACATAGCAGAGCCTGAAGGCTCATATTAGCCTGGTCTATCCGCGATGGATGTGAAACTAAATTAATGCTGAAGTTTTGTGAATACAAAGCTTTAGAACAGCTGATTCTCTGTATTGTAGCTAGTTATTTATTCACTCCTTAATTGAGGTAACCTCTAAAAACATTGCTCTGAAGAACAGCAGCTGTTGACGACAGAAACATTGAGAGAGCTCTACAGAAAGACCCTAAAAGGAGCCTTGGGGTTGGGAACCTGCAGCTCTGGAGCCACATGCGGCTCTTTTGCCCCTCCCAAGTGGCTCTCTGCAGCTGTGCCAGAAATTTTAAATGAAGGAAACTTTTCTTAACATTAAACAATTATTTTTTCTAATGCTATATTGGTATAGTTTTGTAAAATTTATCCATAACATGTGAAACTCTTTCATTCACTTCTAACTTTATTTTTACAAATAGGCCTATTTTATCATCTTAGATATGCGTCATATTGTGCCTCTATGGTGCAGCACATACTGGTGCTTTCCTGTCTTGGGAACAAAGGTCAGGACATGGTCTTGTCACAAACAATACAGGAGTTTGTGCTCGTCACGTGAGTTAAGTTTTGAATATCTGAAATCTGGGTTAGCACAGCAAGAGGGATGGGTAAGAGTGTGAAAACGACCATCAACTTTGATAGGTTTCATACTAAGCCGCTGTGTCTGTCAGACTGGAATTGTGTCAGTGGAGAATGTAATTGGTGATAACCTTAAAAAACAGCATGAAAAACTAAGACAAGTCCACACTTAACAGCATCAGTCAGGTACAGAAAGAGATAAAGCAGGCCAAGGGATCAATAGAGTGCTCTTTGAGCCAAATAAACATGTAAGCTCACGTTTTATTATTATTCTCTACTCTATCGCTGTGAATTCATTATTTTCATTCAGAAGATTGATACATTTGATCGTGATTTAATTATTTCTGGCGTGTATGAATGGAAGGTTATGTGTACAAGTGTACATTGTGTTCTTTAAGTGTCGCAGTGTTGTATAAGCTGAGATTGTTGATGTTGGTGCTGAAAATGTCACGTGTTAATGTGATGCTGTCCATGCTGCTGACATGTGTCTCTCATTTTCAGAAAGGGAAAAAGGCTGTAAACAGCTGATTCTACTCTCTCATGAATATTTTGGAGTGATTATCATGATTGCTCCAGTTTGTCCTTCTGATTGTATTGTTGATGCGATCTGTGACCCAGTGATCATGGACACTTATTGTCACGTCTTTCCTTCTGCATTCCTGTATGTGACGTAGACAGACACAGCAGCATAGAGAGAGGAGAAGAAGTAGAGAAGGTTTCATCTGTAGGTTAACAGGCTTCCACAATATCTTGCATTAACTGTCTGACAGCAGGTGTAAGAAGTGTGTGTGGATGAATAAAGAAATAATGATAATGATCATAACAGTATTATTAAGGATACAAGTCAGTAATCGCTGGCTGATATTATAGATAAAAATTAAAGATATGTACACAGTTGTTTCTATTGTAGTTCTAAATCCATAAATGCATTCAAATAAGAATTATGAATAAAATTCCAAGTGGAAAGTTATCAGTGTGATCAAACATATCAGTGCTCAATCAGTTATGTTACAAAGACTTTGGCTAATTGACTGCATCACCTTCACTGGAAGGTTCAAATGTTTTTTGGGGCTCTTCAGAGATTTTCTGGAAGGGGGTACAGGAAAGAAAAGGTTCCTGACCCCTGCCCTTAAACAACTGTTAGTGACATTAGCAACAACGTCCAGAGGGCAGGAGTGAAGGTATTACCCTGTACTGTTCACAGAAGACTTCATGAACAAAAGTACAGAGGCTACACCAGAAGATGAAAACCACTCAAGAAGAACAGGAAAGCCAGGCTGGAATTTGCCAAAAAGTACAGAGACCACCCTCAAAATTTCTGGGACAAAGCTTTATGGATTGATGAGATAAACATGAATCTTTACCAAGGTGATGGGAAGGCTAAAATTTGGAGAAAGAAAGGATCTGCTCATGATCCCAAACATACAAGCTCATCTGTGAAACAGTGGAGGTAATGTAATGGCTTAGGCTTGCATGGCTTCTTCTGGGACTGATTCATTAATCTTTATCAATGATGTAACACATGATGGCAGCAGCAGAAAGGAACTCAGAAGTCTACAGAAACATTTTTCCTGCCAATATAAGGTAAGATGCAACCAAACTGATTGGGAGATCCTTCATCATGCAGCAAGATAATTACCCAAAACACATTGCAAAAATAACCAAGGAGTTCATCAGGAGCAAGAAGTGGAAGGTTTTCGACTGGCCAAGTCAATCTCCAGGCTTAAACTCTATAGAGCATGCAGTTTACCTACTAAAGAGAAGACTGAAGGGAGTACCCCCAAAACAAACAACTGAAAGAGGCTGCAGTGAAAGCCTTGAAATACACCACAAAAGATAAATACCAAAGTTTGATGATGTCAGTGGGTCAGGCTTGGTGCAGTTATTGCAAGCAAGTATTACAACTAAAGATTAAGTCTTATTCACTTGGATCTGTTTGAAGTCTATCTGTGCTAATACCTTTTCTCACCTAAAAATGTGGTGTTCTGTTACAAATAAAACTGCCTCCATAGTTGTGTATCAGATCCTGATGTAAATACCTGGAAATATAAGCTGAAATGTTGATCTCTTGTTGATCTCTTCTCTCATATTCATCTTTTAGTGTCAACCCAAAATGTTTTCAGTCTACAGCTAAAATAAAGGAATTGGGCCCACTGTTCCAAAACATTTTGAGGGGAGTGTATATGTTTAGTTTGGTTTAAATTTTAGCATGAATGATAAACTATGCACCAATAAATTGTCAAGAGGAGGATGAAGAACATCCGATGAAAATTAGAAAGAAATTTCAAAATAATTTAAGAAAAGTTATGATTTTATTACGTACACTTTATTGTACTCAGTATTGGTGAGTACCCAAATGTATGAACTTGTGCTCATAAAATATAAAATGTGGTGTCAGTACATCTGTATTGACCCGGAACTCCTTAATTCAAGGAATATTAATCTTCTGCTAACTTAGATTACCCCTTATGCAGTTACCCTTTGTTTCTCACATTAAGCTTTTAGTTACATGCTGTGTCTGCAATTGGAAGCCATCTAGCATAGATAGACCATGGATGGAAGAGATAGTAAAACGTAACACTACGTGTAAATAATCTTTTTTCTATTTGCCTGCCATGGTATGTTTTTTTATTTGTCCAAAGGAAAATCCTGTGTCCTCAGATGTCTGCTGGATATTCACAAAATCCTCAGAGAGAGTGACCCATCCTACATACTAAACGATCTGTACATCACAGACTACTGCATCTGGACGCAACAGGTCAAGTAAGTTAAGCAACATAAACAAAACCCACACTCAAATTACAGGAGTGTTAGGAAAAATGTACTACTCAATCCCAATGTGCATCAGTGTTTTTGATGAGACGTTCTTACATGATTCACAAACAGAGCACCGGTATCAAAGGAAAACAGTTTGAAATTATACCTCTTTTAAAAGAGTCTGCATAACTATAAATGTAAAATTTCCATTTGTGTCTCTGGCATGCGGATCCCCCTGGGCATTTTTGATGAAGTCAGTGACACAGATCACAAAAGTAGCTTTCTAAAGAATAACAATTTTTGTGCTTGGAAAAAGTTTTTAGTCTAAATGTTACCAGTATCAATTCCAGCATTGTCATGTGGCTACCCCATGCTCTCTAAACTGAGTAAAGCAGGCATGCAGTAATGTCATACAGCCTTTCTTTTAAACATCAAGCCAGCAGAGAGGCTTGTGTCATGTTAGCTTAGCATAGCTAGCAAACAACTACTTAGTTTTAAAATCACTCTTTGACAAAATATTCAAACCTCATTCAAGTACTACTGGGTAAAGTCGGATAAACACATGAATATTGTTATAACCCAGAATCAAAACAATTAATTAAAACAATATACTGAAACAAAACATGTGGCTAGGTGTTTAAATTGTGGCTCTTCAGGTCATTATCATTAGTTCCTTATGTAATTCTGCGGTTGTAACTTGGATCAAGAAGCACTTTTCTGCTTCATACAGCAGGCAGATGAGAAGAAAGTGGATTTTATTTTCTTTTTCTTCTCATTTACAGTGCTTCCAAAGTCTTTCTTCTCTAGGCTTTAGATTTTTATGACAAATCTGTTTCAATCTTTGATCTATAGTCACAGGTTCTGTACATTGTTTGAATTCCTCAAAATATTCATGATATTTAGCTGAAGAGTATTCTCTTTTTCAATGGACAATGAGATTCCAATTTATTGATGAATGATATTTCATTTTGCCAATTCTCAATGTATTTTAGGATTGTTAGATTTGTTAGATTTTTATATACATTCTTTATCTTCTCAGGTCAAAGAGGATGACAGCTTTAGCTCTTATGCTACAGGATGTCCCACTGCAGAAAAAAGATTTGGAGCTAGAACTTGAGGAGCTAGAGGAGGCGGCATCAATGGTGATTGAGGAAGAAGTCAACAAGCAGTGAGCCTGTAAGAGTTATCTGTTATCCCACAGTGACAGAATGCACTGTTCTAGTGACTGCAGTGGTAAATCAGTTGAAGGGCATGGCTGCAATAAAACTAACAAGGGAGAAGGAGAGTTGTTACACATCTTGACAACAGTGAAGCAGTTACTGAAGAAACCTCTAAAAGGAATAGCAGGACATTTCTAGAGATGAGTCTTTTCAGAAACCCTCTGCCGGCCATCTTAAATGCAGAAAGATTTTGAGAGTGACAGTGTTTAAGTAGCTTTAGGGCCTCTGTCCACATCCATCTTTTTTGTAGCTGGCAGTGCTCACAAACTCATTTTCAGATTTCTCACCAGTGTTTCTTGTTGGTACTTTACAAAAAATAACTCCCACTCTTCTTGGTAATATCCATAACATGGTTTTGAAATAGTTGTGTGCTTCATATATTTTAGGGCTTGTCCACACATGGGCAAAAACAATATATTTCTGTTTCGTTTTGAAAAATTTTCCATAAACACAGGATAGTTTCAGGAAATGGCTGCATGATTACAGAACGACTGAAAACACTGTAGTATATGCCAAGCCTGTAAGTTGCACTATAACGCTGCCACAGTAATGCACCAAACAAAAGAAGATAGGAAAACTGCCACAAACTTTCTCCTGGTAGCCCTTCTGGTTTTCCTCTGCGGTGGATTTAAGAACATCTGGTGTATGCTGCCTCCCCTTCTTGACTTTGATTGGCCAGTGAGAGAGAAGTGACGTTGACACTTTTTCAAAAGTTGAACTTTTTTATTCAAAGGCTCTGCCCTTTCCCAAACACTGTATATTGAAGGTTTTCCAGATGGATGTGTGAAACAAATCCATCTGGCGTGTCAGATTAGGGCTACCTTGGCTTTGAATGAAATATGAGCTGTCAGCACTAAAAGCGCAATCCATGGATACAGGCCCCTAAATTGTTGACTCTTTCTAACTGGTTTGGAAACTCTGTATGGTGTTAGTGAGAACTGATGACAGGCAATTTGATCAGATAAAAGTAAATTTTGACTTCACTCAATAATAAGAAGACATCAGTAAGAAAACAAGTGGGATATGGAACCAACCAACCAGAAAAGGGGCTATGCAATTCTTTTTGTGTTATTGATATATACACTTGCTTGTTATTCATTACTTGTAAAGCCTGTAAAGTACCAAGCCTGTAAGTGGTTAAATAAATATTTTTCAGTTGATTTACAGCACTGTTTGTTTAGTTTTTTTTAATCATTTCTTTTAATTGTCCATAAATCGCAACGTTGTGTTGTGCTACACTATTGTCTTGGGCTTTTTAGAGGAACACTTTCATCCTTGTTAAGGACCAAGCAGGAGGCAAAAGACAAGAATCATTTCAAAGAAAATTTGGGGTTTCATTTTACCCAAAGAGCCAAATTTACAAACCAACCTGTAAGACCGAGGCCTATTAAAGAGTTCAACTTAATATAATTCTAATAATAACTAGGGCTGCAAGCAGTACTGGAGGGCCCTCGCACCCCAGTGCAACTCGGGGTGTGGCACAACCGCCACTGTGTGGCAATAGCGGGGTGTAGTCAAACTTGTGCAGTGTGCTGCAGCACAGCAAAGAGACCAGGGCGATCCATATTTGAGTGTCATTACGACAAATGCAGAAATGACCCATTTGCATCACTTCCTGTTGGCAGTAGAGGGCGCCATGATGAGCTGTTGGCGTGTTCATGTGGGCGTGTTCAACGTGATACTGTTGTGTTGCCATAATGATTTGAAGACCATAGAATGATATCCCCCAAAGTCACATCAGTTTTCAGTGACTAATTGTCTAAAAACTTGCCTTATTTTGAAATTGGGGCGGAGCTGGTGGACTGGTGGCTGGTGGTGGCTTTTTGTAGCACTGATGATGATCCATATGAAAATCATAGGCCTAGGATGAACGGTGTATTTTTGGTGAATTTTGTTGTGGAAACCCGTAAAATAGACATGAAAAATCAATAGTGTAAATGTTCACCTGGCAGAAGGGGGAACTGTGGCAAAGTGATGATGTTGATGCATGGTTGTATTCAGGACCATTGTAAAATTATCCTTGTGAAATTTGGTGATGATTGAAATAAACACTAAAAAGTTATAAAGCAATAATGGTGCAATAATGGAGTAAAATGCAGAAAAGTTTGGGCACCAGTAACTTCACCACCCTATGGTGGCACAACCTGGGGTCTCAAGGTTGTCTAGTTTGAGTAAAAAAAAATCTGGAGTCAGTAAGATAAAATCCCACAGACAAGTTCGTTCAAATACAACCCCTAAATTTACAAAAAAACAAATTTAAAAAATCAAAATGGCCAACTTCCTGTTTGATTTACAATATGGGTCCAAGAGGCTTTTTTGTAGGTCTGATGATGACCTATATGCCCACCAAAATTCATAATCCTGAGTCAAACCAGCTGGTGGGGCTGAATTTTTTGAAAATTTGTACAGGGTGCCATTAAGCCAATAGGCCACACCCACTAATAAAAATCCCATCAATTATCTGAGCATGCTAATGAGAATGTTTTTACCAAGTTTTATTGCTTTACACATATCACAAGCCCCTGAAAATTAAATTCTACTTCCTGTTTCATGGCAAACAAAAAATCGTTAGGGCCACGCCTTTTTACATAAAATTTTTTCCGTTGCATTTTTGTAATGTCCACTCCTTGGAAACAACCTGAGTGAATTTCAGCATGATTTGGCAAACCATGTAGTTACTGGAATGTGAAAATGACTTTCTCTTGCCAGAGGGGGCGCGATGGGCTGTTATCAAGCACATGAAATTTGTGTAAGATACAACGATGTATTCAGAGTTATGAATGTAAAACCATTTTGGGAGAGTAAAAGAAAAAAAAAATGCTTATTGTGAAATCGCGATGAAGCTGGTGATCTGGTGTTTGTATTTGGCATGGGTCAAAGAGGCTTTTTTGTAGGTGGGATCATGGTGCATGTCCTTCCCAAATATCATCTGCCTAAGTTCAACGGTGTTCGGGGACTGAATTTTTAAAGTGAGAAAAGGGGAAAAAGTGCCAAATTCAACATTGTGATGTCATAAGGGGGTGGAGTTATTGATTTCTGATGTTAGTGCATGATTTGATAGAGCCTCCATCGATAATCATCTGTGAGAAGTTTGGTGATGATTGGTGTAAGCACTCAAGCTAATGTTTTGTAACTAATGTTTTAACACCTTTTTTTTTTTTTTTTTTTTTTTTTTTTTTTTTTTTTAAATGATGAAAAACGCAGTCGTCAAAGTTTGGGGCCTTACAACAGCCCAGCCAAAAACTCACCAAGAGCACAACAAGATATCTCCATTTTGTCTAGTTTCAGGAAATACCAGTCTGGAGTCCAGGAGATAAGTCCCATCGGACGTGATCCTTCAAATGCGAGTACTGTAAATCTGCCAAAAATGGGCAAAAATGGCCAGTTTTTGCATATGATCTCACTTCCTGTGCATTTTAGAGGATGGCTCCAAAAGGATTTTTTTGTTCGTCTAGCCATGAGACATATGTGTAGTGATTTTCATGCATGTCGGACAAACTTGTGGGCGGGGCTCCTGATTTGTTGGTTTTGGCACGCCCTAGAGGCTGTTTTTGGAGGACGAAGTCTGGCACCACCAGAATACAAAATTTTTCACCGGGACTGATGAGATGAGCAAAAATCCAGGACTTTTTGGGGGGTTTAAACCCCTAAAATCGACCACAAAGTGTTGGAAAAATAATAATGAATAAAATAATCCTAATAGATACAATAGGGTCCTTGCGCTGAGGTCGGTGCTCGGGTCCTAATAATAATAAGGTGGAAACTAAAAAAACAGACATGACACAATGAGACAACAGAGAACTTAATAGTTGTTTACACAAACCAAGTGAAACACAAAGGGGTAGACAAAAATGATGGATGCCAAACTTAAGTTACAGGGGGATACAAATTATTTCTGACCATATTTTATGCCTGCCAAAAGATGTACCCCCCTCCAAAATGCTCAAATCATGAACTACCCTCATAACATTTATTTTGTGTTCATTTCTGATCAAGCCTGGTAATATTTGTGAGTTTGAACAGGTTTGCTCACTTCTATGTTAAGTTACAGGGAGATACAAATTATTTCAGGCCACATTTTTGGCCCGCATAAAAAGTGTATCCCCCCCCAGGAAGCATTCTGGAGGGGTGCTATTTGTCTTTACCAAAAATACACTCAAAATGAAAGGCAGGAGGGAAGTTCATGATTTGAGCATTCTGGAATAGGGGGTACACTGTAAGTCGCTCCGGAGTATAGGTTGGATCAGTCAAAAAATGAAGAAGAAAAAAACGTTTATAAGCAGGGTAGCCGCGGCATATGTCACTTCCCCCTCCTTTCCAATTCGTTGAAAAGACGGAAGTCGAGGCGAAAGCTAAATGTCCTGCGCAATACAGAACTGTATGTGAGGATATGAGACGAGGGTGTGACACCTAGTCTGACCAGTGGAAGGCAGTAATATGCCCTGTAGTGTCGAAACTGCTGGAAAACAAGAAGAAGAAGAAGAAAGCTAAACGTAGAGTTGTTATCATGGTGGAAGCAGCGAAAAGTTTTATCAGAGGAGACAAAAAAAAGAAAGCGGGAGAGTTACAAGATAAATGCCCGGACAAGAATAAACATTGGCCTGGCGTTCACTCACTGGTGTGAGCTGAAAGACGCGGAGGGATGTCCGACCGATGCTGATTTGGCCCTGTTATTGTTGGACTTGTAAGTATATGTTGATTGCTTACCATCTAAATACAGTACTCTTGAGTTTGTAATGTGTCTTTTCGTATCACTAAGGGCCATCTCGTCATCAGTTTATTCACTATCTCGCTGAAACAGGACGGGGGCCAAGGGCGACTTCACAGTGATAAAACCAAGTTGAACTTAGTGATTTTCAACATCGTCATTTAGCCAAAAATAAATACATTACCTCTTCACTATCCATCCTGCAAACGGCCGCTGAAGACAGAAGAGTAGTTTTGAAAGTAAGTCCAGTCTTCTTTCATTCGCTTCCAAAACAAATGCATACGACCAGGACATCAGGATCTTTATGGCAGTACGCGCTGGTGCTCATGGGTAATTGAGTGTTCCTTCTGGTAAAGCACTACTGCTTTTGTCCACCGGCGCCACAAAACTACAAAAAAAAGTAAAAGTTCCATAGTGCTGCTTTAACCAAAAAAAAAAAAAAAAAATTCTAAAATAAAATATACGTGTGAGCAGGACAGCAGGACCTGGGTTGGCGATGATAGCCTCGCTTGGTTCTGCTGCCCGATCTGTTGTGCACGTGCATGGTGTCGGAATAGCGTCACAATGGGAAAATGTAAGTTTTCACCACTTTGGTTCAATGACCCAGCATTTAAAGACTGGCTTAAGCCACAATCAGAGGTGTTTCAGTGGGTAAACCAGGTAAACCCAATGAAGAAACTGGAGCACACGAATCACTTGAGGACGTTTAATCAGGTGCAGAGGACTAACGTTTCGACGCGCACTGCGTCTTCATCAGAGTCAAACAGTACTGGTGTTGTTTGAAAACCTTAAATCCCCTCCTGAATAAAGAGTTACTACACTGATTGGTTGTTTGAGGTGGGACGTCAGCCCGCAGTGGACCAATACTGTGACAGCACTCATGTCAAACTATCTATTCCAAACAGGAATATGTGAACATATTTCACAACAAATATATATGAAATATGTTCACATATTCCTGTTTGGAATAGATAGTGTCAACTTACAGATGTTAACCATTACACTCCCCTGGTTCAAAACCCATTATCTGATTACAAATCTGAAATTGACCTGGTCTTACAACAGAGTTTTTCAAGAGGCTGGATAACAGAAAAAGAAAGTGAATTCTTGTCAGTTAAACACCCTGTCCGTCTCATATTTTACGGCCTTCCAAAAATTCACAAATCACTACAAAATCCACCTCTGAGACCAATCGTATCAAGCATTGGCTGTCTAACTGAACCCCTATCTCAATATTTGGACTTTTTCCTCAAGAAATTTGTGCTAAATCTCCCCTCCTACTTAGGAGATACCACAGATGTGTTGAACATTTTGGGATCATTTAAAAGCGACAGGGACTTCATTTTAGTTACCTGTGATGTCCAAAGCCTATACACATGTATCCCGCACGAAGCAGGCATGGAAGCACTTAAATACTATCTAGACGCACGCTCCAATGCTTTTCCGCTTAATGAATTCTTGCTCACCTTAACGGAACTTGTCCTGTCTAGAAACTACTTTCAATATGCAGGCTCCTATTATTTACAGAAACAAGGGGTGAGCATGGGTAGTTCTTTCGCACCATCATATGCCTGCTTAACCATGGGGTTCTGGGAAGATAAATACATTCACAATGCGAATAATAATTCATTTCTCCCCAAGATTTCACTTTGGAAAAGATACATAGATAATATTCTGTTTCTCTGGACTGGCACTACTGACGAACTCAATGATTTTCTGGCCTATATTAACTCCACCACACAGTATCTACGTTTCACCGTTGAGCATTCAAAAGAAAAAATAAACTTTCTGGACTTAACCATCTATAAAAACAACGAAGGAGGGTTGGAGACCACAATTTACCGCAAACCACTAAGCAGAAATACATTCCTCAGAGCCGACAGCCATCACCCTAAAAAACTCATCAATAACATCCCAACAGGACAGTTTTTACGTCTGAAAAGAAATTGTAGTACACATGATGAGTTTGAATGCAAAGCAGCGGAGCTAAGCGAGTGCTTTCTGAGCAGAGGCTACAAGGAAGACGTCATCAAAGCAGCCTATCAGCGGGCGGTGCGCTCCGATAGACCCTGCCTCCTCGAGAAATCACAGCGCCCTCCCACATCCTCACGCCCCTGTTTCTCCACGGAGTTCTCCCCCATTGCTGGCCAAATTAAACACACCATCATGAAACACTGGCATGTTTTACAGAGTGACCCGGCCCTAAAGCAGATCTGTGAACAACCCCCTCTCATCTCGTTTAGAAGAGCCCGCTCCCTTAGAGATAGACTGGTCCACACAACAACACAACCCCCACACAAAGCCACCTGGCTGCCTGCTCCTCCCTCTGGTTTTTACAGGTGTGGTCACTGCGCTCACTGCTCAAACTCCTCTGATACCAAACACTTCTGTCACCCCCGGACGGGTAAAAGATTTCCCATAAACTCTTTCATAAACTGCAGTACCACACACGTCATCTACATGCTCAAATGTCCCTGCAGTATGGTTTATATCGGTCAGACTAAACGTCCCCTCAAAGCACGCATAGCAGAACACAAAGCAGCCATCCGCAACAACAATATGGACTACGCAATAGCACGACATTACAAACAGGTAAATCACGGCTCCGCTGCGACCCTCCGCTTCTGGGGCATTGAGAAAATCTCTCCCTCCCTGAGGGGTGGTGACATGGTCAACAAGCTCCTCAGGAGGGAGGCATTTTGGATATAGACCCTTAACACAGTTGAACCATTTGGACTGAATGAAGAACTTAGCCTCTCATGTTTTTTGTAATATGTGGATTTGTTACGCTTAGTATGTTACATTTTACCGTCTACATTGTCGGTCTATGTATTTTGTAAATATTGTATACTTGTATATATTTGTTGTGAAATATGTTCACATATTCCTGTTTGGAATAGATAGTTTGACATGAGTGCTGTCACAGTATTGGTCCACTGTGGGCTGACGTCCCACCTCAAAAAACCAATCAGTGTAGTAACTCTTTATTCAGGAGGGGATTTAAGGTTTTCAAACAACACCAGTACTGTTTGACTCTGATGAAGACGCAGTGCGCGTCGAAACGTTAGTCCTCTGCACCTGATTTAAACGTCCTCAAGTAATTTGTGTGCTCCAAGTTTCTTCATTGGGTTTACCTGGTTTACCCACTGAAACACCTCTGATTGTTGCTGGTCCTTTTGTGAGCACCGACCTCCACGAGTGGAGGGGTTGAAGCGCAAGAGACTCTCTCACCACTGGCTTAAGCCAGTCATGGGGAATGACCGGGAAGCTTTTTGTAAAGTGTGCAAAAAACATAAATGTAGGGCCCCATGATTTCAGCGTTATGGAATTGCGGACGGAATCGCGGAATTGGTCAATAAAAACGGAATATACAATTTTACACAGAAATCGCAGAAATTGAATAAATTTGACTGAAATGCTGTGTTTTTTTAGAAAGAGGAACGTATATCTGAGGAATATGTTCCCAGGGAACACTAAAGCAGGGCACAACTTGTCCATCACAAGCGGCAACCTGACGACTGACATCACATAGGGTTGGTCCACTTCTTTCTACAGTCTATGGTCCCTCACTTAGAAACACTCACCCTGCCCCCTCCTAAACAATAAAAGCGTGTCAAAGTGGCTTCACAAAACACCGGCAAACATCACGTAGCCCCATACGGGGCTGTACCGTGGGACATGATGTTGCACCTTCAAGAAAACTCATCCCTGCTTCGAGTTATTTTAACTCATCACACCGCTCAACCTTTGGAGGCTCAAAATCAAGTCGGACAGACTCGAGATTTTATGAAGTCTAAATGATGTTAAATTCAAGTAACAGCTTAATAATTAATTCTGTAGATACTGTAGTTTCCTTTGGTTGCTTAATGAGCCAACACGTGTCTGTATTAACGTAGCGCTCTGATATGAGGCAGACGGACAGACAGTAAAGATGGAGAGAGCTGTTACAGTCAGGAGTAGAAAACAATGCATAATCAAACTGCATGCACTGTTACATATTGAGAGAATAAAGAAAAGTTTAGGTAACATGTTTACTTTTAACCCTTTAGCTTTAATGTGACCTTCTTATTAAGTTACTATCACGCTGTGTTTGAGAGAACGGAGGGATTTCTTCATTTACATTATAAAGATCAGTTAGAATGTGATTATACACGTGAATGGGTCCTAAAATGTTGGAAATATCTGACTGTTACACTGGTTATAGTTATTTTATATCAGGGTTATCCAAACAACAGCTCCTGGGCCAATTGTGGCCCTTTTAAAAAAAATTTAAGGTTTTTTCTATTTAATTAGTGAACATTTGATTGACTTACAAAAACAAGACACTCTTTTTATGGTAAAATTAGTGGAAAGGTTAAAAAAACAGAATTTGCAAAAAAATGAAACAGAATTTAGCAAAAAATAAAACGAATATCGTAGGGCCCTATAAATGTGACCTGGAACGGTGATACGGCGATAAAATCACACCAAGAATCCAGCAGCAGCAGTGGAGTGGGGGGGGGAGCAGCTCCCTATTTCTTTTTTTTTTATGCGACACAGAGCAGTGCAACTGTAAACATAAGCTCAGCTACGAGCATAAGTATTATGTGTTGATATTTAAAAAAAAAAAAAAAATTGTAGAGGAAGTAAAAAAGTTAGTAAAAGGTAGTAAATTCAACTCTTGTATCCTGTACAAACCCTGATAAGTCGCACTGGACTTGCACTAGTTGCATTTATTTAGTGTGTTTCTGACACACCGTTGTCCCTGCTCTGATAGAGAGGCGGTTGCATTGCGTGAAGCAGTAACACCAAGAAGGCCTACCTGCAAAGTCATTTATATTCATCTCCTTGGCAACTACCAGGGCGTGGAGACGTAACTGCACCATTGACAAGCCTCTCCCAGCAGCATATTGTTCAAGCACCCATCTGTGGATTCATTTCTCCAGCTCTGGCCATCTTGTTTTTAGCTGCGATTAGCTTTCTTTTATTGCAGTAAGAGTAACCTCTGCTTTTCGCCAGTCCCTCACAAGTTTCTCACTCACCCCAAACTTTCTTTCTGCTGCTTGATTACCATTTCCAGCTGCATATTTTACTACCTGCAGTTTGTAATCTGCAGAATTCTTTTTAGGGGCATTTTGTTTGTGTTCAGACTTTCTCAGTTGTCTTTAAGTTAATGTTTCAGTTAATTTTTTCAGTGGTACAGGGGCAGCATATAGTTGTCACAAGCCTAGAGCACCTTCTAGTGGCTGTAGACGGTAATGTTTACTCCTCGGTTCATGCCAGTCAGTATGAATTAACATTTAAAAACATGTCAAATTATATATATTGATATATTAGTCACACTTGCCTATAAGTCACAGGACCAGCCAAACTATAAAAGAAAAGTGCGACTTATAGTCCAGAAAATACGGTATATAAATATTCTAATTTTGTCATGAATTACTCAAAAGTAGCTAAATACATAACTTTGTGCAAAAGAAATAAATTAATTAAAAATCTGCTTATGTTTATTTTTGATGTGCCTGCGAAAGTTTGTCAGGCACATCAGGTTGTTGAGAGAGCAATGTAACATACCGGTGGGCTATGCTAACAGGAGTGATATTGAAGCCAGTGTTACCAGATCTGGCAACACAAATAAGCAACCGGGCCTATGAAAACAAGCCCAAAACAAGCGACTTGCTACGGAGCCCCGCTAGGTTCCGGGGAGAGAAAAATCCGTGGGGAAGGATTGTAAACTGTGGGTACAGATTGCCAATTTACATCCATGTGGACATTGGTAAACTGTGCACAATTTTGCAAAACTGTACCCACGGTACAGTTTATCCCCCAAGCTTCAGGACAATGCACAAGAGGTAGTTGAACCATCTTTTCACATTATTTAACAATAGAAAACAGATGGGACATCAAATATAGACTGACGTACCAAGTACATTATATACACAGTAAACCTCTGATAATTAAAATGTGCAAACACAAATAAATATCATCCTGAATTCTTTATTATTGATTTTATGCACTCAACTTCCTTTTTTCTTTTAGTTACAGGAACTTTGCACTTTGTTGCTCCAAAAATCTCTCCTGCAGTCCACCATCAGTCGCGCTTTTAATTTAAATGTCACTGATGTTTTCTTTAACAGAAAAACAATACATTGCCCTGCTCTACCTCTGATTGGCCAGTGCTCGTTGCTGTCTGGGTCAGAGCTAATTAGAGAGAAATAAACGTTTTATTCCTACCTCATCTCCAGCTGTCCATAACTCTGTTACAGCAGTGTCAGGATTTACTGTATAACTTAGAGATTTATGACACAAGACCAAAACTTGAGATTTTTATACTCGTACTACGGTCAGATAGTTGTGCCAGATTCTCACTCTGACGAGTGAAATCAGGAAGGACCAGGAATACACCTTTTTCTGCACCTACTAAGAACCAAAGTTTGACCCTGTCCCCTTCTTATGGACAATTTTAGACTTTTAAAAAATAAAATGCTGGAGATGTTTGAAACATTTCGCCCATGACGGAGTCCATTTTTAATTCATTAACTGGCGCTATTAAAGCATGCTGTTCTCACTGCCAAATCCAAAAATATGATTGCATTCATTTTCTGCTCTTTAGAGACCCACAAATCAATAATAAGGAGACTGTTCTTTAACTTGTAAGCAGGAAAATTCTCTCCTTTTGACGATGAGTGTGAATTATTGTTTGTTTACTAAACGCGGATAGAGAGAGAGAGGAAAAGAGAGGCGGGGAGGGGGAGAAATAGTTAAAAGAGCAGCTTGCAGCGCTGTCGGTCTACAGTTCGATTTTTGCTTTAAAACGATGTAAAAACAATCAGATCAGACAGTGGAGATCGTAGAGGGCTTAAAACACTGTCATCAGCCCCCAAACGGGTAGCTCGGCTGTGGTGGAAAAGCAAACCCCCCTGCTGCGCTGGGCTGCCATGTCAAAAAAAAAAACACGACCCGCGACTACCAATATTTATAAGCAACTTTACAGAAAAACAAGCCCAAAGTTGCTTAAAATAAGCGGACTTAGCAACAATGATTGAAGCCCAAATTATCATTCATTCTTATAATGGTGCAACAGTGGCAGTGATGACTCCAGGCACCTCTTCTTCTTTCCCGCCAGCTTCTAGGGATGCTAGCAGTAGCACCGGTGCTAATGCCGTCGACCCATGGGTGGAGGAGCCGGTGACTGCCACCGCCTCACCCCCTGTAGATCTGTTGGCTGCAGATGAGCCAGCGACGCAGTGGAAATTAAAACAGTACCCAGGCACAGTGATGATAAGGGACAAAACAAGGAGCTTCTCATCACACTGGTATGATAAATATCATTTCCTGGAGTACAGCATTCAAAAGGACGAAAAAGACAGGGAAGGACAGGGAAGAGAAGTTTAGCCGAGGATACAGAGATTGGAAGCATTTAAATCATGCTTGTTTTAAGCACAAAAATAGTAAATCACATGTTTACTTTGGAGAAATTCAACAACTACAAGCAATCAATGTCGGAACGTGGCACTGTGATTCATCAACTTATTAACACTGATGGCAGACAGGGTGAAATAATAGAAAGGAATCAGGAGCATTGAAAAGTCATTCTGGACGTCCTGCTCACTTGCGCTAAATAAGAAATACCCCTGCGTGGAAAGTTGGAAAATGGCAAAAAATGCCAGCAATTTTCTTGAATGGTATAGACTTGTCTGCAGGCATGACAAGGAAACTCAAGAACGACTGGATGTAATCCCTGGTAATGCAAAGATACTCAGCCATGACATCCACAATGACCTGCTGGATGCTGCGTGTACTCTCCTGCTGTGACAGATAAAACACGAACTGCATAGTGAGGGAACTTTTTTTGCAATTCTAGCAGACGAGTGTAAGGACATATCAAAGAAGCAACTGGTGGCCGTGTGTTTAAGATATGTTTACATGGGCTCTGTGAGGGAACATGCAGTTGGCCTTGTAGACACAGGCAACATGACAGCTGAGGCAATAGCAGAGAAAATAAAGAAAGTTGTGGCACCTTTTGAACTGGACCCTAACTTGTGTGTTGGTTTTGGATTTGATCTTACCTCTGTTATGGCTGGACATATAGGGGGTGTTCAAGCCATCCTCAAGTGCACCTTTCAAAATGCCGTTTATGTGCACTGTCACTCTCACAGACTAAATCTCGTCCTGTCAGCTGTGGCGCGGACATCTGCGGATACTTCAGTGTTTTTCAATTCCCTTAACACTTTGCACACTTTCATGTGTGGCAGTGAACGCCATGCTCGTTTCCTTGACGTGCATAAAGAGATGCGACCCGATCAGAGACCACTGGAATTGGAGCGAGGATGTGACACGAGATGGGATTTAAGATCGGCAGCAGTAAGTTAAGTGTTCACTCTGTATGATGTCATTTTGGATGTGCTGTCACAATATGCAGAGTGAGACTGAGGCACAGTCATTACTGCAGCAGATGAGAACAAAAAAATTCATATTCCTCTTTGTGCTATTTAAGGAGTTGTTTAGCAAGTCTGACTTTGCGTCAAAAGGCCTCCAGTCCATCAACATATCGGTGACAGACAGTGGATTTGATCGAAAACCTTAAACAAGCAATAAGAGACATTCGCTCCAGTGACCATGCGTTCACAACGGTGTTGGCAACAACAAACAAGATGATGTCGGATAATAGTCTGGAGAATTGGGATATACTGAATTTGCCGTCCCACTCGTGAAAGCTGCCTGGGCGATTTGAGTGCAGAATAGTTACTACTACATTGGGAAAATTGACAAGGGTGATGAGTGACACTGATCTGCAAGCTATTTCCAATGCACCGATAGACTGTCAGCTTAATGAACTGAACACCTGCTTCCACAGTGACAACTTGTGGGGAGAGATTTGTCTCAAAATTATGCACAAATATATATCCACGGTTTACACATGTTTTTCAGATCTACAAATATATCCAAAAGATCCACATATATATCCACGATTTACACAAATGTTTTTCAGATCCACAAATATATCCACCATTTACACACGTGTTTCTCAGATCCACAAATATATCCAAAAGATCCATAAATATATCCACTATTTACACAAGTGTTTTCCAGATCCACAAATATATCCATGATTTACAAATGTATTTTTCAGATCCACAAATATATTCACAAGATCCACAAATATATCCACGATTTACACGTGTTTCTTAACTTTGTGTGTGCATTTATCCTTTGCAAATCTTTAATTCTGCTTGTGAATTGTCGAAAGTGCGTTTGCACACATTTATTTTTGAGACAAACATCACGCAGTTTTGAAGAGATTCACACACACAAATGGAGCATAGATATTCACGTGTGGTACAGCGCTGCTGGACGGCAGGGTTGCTGTCTCTGTAGAGAGCATAGACGGGTTTGGTGACCCAGAAGCAGTCCACGTTGTGTTGGACGACTTCTGGCTAGTGAGCTAACGAACAAACAATGGCTCAAGCTAAGTCAAAGTGTCACTGCAGTGTGCCTTTCTGCACATCTAACAAATAGTGCCAGCATTATTTAAGTTTTCACGGCTTACCAAGTGATTTGGCTGAGAGAAGAAAGTGGATTCAGGTTATTCGCCGTGACAAAGGTCCGGACTTCAATGTTCTTTACGGAGTAACTTCGTATCAAGCCAGAACTTCACAGAGGAAGACGACACCGTGGCTAGCATCAGTAGTAAGAGAAAGCGGCTGAAAATCGGAGCTGTTTCTTCTTGTTTTCAGTGGAAAAACTGGGGAGAGTGACAATGAGCTTGAGTCTTTTGTAAGCCTGTTCCATATTGTTCCATATTTGATAAGCAGCCAGTATTTCAGGGCTATTTATCTGCCATTTCCATGGTTGATTAAATAGTCATTACTTTCTCAACAAATTGATTAATAGTAAATTGTTTTAAAATATTTATTATGATGGAAAATATTAAGCACTGGATCTGAAAGTCTTAGAGGACATCATTAAATTTCTTATTTTACTCCTAGCTAAACGATGTTTAGTTATAATTCACACTTAAGACACTGATATATCAGTTTTTCTTTCTCCAGCTTAAAAACTACTCAAACTGATTAATCAACCATCACAGCTGCAAGTTTTTAATTTAAATAATCTTCTTGTTGTGTTCTTTTTAAATACAGACATATTGTCTGATGTGTTTGTGCCCATTACAGCATAATGAAGGTCAAGGCTGTACCATCATCAATGGCCGGTACAAGCACTCTACAAACAGGGCATCAACCACGGACACAGGTAACTGTGCAACATTGTGCAAAACCCTATTATAATAACTGGTAATGTATTAAAGAAAGAATTTCTTAAAGCCATGGCTTCTTCCTATAAATTCAGGGGATCTCTGCAGAGCCTGTTCAGGACTTTGTTGTGAAGAAACCTAAGCCATCTGCCAGGAGTGTGTGTAAGTCAATGCTTTACGAATCATACACAGGTTAGGGTCATTATTGCTGCACTGTCACATAATTTGCTACTGTTTTTGTGTAACCAATTTGAAGTTTTAAGTAAAGTGATGAATGGCCATTATAACGCTTTTGTTTTGGAATTGTCATTTCAGTTGATTAAAAAATGGAATAGACATTGTAATTTATATTAAGAGTAACAAAACAATCAGAAAGGACATGCTTTTGAATAGTTTCAGAACTTTCTACGAGTTTTTGAAAAAAGAGAGGTGGGGACTAAGGACAGATTTGTCCACTTTCTAGTCCGTCTAGGAGGATGCTCATCTGTAGAATATGGATTTAATCCATAAAATTCTAAAAATAAAGGGCAAAGAGATTTTTTTCAGGTGTTTGAATAAGATTTTCAAAGCTAACTTTGTAGTTTTACTCATATCACAAGTGGTTGTGTGATGGCATCAGATTAATTGGCTTACATTTTTTTTTCACATTTTTCACTCCAATCAAAATCAAACATTTTGACAGCATTATTTAAAATATTTGCTTATTTATGCTTGTTGTTTTTTTCAGGTCCCCTCCCTGATCCCTCTGGGCTGTCCCTTGGAGAAAAGCTTAAGAGCCTGACACCCCAGCCACTCGTATCCTCAGTGCTGCATGACTTGTCTGAGCTGACGCTGGTTGAATCCAGGTTTGGACTTGTGCCACGAGGTTCACCTCTTTCATACCAGCGTCCTCCTGTTGTAGCCGCAAGTCATGTCAAACACTCAGATGCCCCAGTATTTCCCAGACTTCCTATGGATGGTAGCAAACTCCCCAGTGCTGTCCATTTCTTCTTTTTGGAGAGCCTGACTGTCACTCCAGAGACTTCAGCTATGATTGAGGAGGGGACACAGGAGCAGTCTGAGTGCCAGTTATGGAGAGAAATGCGGTAGCCCAGAGTAACAGCCAGCAGGTTCTGAGAGGTTTGCCACATTCGGGGGGAGTCCTCTGGTCAGGCACTGGCAGCACGCATACTGAAGGGAGGTAGACAGACTGGTGCAATGAAAAGGGGCCTTGAGCGTGAACCCCAAGTGCTAGAACAGTACTCAAAACTGTTCAATGTAAATGTCTCACCCTATGGCTTTGTAATTCATCCTAATGCTCCTCATCTTCGAGCTAGCCCAGATGCAAAGGTGTTTCACCCAAATGCAAGTCCTACTTTTGGGCTTGCTGAAATCAAATGCCCCGATATCCTTGACATCTCTGAAACAGGACATGTAAAATGTGTATATGGTCTACCAAAACTCAAAAGGAATCATAAATACTACTGGCAGGTTCAAGGTCAGCTAGCAGTGACTGGACTGAGCTGGTGCGATTTCATCACTGACACTGAAGAGGACATTGCAGTTAAGATAGTGTGGAGGGATGATGAATTTATCAGAGAGATGAAAGAGGCTAGACCTCCACTGTTTTGGCACCTTAATGGGTGTGTCTCCAACAAGCTAAATGGTAACTAGGTATGGGCAGAATGCAGACATGATCAGGTGGCTAGAGGGATACACGATACTATTTGCATGACATCATTAATGGCAGATATTACCTTAAAAAAGTAGTCATCCAGTGTTGGCAGATATGAAAACTTCTGATTTTTCAGCCAATATATCAACTATGACTATCAGTGTCTACTGTTTTTAAACAATTTGCTTGATATGATACTTTTTTTTTGTTTTTTTTGGGTGTATGTGTAATTAATTTACTGGAGTTTTAGGCTGTTCATCATTTTTTCAACCTGTTGGTGTGTTTTAAGGGCTAAGGTTTTAGGTCTGAATAACATTGTACATACCAGTATCAAAATCAGTATTTACTAAAATGGATTTATAAAGAGCAGCTTTTTTTGTAGATATCTACGAAAATATTTCTACAATCCTATGTGGCTGTTTTCTTGGTTCTGTACAAAACCAACAGTCTTGCACCTGAGACTATGATTTAAAGGCTAGGCTACATCGATTAATTTGTATTAGCTTCTACTGTTTTTAGGCATTTGCAGCTCCAGTGTTTTGTGCTTTTTACTTGTACATAGTAGAGCTTTGTTTAGATAAAAACGTTCATTTTTCAGCTGTAATGGTAACTGTAAACAAAATTTTGTCTCCTGTACCTGTCCAAATTTACGTTTGTCTAAGCCCCTGTATGCATATATATATGATGACTTTCAAGTGTCATGATTTTGACACAAATAAACTTAGAGTTTGATGGAGTGACTTGTTTTGGAAAGGTCTATACATATAAAAAAAACACATTATATACTGTTTTAGAATTAAAAAAAAAATATGATTTACAACAAATGTGAAAAATGCAACAAATGAATGACACAATGTGCATTAAGTTTACTATCTAAACCCATCAACCTTTCACATCAATTAGCACATATAATTAAATCTTCATATTTACACCATGTGTGTATCTCAAGGCAGTTATGCAAGAAGTGCCCTAGAACTTGAAAATATAAAAAAGGCACAGAAACATCAGAAATATGTACATTAAGTATCATTAGTGAAAAGTAATCTCCATACACCATCTCAACTTTTTAAAAAGGTTTTACATGTTTAAATTAAGTGTTAAACACTAATGATAAATTTTCTATTGTTTAAGTCATACAAATAGTTTATTTAGCACATTTCATAGACATGAAACAATATTATTGAATTATTACACTTTATATAATAGAACGGAGATTTTAATTTTTTTAGTCTTTCTTCATATTTATTCTCACAGTTAGGAAGCTGTTGTTTGTTGTATGTTAATTAAGTTCGGTAGCTACTCTATGTGTATGATGCAAACTGATGAAAGTCTAGAAGTGAAAATTCACAAACGTGTTTTTTTTTTTTTTCCCAAGTTAGACAGTATGACGGAATTTTGTCTGGGAAATATTAATGGTTCAGCATTTGAAGACATTACCTGTTTTGTCCTATACTCAAAGATAATCAGTGTCCTGTATGTCACAGTGCTCTATTATACAGGTATGTGGCCTCTCAAATCAAGTGGTCCCTGAAAGTTGGTCATCAGGCAGCAGTTGGTCCACAGCTGGTTGACTGTTCCAGACAGAGTCAAAGGAATGGTAGTGTCTCAGATGTGATACTCTTTGAAATATCTCAGCTAACATTTTCTTTTTCAGGCCTGCAGCAACACGACAACAGTACAGGAAAATTCATCAATTAACTGTAACCTGCACTGTGGGCTGGGGGAAGTGAAACAAGATATTCTGCCTTTTTCTGTGCTTTTGACCAATAAACAAGAGACGCTGATAGTTGAATAGCTTCCAAGAATGCCAGAAAAACCTCTTGTGAAGGAAATCTTGTGTAGAAGCAGATGTCCTCTTCAGAGACACAAAACTGTTGGAAAAGCAACTGGTCCAGTCTCAGTCATTTAAGCTCCACTTCCAGTCTGTGAACTTCAGCTTCCGGCATCTGTATGCAGACTGAGGCAGCATCCAGCGCACCTGTTAGAGATTTGGGTTGACAACAGACAGAAAAACAAACCATCAGACACACACACACAAATTTTGTGTGCCATCTATCATTAATCTATCTTTTTTTTTTTACATTGATGAACAGGGGTCACATAAAATGTATTTTAATTAAAAGTCCGTATTGTTACCTACATATCTTTATACACTTACAATACATATACATTTAATGTATTGTGGTGTTGATGTTTTTAATAACCTCCTCCACTCAAATCGTCCCACAAATCAAAATGTCATACTTTACAGAAATGCATAACTTGAACGCACCTACTGATTAGTTAAAAATCAGTTGGAGACCTAATGAAAGTAAAAACCTAATATACGATGTACACACTGTATATAAACGGCAAATAACAGCCAAAATATTGGAAGAAAGACAGACTGTTTCATTATGCATCAACATACCTGGAGTAGGAGCACAGGTATAGTCATGATCAGCTGACGCAGGTACCGCAGGTAGGGGCTCCTCCTCAGTCCGGCTCTCTGTCTGTGATGGGTCGGGACGGATGTCATGCCCCAGCTGCGACTCTCCCCAGTTATTCCACTGTAAACAAGAAGGCACAGCTCCGATTTTCAGCTGCTTTCTCTCACCACCAATGCTAGCCGCGGTGTCGTCTTCCTCTGTGAACTTCATACGAAAGTACTCCGTGAAGAACATTGAAGTCCGGACCTTTGTCACGGCGAATAACCTGAATCCATTTTCTTCTCTCAGCCAAATCACTGGCGAAGCTGTGAAAACTTAAATAATGCTGGCACTGTTTGTTAGATGTGCAGAAAGGCACACTGCAGTGACACTTTGACTTAGCTTGAGCCATTGTTTGTTCGTTAGCTCACTAGCCAGAAGTCGTCCAACACAACGCGCACTGCTTCCGGGTCACCAAACCCATCGATGCTCTCTACGGAGACAGCAACACTGCCACCCATCAGCGCTGTACCACACATGTGAATATCAATGCTCCACTTGTGTGTGTGAATCTCTTCAAAACTGTGTGATGTTTGTCTCAAAAATAAATGCGCGTGCCGGTTGATCTACAAACGCACTTTCGACAATTCACAAGCAGAATTGAAGATTTGCAAATGATAAATGCACACACAAAGTTAAGAAACGCATGTGTAAATCGTGGATATATTTGTGGATCTTCTGAATACATTTGTGGATCTGAAAATTACATTTGTAAATCATGGATGTATTTGTGGATCTTGAGAATATATTTGTGGATCTGAAAAACACATTTGTAAATCATGGATATATTTGTGGATCTTTTGGATATATTTGTGGATCTGAAAAACACGTGTGTAAATGGTGGATATATTTGTGGATCTGAAAAACATTTGTGTAAATCATGGATATATTTGTGGATCTAAAAAACATTTGTGTAAATTGTGGATATATTTGTGGATCTTCTGGATATATTTGTGGATCTTGTGGATATATTTGTGGATCTGAAAAACATTTGTGTAAATCGTGGATATATTTGTGGATCTTTTGGATGTATTTGTGGATCTAAAAAACATGTGTAAATCGTGGATATATATTTGTGCATAATTTTGAGACAAATCTCTCCCCATAACACCTATGGTCTCATGGGATCTGCAGAAATCCTTCTGTCCCCTAGTCATGATAGATGAAAGATGACAACACCTTGGCTATAATGGCAAATTCTCTAAATGATGCAGGAAAGCGCTTCCACATTACCAAAACAGAGCCGGAGCTCGCAGTGTTTGTGCAGCTCATTGAAAGGAGAAAACAAAGTGGAGAACATTTTAAAACTTTTGTTGAAGCGATGGTGTTACGACCCGGCTCAAAGGCAGCAACAAAAAGAAGGGGAGGACACGGATGGCAACATTTTAAGCCCTTTCTTTTGGGGCATTTATTTTAAAATAATAATAAAGGTTATATTTCTGTTGTCAGTATTGTGAATTGTGTGCTGTCTGTGCATGTGTGTGAGTGAGTATCAGTAAGAAAACGTTTGTAGTGAAATGTAAGTGTTGAGGTGCATGTAAAATGTACAAAAGAAAAACGCGGCGGCTGCGACGTGGCTGGCTGGAGGATGGAGTCTGGGAGAGAGAGAGAGTGATGTGGCGGAAGTCAGCCTTTTAAAGCTCCGGAAACGCACTGGGCCCTAGTGGTCCCCGTCAGCCGCAGTACCTCCAATAGAAAACACACATCAGGTCACATTAAGGAACCGTGACAATAGACATATGCAGTGTCGACGTTTTTCTGAATATTCTTGCCTTCTTGAAAACTCTAATAACTCTACAGATGACATCCTGTAAAGTGGAGCGCATCTTTTCCAGTATTAACCAGATTAAAACCCCTAATAGGAGCACCGTGCTCACTAGTCGCCTTAAGTCGCTCTGTCTGGTGGCATTTGAGAGAGAACTTACAGTGACTCTGGACTACGACGACTTCTCCTGTAAATGGAGAGGTTGATTGTTTTGTGAATGAATGTAAGTGTTTAAAGGACTGTGGATATATACATTTTTTGCAACTTAGGCTACCTCTGTGTTTTCTTGTCCCTGACATGGTTAAAAGAAACATTGTAAAGTTTTGCCACTTCCAAGTTAGTTTTGTTTTTGTAAGATGCCATGTCTTTATAAGATGAGCCGAGTTTTGTAGTCTTTTTACCTGTAATCTGTTGCCTCTTGGAGAAAAACAATTAAATGAATTTATGAAACCGTAACAATCGACTTCACACTGTTGAGGTTGAAAATGCTAAGGGGATTCTTTTAGAAATACACCCATGAAATCCTGGTAACCTAAACACAGTAACAAAAAAAAAACAACCAAACAAAAAACAAACAAACAAAAAACATTAATATATTTTCAAGCTAAAATTATACATTTAGTTTTCTACTGGGTATAGCCAAAACATTCTGAAAAACCTTGCGATATCTACCTGAACCTTTAAAGCACTCAGGTCAATACAAAGAATGAAAATTTAATTTCGATCAAAAATACCCACATAAATTAAACACTGATCAATTCAAAATTAACACAGACACCACCAAACGAAATATGAATGTAGGGATTCCACAGTTGACGTTAAGTAGTCTTTTTAGTCACTTAATTGTCCCCAAAAATTATTTTAAATTCATTGCCACAGCTGTGCTCCACTGTTCTTATACAAAAATCCTTCAGTCTCCCAAAAAAAACAAAAGTCATCCACACCACCGATATGGATTAAGCACACGCTGGTACAGCAGGCAAAAGCACAAAAAGCATAGGTCTCACCCAGTGTTAAAATCTAAGGAACGAAAATCCCTCTATTGTTTGGGGGACTCTGATAGGCGCGTTTCTGTGCAAGGCAGGTTTTCCACCTGTAGTTCTGAGTAAATCCACTCTTACAAGTTACTCTTCCACTCAGTTCGTTAAGTGTTCATTTCATATCTATTTCATATCTTAAACATTTATCAACTTAAACACAATTACTTAGCTGCAGACATCTGGCACTATTTTTCCCCCACGGTGTTCCCTGGACCTCCTATTACGCTACGCCATATCCTCCTTAAATAATTTCTGTTCCATTGAAATTAGCATTTAACGCCACATTCAAACACTCTCTACAGAGGAAAACTAAACCTTTAATAATATTGCAAACAAATCAATCATTTTTCTTTTGTGATTTGACAGCTAATGTTACAGTTTTCCCATTTTTTGACACCTATGTGGCACTGTCACAAAACATTCAGCCTCATGTTATACAGGTGGGACAAGAGAATGATTTTGGGAACGACTGTAGATTTTTGTCTTTTATTTAACCGTGGTTAATGTCGCTGCTCTACAGCCAAATGAAAAGCCATAGCAGCCAGCCTGCTGGTCCTACTCTTTGGTCAGTACCATGGAAAGCGTTTGTGGGTGGGTCCTTCTGATGCACTAAAACGTTATAAAAACTAGAGCCTGGCCGATGCCAATACCGATATTGGGGGCTAAATAAAGCCGATATCCGATATATCGGCTGATATCCGATATATTGGCCGATAACTGATATATCGGCCGATGTATGAAATAAGAACATTAATACAGGATATATACTGTACATGAACTCAGATGTGGACATGTGAATAACCAGTTGCATTTTTTTGTTTTGTTTATTTTACAAAGATGCAACTTAGACTACGTTAAAACGCTGTATAATAATCTTGTATTTTGGCTGTGGACCATATGAGAGAGGAAAATGATAAATGGAGAGCCATATTTACATCGTTGTGGCAAATATGCACATAGAATATGTTTACAATGTGTTTCTTTGATAACCCTGAGGAAGGCCACAAGCTTAAATGTGTCTGTTTTATAAAGTTGTTCTCTTAAGATCTACTATTAGTGAAACTTCCTGTCTCCACAATGATAGAATATGTCACAGGTAAGATACATCATATGAATGCTTTTCTGGTTTGTGCTTTTCAAAGTAAAAGCCCGGTTAAGCATTTCTATAGAGAAACTCTCTTCACTTGTACAGAATGCTTTTATTTTGAATAGTTCCTGACACACTTCCTCTGTACACTGAATCAAGTCACTTTTATAAGGGGAATTTATTGAGGAAAAATTTATGGAGAAGGACAGGGCTTTGTGAACAGGGAGATGTGGCTGACGGGCAGAAAACTCGCGCCTTGTGTGAAAGCCACACCAGTAGGAAAAGGAGCAGGCACACGCAAGCAGCAAAACAAGCGGAGTGAATCTGACTGCAGCAGAGATTGGGCTGCCTGTGAGTGCTTTGGGACAAGGATGGCGGCCCCCGCTGCTCAGTGAGAAGAGCAACAACGATGCCTGCTTTCACATCAGAGTCTCCAAAACTCTACATTAACACCAGAAAAAGTCACAAGATTTGTCGCGAGTCGCTTTTTGAAAAAGAGTCGCTAGAGGGGTCTGAAAACTCGCTAAAAGTCACTAAGTTGGCAACACTGAGTGAGCACAGACTGTAGAAAGAATTGGACAAAGCCTGTGTGACGTCAATACAAGCTTACAATAGGCAGACTCAAACTGCTCTTGAAGCCAATCCGTGGAGGCTTCCATATAAAAATCACAGTCCCAACTGAACTTTGGATCAACCTAACGGCCTGCCCAGTAAGTGTGACTTCCCCAGACTGCTAGCTAGCATTCTGGTTGACAGAAACAGAGCCTCTGCCTGCTGAGCTATCCGTCAATCAAATGAGACGCGCCAATCAGCTTTCATCCTAAATATAATCCAAACGATCGTCATACAAAAAAATTCACCCCCTTACAGCGGGAGCACAGAAAGAGACTAACAAATGAGACACGTTTGGTGTTATGAACCAGGCTATAAACCAGTTTATTTCTAGTGTCAAAACCGGCTGTTTAACAGGTGTCCAGACGGGACTTAAGGTGTTCCTGCAGCTAGCCTCAAGTGGACATTCGTGGTATTGCAATTTTTTGCACTTCCGCATTGGCTTCATTTTTCAGGAACCAGAGGTTGCCGCTTGTGAGTGAGGGAGAGTTGCTGCTGTACTCTGCATCTGGGGGGAGGGGCCAGGCACTCAGGCTGAGTTCCGCATGGACACACACAGAGCAACAGGAGCAAAAGGAGAGAGAGACAAAATCCCTGTGCAGCAAAAAAGTAAATTGGCTACATATTGGCTGATGTTGATTAATCTGTGAAACACTATAAATCAGTCAGGCTCTAATAAAAAATGCAATGCAATCAAAAATGCAATCAAATATTAAAGAAGCAAAAAGCAACCAAATCCACTTTAAAACCACACCCAGTAAAAGTAGTTTATCAATCAGTCGTTTTTATTAATTCAAGTAGTGATCTACTAATTTTTATTAATTAGGCCCAGCCAAAATTGGTTTGGCCCACCTAAAACTGAAATCCTGGCACCATCCCTGTGACAGAGTACCCACAACAGAGTGAGCTCACCGGTAAGCATCACCAGACGGATCATACGTACTTTTACTGCTCAGAACTATTAACACAACTGTACCTTCATTTCAGCCAGGATTTTGTCCTGAGTTTTTCCCTTGTTTTATGATTTTTGTTGCACCTGTAATGCATGCCATGGCAACCTGTTATGGAGAGACAGCAAGACGGTACCGACAGACATCCATGTTTGTTTGTTTTGTTCTGAAGTCATGGTCATAGGCAGGTCAGCAGGTATGTGGTCTCCAGTGATCCGACAGTCTGGCTGAGTCATCTAGTTTGTGTGTTCAGAGGATTAAACATGAAAAATCATTTCAAACTGTCCTCATGACTGTGGTCTCCCACGGTTTTAACCCTTTGATGCGCAACATAAGTACCCCCCCTCTAATGCACAACATGGGTCAAAAATGACCCGCATTCATTTCCCTGGCTATTTAATGCTGGCTGAGTTTATCTTTGTTCCATCTTTTGAAATAAATTCATTTCATAGATAAATTGCTACAGATATTCTTTCAATATGCTTTTTTTGATTACCACATATCATTATTTTATTTTTTTCCTCTTTACGCTATGAAAAGAACCAGTTTTTATATTACAACGTCAAGTTTACACACATGGGTCAAAAAGACCCATCCTTCCATGTGTGATTTATAATTGAATAATTTGATCTTGTATTATTTCTTTAGCAGTAAGTGGGGCCAAACACTTTTGTAATCAATATTTGCAACATGTTTATTTGTAATTTTGTCACACATACACAGATAACAGATAAAGCAGCGACTGAACTGAACTGAACTGTACTTTTGTTTTATAACAGAAAACTGCTGAATTGTGTTTTGTCTGTTTTCAACTAAACACAGCATTTAAGTAAAGCACAAACTACCATCCTAATTTTTGCGTGCCTCACAAAGGATCACAGTCTTTTTGTGCAGTGGTGGCTGTGTTGTCTTTTTTTTAACCCACATCTTCCCATTGCCTCGATGACATGCTTATGGAGTTTCAGCGTGCCCTCCATGCGCCTCTTCATATGTGGCATTACAAGCTCTTTGCCCAGCTCCTAATGTGAAGCTAACTGTTGTTATTTATGAGTTTAACGTGGGCGTATATTGTGTAACTGACTGCGTGTGTAAGGAAAAGTGCGCAGTCTTGATTTTGATACTTTAAACCACCTACACAAAGAAAAATAAGAGACTATATGCAGTCGGTTCTAGGGTCTAAGCATGTGTCTGTAATAACAGGGTAATAATTACCGTACTCAGGTTTACTGTTGGCTTGGTTTCTACTGTCTCGGTTTTGGGTCAGGTCTGGAAATAAAAATGCGTCCTCAGTCCCATTTAGCGCAGACTTGTATATATCGATGTATCACAGAATATCAGATTTATGCGTTTTGCTGTTGTTAATACAGCAAAATAATGTTAAAGCAAATGTCCGGTAGTTGTTCTAAATGGCCGGCATTCTTGAGGACTGTCGGTCATTCTGACCGGGGGAGTCTAGCGGACACTCTGCTATATAGTTTTATTTGATGACTTGTCTAAGATAGCTTAGCTAGATGCTTGAGTATGACAGATTAACTGTTTGACTGAAATAGTTTAGCTAACCACTTGACTAAGATAGATTAGCGCACTGATCAGCTAAAATAGCTTAGCTAACTACAGTACTTTTCTAGCAATGAACTTAGCTAAGTAGATAGCTAACTGCAAATGTTAGAAACTAATTTAGAATGAGCTAACTATGGATTAGCTCACTGTTTGGCTAAAAAATCTTAGCTAGCTACTTTTCTAAGCAGCCTAGCAATGTTAACTACAAAGGTTATCAACTAAATAATAAAATAAAATAAAGCATAAATAAAATGGATTATCTATGTCAACAGCTAGCTAGCTAGCTAGCTAATAGTTAAGGTAACCTAAAATTATCACATTATTTACAGTAATCTTTCAGAACTGTCATTTTATTTTCTTTCAGAGGTAAGGTTGTAATAATTGTAAACAACAAAAAACAAATTCTTACATCTACCAGATGTGCAAGGACAGCTGTGTTGGGCTGTGAAGTGTCTGAAACACATTACAGTATCCCACAATGTACTTTTATGTGTGCAGGTCATTTCTGACCCGTGTGTGTAAACTTGATGTAGAAATACAAAAAGTCTGATTGTTCATAAAGTAAGGAAGGGAAAATAAAAATGATGATTTGTACATTTCAAAAACAAGATATTTACTGCATAATTGGAATAGTTACTGATAAAAAAAAAAAAAAACATTTTTAAAGAAACATCATAGAAACTCTCTGCCATTTACATGAAATAACACAGGAAATAGATATGGGTCATTTTTGACCCATGTTGCGCGTTAGAGGGGTAGTGATGAAAAAAGTGTTTTAACTCAAAAAGTAAGAAAGTGGAAATTCAAATAAGGATGTTTTATGATTAAAAACAAGTTAATTGAGGAATACCTGGAGGACTGAATGATGAAATTAATGTTTTCCAAAGATATAGATAAAAGAAACTCATCCGGGTCACTTTTGACCCATGTTGCGCATCAAAGGGTTAAAATCGTTTAAGATTTAAAAATCATCTAGTGTGTGGCTGGAAGATCTGTTCTTAACGATGCTACACAGTCTAATAATTTACGACCATTCAACAACCTTACGAATTAGAAAGAATATAGTTTATTTTGACAAATACGTTTTGTGTTCTTTAACAAAACATCACTGACAAAATGACAGCACTTACAAAACACACACAAGCACCACTACTTCCTCTCCATAAAGACATGCACGCTCCCGCAGACAGGGGATATACTTTCTATTGGGAGGTAAGTACCTTGTCACAACTGTGCAGCATCCTCCTTAACTCTAGGGGGTCATCAGGTCGCTCCTCTGGTGGCACAGCAGTGTTACACAGGGCCAACAGCTGGTCCCAGCTGGTCCCTACTGTAAAGAACGGGAGCCATTGCTGCTCACGGACCCACAGACGCAGAGAAAAAGGTTGTAGGAGAAGTAAAATTGTTTTTAAAAAGCACAAGAGGCACCGTGCTTGGTGTCTCTGGTCTCTGGTGCACTCAAGTTTTACAACCCCAACAAAACAACGTAAAGGAAAAAAAAGACCAACAATAAACAGGAATAAAATAGGAAAAACTCCGGAGAGTCCTCAGAGCTGCTGTAAAAGGCAGCCTGCCATGTGGCGCTGTGTAAATGCATACATTAGATATCCTCAATATTGAAGGCCCATTTAATATCCTCAGCACTGTGCTATAATAGGTCACATTTTTTGAGAGTAGCCATTAGGGCTTTGTACCAGGAGGCGTTTGCTTTTGTTGAGTTCATAAATGTGTTGATTTTCACCTAAACCACTGTTTTTAAATGTCAACAGTGGTGTGGTGTGTTGAAATCCTTTAAATCCAGTACTTTGCTGGCAACAAGCACATTTTGCATTCTAGTATAAATGCCATTGTTTGTGCTACTGGAAAATTCAAACAGTTTCTGAAATCTTAGAAGTTGTGTTTTACAGCTAATGTGGTTGATATGGTAATTCTACATTTTTTCCACTAAAAATCTAACATCAAATTCCCTCATTTTTCTGTTCTTTTGAAACTGTTAGAACACTTTTATCATGTAGTAAATTGCAAACAACTGCCAGATATTAAAAGTTCTATGTACTCTGAAAAAAGGGGAAAAAACACTCACTCACAGGACACTCACTCTGGGCCTTTTATGGAGAAAAAAAAAAAGGGAGGCTCAGTTAAACACCTGGGTTAAAGCCCATATTCTTTTATGTTACTTTTGTCGAAGAGGGCTTGTGTTGTCTTTTGGTTGAAAATGATGTGTTTTGGAATTATAATGTTTTGTTTCTTACAATAAAAATAATTTTGTATCATTATGGGCAAGCCAGCATATGAAATGGGTGAGTCAAATCCTGGCTTGGCTCCATCACTGCACCTAGGTTACTCAGAAATCTGCACTGCAGTGTAACAAAGGTGTTCTCGCTGTTTACAGAGGAATCTCATGAGAGCCAAAGTTGCAGAAAAACACCATGAAACGCAAGCCTCAAACACAGATGGAAACAGAAGCAGAGGAGGAAGAAGGAGTCCAGGCTAATGAGAAGGATGGATTATTCAGTGGGGGAAGAAGCAGAAGATGGATTTAAATTCATTTTTACTGATGGATTTAAACATCTGCCTATATCAGCTTTAAATGTTGACTGTACATTTTCATTTGCAGTTTTAGTCTGAACCAACAGACCTAGCTCAAATTCCTTACACTTTAAAGTGTGTTTTAAAGACTAGAATTTATTAATTTGTTTGTCCTCAACATTTCAGTTGTGTTTTTAGGGTCTAAAGATTGAGGTCTGAACTTCATTCAAGTATTAGTATCAATTAAATTACTTTGTAAATGTTGGCACAATGGATATAAGCAAAAATCCAATATTGTGCATCCATTATAGAGAGAATGATTCCACATCACATCCCAAAACACCTGTTGCATTTTACTTTTATTATAAAGGTAGGTTTTACCTGAAAACATGGTTGAAGATCTATATTCTCATGTTATTTTTGCCAATAAGAAAAATTCATATTTAACTGTTCAACTCTGCAGTAACTACTCAAGGTAAACTTCAGATTGAATACTTAAAAGTAAACTTTTGCTGGAGTAAATTGAGTAACTGTACTTTAACTAGAGTACGGTAGTGGTGTACTTTTTCCACCCCTGCTGCATGGTATATGCCACTGTGATGTTGTTACGGCCGCAGTCGTAATGTGTTTTGGTATTGTATTTTGTCTTATTTGCTCCAAAACTTTCTGAGCCTGCAGCGTGTGTGAGTGTGGCTAGTGTGCTATCTATCTTGTTAGGTGTGCTATCGCCTGCTGATGACTGGCTGCTCTGGATCCCATGCGGAGAGGTGGTAAACTGCCGCGGAGCTCGCCCTTAACTTAAGCAGGAGAAGTGACGTTGCCGCAGCACAGGGGAAACCCCATCTCATTCATCTTCCAACCGGCCATGCCACAGCTTTGTTAGAGTCAAGCTCATATATATGTTAATTTAATCTTTGTATTATTGTTACTGCTGGTAACGAAGGGGTGAGATCTATTTATGTTACATTGTCAAACAGGTTAGCTGTTAACTGGGGAGAATAATTATTACTTTGCAGATTAGTTTGATCGCCTCTCTTTTTTAATTTGTTATCCCTGATTCCCCCTGAGGTAGTGAACATCCTTTGTTAATGTAAACTTTTACCATGTAAATAAATTGTATTATTGTTCAATCTTTGAACCTTGGTTCTGTGGCTATTTGGGAAATGAGTGAAATGGGTCATTTTTATGTGTCCTGGCCACCCGTAGATGAGGCGTAACAAATGTGATATATATACAAGAATTTTTTCAATTAACTTTTAACTTAAAAAAAAAACAAAAACTTTGAGGTAGAGTTGAGGTTGGCCTTATTATTTCCAAGTTGCTCTTAAAACCAGTTAATCTCAATCTGTGGGCCTAAGAGCACCATCTAGTGGGCTCTGGGAGGGTGCAGCTTTATGAAATGATTGAAAGACCCACTCTGAAGCAGGAAAAGTAAAAGTACTGTGAAGGGAAGTTAAATATGGATTATTAATTATGGTCTGCTTTTCTGTTAATGTTACTGATACATGGTTGTTGCATTGTACTGCTGGTTTCAGCTTTGTCTCGTTTTACTTGTTTTCCAGCTAGTCTAAGAGAGGTTTTAAAAAGTCTTAGATTAAGTCTGGGCCCCCCCCCCCCCCCCCAATATCTAAAGATACATTTCATCAGTCTAATTCGCAATGAGGGCTTGGCTTTTATTTGACTTGAAATTAATTATTTGTTATTAAACATTCTTGATTCTAAATTCAGCTGAAATTACAAATACCTCAACCGCAAGTCATTGTATCATCTAACATCCCATTCATACTGACTGTATGATTGTTGTATTGATTTTATATCAGTTTTGTTCATGTGCCTATACTTATAAATGCTGCCAATAAAAATGGACTACAAAATTTAGCATTTTCCAAAACAGTTTTTAATAAAATGTTTAGATTTCTTATGATGTTGTCTTTCTTTGTAAAATTAAATTTTTCTTTCATTAACTGAATCAAAATAAATGCTACAGTAAGTATCCTCAGATAGTGCAACAACAGTAAGCTTACACATACCAACAGTGTAACTAATTATGAGCATATGAATGTCTGCAGCAAACACTTTAATAATTTTTATGTCAGCAAACAGTGAAGGAGGTCTAAACATTTCCTGATAACAAGCTGCTAAATAAAATCAGACTAGAACAAAATATATAATTTCAGTAAGTGCACAGTTAAGTCAAAAGTAACATTTCTCACTTTTAAGCAGCAAACAAAACTACATTTTTAAAGCTGAAAATGAGAGAATCAGTTGAAATCACTGCAGTTTTTTCCATCAACAAATTATTATTGCAGCTTAATAAATCAAATATCAAGAACAATAAATGACAATGACATACCAGTATACCATAAACAAAAAAACATAGTCACAAAACACTTATGCAATCGAGAACAAATATTATGTGCAATATTGATTCTAAGTAAGAAAACCTAAGATGGCCCAACATCCACACTACATTCAAAGTAAATTGTGCTTACCAGGGGTGAAAAGTAATTAGTATCTACTCATGCAATCGAGAACAAATATTATGTGCAATATTAATTCTAAGTAAGAAAACCTAAGATGGCCCAACATCCACACTACATTCAAAGTAAATTGTGCTTACCAGGGGTGAAAAGTAATTAGTATCTACTCATGCTACTGTGATTAAGTAGCTTTTTTGTGTACTTGCACTTTTTTGTATTTCTTTTTTTTAATCACATTTTAATTTAACCTAAGTATATTTTTGGGTAAGCTTTTTTCTTTACTACATCTTGAAAAGTATCAGGCATTAAGTACAAAGATAAACACTGAAAATCAAAAACAAGGAGGTCCAAGCTTTCAGGCTATAACATGAATCTTTAAAACAAGAAAAAATAAAGTTTGGCTTTGGCAAAACATTGTGGTCAGCAGCACTTAGTGAGAAAATTATTCCTTTTTACACATTTGTAAAAAACTAATGCAACAATAATAACTCCATATATGAATATATATAGAATGCATTAGAAATGTTCTTATGATGTATTCTATAAAAGAGGTTGGTTCAAAGAAAGCGTTACCAATACAGTCATGGGCGGATTATCATTACCATGGGCCCTGGGCACATACTCACTATGGACTAGAGACTGACCGATTTATCGTCAGGCCAATTATAGCATTTTGCAGATTAATCAACATCGGCCAATATGTAGCCGATTAACTTTTTTGCTGCACAGGGATTATGCAGGGTATATGCAGCAATCTTGAAGTTAATTTCAATACCTTTTTTAGACTTTTTCAAGACCTTCTCAATATTTTTTAATACCTCACAGCCACTTCAAGCTGTATCCATTTACATAAGTGATATAGCTCGCTCTGGCGCTCTCAGAGACAATTTACGAACCCACCCACAATAGCCTAGTTTTTTATGTACCTGTTCATCTTTGTTTTTTAATAAAAATTAGGGATGCACCGAAATGAAAATTCTTGGCCAAAACCGAGAACCGAAAATGAGGAAACCAAGGCCCAAAAACCGAAAACCGAAAGAAATTATTATGCCATTTATTAGTACCATTGCATTTATGGCTATGACTGTGTACTAACCTCACTAAAATCAATTGCAATTGCAAAAATTAATATTAATGCTCCAAAGAATAAATCAATTAAAGAATTATGTAAATATTTATTGAGCACTTCATTCCAACAATACACAATATAAAATAAAAGAAAATACAAAATAAAATGTTTAACTTGACCGCACTCATGTATACATTATATCAGTATTTCTCAACCTTTTTTCAGTCATGTACCCTCTGTGAAGTATTTTTTCAGCCAAATACCCCCTAAACAGCGCAAAGCTTTTGACCAAAAAGAAAGACATTAAAGGAGACATATTATACCCTTTTAAGACAAGCTTAAATTGGTCTCAGAGGTCCCTAAAACATGCCTGTGAAGTTTGTTGCTGCAAAAACACTCCAGTATAGGATTTTTGTACGTTTAAAACCCCCTCTATTTCAGCCCTTCTCAGAACGAGCTGTTTCTGTGTCTGTGGCTTTAAATGGTAATTAGCTGTCTGACTCCGCCCCTGGCCACACCCCTTTCAGGAAATGGATGCAGTACTCCTCGTACACCAGACACTTTTATCTAAAGGTTAGAACTTGACTGGGATTTGAACCATCAACCCTTCCAGACCATAGTCAGCAGGATAACCCATTGAGCTATCCAGCATATCAACTGGTAGCTGAGAGGATCACTAGAAGAGGGCAGAACGTGCTCACGCTCCTGGTGAGGTCACCAGGAGCTAAATCTGAGAACAGCTTGTTTCAGCACACATTTTCTGAAAGGTGGAGAAAGAGGAGGGAGAGGGAATGGATATTTCTGGTATTTGAGGGGATTGTGGACAGGCCAGGGACACATATTTGTGTTAGACAAGCCTGGAAAGGCTTTAAACCCAGAAGTGCGCAAAACTCTGCTAGGCTGCAGTGGTCTCTCTGGAACAATTTGGAGATAAACACATAGCTAGAGCTAGAAAGAACTAAAGACCGGTAAATAATAAACAAATTATAAAAAGACTGACAGGTATGCGCCAGTGTGGGTCAAACCACTCTGCCATGGGGGAGACTCAGGTTTTTTTTTTTTCTTTTTTTTTAATTTAAGAGCCTACAAAATATTAACTCCAGTTTACAAACTTAAGGTCCTACAGTCTATGCGCAATTTTTTCATGCAAATTATTTACACAAAATATTTACATTTAGAACCTGTAGCGAGTCAAAGCAAGCGTCCTCACCTGCAACATCATTTCGCAGCGCGACATTGCTGCAGATATTTAAGTAGCGTATTTGGGCTCATATGGACATATCAGGCTGCCTGCTGTCTGTCTCCCTCTCTACCAGGCTAAAAAAGAGGCAAAAACACAAGCACTGATACAGAGGGATATGACGCAATATCAAACATCAGGTGGTGTTGGAGAGGAGGACGTTTTTGTTCCTCTGTCTACCTTAAAAATCGGCACCACCACCACTATGTGCGCTCGTTGGAGCGAAACTCACACAGCTGGAGCTGTTTCTAAACTAACAGGACTTTATTAAAATATTTACCAACACAGTCTCCTCTGACCTCAGACAAACGACTTATAAAAGCTCCGGATCAACCAGCTAAATGACTCCCCTGAACAGTGGAACAAAAACATGTGAGCCAGTCTGTGTGCTGTGGAGAGAGTTAACTCCTCTCACTGTGAGTCTCAGCTGTGCAATATTATAACTCTTATTGATCATATTTGACATAGAATGAATGAAAAGTCAGTCCCTCCTCTTACAAACTTGGCTGGCACAGTGAATGAAACCGTGAAACAAAACGGCACTGACGTCCTGGCTGTGCGTAAAAGTGCCACGTTTTACACACGGAGTGAAGGACAGAGAGGGACGAACCCATTTTTATCTTCTGCTTCAATAAATATCACTGTTTACCAGAGGACAGAGAAAACACACCGCAGACGTTAGCAGCACAAATGTGTTTCCAGAATGTAATATACTCATGTAGCTCCTGACGTGCAAAGAAAGGCATTATTTTTCTTAAATAGTCAGCATGTAGTTTAAAATCTACCCCCTGGAGTGCCTTCACGTATATGTAACCTTATTTGAGAACCACTTATCCAAGCGCGTGCTGGCCGTGGTTTTTGCTTGCATCATCACAACGTCGTGTATCGGCCTTGTTGTTTCGGTGAAAAAAGTCTTTCGGCCGAAAACAGAAAATGCACATCTTGGCTGAATGCCGTTTTTGGCTGAATTTTCGGTGTATCCCTAATAAAAATGAATAAATTCACACACTGTTTCAATGTTTTTGGGACTCAAACTCTTGGACAGATAATTCAGAAATACTTTTAAAATTTAAGACTTTATAAAGTCATGATAAGACTTTTTAATACTTTTTAAGGGTCTTAATTTTCCCCAAATTGATTTATCACCTTTTAATACTTTTCAAGACCCCGCAGATACCCTGTTATGTCTCTCTCTCTTTTTGCTCCTGTCACTCTGTGTGTGTCCAAGTGGAACTCAGCCCGAGTGACTTTGTTGCTCTACTTAGCGAGTTTTCAGACCCCTCTAGTGACTCTTTTCAAAAAAGTGATGAGCGACAAATCTAGTGACTTTTTCTGGTGTTACTGGAGAGTTTTGGAGACTGATGTGAAAGCAGGTATCATTGGTTGCTCTTCTCACTGAGCAGCGGGGGCCGCCATCTTCGTCCCTAAGCACTCACAGGCAGCCCAATCCTGCTACAGTCGAACTCACTAGGCTTGTTTTGCTGCTTGCGTGTGCCGCATGTGTCAGCTCTGATTCCTGCCAGTACAGCTTTCACACAGGGCGCGGGTTTTCTGTGTGTCAGCCGCATCTCCCTGCTCTCAAAGCCCTGTCCTTCTTCATAAGTTTTTCCTCAATAAACCCCCCTTATAAAAGCCACTTGATTCAGTGTACAGTGGAAGTTTGTCGGGAACTATTCAAAATAAAAGCATTCTGTACAAGTGGACGGAATTTCTTTATAGAAATGCTAAACCGGGCTTTTACTTTGAAAAGCACAAACCAGAAAAGCATTCATACAGTGTTTATCTTTCCTATGATATATTCTACCAGTGTGGAGACAGAAAGTTTCACTAATAGTAGATCTTTAGAGAAAAGCTGTATAAAACAGGTGCATTTAAGCTTGTGGCCTTCCTCAGGGTTATCAAGAAACACATTGTAAACATATTCTATGTGCATGTTTGCCACAATGTAAATGTGGCTCTCCATTTATCATTTTCCTGTCTAATTTGGTCCACAGCCAAAATATAAGATTATTATACAGTGTTTTAACATTGTCTAAGTTGCATCTTTGTGAAATAAACAAATATAAATGCAACTGGTTATTCACTGGTTTATGTACAGTATATATCCTGTGTACAGTGCTTAACAAATTTATTAGACCATCTGTCATATTTGTCTCAAAGACCATCCAGCATCATGAAGTGCTTTAATGCAGACTCTTTGATTTTCAGTGAGCTCTCCACATTTTACCACTTTGAACAGGAATGAGGGATTTCAAACTGAATTCACCCAAATTTGAGCCAACTCACTGGGCTTCTCTGAGAAGTCAGAAATTAATCAAGCACAACATTCAACCACTAAATCTCATTTTTCTGTCCAGGAATGCAAGTAAATAACTATAATTTGACATATTAATCAAGAAATATTAATGCGCTTTACTATTTTTTCATTTTTTTTGTAAATCAGTGACTTGGAAAATTCATGGATAACAATAATAATTGTATTTTAGCATTAAAAATGTCATTTCAGTTAAAGAGCTTCCACATATTGGTGTATTAACCATTGCAGAAACATAAAAAATGATTTTGGTAATTACCAATGCTGTTAATTTAGGGCAGCTGTGGCATAAACCTTACTTTGGTTAGGGTTAGGGTGGTCTAATACATTTGTTAAGCACTGTATATTAACGTTCTTATCTCATATATCGGCCAATATATCGGTTATCAGCCACTACATCGGATATTGGCCGATATATCGGATATCAACAATTTTTGACCCCCAATATCGGTATCAGCATCAGCCCCAAAAATCTCATATCGGTCAGGCTCTACTATGGACCCATACATACACATTCAAACTGTGTGTGTTGTCCATTATGTATACCCTCTATCACTTTAAGTTTGGCCACACTGTAACACAGAGCGACCCACAACCACACAGCACACATTACTTTCAATTTTAACTACTTATTATGTATCGTTTTATTTACCGTGCGTTTCACTGTATTTTCATCATGCATCATAATATAACAAATAAAGTTGGGCCTAGCACACCAACAGGTAAGATAAAAAAGCAAAATGCTGAACTTGTAATTATGAGTCATGAAAAGTTTTCTCAAAGGTGTTAGTTTTAAATGCATAAAGTCACAATCCATGTGAAAACCAATAAAAATAAACAAGCCCAGAACCCTTAGTAGAGCTACATGAACACCTTTACACAAAATCAACACTGCAGACAAACCGAGCAGCCCACATATAATTATGCATAGCACACCCACACACCCACACGCACACAGACAAACAACAACAATAACAACCAAACAAGTAAGAACAGAGCCACAACCAAAATGTCTTTCAAATAAAAAAGTCTATTCAACCTTAAACCACCATCTTTCTTCTGGCTTTCTTTGTTGAAAAGTAATTAATCAAGTCCTCGGAGCATACAGAGCCCTCCCCGCCCCCACCAAGGTCTCTCTGATCACATCTCTATTCTGCTGGCCCCAGCCTATCATCCTCTGGTGAAACAGTCAAGACCAACAAGGAGGACTGTGACTGTATGTCCCAGCGATGCAGCCCTCATGTTCCAGGACTGCTTCCAGAGCACAGACTGGTAGGTCTTCAGAGAGGCAGCTACAAAGGAAGGAGAGGTAGACCTAGAGGAATACACATCCTCCGTCTTGAGCTTCATCTCAAAGTGTGCTGATGATGTAACCACCACCAGGACAATAACTGTCTACCCAAACCAGAAACCCTGGCTGAATGCAGAGGTGAGAACACTGCTGAAGGTTAGGGATGCTGCGTTCAGGGCAGGCAAAGCATTGGCACTCAGGGCGGCGAGGAGAGAGCTGACCGCGGGTATCAGGAGGGCCAAAACCACATATGCACAAAAGATCCAGGGTCATTTTACCTCAAATGTCCCCCGGAGCATGTGGAAGGGTATAAAGAGCATCACTAACTATAACACCAATGATGCACAATGCCCAAAGGACCCTTCCCTGCCAGATGCTGCACATCCGCCTGCTCTTTCTGGACTTCACCTCCGCCTTCAACACCATCATCCCACAGACCCTGGTGCAGAAACTGGCAACCCCAGGGCTGAGTCCCTCACTTGGGAACTGGGTCCTGGACTTTCTGACCAACAGACCACAGACCATCAGGATCCACAACACTGTCTCCTTGTCCATCACCCTCAGCACTGGCTCCCCCAAGGCTGTGTACTAAGCCCCCTCCTGTTCACTCTGCTAACATATGACTGCTTTACAAAACACCCAACCTGTCATATAATGAAGTTTGCAGATGACACAGCAGTTGTGGGACCCATCACCAACAACAATGAGTCCAAATACAGAAAGGAGGTGGAACACCTGGTGGATTGGTGTGGAGAGAACTGCCTCCGAATCAATGTAAAAAAAAAAAAAAAAAACAAGGAGATGGTCGTTGACTTCAGGAGGAACAGACACCCCCCTCATCCCCTGCACATCAGAGGAGCAGCTGGTCTCGAGCTTCAGATACCTGGATGTTTATCTGACCGAGGACCTTACCTGGAGTCACAACACCTCCTGCCTGATTAAGAAGGCCCACCAGCAGCTCTGCTTCCTCAGGAAACTGCAGCGCGCTGGACTGGGGAGCGCCGTCCTGAGGAGCTTCTATCAATGTGTGGTGGAAAGCATCCTCAGCACCAGCATTATTGTGTGGCACAGCAGCTGCTCCGCTGCAGAGAGGAAGGCTCTGCAGAGGGTGGTGAAGGGTGCACAGAGGACTGTGGGGAGCAGCCTACCCACCACCGCAGACAGGATGAGATACAGAAAGAGGGCCATCTGCATCATGACAGACCCCACTCATCCTGCACATACACTTTTTGTTCCTCTCCCCTCTGGCAGGCGGCTGCGGAGCATTCGAAGCAAGACCACCAGGCTCAGGAACAGCTTCTTCCCAGAAGCTGTTAGACTGTTAAACTCAAGTGGTGCTCTGTAGCCCCCCACACACATATCTGCGATACTATGATCACTTGCAGTTGCTGGACTTCCTCATATATTCAGCAGTGCTAAATTTGGCTGCCTTAGTTTTAGTTTTACTTTGTCTGTGCTTATACTTGTATTTTTATATTTATATATGGTTTTCAAACCTATTTGTTTTCTTAGATATTTATCAGGCTTAAAAACAGGACCTTGAGGGTGAAATTTCGTGCTATCCATGTGCAAACGTGTGTTAGTATGACAATAAAACTTCTTGAATCTTGAATCTTAAAATGGAAATAGATTTGGATGGGTTTGCACAAAATCCCACCCTTGAAAAGTTAAACAAGTGCAGCAAAACAGACTAATTGTCAGTAAGTAATTTGTTTAATGTGTCTCTGCCCTTAAATTCCAAAAAGGCAGGGATAAAAGCAGAGCTGGCAAAGAGTTTGGTGGAGGCTGGCATACTCAAATCAGAGCCTAAACTTGTCAGTGCTTATGAGAGTGTGCCACGGCAGATGGGAGCAGAGGCGACCACAGCCAAGCAAATCCTCAGCGGCCTGGTGGATGTGGGGGCTGACGCTGCCACACCCGTTCAGGTATCCTCTGATCCTGTTGCTCTATCTCAGGCTGGGATTGACACGGAGGATCTGAAACTGGCCCTCTGCATGAAAGAGGTGGAGCTTGAAACAAAAACCCATGAGGGTGAGCTCATGCAACCCTGTATAAGGGAGCTGAACAGAGCTTCCCCCTTGCCTAGCCCTTTAAATCTTCTCACAGCTGCCACTGGTAAGTTTGATGTTAGTGGGCATATTGCTCTGGTGCTAATGTTCATTGCGACAATTCTTATTTTATGCCCTTAAGTGCATTGCAGCAACTCTTAGTTGGCCCAAAGATGTTTGGAGTTTAGTGCTTCAGTGTAAATTAGTGGGGAAAGCCTGGGAAGTTTGTGCAACCTTATCCATTGATGAGAGTTTGAAGGAGAGTTGTGGGCCTATGAATTGTTGCCGGCCTTATCGCCAGAAATTCCCCCAGTCCTTACCCTGGCGTATGACACCTTTTCTGGTCTTTCATGAATTAAAAAGACTTACCACCGCATCCTGCGTTATTTCTTTTGGCCAGGTTTGATGAGTGATTTGTCCAAATTTTGTCGATCATGTCATGTCTGCCAGATTAGTGGTAAACCAAATCAGGTTATTCCACCTGCTCCTCTGAAGCCAATCCCAGATCTTTGTGAGCCGTTTGAACACATATCCTCAACTGTGTAGACCGCTCCCAAAAACAAAATCCGGTCACATGTCATGTGCTGCAGCAACTTGGTACCCCGAGGCAATACCGCTGCACACAAGCAGTCATAAAATCCCTGATAAACTTTTTCTCCACATTCGGCATTCCAAAATCTATCTAGACAGACCAAGGTACCAATTTCACATTCAGACTGTTTGCTCAGTTTCTCTCCACTCTGTCCATAAAACACCAAAAATCCAGCAGTTTTTACCCAAGGTGCTCTCAAAGATTTTCATCAGACTTAACGTCTGAACATCATTGATGATGAGGAAATACTGTCTTTGTCAGCCTTTTCTCCTTCTTACAGCGTGTGAAGGTGTGCAGGAGTCCATAGGCTTTAGTCCTGTAGAGTTAGCGTTCGGTCACCGGTCCTCTGAGATGGCTCTGTGAAAAATACCTCTATGACACCCCAGGTCTACCAAAAATGTGTTAGATTATATGAGCTCATGGATTAAAGTTCTCCGTCGCCATGACGGATTTTCGTCATTTGGAAACTGGTGAAATTTAACACGGATGGAATGGTCTAACACAGCAATCCCCAAATGGCCTGTTAGCAGGTGTCAGCTGGCCCGCGAGACATTTTGGAAAAGAGATGGAAATTTTGAAAAATATATTCATTTTTAATATTTACCATCTTAAGTGTTTAAAATACACATTTTGACTCATTTATTATGATCTTAATTGTAGCAAAGAAAGGATGTAATACGATGCAATAAATAAGTTCAATATGGTACGTTGAACTCTCTTTAGGGCAGGGAGGAGCATCGTAAAAAGACGCACGGCAGCATAGCTGCAGCATCACCTCAGCTCTGCAAACACGCTGCCCAAAAAGAGACATACTGCATGACTTTTAAGACTGGAGGAGAATATATTTTGTCTAATTTAATATTGATTCATTTTTTTGAAGATGAAGAATTTAACCACCATGCGCTGCTGCACAGACTCTCATAGAGTCCAGAAATCCATATTTACACTCAAAAGAAATATTTCTGTCAATAACACGTTTGTTTGTCTTTACACTAATTTAGAGAAATAGATTATTTTATCATTTTGTGGTCTTTTTTTCTGATATGAGCTTTGACAGTGTTGGACACGACACAGATGAGGGTGTGTGTTAATGTGTGTGCGTTGGTGAGAGAGTGTGTCTCTGCTCTGCCTGTCAGACAACAAACAGGGATCATTTAACTGGGGCAAAAACTTAGCTTTTTGGAGCTAACAGTGGACTCTGTGGCGCTCAAACAGTTTGTTTTGCTAAGTTTACTGCAGTGAACAACAGCCCGTTGCACTGCACATGTTTATGGAATGCCATCTAGATCATTATGTCTACTTCTATGTCTACGTCTTAACATGTAAAAATATTACGTCTAAACATGTTAAAACCGCGTTAAGACGAAAGAATATGCCATGTTAACAAGTACAATTTTTACTTGTTAAGACATTTAGAGCATTAAGACTTCCTTACAGTCACAACATACCCACCCCTTTCAGACGTAGGGGCCGCGTGGGGCTGTTTACATGCCTACATTGTGGTCATGTGGTGGTCATATGGCTCTTGCTACTGGGTACGTTTTGGCTACGTACCTATCACATGTCTTGTATGTAACTGACTTGGGACAATCCATTTGCCTGGGTGTGTATCAGTTTGTGCAGGTGATATAAAAGTCAGTGGTAGCTGAGGAGAGAAAAGGATGGCCTCCAGAAACTTTTTTTACAACTGTGGTCGTACATTTGCTAAATGTACCCGACTTTTATCACTGGATGACCAAGAACTGGATTCTATACAGCATGTTATAACCAGGTAGGCTATGAATTACTAGCGCGAACAAGCCGAGTTACTTATTTGGTAATTATCGATCGATTGTTTTCAAATCTACAGTTAACGGCAAGTATGTCAGCATTACATTCGGCAATTGCATCATTTGCTGATAATCTTAGGTGAACATTAGCTACCTGGCTAACGTTACATGTTTGTGCAATTTTTTGAATGCTTAGCTCTATGAAGCTTGGTTTTGGGGTTAACGCTAGCGAGCTAACTTCAGGCTTAACCCTAGGCTGCACATTGCAATGGTCTGCTCTGTAGAATGTTATGATATTATGGACAGGACTGAGATCGAGGCATAGAAAATCAATAATTCTAAAGGCATTAATGTAAGCTAACTCTTTGAAAATAGAATGCCTGAATGGGTTGTTAAATTAGTGAAGCCAGAGATACACCGGTTGAACTTTCTTCATTGTAGCTCTCCTAATGCTGGCTAGGTTTTATTGTAAGTTTGTTTGTACTAAAGATGCGGGGCATAATTTAACTTTACATGGTAAAGGAAGCTAGACTAGCTAATGTAAATCACTTTTTGTATTGTGTAATACTAACAGGACGGAGACTATGCCGACGACTGTTCATTGGGCCAGAGGGCGACTGGTTGTGCCTGAAGTGTCCGATAAAATGCTTGGTCTCATAAGCGACTTAGTTCAGGAAGCCAACAATCAACAACAACAACAACCTGGTAAGTTTGCTCGCCAAATTAAAGTTATCTTTAAATAGCTCTTAAATATGTAGCTATCTCTTTAGCTAACATGAACAATTTATTCAACCAAAAAACATTTAAAACACCACAGCACCCGTGTAATGAGTTACCAGAGCACATTTGTATGAAATCATCCAATACGTGCCAGGTGTTCTGCCATTTTTTGCTACCCATCAAAAATTGCTACTTTGTGGATCCGCACATGTGTGCGCATGCGCCCTACACCATTGCGTCACACCCGGAAGGGTTAGAGTTAGGGTAGTCCATAGGGGTAGTCAATAGGTAGCAAAATCTGACAAGGAAGCAAAATATGTCAGACCACCGGCAACATTACTGTTTTTCGGGAAGCCACTGTAAAAACAGAACGGAGAAGGAGGTATCATCTCAAGAGATCCTAAGGGATCTGCAGTCGTAGATACCATACCATTGTAACTTACCCTTACTTTACAATCATGCTAGATTTCTGAAATCATGTACTGATGTACGAATGTTATTACCACAATTTCTGAATTATATTGTCTATTTTTGCAAATTCTGGTCCGTGAAAAATCTTGCATTGAATGAATCTTGAATTGCATGAGTTGGTAATGGCTGGAAGGCTGAGAGTCTTGTGGATCAAAAGAGCGCAATCGTGTCCATTTCTTTTGTTTATACCAGTCACTGCAGCTCTACACAAAAGTTATTACTAATTTTATCAACACAAAACTTGGTACAACAACCTATTACACATATTTGGCACATAGCTTGGGAATGGCAATCATAGCTCCATCACATAATGCCCCAAGCCCCTCTGCCCTCTTGATATAATTTAAATAGGCAAGATTTAAAACAAAGTGCTTTTAACATTTTTACGATAAGAGAAAAGAGTGACACATAATGTGAAGCAGTATCTTTAAATTTATTTTCATGGCTCTAGCCATCTTATGTAAAACACATGTATGTAGTACCTACTGCTGACTTCGATCCCTTCCACCCCCAGAAATGTCTGACTGGGGGAGGGGGCATTTGCAGCAAATGTTCTGATTATAGTTCAACTTTGTTTTATGATCAACATATTGGACAATTTCATATACCATGGGTACATGCAAATCACTGTTCCTCTTGTAAATCCCTAGATTCAATTTACAGTGTGAAGGCCCTGCACGGGGTTGGAATTGTGTGAAACACCAGAGCGATCAATTTTTTCTTAATCCTTACAGTTCTTCCTGGTTTCACTGTACCTCGAATGGGAGGATGTCCTGGAAGACCAATGTACCAGATAACCCAAGAACAATTGCATATGCTGCTGTCAAAACAGACTGCAGACATAATAGGTGTTTCAAGAAGCACAGTGAAGCGACGATTAAGGTATGTGTCTATTTTTGGTTTTGTTTCAAATGGCTTTTAATCAATGGTCAAGCAATACTGCTGAATGTTCACATAATATTGGCCATATAGTGTTGGAACTGTGTTTAAAATCTTGGAGAGAAAAAAAACTGCTGTGGTCAAATAACACAAAACAGACCTTGCCACTTTTCTTAATGTTAATTTTAAAAACTAAGCTATGCTTTTTTCGCTGAAAAGCAATCTTCATTGTAGTTTGACTTTTATTACCACCGGAGCAGAATGTTCTAATGTTCTGTTTTTCTCAGAGGACCTTTGATCTAAATTCTTATGTTTTACACATTGTCTTCTATAGACAGTACAGTCTTTCATTTAGTGGTCGCTACACAGATCTGATGGATGACACACTTGATAACCGTGTGCTGGATCGTCTCTGCCAATGATGAAATAGGACCAGAAGCTGTCAGGGCAGGACTTGTGGGTGAGGGCATCATAGTTCAGAGACGACGTGTGCGGCAAAGTCTAATAAGGACTAATCCTGAAGGTGCTGCTCTTTGAAGATGTCCCACAGGCTTTGCAGGAGAACTTATCAAGTGGCAGGTCCAAATTCACTGTGGCATCTTGATGGCAACCACAAGCTCATTAAGTAAGTTACAATTGAAGCTGTTTTACTCTGGCTGCATTCAGATTGTCCCTCCTATCCCCTTTCACTGACCACTTTACCTTAACCCTGGGGAAAAACATCATGAGGTTAAAGAAAGATGTTAGGAGAATTCATAAAGGACTAAGGAAAAGGTGACCACGTTGCTCTGAAATCCGACTGCACTGTATGTAGAGTGTGTCTCCATATTCCAAAACAGGCAGTATTGTAGCCTGGACAATCTTTTTCTATTATGCACTAGGCAGGATTTATTCCTATACAGAAAACCAAGTTGCGGTCTTATTTTTCCAGATAAACAACAAATGTGGGATCTATACGACAAATCATGATCTAGCCAGATACCTAATGTAGCAGAATGAGCTGCATCACTCCTGCTCTCATGGTGACTGTGCTGCCTAGTGCTCTCTTGTTAGCCAATCAGCTCAGGAGGCCAGTCTATATAGGCAGGTCCTGTTCACCTCCTCGCCCTCTTGCCACTCTTTGGTTCTGAGGGTCCGCCCACTTCCTGGTTGCCTCACTTCCGGTTTCTCCACCGCTGCACTGGTGCAGGTAATGTAGCATTAGCTGCCTCGATTTGTGTGTCTCTTTAATGATTTTACATGTTATTTATCGATCACTCGAATTGTTTCCAGCTTCGGTGTGTCGGACACAGCAGCTCTTGGGAAATCCCCGCTCCGACGCGTATGCTCACCGCTGGCTGTGCTCTGCCACCGCGGCTAGGTAAGCAGGAAGCTCGCCTCTCCTCCTCTCTCCCATGCCAGTGATCTTTTGCGCCCATTGGTATGTACTGTACTGTACTGTTCATAACAGCCTGATTTCTTTACTTCATCTTTAATATTAAAGATGTTCTATATTAACATGGCTTATTTCATATCTTTATGGCAGAGACTGACTGGGTCGGGTACGTGATAAAGAAACACTACTGCTTTGCTTGGCTTTGATGTAGCTCACTTCACTTCAACAACACGCTGCTTTACTTTGCCTTGCTGGCCTTGCTTGGCTCTGTTCTACCCTGCATTGCTTTGCTTGGCGCTGCTTGGCTTTGTTGTAATTCACCGCTCCCAACACGCTGTCTCGCTAAGTCTGCTGGCTTTCTTCACCCCCCCCCCAGCCTGCAGATGACTGATAGACATTAGGAGTAGGCCTGTGCAGTGACTATTGGCATGTGTGTACTGACATTATTGGGCCCCTATTCTTTTAGGAGTCATAGTTGTGGGGTTGGCCCCCTTACTTTTGTTATGCTCTGAATTTGGTTTAACCTCCTATTTAGGTGATTTACATCTGTTTCAAATTAGTTACTGGTGTCATGTCAGCTCTGTGAATCATTACAGCTGAGATTATTGTTGTCTTGTGTATTCAAATTTTGTGTACATTTTCTCTGAGTAAATTGTTTCTTTGGATAACTGTTATTTTAGGCAGCTTAACTGGATGGAGTTGTAAAAGATGATTACTGCCTTTTCCTTTTTTTGTTTCTTTGGTTTAATTTGTGTTTCTGAGTCAATTGTGTTTTGATTTATTGTGTCCAACCCCACTAATTTCCCTTTTCCTTTCAGGACTGGAAGCTCACAGTGGTGGCCCTGGTGCACCGGTGGTGGTGTCCCCTTCCTGTGTGCTGTGTGACTGTGGTTTTGATTCTTCACCATTACGTGTGTGTGTGAGTGTCACGAATCATTGGGTGCTCCTCTCCTGGGATTCCTATCCCCCCTTCATGGTCCCAGTTCCTCCCACTGGTAAGCTCCAGCCCTGTTAGGGCCCCTTCCCTCATATCCCTTTATGCATGGTGTTTTATAGAAAGAATTTTATAACTTTGTGAAAATAAAATGTATTTGTATTTTATACTTGAACCACGTCTCATGCTCCATTTGTAGAATGAACCTTTGAGTGTGTTATGTCTTGAGAAGATCATATATTTAGTTTTTTGGGGTTCAGTTCCAGTTTAAGATAAACAAGAGTTTGCTGGAAAGAGTTATTGCACTATTCTGGTTTTAATACTGTTTAGCATCATTCTGTCTCATCACTCTGAGAACTGCAGTTGTCGACAGTGTTTTTTGTGTCTCTGAGGCGCAGCTCAGCCCCAATAAAGGAAAGCTAGGCTTGTACTTCTGCATCTTTAAACTTATTTGAATTTCATTTGTCTCCCTTCCTTTGTTTCTCTCCCACCCCTTCTTCCAATCCCTTTCTTCATCTTTTTTTTTTTTTTTTTTTTTCTAGGTGGAGGATTGTGATCCATGGAGGAATCGATGGTTATAGCCGACTTGTGGTATTCCTTGAAGCTTCTAATAACAACAGAAGCAACACTGTAATGGACCTGTTTGTTGAAGCCATCAGCCAGTATGGTATCCCATCCAGAGTCAGATGCGATCATGGAGGGAAAACAATTCTGTTTGTCTATTTATGAATGTCTTCCGAGGCTCGACCAGGGGGAGTGCTTTAAGAGGGAGAAGCACTCATAATCAACGGATTGAGAGACTGTGGGGTGATGTATGGAGAGGCACTACAAACATCTACCATTCTTTGTTTATATTTCTGGAGAACGAAGGAAAATTGAATGTGAACAATGAAATGCACCTCTGGGCTCTTCACTTTGTTTACATGCCCCAGCTAAACCGTGACCTCAGATTGTTTATCAATCAATGGAACCATCACCAGCTGAGGACTGCCAGACACTTGTCACCATATCAGATTTTTGTGCAAGGTTGTCTGGCACAGCAGTTGCAACATCGCACTGGCATCCAGGGTCTTTTTGGAGCAGATGAGCAGCCATTTCCAGGGGAGGAGCAGGGGGCAGCTGCAGCAGAGGAGCAGGCGAATGAAGCACCTGCTTTTGACTGGCATGAAACAGTTCAGGTTCTCTTCAACCAGTTTCAACCCAATGATAAACAGTTGGAATACCTCAGGCAACACATCAATCTTATGGGTGGCACTCGAGACAGTTTGGGAATTGATATTTTTTGAACAGGTCCTCAACTTCCTGTCTTCAGTACAGCACATGCATACATCTTAGTGCTCTCATCTTGGAACAACTACTGGGCTAATTTTGTGAGCTAAACACATTTATAAATCAAAGGTCTGCAGGTGTATTATTTAAACAAGGTGAGATATGACTGACTCACTCATTTTGTTCATATGACATTAGTTGAATAGGCATCAATAGGCCTCCTTTATGTTTATGTATGTCAGAACAATTTTTGCTCAATTTTTTTTAATTGGGTCTGTTTTCTTGTAGTGTGCCATTTTCAACTGTTACAAGGTGTTACTATGTGGGAAGACAATAGTAAAAACTGTGATAAATAAAGCAGATGTGGATTTAGTAAGACTTTGAATTGATCATTATTCCTGGTATTACATTTATTAAAATCCAAACTGTTCTAAACAAGTGGATTAAACATGGCCACTCAGCAGATGGATCAAGGGTGCCCAAACCTTTTGACTGGGCCATGGGCCAAAATTATAAGTGGACTTCATTTAGAAATCTAACAAGTCTGCAATACTTTCTTAGCTCTGGAGTGTATTTTAGGAAGCAGTTTTTACTAACTCTTAGCTGAGTTACCCTGAGATACATATAGAGCTGCGTTTTGGTTTCAGAACAGCTTATGAGTTTGAGTATGTTCACTGATCCACTGCATTGTGAATGGGGGAAAAAAGCCATCAATGGAGCTCTGGTGCCAGGTACCATGTGGCAACAGGTAAATAGAGTCTCCATTTTAATCCAGTGGATTTAGAGATGCTTGTGTAAGTGGATGGTGCACATTAAACATAAGCAAACAAAGTCCATACAGACAAGGACATCTTACTTAAAATCTCTTTTTTTAAGGTTCACCAGATGTGCTCTTAAAAGTGGTTCAATTATTTCCAGAGAATAACTGATCCAAATAAACGAAAACAAGTAGACATCAGAGGGAAAGATACACTGCTGGCTGAATCTGATAAGAGTTTTACACAAGGTCAAGCTGGCAAATTTAGAGTGGTCTGGGTTCCCTTGTTCATGTTTATAACAAAACATGCTTGAGTCATCTTTGCCTGCTTGCCCTCCAATTACCTTCAATAGTTAATACTTACAATAGCCATAATACGGTCTTGTTCGTATGCTCTTAATGTTGAAACAAAGCTCAAATAGCCTAAATGTGGTGTGATTAACACCCTCAGTGGGCTATTGACTTGGCGTTTATTGTTGTAATGAGTCAGCCTGACAAAGCTTAGTATTTACAAACTATTGTCCAAACGTGTTTTATTGTAGGCTACAGTAAAAGGTTGTCTTTTTAATGATTTATGAGCTTTTAATAACAAAGACAATTCTTGTTTTTTAAATAAACTTATCAGTTTTAAACTATTTATTAATTTGGCAGCTGAGGCTCAGAGCCATTTCTTGACTTCTTCTGCTCTTTAGTCCTTGAGGAAGTCACTTCCCTATTGCTACCTCATGCTGGATAAGTCCTTACAAGGTAAGCCAAAAAGTATGAGAGAAAAAAGTTCCACTTGATCAATGTTCACTTGAAACAACACTTTAACTTGTGAGATGACTTCCTGACTTGCCTGTTCAGAAGAACCTCAAGGACTTATTTATAAAATAATTTATTGTGGGATTATATTGAGTAGGGGGATAGCAGGTCATATGGGCGAAAATTAGGACACGCTCAAGAGTAATTGGCAGGGCTTGTCCACTTGTATAGGAAGACAAAGAACTATTTTATTGCCATAGGATTTACAAAACAGTGGATCATAGCAAGTAGTAGTTTGTGAGAAACAAAATCAAAACACTTCTGTTACGTATTTTTCTGCAGTTCTGTTTCAGATTCATAAGAATGTCTTAATGCTATAATTTGACACAGAAATCAGTTAATATTGTAAGCTATTTTATTAAACATCCTGTTGTTGAAATGCTCTTGGTGAAGCCGAGTTCCCTCTTGTAAGCAGATGTCTCGGCTTTTATTTTGAAAGGTAAAAATGAAAGTCCTGGGTGAGCTGCCGTGGTCAAGTTCAGACAGTGAACTTGACAGACAGTTGTCTATCTTGGTCCCGACTGTAGAGCCTCTGTGTTATTTTATAATTCTTATAAATAAAGGGGCACTCATAATGCTCGGCTACAAAACCAATAAATGGATGTCATGTAATAGGTTACACAAGACTATTTTTTTCATAAGCCCATCATGGAAAGCCATATCTGCTCTTGCCTTAAAGGGACTGTGAGGAGAAATGCACATGCTTGCATGCACCTGCACGCTCGCACATACGCACTGTTGTGAAAACATGTTTGTGTTTTGAAGCAAAGCAAATGAAGGGAAATCGAATCTTCTTTTTAACACATTTCTTTGTTCAAGACAACTTTTTACTGCATACAAAGCAAGGAGGTAATGTGTTTATCAACAGTTACATAGTGCTTTTGTTTGAAACGGATTAGCCCGTGTTTTAGCCTTTAGCCCGTACTTTAGCCTTTAGTCTGTGCTCTATCACTCTCCTGTTCAGCTTTCTTCTGCCCTTCTTTTTTCTTGTTGCCAGTCCAGCTCTAGCGTCCAGCATTACTACAAAATTAATTCAAGAAATCGTTTTCAGCAGAGAAAAACACCAATCTGTCTTCTCACTGCTAAACTTTGCTGAGGTGTCAAAGAGACTTTGACATAATCCGTCCTGGACGACCCAACCGGGAAGCTAAGAAATAGCATTTATTAGCATTTAGAACTAACCTATTTTGGCAATGATAATGTCATTTTAATTAGTCGATTATGATCAGGCATATATCTAGAAGTGAGACTTTTTCAAGATCATGTAGTGAAATCTATCCAGAACAACTAAAGATGATACCACAATCTAACCGTCCGTACACACCAAGCGCGAATGATCGCTTAATTCGTGCGAATTACTCGCGCGAATAGAGGGAGTTTACTCGCTTGATATTTTTCAATTCGCACGAATGACACGCGCGAATAAACTCACCCTGTTTGCGCGAACTCTCTGCCAAAAAACGCAAGGAGGGAGGGGCTTTCTTCTCCACATCTGGCATCAGTCAGTTGTCAATGGCAGAGCTGGACCACACACAAGAGACAGCTTCTTTCTCTGCTGTGGAAAGTCCATAACTGATGGACACTCGTTGTGTCTGGGTGCATCGGATCCCCAGGATACCCACACAGCTCAGTGAAGTCCACCACCACCTTCTTTAGAAGCTTCGTCTGGATGATGGCAGCCGGTGCTATTGTCAGCTAGCCCGGTAAGCACCCGTTACCTTGAATCAGTGCCGTGATATCACTCCAGGATATCAACTACAGAAAATATCCCAGCTGCAGATACCTGTCTCCAGTGAGTAATTATGCATGTTTTGTGGATTAATTTCATGTTTTAGTGGAAAATATTTTACAAAGTGCGACACATGAGAGGGGGAGTCATAGCTGCAGAGTAGGCTGTCTGTATGTGTCTGTACACATTTAAGTAAGGAAGACTTAAAGACGTGTGGGCAATCAACCAGCTACACAGCTGTTTAAAATTTACCAGGTATATAAATAAAACTGGGCTACATGTATGAATCAGTTGTAATGATTTAAAAAGCCAGACATTTGAAATGATATGGCCATTACAATAAAGAATTTTAAGTATTTCCTTCCTCATTTAATTAATATTTTTATCTTATTTACAATTTTTCACGTTTCGAGTGCCTGATTTTTGCCTTTTAAACTGGATACTGTATGCAGTGTTTGTCATCTTCTATAGCTGGATCTTTTGCATTTTGTCGTTTTCAGATAAAGATATTTCCCTCAGCATTATGATATGAAACTATCACGTAGTTAATGATTTGGTACCTTACTCAGCTCTGATCAAAGTTTATCATAGTAAACAGGGGACGTTGTTTAGCAAGTTACCATTAACTTTAGCTTGCAAGGCAGAGGGCAACCTGACTCAAATTAGGGATTGATTTTCACCTATGCATACCTAAAATCATTCAGCTGATTAAAACGTCCCAGAGGCAGGTACTTTTTCTTAAAATGCAACATAAATAACTTTAGATTGGGCTATTAACAAAGAAATAGTAGAAAAAGTGTTGCTTTATCCACTTACCACTCACAGAAGTTGCATTTGGCCCAAATCTTGAACTGTAAACCCAGCCGCAACGTCATCAATTCATTGGAAGATAGCGCCATCACGCACTTCACACTGCATCGTGATTGGTTAATCCAAAACAGGGCTGATTTAACGTTCGTAGTGTAGTGGAGTAAGGGAATGGAGCGCAAATCCGTCTCAGGATGAAAAAGAAGGTAAGCCACATCTTTGTCAAACGAAATTTTGATAAAAGTCAGTACATTTTAGAGTATCTTGTTCGAGTGTGTTGTCCTGATACTTCCTGAAGAAACTGGTCGGCATATGTGGTAAAAAGTAAAGCTAGCTTGCGAGGCTGTTAGCCAGAACCTCATGTAGTTTGGAACTTGTGTAGGTTAGCTAACTGTTAACTTACTGCAGTAACATTTAATAATGGGAGAATCACCTATATGCCCAATTTATGTAAATAACATACAGTTTGAGGGGAAAAAAAAACATTTTCTTTTTCATTTAGTAAGACTATGATTTTTTATATGTGTGTGTACTCATATATACAGTATATATATTTAGATACTCAGTCACAGTCTGGATTTTTATCTGATGTTCCTTCAAGATCCCTCTGTGTTACTGTTGTTTGTCTGGTGGATTTTAGATTATGTTTTTCAGTTCCTGAGTGGTCTGATATGGTAAAATTAACATGATGTACTTATCCAAATATATCAACATGTGTTGTACTCTGTTCCCAAATACAAGACATAATGACAGGATGAATTAAGTAAGAAGTTTAAGCACTTTTTTTAGTTGGCTAAATGTAATGCACTTGTATGTATTTAACAGAATGGATGGCCCAGCAGCAAATACTAAAAAGGAGCTGCCCAAAAGAGCAAGAAAACCCAACGAAGAAGACACGTTTTTATGAACCAGCCCCTGACTCACCTAGAGATGACCAAGATTGTAACTGAGCTATTGTTTTACTACATGGCTTAGCTGTCTTTAAAGTGACTGTTATTTTGAATTTACGTCTGTTTGACAATCTCTAGTATCTATAACTGGTATTATTATCAGTTAATCTGCAGCTTCAGGCACAAACACTGGTTTACAGGATTTTTTTAAAGAAATGACAGAGAAGTAAGAGTAATCCTCCAATCCAATTGAAACTGTGTGTTTTTAGTGGTAGAATTTTGCAGCACAGTTGGTTAAATTATCACTACATTTGGGGCTGGGAGATTGATTTGGAAATGTTATTATTATTACTTTTTTAAATCTCTCATTTGAAAAAATAGATACTGTTTTGCCTGGAAGGGCATGAAATTGCAAATAGGTATGAAGTTGATACTGCAGAAGTTGTTTTGCCACTTGTTTGCTGATTTTAGGATTTAACTGTTTAAAATGTATTGACAATTTACTGAACATTTTCAGCAGCTTGACTTTAACTAAAGGCACTTTGAGAGAGGACAGGCCAGGTGACAAAAACAGAAGAATATCAAGAACAAAAGTTTGCTAAATAAAATCTTTTCATTCAACAGCATTGTAAAAAGCTAAAAATTGATATAAAATGAATTAGCTCACATAAAAAGAACTCCCAACAGCACACCTGGACACAGATCATGACCCTTTTCTATCCTACTCTATTCTCAACAGTTTATTGGTTTATACATTAATAATGGTGAACTTAATTTGCACAGCACCTCTGATACAATTATTGCAACTCAAAGTGCTTTACAACAAAGAATTACAGCATCAGGTGTGTCATAGAAAATGTGTAAAAAATTAAAATGCATAATCATAAAATAATAAAATGAAAAACAAAGTGAAAAGATAGAATACGGATTGCATAAATTAAATAATGAACACTATTTAAAAGAGTCATGTGAGTGCAGAAGTGTCAGGAAAATGTACAATTAGTCTACTAAATTTAATGCTGTTTAAAGGCATAAGTAAAGAGAAAGTTTGTGCTAAGGTCTAAGAGGATTAGAATTGAGACCAATAGGATCTAGTAGCATGTTTCTTGCATTACTTATTCCATCTTCTTTTCGATGTTTTTTTTTTTTTAATGCAGAGGAGTGCCAAAATGCTGTAGTATTTGGGAAACACGGAAAGGTGCCAGATGGAAAGACAGTCCTGGATCAGTCCAAAGTCAATGGAATTCTAAGTAAGTACACTGATCATTCAGTAGTTAAAAAAGAAATGTTATGGAAAATTGTTGGAAATTAATTGGTAAAAACATGTGGGAACCCAATATAGAGAGCCAAAGGTGTATCCCTTGGGACCTTATTTTGGAAAAATATATGTGGCAGTGAACAGCAAGAGATAACTAATCATTTGATTATGTTTGAATTGTGTCATGATTTACACATATGATGCTGGTCAATTTAAAATATTAACAAAACATTACAACTCATAAAGTCACAGATGTTGAAAAACTGTACAAGACTGTGAAAATATGTAATTAGAAAGACAACACACCCAAGAGTTGGACAGGTGAGGTCATGCTAACTAGAGCTGTTGAATCCAGTGTTAACATGATGCCTGTGTGTTTTGTGCTGGGACGTAGGTACACATATATTGGCTACATTGGCTCTTGCTTGTTCTTTGGCTATCTGGCTGAAAAGGAACATGAGTCACTGGATAAAGCACATCAGGCAAGATACATTTGTGCGTCGAACAGCTAAGCTCATGCTACTGATGTATAGCATGTTGTGCAAGACAAGAGTATTAGTTTACTGTCCGGGTTGATACAAAACTACTAAATTCTTAACTATTTTCATGCTTATTTTTTTAATAACAGCAAGGTAACATTTGTAGTGATATACATTAACAAATGTTTAATTCATTCACAGTTCATGGGATTAGAAATTAAGTTGTCTTTTGTTATTTACTGTCATACATATTAGGGGTGCCATGATTTTCCAAATCCTTGATTTGATTGCATTTTCAATTTTAGGGTCACAATTAATTAGATTCTTGATCTTCTGTTCTCTTTAGCACAGATGGCAATACCACTTTTAGACTGTCTAATCTAGATCAATTGCTTTTATGCAATGATAAATCATTTAATTTTGGATTCTTCATTTAAAAGATGGTTTGCATGGTGTCATGAGTGATATAATCTCCATTATTTGTTAACAGTGTGCCACACTATAGCCTTATTGTCAAATTGAGATATTTATTAAAAACATAATTTAAAAATAAACTTTTTTTTTTTTTTTTGGCAACGTTAATTTTGTTGGCACATCTCATTTGGAAGGCAATAAATCAGGGTTCATTTTGACAGTTTTAAAATTAAGTCTCAGTTTTAGTCTTTAGATTAAATGCTGTTTAGTTGAAGTCACTTTTTAAACATTTATAACCTTTTATAATTTTAGTCTAGTTTTAGGCCATAAAGATTTTAGTCTTGACCTTTAATCCAAGCAATTTATTTTCTTGCCTGAATCTGGAACCAAACTATGGTAGTGTGTTCTCTGCACTCTGCCAAACCTGCTTTCTATAACTGAGAGGCAGAAGAAATACAGATGCATTGTTTTTTGACAGATTTACCCACAATGGAGAAATATCACAGATTTTGATTGACTGAAAAAAACTTAATTACATTTAAGTCTAGTTTTAGTCATCTTAATGAAAACTATTCGTACTTTGAGTCAGTTTTTGTCATCAAAGATCTATTTTTGTTAGTCTTCGTCTAGTCTTTCTCATGTAAAAAGGCTGTCCATGTTCATTTTTAATCATACTTTTGTCGACAAAATTAACACTGCAATATGTTGATTTCAGAAAAGCAGGAGGAAGTTTGGTTCATGTGTTTCCTATATCAGCAGTTGCCATGGTGTCTTAATTGGCACTTTCAGGTTAGAGGAGGTAATGCTCACTTGCAGTACAGTGGCCACAACCACAATATGCTCTGTGTTTTTTGTCCCTCTTGGCCTGCCTGCTTTACATGACACTGGGGGCAAGGCTAAATCCTCGATTCTTCTTTTAATTTTGAAGGTTGAGATCATGATGTCATTCCTATTAATATCTGATTTAAATCGAGATAGAAAAATACATGTTTTTTTTTTCCAGAAATAAGGTCCCATAGGGTCCACTAGAAGGGGTTGACTTTGGCTTTCTATATGGAAGTCTGAGAATGGTTGACTGCAACTTTCTCATTACCAGGTTGTCCAACACAAGCGTTTGGGGTTGTGACACAAGCCTGTGCTAGAGTTCTACACTGGGCCTTTAAGAAGCTTGTGTCAGAAATTTATTCCCCTCAAATGCCCTTAATCAATTGTAATTGATAACCAATAAACTAATAGTTGCAAATCTAAAAAAAATCCGTTTTAACATCAACCTGTGTCAGCCAAGTGTTTTTGTTTTTCAATAAAGCTTCATATACCTCATGCACTGATTAACATAAATTAAACCATCAACTTGTGGTTGTTTCAAGGTTTTCAGTGTCCCCCAGTTTTGCTGCGTTCTCTTGTGTGAACCATAGAGATATTACAATAAGAATTTTCAATATCAGGATAATAAAAAATGTCAATACTTTTGTGATAACTGCTGTTAGATTATCCAAGTTTTAATTAGTGCTGTTTTTCTTTCTTTTATTCTTGCAGCTTACATCATGCGCTGTAGTGCACTGGATGGATGGACACTGGTTGAGAAAAGTAAGGTCAAAAAAGCTGTCATAAACAAATGTCGCATGAGAGCTACAAACACATAGACAATTGATGAGATGACCATGTTTAAAAAAGCCCTTATATACAATGCTGCATGATGGGCCTTAAAGAAGTTGTTGAAAGTTATGTGTTGTAAAGCTGTGCTGATACTTATCGAAACATTGTTAGAGACACTGTTTGTCCATGTCTGTTTTGAAACATTTAGTTTTACTGATAAGAGGCACATTTATGGTTAAGATTTTGTAACGATGACAATGGTGGAGTAGCCTTAGCTGTTGTTGAAGTGCTAACGTTATTACAGCTATCATAAATACTCAGTTGGGATTGAATTGTTTGTCAAAGTCAATTTACTACTGTTGTTAGTGCACTTTAATAAAGACTTACTAGTACCAACATTGCTGTGTGTGAGTGTTCATATATCTATTCTTCTATATATGGGTGTGTGTGGGGGCGGGGATGTCTCAAGTTTGACTCCCTTTAACCTCTAATTATTCTGTCCCACCTCTTTCTCCTAGTGAATTTTAGGAGAAACAGGTGAGACTCACTTATTGCTGTGTCTCAAGTATGACTCCCTCTAACCTCTAATTATTCTGTCTCACCTATTTCTCCGAGTGAATTTTAGGACAAATAAGTGAGAATCACTTATTGCTCCATTGTAGCTCCAGTAATGCTCATTTCTTTTCCAATGGAGAAACAATAGAGCCAATAAAAACACTGAACTGAGATTAGCAAGGTATCTCTTATAAGTCTCAAGAATGACTCCCTCTAATTATTCCGTCTCACCTATTTCTCCTAGCGAATTTTAGGAGAAATAGCTGAGAAACATTTCAGACACAATAGAAACCAAAATGAGGCTGAGATGAGAATCACAACTTTGTCTCACAAGCAATAGAAGAGCAAGCTTTGAGCAGTAGATTTTTCCTCTGGGACATAATATAAAAGCACGTGCACTGTTAGGTTTCAACTCACAAATCCTTAGTTCTGTCAGTGGCTAGTCGGAGGTTGAGAAGAGGGGAATGGATGGCGCACAGGAAACAGTCAGTGAGGTTTAAGGGTGAGCGGCAAAGTTCCAGACACAGGGATAGCTGATAGGGAGACTTCTGCACACGCAGCAAGCAGGCGGCAAAGTTCCACAAACCAGGATAGCGGATAGGGAGACTTCTGCACACGCAGCAAGCAGGCGGCAAAGTTCCACAAACCAGGATAGCGGATAGGGAGACTTCTGCATACACAGCGGGTCCAAAGAGATCTTCCTGGTCCACTGCATGCATAAGATGACTATCAGTCTCTTCAAATTCATTCAACACTTATTTAATCATCACACCAAGTCAGTGTGACCTTCAGAGGAACTAGCAAACATACATATACTACACAATCACGTAACATGATGCATGCTAGTCCCGCTAGTGCTAATACGCTAATCACGCTTAGCATCACGTTTTTACACACACTACAACTTTCTGAAGCAGTGCAATATATTCACACAAAAGGATTTACCTTATGCAAGTTTCAACATGTCCATTACTCATTGGTTTACTCTGCATACACCAAACTATCAGACAATGCTTCAGTCCTTTGCAGCTCCATGCTTGGGCTGTGTCTAGGCAACGGCATCTGCGCTATAATCCTCTGTTCCTTTCTGCTGCTGCAAACATGTCCCGCCCCTCTACCTTTCCGATTGGACTACAGTATAACAACAACCAATACAATTACAAAAACAAAAGATTGACAGCCTAACATTCACTGCTGTTAGGTTGTGGAAAAAGACCACGCTACTCCTCTGTACGCTGTGAACAAACTTGTTTGAATTTCAATCAACTTTATTTACACCTTGACAAAGACATTGTAGTCTGCTTAATGCGTTGTTTTTAAACCATTATGAGCTGATTAACTTAAACATTTTAAACATAACATTTTGCTCTTTTATAAACATATTTATCTTGTTTAATGCTTAACATGTTTTAATCTCTTAAAAGAACTTTATTAAATGTATTTTTAGAGACTTTTGACATATGTATTCATCTGAAATGACCTATTTTAGACTGGGCTGCACAGAGGACCCTCCAGTTTCTCCATCAGAGCTTCTGGTGGCCTGTCATGACTAAAGACACCCGTCAATCAATGTTCCCTCTATAGTCCAATGAGGTTCATTTGGTCCACTAGTAACTTATTCTGTTTAATTTCTTTTAACAGACCAGAGTGTTATCTTTTTTACCTTACAGTTTCGACTGCTCACTTGCAGTCTTCCTCAGAGTGGTCACGTGATTTTGCTGTGATGTGTCTCATCAGCTGATTTATACAGGTTTTGGTGCTGTAGGGGCAGGATGACAGCGCCATCTGCAGTCTGACCTCTTCAGGACCGTATCCCAAGTGGGACTATCAACCGGGACAAGGGAGCTTTTTTGCTTTCGCACACTTGGTAATTGTGAAATGAAAAGTAATAATAACATTTCCAAATCAATCTCCCAGCCCCAAATGTAGTGATAATTTGACCAACCGTGCTGCAAAATTCTTCCACTAAAATACACACAGTTTCAACTGGATTGGACGATTACTCTTACTTCTCTGTCATTTCTTTAAAAAAATCCTGTAAACCAGTGTTTGTGCCTGAAGCTGCAGATTAATTGATAATAATACCAGTTATAGATACTAGAGATTGTCAAACAGACGTAAATTCAAAATAACAGTCACTTTAAAGACAGCTAAGCCATGTAGTAAAACAATAGCTCAGTTACAATCTTGGTCATCTCTAGGTGAGTCAGGGGCTGGTTCATAAAAACATATCTTCGTCGTTGGGTTTTCTTGCTCTTTTGGGCAGCTCCTTTTTAGTATTTGCTGCTGGGCCATCCATTCTGTTAAATACATACAAGTGCATCACATTTTAATTAGCCAACTTAAAAGGTGCTTAAACTTCTTACTTAATTCATCCTGTCATTATGTCTTGTATTTGGGACCAGAGTACAACACATGTTGATATATTTGGATAAGTACATCATGTTAATTTTACCATATCAGACCACTCAGGAACTGAAAAACATAATCTAAAATCCACCAGACAAACAACAGTAACACAGAGGGATCTTGAAGGAACATCAGATAAAAATCCAGACTGTGACTGAGTATTTAAATATATATACTGTATATATATATGTACACACACACATAAAGAAACATAGTCTTACTAAATGAAAAAGAAAATTATTTTTTTCCCCTCAAACTGTATGTTATTTACATAGATTGGGCATATAGGTGATTCTCCCATTATTAAATGCTACTGCAGTAAGTTAACAGTTAGCTAACCTACACAAGTTCCAAACTACATGAGGTTCTGGCTAACAGCCTCGCAAGCTAGCTTTACTTTTTACCACATATGCCGGCCAGTTTCTTCAGGAAGTATCAGGACAACACACTCGAACAAGATACTCTAAAATGTACTGACTTTTATCAAAATTTCGTCTGACAAAGATGTGGCTTACCTTCTTTTTCATCCTGAGACGGATTTGCGCTCCATTCCCTTACTCCACTACACTACGAACGTTAAATCAGCCCTGTTTTGGATTAACCAATCACGATGCAGTGTGAAGTGCGTGATGGCGCTATCTTCCAATGAATTGACGACGTTGCGGCTGGGTTTACAGTTCAAGATTTGGGCCAAATGCAACTTCTGTGAGTGGTAAGTGGATAAAGCAACACTTTTTCTACTATTTCTTTGTTAATAGCCCAATCTAAAGTTATTTATGTTGCATTTTAAGAAAAAGTACCTGCCACTGGGACGTTTTAATCAGCTGAATGATTTTAGGTATGCATAGGTGAAAATCAAGTGGAGGGGGTGTTTTGGACCCCCTCAATCCTAGACAATCCCTGAATTGCCCCCACCTCCCCCCAAAAAAGTCCTCATTTCATTGAAAACATGTAATTATGTATTACATGATATGCCTTGAATGCCCTTCTTTGAGTTGCATACGCAAATTAATCTGGTTAAAGATTCTAAAGACCGTCCCTGTCCCCCCTCCAGTGCTCGAAAGTGGTTCGGTCCAACCTCCCTCTCCTCTCCCTGCAGTTGAATTCATCCAGAAGTTGTTGACACTCACGGACACAGCGGCGCAGATGACAGGAGGTAGGGAGTAACTGAAGCGACTTAAGGGCATCAACTCTTCAAAAAACATATAAACATGTAATGTAACTTAATTATATACATGAAAAAGACTCTACTCATCCCTAATTTGAGTCAGGTTGCCCTCTGCCTCACTAGCTAAAGTTAATGGTAACTTGCTAAACAACTTGCTTTTCTGTAAACAGTGAGCAGAGGCGGAAGGATACAAAATGGCGAAAGCTGCATCATAAGTTAGTGCCTGACACAGAGGGATTTTTTTGGGGGAAATAAAGTACTGTTTTTTTTACATTTTTGACACAGCGCACAGGTGAGCCAACGTATTTCCTTGGCCCATTTTTTTCGTAAAACTCGTTAATTTACGCGGACAACATGTTCCCATCTACAGCCGCTATGCGCCGGCTCTCTCCGAGCTCGTAATAACAACAGGATCAAATTACATGGAAATCACTGGAGGCTAATGCTACTACTATAGCCAAGCACCTCATATGACCCAACTTCAAAAATCCTGAAATATCCCTTTAAGACTTCTACTCAAGTACTATTCATATGGGTAACTTTACCTGTTACCAAATTCTTGTTTTAACACCTTTACTTTTACTTAAATTGGACTTTTGGTATTTTATTTAAAACTGGCTATCTGTTTTTTTCTTCTCTCAGCTACATTTCATCAGCTCCATTGCTTTTGACAACATTCTTTAATGATTTTATACATCAAAAAATCAATTAAATTTGAAAGGACAGTCTGCTAAGATCACATTTATACGTAGGATTCACAAAATATTAAGAACATGTCTGAGTATAAACTAGTACAGTTTAATAACAGCACAAATTACAGCATTCAAAATTTCTGTTTAAGTAAATCAGCACCTCTCTTGAACATCCAATAAAACATTCACAGTATAACCTCATGAAAGAGGGATTGATAACAGGATTTGACCTGGTATGACTTATAAATTGGCAAGTTAGTGTCAAATATGGTAACTTTTTACTGTTATACCCTGTTTTCATCGGGACACACAAAGAGAGGAGAACAGAGGTAACACAATGAATGTGCAAAAATGTAATGCAACCATCTCAATTTACTCCAGCATGACTCATCGCCAAGTGATAAGAAATTGGTACAATATTTTCCACCTCTTTTGTTTTTCTCTAGAATCATCAGACTTGAGGCCAGATGACTGCAAGTGACCAGTTCTGGAAGCGTATCTGAAGGCTTATGACTTAACTGATCTGGAATACTGTTTGATCACAAATTTGTGTGACCTACATAACACCAACCATACATCCCAGTGCTGTGGACAAACAAGTGAGATGCATCACTCTGGACTTCATGTTGAATTGGAACCTGAACAGCCATTTCACATTGATACATTTGTTGATCACCTATCAGAATTTGTTAGGGAATGTACTTTGGATGATATTTAATGATGTCCCATTGTTTGATGATGACCTGTCATTTGAGGACATGTCAGAGCTAAAAACCAAGAGGAGGGAACAGAACCCAAAAGCTCTACAAACTCTGGAGATCATCCACGTAAAATGTAATGCTTTTTTCAGCATTATATAAACCAAATTTTCTCAATGCAAGGGTCATAGTGTAGCATTCTGTTTTTTTGTTCTGATGAATAATTTCATTCACAAATGTGTCCGTTATTGGAGGCAATGATAGTGGTATTTTTAAATGACATCTGGGGAAATAATATACAGGACTTTATGTAAATACTTTGTTGAAATAGACACTTTATAGCCTTCAAGTTACTAATAAATTTATTTTTTTATTTTACAACATGTGTTACGTCTTTTATGTGATCCGTGACAAAACTGAATTATCTGCAGTGCAATACTTAAAAAGATTTATAGAACATATAATTAATATAAAAGCAGAAGATCTTTGCAGCCTACAATCATACATTTTCAACAATTCATTGTGCACAATAATAAATAAAAATATTGTGTGGATTACAATAAAATCAACAAGATAGCAGGTGAATAAAAACCACCAAAATATGTATCTAAATGTATCTAAGTCTGAGAATTCAATAAGTGCTTATGGAGAGCTCTTCATTAGCTCTGTGTGAGCTAAGTGTGAGATGCATGAACTGAAGCTGGGATGAGAGTAGATTGAGTTCATAAAGAGAGCTCTTTTATTTCTCTGCCTGAGATCACAAAAAGACACAAAAGTTGAGAAACTTTGAGAATTAAATTTAGAGGCTGATGAGATCTCTTCTCTCTCTCTTCTCAGTTTAGTCTCTTCAATGGAGACTAAACTAAGATTCAGTGCATCTTATTGCTCAGGAGAAAAAAAAATGAGAGACAGGAGAAATACACCTTAGTCTCAGTTTGGTGTCACACAGATGTCCTAGTTGTCTAGGAGAAGTAAATGAAACATTTTTGAGATCTCTTTTTGGATTTTCTTTTCCTCTGGGTGAATTCAGAATAGGTGAAACCTGACAGTAATTTGATGTACTTCTTGGTACTCCCGTATTTAACCTTCAGCAACATGATAGCATCCCAACACTGCACCTAACAGAGGAAATGTGAATGTTAAAATTTCTTCAGGCACAAGGAGTTGATAGCTGGGTTTCATATAGCCAGCAAGTTATAATGATAAACAATTGAAGACATCCAAAATAATAATAATAAAATCATTGAGAGAAATTTGTGGTGATTGTGCGCATTTTCAGTTTTATTTTGAAATCCTTCCGGTGATCTGTTTCCTGCTTTGTGCTGTTTGCTTCTGTTTTCACAAAGACTGCCTCCTCTATAAATTATTTTTCACTTCTCTTGTTCCTGAACCATGTCATCTCTCCTCCAGCCGCGGGCTGTGAGGTGGTGCAGTGAGAAAGTGGTCAAGCGAGAGAGGGAGCGGGGCAGAGCATTGACGTTGTCATACTCAACCTATATTTTCACATTCGAAATATTCTCTTTTACTTGCGCCCCTTAACATGAGGTGCCTTGATTGCTTATGCCTTGAGCTGGCACAATATTTGTATTTCCTCTGAGCAGGGCCGAGCACGCGCCTGACTGCCGTTACTGACACATGCACATCTTCTTTCACTCATACAAGCACTACCGTTGTAATAAATGCAATATCTGAAGAATGTATGTAGCACCTTTTGCCTTACAAGACCGCCAAACTTTGAACCGTAACGTAAGTTAGTATGACCTGGCCCTCAAAGACAATCTTTGAATTTCCTCAGCGTGCCAGCAAGCATGAGCTTAACCATAACTGACCTATTAATTAATCCACACACACACACAAATACCGAACAAAACTCAATTTAAGTCTTGTCTAATGTATTAAATCCATGCAGCACCCCTAAACCTCTTCCTTTTGACTGACAACATCACATTTGCTAATGAACTGACAAACATATGCACAATTTTTGGATGAACACTAATCAGTATTTGACTAAACCAGTGGTTAATAGAAAATTCAACATCTAACATTGAGAAACTTTTCTTACCTGTAAATTCGATGTTATAAAGGAAAAAATAGTCACTTTTACTACTTCGTAAGCTAGCAAGCACATGTAGCAGCTTTACCACTGGCAAATATCTGCAGGCTTTAGTTTTGTGTTTCACTCGCTTTTTTAATGTCAACTGTATAAATGAATATATTTCATCCTTACCTTATCAAATCGAATATTCCAGACCCAGAGTTGTCCTCCAGTCCAAGGAAAAGAGCGCGAGTGCGTAGGAGAAAAGAGACCAGATGTAGAATGTAACTCAGCCTGGAGTGAATGTGCATGACTCGCTGAAATAGCACCGCCCCCAGAGCTTTTTCTGCACTGCAAGAGTTAAAACAACACCCGAATTAACACTCAGTAACTCAAAATAATTTACACTGGATATTTAACTCAATTCAACACTACAGATTTTGCTGTGTAGATACCAAGTCACAATGGATTAAAAAAAAATACTAGTCTGCTCAGCGCACTTTCTGAACGGATTTATCAATGAAATGACATGAAGACGAGTGAGACGGAGAGTCATGTGATCAGAGGTTAACATGAACAGTCATCTGATAAAAATCTTAGTTTTAGCAGACCAGCTGTTTGAATAAACAGAATAATCCCTCCTTCTGCACTATGAGGTCACAGACGTGAAACAGAGCTGTCCACGCCCTGCAGGTGCTGATTCTCCATCAGACACGTCAATATTTATCAAATATTATCATGCCAGTTTATCAGAAGCATTTCCTTTCGCTCTACAAAGAAATAATGGCTTCTTTTCTTATGTCTGTGTTATTTGAATCCTCTGACAATAGTGACAATAGCAGATAGAACAGGAGGGAAGTGAGTTTTTTTTGCGACACTCACCTCTTAAGTTGAGCCTGGAAACAAGACATATGTCGAATATAGATGATAAGAGCGTCTTACGTCACAGGTCTTAAACCTGGAGTCTGTCATTTTATTTATGTCAGTAAAGTGACAGTCGATGCCAATCTGCAGGCTCTGTCAACTGGCAGCGCTGTACTTCCTGCTCAGAAAATATGACTGTCTCGGGTTGCTATAGTTACTCCCAGTGGCGTAAATATCGACGGTGCAACCGGTGCAGCTGCACCGGAGCCCAGACGCCGTCAGGGGCCCATGAAGGAAGATAAAAAAGCAGCTGTCCAGAATTGCCACAGGCCCCTGTTTTTGTGAATGGAATAGCTCGGGGCGGGTTGGTAAGGTAACGCTGAGTGGCTGGTATGGGAGGAGGAAATGATCATTTGTCCAATCACCTTTATACCTGTCAGTCAAGATGAGTCGCGATGACAGGATGTGAGCTGTTTCTCCTTTCAGCAAGAAAAAATGCAAGTGGATGAAAGCTGACGAGAAAAGGTAGCAATAAGCTGTGTTTTTTCTTGATGGTTATGCTTAAGGACATACTGTGCAAGATATCTTTGTGTAGCTTTGTTAGTGTCGGCTGTTTGAATGTTTGATAGTTTGGAGACATCTTTAGGCTGTGGTAGTTTGAGCCCAGGTCAGGGCAGGCTGTAAGTGTTGATATGGAGCTTTGGCCACTATCCGTGGTGCTGAAAGGCTGGTTTGCAGGATGAGTGTGTGGCCAGTTACCTGCAACGTTAGCCTACATGGGACTTTTCCATTACACGGCACGGCTCGAGTTGGTTTGACTCGGCACGGCAGCTCAGCACAGCAGGGGGCTTGCTTTTCCACCACAGCCGAGCTACCGGTTTGATGGCGCGCCTAGAGCTGATGATGCAGTGTTCTGAGCCCTCCTTGATCTCTCTCTGATCTGAGTGACTTTACACCGTTTTAAAGAAAAAATCAGACTGTAGACCAACAACGCTGCAGGCTGCTCTTTTTTTTTCTCTCTCTCCCTCTCTCTTTCTCCCTCTCCATCTGTCTCTCTCTATCAGCGTTCAGTAAACATCATCAAAAGGAGAGAATTTTGCTGCATATAAGTTAAATTACAGTCTCATTATTGTTTTGTGGGTCTCTAAAGGTCCGAAAATAAACGGAATCATATTTTTGGATTGGACAGTGAGAACTGCATGTTTACTAGTGCCGGTTAATGAATTAAAGACGGACTCTGTCATGGGCGAAATGTTATGATCATCTCCAGCATTTTATTTTTTAATTCTAGTATCGTCTATAAGAAGAGGAAAGGGTCAAACCGTCAGTATTAGTAGGTGCAGAAAAGGTGTATTCCTGGATCTGCGCCTGGTCCTTCCTGATTTTACTCATGCGTGAGAAGCCGTTTGCAACTATCTGACCGTATAAGCACAAAAAAACTCAACTTTTGATCTTGTGTCATAAATATTTTAGTCATTTAGTGAACCCTGACACCGCTGTAACAGAGTTATGGTCAGCAGTAGAAAAGAAGTAGCAGTTCTCTCGAGTGGCTGTGCGTGTGTGTGTGTCCAAGCGTGTGTGTGAGTGTGCTTGTGGTTAGGTCGAGGGTGGGGGCACAAAAAAAATATTTGCACCGGGGCCTATCGCCATGATGTTACGCCACTGGTTACTCCTAACAGAGTAACGGCTAACGGCTGCTGCGCATTAATTTGGAACAGTGAAAAGATTTTTGACCGGGACTACTTGAGAAGTTCGAAAGGTATCCCTGTATTTGAAGTTAATTGACACCAATGGAATTTCCAGAGCCAATCAGAATCGAGTATTCACCAAGACCATGGTATAAAAACTAATAGCCTATTTATTGAAATCTCTTGTTGCTGCTGTCTCTTCCGCTCGAAATCATTCAGACTGACAGCTTATATGTTTGGAACTATTTCGCTACGTGAAACAAGTGACCGCGCGGCGGCGAGATCAAAGCGTGTTGTAACTCTTTCAACTGCTCTGATCAGACCTAGCAACCTATCACAAACTGTTTCAAATAAAAACAAACACCTGCACTGTACTGATCTCCACCTGCTACCCACACAGCAGCCCAGCTAGCTAGTAACAGAATGAATGGAGACGGGATCTGGAGTTTCTGGTGAAAAATGACTTTACCAAACTTCCTTTTGAAGTTCAACTGAAAATCCAACAGGAGGCCGACTCCAAAGTTTCAGCTAACTCAGGGGAGAGCTGAGGGAAAAGGTCGGTCATTTTGTGAGGGCAGCTATGCTAGAAATGAGTGGCTAACGGGGAGCACAAGCTAAACTGGCTTTTCTGCTGGCCTTGCCTTCTCATTGACCAGTCTACCAGACTTAGGTAAGTCCTTTAGTATAAAGTAAAAGACATGATTGTAAATGTAAATGTAAATGTACTTTATTTATAGAGCCCTTTACAACACCCCACAGGTGACCAAAGTGCTTTACAAAAAAAAAAAAAAAAAAAATCAATAGCATTTAAAGGACAGCAAAAGACAAATCCATAAAACAAAAGTAAAAAAAACAAACACTCAAAGCACTACTAGGTATAAAAAGCCATCCTGAATAAATAAGTCTTTAGTTTTGATTTGAAGATGCTCAAATTGGAGATAACACGCACATCAGGGGGGAGATTGTTCCAGAGCCTGGGAGCAGCAACTAAAAAAACTTGGTCACCTCAGTGTTTGTATTTAGACCTGGGCACTTCCAGCAAAAGTTGGTTAAATGACCTCAAGGCCCGGCCATGATCCCGAAGTGTTAAAATCTCAGATAAATAGGACGGAGCAAGGCCATTCGGAGCTTTAAAAACAAACATTAAAAGTTTAAAATCAATTCTAAAATGGACTGGAAGCCAGTGAAGGGAAAAGAGAATGGGAGTTATGTGCTCTCGTCTGAATGTGTTGGTTAGAAGACTTGCAGCTGCATTTTTTTCACAAGCTGGAGGCATCTTACTGAGGATTGGGGGATTCTGACATAAAGCGCATTGCAGTAGTCTAGCCTGGAACTTATTAAGGCATGGATAGCTTTCTCAAGATCGTGACGGCTTAAAAACGGTTTACATTTGGCAAGAAGATGTAATTGATAAAAACTTGTCCTCACTACATTGTCAATTTGTTTGTCAAATCTGAGATTTCTGTCAAAAATCACTCCCAGATTTCTGACAGACTAACTGAACCTGGAAGACAACGCACCAGAGCCAACCGTCTCAACAACTCCAAACATAATATATTCTGTTTTTTTTTTCATTTAAATGAAGAAAATTTTGGGCTAACCACTGCTTGATGTCAGAAATACAGAGGAGCAAAGAATTTTGTGCACCATTGTCTATCGGCTTCATTGGCAAGTAGATTTGCACATCATCCGCATAGCAATGAAAGGATAAATTGTGCTTGGCTATAATTGACCCAAGTGGCAACATATATAGTGAAAAAAGAATGGGGCCGAGAATAGACCCCTGTGGAACTCCACAGGAGAGAGAAGCACTAGATGAAAGCAGGTCACCGATCATTACAGAAAAGCTTCTGCTTGATAAATAAAATGTAAACCACTTGAGTGCAGTACCATGGATGCCAACATGGTGGTTCAAGCATGACAGGAGGACTGTATGGTCCACCGTGTCAAAGGCCACTGTGAGATCCAGCAACACTAAGACAACAGGGCATTTGGCATCAACAGATAAAACAATATCATTGTGAACCTTTAACAGAGCAGACTCAGTGCTATAGCGCAACCTAAACCCAGATTGGAATTTCTCAAGACCAGAGTTGTTTTCTAAAAAGGACTGTAATTGTATAAAAACAACTTTTTCTAAAACCTTTGAGAGAAAGGGCAACTGGGAAACAGGTCTAAAGTTAGATAAAACTGAGGGGTCAAGATGAGGCTTTTTTAGAAGGGGCCTAACCACAGCATGTTTAAAAGCTGCCGGGACAGATCCAAAACTAAGGCAGGCATTGATAAAAACCAGAAGGCGAGGACCTACAATGTTAAAGACCGCTTTCAACACTTTAGCAGGAACAACATCAAGAGGGCAGGTTGTAGGCTTCAAGGATTTTACTATATGAGCGAGAGAGGAAAGTGGGACAGGCTCAAGCTCCTCAAACACAGCGGAATGATCAGGGGCAACAGTTGAGACCTCATGACGGATTCTGCTAGCACTCTGCCTGACAGAGTCCACTTTGTCAACAAAAAAGTTAAGGAAATTTTCACAAGAAGTAGTTGACACATCAATCGCAGTAGAAGTAAGATGGTTTACAACAGAATTAATTGTGTTAAATAAAACTCTAGGACAGTGACTGTTGCTGGAAATAGTATCAGATAGATACTGTGATTTTGCCTCTTTCACAGCCCTCTGTTAGTCAGCTAGACAGTCTCTTAATCTTTCTAGCGACACATGTAATCTGTCCTTCTTCCATTTTCGCTCAGCATACCTGCAGCGCTGCCTGACGGCAGGGATCCGTTCTTGTTTTGGCAGATTTTTGCCAAAAGGGGCGATAGAGTCAAGAATCTCAGTGCAGGTAGTGTCGAAGGAGGATAGAATATTATCCGGACAGAGCGGAGAAACCAGGCTGTTCAAAGCAAAAAATTGTGAGTCCCTGAAAGCAGCAGTAAAATCATTGGCAGTTGAGGATGTGATGACACGACGCCGACGGGATGGAGCAACAGGCTTGCTGGTTTTTGGGGGGGGCTATACATTCAAAAACAATAGAGAAATGATCTGAGATGGCCATCTCAGAAATTTCAAAGCCAGAGACTGCGAGCCCGTAAGAAATGACCAAGGTCCAGGGTGTGCCCAAGATTGTGTGTGGGTTTGTCAACTGATTGAACCAAATTAAAATTTTCCAAAAGTTTTAAAATCAGTGGCCAACTGGTCAGATGGACAACACACATATTAAAGTCGCCACAAATCAAGAGTTTATCATATTTTGGGAGAATAACTGAAAACTCAAAAAATTCTTGAATTAAGTACTTATTATATTTAGGGGGACGATAGACCACAGCACATAAGACAGGACTTGACAGCTCCACTACAAATAATTGCAACTCAAAACAGGAATAAGTGCTTGAGGGAAGAAGCCGACTTTTAAAACTATCCTAAAACTATCGCAGCAGCAAGACCTCCACCTCGGCCAGATACCCGTGGTGTGCTAAAGAAGGATCAGCCAGGGGGGAGGAGCTCCGAAAAGGCGTGGTTTTCACCTGGTTTGAGTCAAGTTTCTGTCAATAGAAGAAAATCCAGGGAATGAGACATAAAAAAGTCGTTGAGGATGATTGATGTGTGATGTAAGTTTCATGTCACTAAAATGTATAATATTGGTAGTACACAAAAAAATCATAAAAGTTACAGTAAAAACTTAATTTTCAAAATAAGTAGAAGCGAAGATTGGTGTTTAAAGTCACTACAATGTACAATATCAGAGTTACTGAATGTTTTTCATTCCCGTATGGCAATTTGCAGACGGTCCCTTCGCCTTCGATCCTCCGCTGGTCACACATGGAGAACAATTTAATCTGTCAAGCCTCAAAGACGTTTCGTTTTGATAAAAATCATGTTGTAGCTCGCAGTCCACTGTACGGTAATTGAAAAGAGGTGTAAGTTTTGTAAATGTGATGATCCTCTACTGAGTTATTAAAGTGGAAAGTCCGAATCTGTGAATATTCGACAGCAAGATCAAAGCTACACTTGACCAAAGCACTTATCTTTACCTAAGTGTCTGCCAGCTCCTTGAACAACCCATGGAGCAAAGCAGGATCCGTGGATCTTGCAAACCCTGCTCGGGCTATGAAGAGGCAGTCTCGAAGCTACGTAACATCTGGACTCAAACTCAGACTTTTTGGACGAGTGAGGATTAATGAAGCACTCGATGTGTAACAAGGCATAACCAGCAGGTGGACAAAAATCCTACCATTTTAAAGAGACTGGTTGTGGTCGTTTTGTATCTTGGAGGCCAAGAGCAGGCTTTCCGGAGCCACAATGAACCGGCCAGGTCCGGCAACAAGGGGAACTTTATGGTGCTTGTCCAGGCTTTTGCTGAATTTGGCACAATGGTGGCGGAACATTTAGCATCAGCTACTACATTTACTGGCATGTCAAAGACCATTCAACATGACAGCATAGAAAGCACTGCTTGTGTTTTTTTTTTTATACAACTACTTTTTATTAATTTTCATGCTTGCCACCACAGGGTACATAGCCTTTTTTTTTTTTTTTTTTTTTAACAGTACAATAACATAACATACCATAACATAACATAACAATATAACACAATCTACATTCTTCCATTGTGGTGTCATAACATAAAACATTTATACATTTATACATCAAGACAAAAGAAAAGAAAAAAAAACAAAAAAAAAAACAACAACAACACAGTAGACACTTACAACATTTCATATACCACTCATACAGTCTCGTACCCCCCCCCCCCCAAGAATCACTCTATACACCTGTACATATCCTCATACACACAAACACTTAACATTGGTCCCCGTCCTGTGTTCTCTGCTGATCCCCCCCTTTACCCCACAACAGTAAAATTGAGTGTTTCAATAATTCGTATTTCATAATGCTTCATGAATCTGTTTCCATACATCATTAAATTGTTTCACCTTATTGTTATCTTCAGCCAGTGTCTTTTCTATTGTCAGGTAATATCGCATCAATCCTTTCCAAGCATATAGAGAAGGAGCCTCTGTTTTTTTCCAATGTTTTAAAACTAACTTCTTATAAACTAAGGCAGAAAACACAATCTGCTACCCCAATGGATAGTGGATTGCCTCAGCATTCTGGAAGATGCAGAGTGCAGCTGAGAAGTGAATTTGTTTTTTACATACACCAGATATCCAGTCTTGAATCTCATTCCACACTTTCATCACTTTAACACATGACCAGAATGAGTGGATAAGGGAGTCAGGAGATCCACACTTCACACACTGATCAGAGGAGTTTGGATAATAACTATGAATTTTATCTCTTGTGTAGTATATTCTTGTCATAAGTTTGTATTGTATTAAACATAGGTTTTCATTTCCAGTAATGCTATTGGTGAGATATACACATTTCTTCCACTTTGTGCTGGCATCCTTAAATTGAAGGTCTTCATTCCATTTGTCATACAACTTTTCCATTGAGTACAGTTTAGATTGTTCCTTCAGCAGCATGTTGTATACAGTTCCAATTAGTTGTTTCTTTTTACTGCCTTTAACCAAAAACTCCTCAAAGGGTCCTGGGACTAGATCATATTTTAACTCAAAGTTTTCTGCAATCCAGTTCTTAAACTGTAGATATTTAAAAAACTCCTTGTTTTCCAGGGAAAATTTGGTCTGGAGCTCTACAAATGAAAGAACATTGTTATTTTCAAATATATCTGAGAGATACCGAATGCCTTTTTCCTCCAACTGTCCCAGTTCAGTTCCCTATTTTGGAGTTTTATCGATGGATTGTTCCAGATCTTTGTTTTCTTAGGTATACTAAATTCCACTGCTAGTATATTTTTAATTTTCTGCCATGATTTTAAGGTGCTATTTATAACAAAGTTGGGCACTTTTATTTTATGTTTTATAAATAGAGAAGTAAATAAATTGTAAGGTTTTAGTTGGTCATTTTCTATGCCTATCCAAGGGTCTTCATTGGCATCATTAATTATTCGATCAATGTAAAATGTCTGTGAGGCATAGTAATACAATTCTAAATTTGGGAATTGAAGGCCTCCTTCTGTTCTCTTGTTTTGGAGAAGATTCCTGCTTAATCGATTTACTTTATTTGACCAGACAAAGGAGGAAAATAAAGTGTTGATTCGCGTGAAAAACTGTTTTGGAGGAATAAGAGGTAATGTTTGAAAAATGAAAAGGAATTTGGGTAACCATATCATTTTAATCAAATTTATTCTTCCAATCAAGTTAATAGGCAAATCTATCCACCTATCAAGAGAACATTTTAATTCATTGATCAAAGGCTTGAAATTGTCTTCATATAGCATTGTTCTATCAGAACTTATAATGCATCCTAAATACTTTATTTTTTTTTCCATTGAAAATGCTCAAAATCTTTTGAGATACTACATTGTTCTTTGTTAATTTGCATTAGTTCTGTTTTTTCAATATTCATCTTATAGCCTGATATTTTAGAGTAGTCCTCAATAAGTTCTTTTACTTTTGGGAGAGATGTCTTTATATTAGTTAAATATAACATTAAGTCATCTGCAAATAGACTCAGTTTACATTCTTCTTTACTTACCTTTACACCTGTAATTTCTTGTGTCTGTCTAATTTTCTGGGCTAAGGGTTCAATTGCCAAAGCAAATAATGAAGGGGATAAAGGGCAACCTTGCCTTGTGCCTCGTTGTAGACCAAATATCTTTGAAAGAGTCTCATTAACATAAACTTGGGCAATAGGGGATTTGTATATTGTCTTTATCATTGCTGTTATTTCTTCTGGGAATCCATACATTTCTAATACTTTAAACAGGTAAGCCCACTCTAAACGGTCAAAGGCTTTCTCAGCATCGACCGCCATCAGTATCAAATCTAGTTTTTGCTTCTTAGCATACTGGATTAATGACACACAGGTTCTAATGTTAGTTTTAAGGCTTCTATTTTGTATAAAACCAGTTTGATTATAATGAATTAGACCTGGAAGTATTTTAGCTATTCGATTATTTAAAATTTTAGTAATAATTTTATTGTCACAGTTAATCAAGCTTATGGGGCGATAATCAGATGGCTGACTGCCTTCACGTCCTGGTTTTGGTATCACATTAATTATTGCTTGATACATTGTTTTTGGAAGGATATGATGCTTCCATGCATTATTAATAACATCAAGAAATAAAGGGCTAATCTGAGTCCAAAAAACAGAGTAAAACTCAATTGGTAATCCATCATTACCTGGTGCCTTCTTTAAGGAAAAACTGTCGATTGCTTTTTTAACTTCTGATACTGTTATGTCTTTTTTTAGCTCCTCTTTTTGTTCCTTATTTAGAACTTCCAAGTTGACTGATTTTAAAAAGGGTTCAGAATCAATATGTGTCTTATCAGATTTGTATAAGTTACTATAATATGTCTCAAATCTTTCATTTATTATTTTATTATCTGTTATTGTTTTATTTAAAAGTTTGTCCTTTAGAACTATCGTATTTCTTTTTACTATTTTTTTTTACCAAATTGCTCAGTTGTTTCCCCGTCTTATTAGCAGATACATATGACAGTTTATTTGTGTTCTGTTTAATATCCTGAACTTTTTTAAGTAACAGACTGTCATATTCTAGCTGCAGTTTTTGCAATTTCTCTAAATCATTGGTGCAATTAGTCTTTTTATGAACATTCCGGAGAAATTCCATGGATTTTCCCACTTGGTCAATCTCTCTGTCTAATTCTTTTTTCTTTTTCACTGAGAAGGATATCATTACTCCTCTAATATAGGCTTTAAAGGCATCCCACATAATGTCCATTTGAGGTCTGTCTTCAATTGTAGTGTTTTCAATATTTGTATTCATGAATGTCTCAATATGATTTTTAATGTAGTTCTGAAATTCTATATCGGTTAAATGTTTTCGATTCATTCTCCAAATTTTCTGAGCATATCTATTTATTAATGGTACCATCTGACATGTCACTGCAGCGTGATCTGAAATGACTATATCATGAATTTTAGTTAAGTTAACACTTCCTAATCCTCTAGTAGATATAAAAATGTAATCTATTCGGCTGTATGATTTTTGAGCATGGGAATAAAAAGTATAATTTTTACTCTCGGGATGTATTACCCTCCACACATCCTGCAATTCATTTGTGGCCAGAAATTCTATTAGACGTGCTGGTGGTAGTACTTTCCTTTTATTATATGAACTGTCTTTTATACTAAAGATATTATTCAAATCACCTCCAAATATAATGATTCCCGTAGGAGACATATCAAGTATCTTCTGTATTTTACACAAAAATGATCCATCAGATAAGGGTGGGTAATAAATATTGATAAGTGTATATGTAGTTCCAAAAATAACACATTTTATGACTAAGTATCTACCTTCTGGGTCTGCATATTGTGAGTTTAGCTTAAAGGGGATGTTCTTATTAATTAGTATCCCAACTCCTCTACTACAGGATGTAAAAGTGGACTCAAACACTTCTCCAACCCATTGTCTCTTAAGATATTGTATTTCACCAGTTTTAAAATGAAGCTCTTGCAAAAAGACTATATCTGATGATAACTTTTTTAAATGACCCAGAACCTTTTGTTTTTTAACACCTTCTTTTAGTCCATTTACATTCCAGGTACAAATGGTAAATCGATTAAGTGCATTTTCCTTATCTTTATTTTTTATCATTTTTTATTAAATTTTTAATTTGTCTTAAAACACATAACTGTTTCAAGGTCAGGGAAGGCCTCAGCAGAGAACCAGGACATCAGCCATATTGCAACAGGACGAGACATAAACAAAATGAAAAAAACAGTAACTAACACATACCCAATGAATTTCTCTTCTTTAAACATGCTTCATTGAGCTATCCTATTCCACCCTGTGGTGTAATCAATGGCCATAATAGAGCCAGTACTAGTTGACAGTTTACATGGGAGACGTATTTCTGGGATTCCTCCATCCTCAGACTTTTGATATCATTCTATTAAAGAAACTTTATTTAGTCTCAAATATCAGCTATAGGCTAACTTTTTAAATTATAACTATTATAATAACAAAGTTGTGAGGCTCAATCCGTACAAACAATGCTCAAATCAGATTTAACTGTGGAACTTAAATTAAAAGGAGCTTAAAATTACTGAAGATTCTTCCTTGTTCTAACAAGTTTTTTTTTTTTTTTCCTTAACTCCTTTTCATTATTTTAAAAAGTAAAATCAGTCAAATATCGTATTTACCTGATAAATGAGCCTACACTTTTCCATACTCAGATCAGTGTTCTTCGTTGTTAAACATTGCACTCTCAACACAGAGTTGGATGTTTCTTGCAGTAAAGCTTTCTCAGGTGTGGTAAAGTTCATCCTCTCCTCATCCACTTGTACCTGCAGGACCGCTGGATACCGGAGACTAGTTTTTATATTCAGTTTGTGTAATTGTTCTCTCAGTGGCCAAAAAGCCTCACGTTTCCTCCGTAGCTGCGTCGACATCTCCGGAATAATCCTATATTTGCTCTTTGCTGTACTTTGTCCCCGTGCCTTCACTGCTTTGAGGATCATTATTTTCTTTTGAAGATGATGCAGCTTGAAGATAATCTTGCGTGGGAAACTTGCATTGTCTCTGAGTGGGCCCAGCCGGTGTGCACTCTCTATGTCTGCCTCTGTCAATGTAACTTTCCACTCCGTCTCCAGTAGTTTAATCAGGAAGGTGGTCATCCCAACTTTTCCTTCAAGGGATTCAGGCACATTAAGAAGCCTCAGCTTGTTCTGGCGGTGGCGATTTTCAAGTTGATCGATGTAATCCATTGCAAGCTGAAGTTTATTTTCAAGCTCTTTTATACGGCGTTGATGAGCGTCTTGTTGCACCCCCTGTTCGTGCATTTCTCCAATCAGCCTTTCAGTCTTTTTATCCAAATCGTCCACTCTTTGAACCACCGATGACAATAGTGTATTTGTGGCTGTTTGGAGATTTAGGAGTTTATCAAGTTTGCCTTCCAGATCATCAAACCTGGCGTTCGCTCCCATCGACATGGCGTCCTTAGACCGTGTTAACATGGACATCGACTGTGTGGCTTAAAGAGTTCGTGTTTCTTCCTTCTCCCGTCGTGCTAGTTCAAGATGACTTCGTTTGCTTTTAATTTTCTGGCTCTGGTAAAATAATTCTTTACAAATAATAACTTATTTTCGCCATTGCTCACCACGTTACAGGTGGACTCTAGCTCATCCGACCTCTCACGCCGCGCATGCTCAAAAGCACTGCTTGTGTTATTCAGGAAGAAAAATACAAAGAAATAAATGTAGCACAGTTGAGGTGGATGATACCACAAAAATATTATTGACTGTTATAGTCCGCTATGTGAATGAAAGCGTCATAACATGTGAGCTTGGTTTCTTTGACATTATCCTTGACAGAGATGCTGAAGCTGTGGTGATGAGGACCATAGCAAGCTACAGTCCCAAGAAGAAGCTCAATTTGCCAAACCTATGATGGAGCCAGCTGCAGGAGTGGCCAGAGAGGCAGTGTACACTTGGCAAAGATATCGATGGAGTCCTCAGAATCATGAAACACGGGACGGGATGTTAAACTGTCTGTTGTGCCAAAAGGTGGTATGCACTTTACCTCAGGGTTTCATTAATATTAAGAGTGATTGGAAGTCTTCCTGGTGGTTCCTCCTGGTGGTTCCTCCTGGTGGTTCCTCAATGCCAAAAGCCTCACCGGAGGTGCATCTCCAATGATGTTCCCAACATTAAGAACGTCACCGGAGATGCACCTAACTTACCTGAGGGTTTCCTTGATGTTAAGAGTGACTGGGAGTCCTCCTGGTAGTTCCTCCTGGTGGTTCCCCGCTCTTAAGAACAGACACCTCCAGAGGGCTGAACAGTGATCTCTAGCATCCCAGAGCCACCCCCCTCCACGCCGGCTCTCACGACCCACCATGCCAACACCCAGACATCCTCTTACCTATCTTATCGCATGGCCCACACAGCCTCAACAGCATGCCACCTTCAACAGACTCAGGCTCCGTTGATGTGAGCTCCAGGTAGTGAGTATGCCGATACTACCTTCCTTAACACCACTCATGATTACAGTGCAACAATTGTTACCAATAACCAACACACAGACATCATCTTACCTATCTTATCACATGGCCTACATAGCCTCAACAGCATGCCACCTTTAACAGACCCAGGCTCCGTTGATGCGAGCTCCAGGTAGTGACGATGCCGATACTACCTTCCTTAACACTAGTCATGATTGCAGTGCAACAATACCTAAGAGCAGAATCCTCCTAGTAGTTCCTCCTGGTAGTTCCCCAATGTCAAGAGCTCCATCGGAAGTGCACCTTGGATATGCACAGATGTAACTTTGGGACACATCATCAGTAGTGTACGTTTGAGTCACAGGGTGTTTCGGCCTTTTAAACACTAGACACCCTCATCAAAGGTGGCCAGCTACAGGGTGATCAAGCCTGAGCTTGTGTCCCATGTCCTATCATGAGATGCACAGATGTTGTTCATGGGGCGTTCTGCTCTGGGTTCTCAGGTGGTAGTGTTAGTGAGTTGCTCCTCTTGCTGTTGTTGGAGCCCAGCACAGGTCCTTCCGCTTGACCAATATCCACTGGCTACTCCTTTCAGCTGCTTCAGACACAGATCTAATGATCTGCCGAAGAGACTGTCCATGGCTTCCCAGGTCCTTTAGCAGTCTGGTGGTGGAAGTAGCAACAAATTCTCTGCATCCCACTTCGATTGGATAGAGTTTTGTCTTCCATCCTCGTTGTTCTGCATTGGCTGCTAGTTCTGTGTACCGCAGTTTTTTTCTGCTAATAGCCCTCTTCCACTGAGTCCTCCCATGGTACTGCGAGTTCTATGATGTACACAGACTTGAGTGATGGGGACCAGAGGACCATGTCTGGTCTAAGGGTGGTAGATGCAATCCTAGGTGGAAACACTAACTGTTGGCTAATGTCCACAAGCATCTTCCAGTCACGGGCCAAGGCTAGTTGTCCAGTTTCTGGCTTGGTGGTGGGATGTTTGGGCTTTTCCTGTCCTTCCCTGACAAATGCTGGTGCCTTGATGGTATTGTTTGCTCTCAGGGGCAGGGAGTTGGTTGTACTCCTCCTGATCTCAAGTGCTGCTGCCAGGCTCTTGAGGACCTGGTTGTGCCTCCAGGTGTAGCGGCCTTGTGTGAGGCTGGTCTTGCAACCGGTCATGATGTGCATGAGAGATGCTGGACTTGGGCAGAGGGCGCAGGTCGGATCCTCACCATACCACTGGTGGAGATTCTTTGGTGATGGGAGCACATTGTGGGTGGCTCTGATGATAAAACTGATGTTGACTGCCTCCATTTCCCAAAGCTCCCTCAAGCTGAGGTTCCTCTTCTGCAGGCCTTCCCACTGCATCCACTGCCCCTGCTTAGCAAGCGAGACAGCCTTTGCACTTCTTGCAGTTTCCTCTTGTCTGTGTACCTCATCCACCACCAGCTTCCTCCTCCCAGCTGCTGAGGCCTTATGCCAAGTTGGTTCTGCCAGGCCAAAGCCTCCTCTTCCCAGCTGTACATGCCCCACAATGTCTTTGTGCTTCAGGGCTGCTGTAGCTTGCTGCACTGCATCGGATGGTGTCCATTTCCGCCCTGTTACCAGGGGCAGTGCAGCACTACTGATGGTCTGATCTCTGGAGTCCTTTAATATCATCTGTAGTCTAACTTTGGAACACTTGTACTCTTCAGTTCGGCTCCAAATTGCAGGCACCAGAGCTTGAGTTTCCCAGGCAGTAGGGTCTTGTTAGACTTTATAATTCTACAGATGAGAATCACAGATGATTGAATTTCCCTTCGGGAATAAATAAAGTTCTTGTATTGTATTGTGTTGTATTGTTGATGTTCTTTAGACCGTTGGTGATGTCCTGCCTCAACTGCTGCACTTGATCTTTATCGCTAACATTTGCATTGTACCATCTCCCCAGGCTTTTGACTGGCTGTTCTGACACTGTTGGTATGGGGTCGTCACCAATGCAGAACTTCAAGTCTTTAAGCTCTCCCTTGGCTATTGAGATGCTTCGTGATTTGTTCGGCTTTATTTGCATCTGTGCCCACTTGATGTTCATCTGCAACTTTCCAAGTAGCCGCCTAGTGAATGCTGCAGTAGTGGTCAGGGTGGTCATGTATGCTCGGATGGGTGGAAGGCTTTGCCTGTTCTTAGTTCGCTCACCACCCACCACCCATCTAGAGGCCCTGATGATGGCCTCATAGCCATTGTGAAGGCCAGAGGTGAGATTGTACAGCCAGCCATGATGCCCACCTCCAAGCGCTGCTAAGATGTAGTGAAGTTGGCTGTTGTAAAGCACAGCTGCAGGTCTTGGAAGTAGGCTTTTACCAGGGCAGTGATGGATGATGGTACGTGGAAGAAGCTGAAGGATTCCCAGAGTAGGTTATGGGGAACTGAACCAAAGGCATTGGCCAGGTCAAGTAAGATGACATGGAGGTCTCTTTTCTCCCTCTTTGCAGCTTGGATCTGGTGCCAGATCATACTGGTGTGCTCCAAGCAACCAGAGAACCCAGGAATGCCAGCTTTCTGTATGAATGTGTCAACTTATTTATTCTTCTCCAAGTAGGTGGACAGCCTCTTTGCTAATACGCTGAAAAAGATTTTTCCCTCAACGTTCAGAAGGCAGATTGGCTGGAATTGGCTGATGTCTGTCGTATCCTTCTCCTTGGAAATCAGCACTCTTCCAGCCCTTCGCCATGCTTTAGGTATTATTCCTTTCTGCCACACTATCCTCATGAGCCTCCAAAGAGGCCTCCATCAGCTGCATTCTTGGAGAGCTTGTACGGTACTCCATTAGGCCCAGGGGCTGATGCTGATCTTGCGTGCCGTACTGTATTCTCTACTTCCTTCCATTTTGGAGGACCAGTCTCCAAGTCAAATTCAGGAGGTTGAATAGGTGGGATGTCATGTGGAATAACTATCTCTTTGTGCCTTTGTGTGTCCTGGTGGACCTTTTCCAGATGTTCTTCCAGTTCCTGCTTTGGAGTTTTCAGGATTCTGCTTTTTTCCTTTGCGAAGAGGTCTTTAACAAACTTAAAGGGGTCTTTATAGAACCGTGTTCTTGTGTGTTCCTTCTTCCTGCGAAGTTTCCTCAAGTTTTCTGCTCTTCTCAGGGTTGCCAACCGAGATTTGATGTCCTCTTGGAGTAGTATGAGTCCTTCTCTCTCTGTATCAGAGAAGAGAGTAACACAAGCGCTGAAGTCCCGTGGGAAGCTGTATGACATAATCACTGAAGGACAGGAGAATGTCATTCCTCCAAAAAAGGTGGTGAGTAAAAAACATGTTTATTTTTCACGCATGTAGTGACAAATAGGCTGCTGTGTCCCCATACCTGTCAGCACCACGGGCAGCGACATGGCCTGCCGCAGCCCTTTTGATCGCCTGGGTCTTTAATAGAAACATGTCTTTTGATAACCTGGGTTTCTGTCTTCAATAGAAAACATATTTGAGGAGGCTTTTATTTTGAAATCTTACATCAGCTTGCCTTGTTTCTGTGCCAGAAGTATTGTGGGGTAGGGAACTATCATTGTACGGTGGAAAGAGTCTGTAATAGCAGTTTTTTTTTTTTTTAAATAATTCAATTTAAAGTTGGGCAATTATTTTCTTAATTATTTCATAGGCAGATGCATAATGAATATGGCATATTTAAGAAGGCTTTTATTTTGAAATCTCACATCAGCTTGCCTTGTTACTGTGCCAGATTTATAGTATGTACGCTGAGGATGGGAATTTATTATATGTTAAATGTATGCCAAAACAGAGTGAGAAAAGGTCAGTTTTGCTAAATGACTGATAATGATTACATTTCATGAACTTGCCATTTTGCTGAACTGATGCTCTGAATCAAAAAATGTGTCCTATGTTCACGGAGGATGAGAACTTGTTATAAGTAACCAGGCATGTCAAAAGTGAGGTTTTCAAAGCGAGAAAAGGCCAGTTTTGGTAAATGACTGTTAATGACAACATGTCATGAACGATATCTTTCTGTTTTGCTTGAATTCCATCTTAACTGGTGTTCTGAATAAGAAATGTTTATGTTCACGTAGGATTAGAATTTGTTATGAGTAACCAGGCATGTCAAAAGTGAGGTTTTCAGACTGAAAAAAGGCCAGTTTTGGAAAACAACTGATAAGAACTACTTTTCTTTAAGTACATCTTTCTATTTTGCTTGAAATTCATCTGAACTGACGTTCTGAATCAGACATGTGTCATGTTCATGACGGATAAGAATTTGTTCTAAGTAACCAGGCATGTCAAAAGTGAGGTTGTCACAGTGAGAACAGGCCAGTTTTGGAAAATGCCTGAAAATGACTTGTCATGGACTATATCTTTCCATTTTGCTTGAAAATTCATCTGAAACTGATGTTCTGAATCAGAAATGTGTTGTATGGTCACGGAGGATTGAGGTTGTCAGAGCGAGAAAAGGCCAGTTTTGGTAAACGACTGATAAGAAATACTTTTCATGAACTATATCTTTCCATTTTGCTTGAAATTCATCTGAACTGATGTTCTGAATCAGAAATGTGTTGTATGGTCATGGGGGACTAGAATTTGTTAGATGTCCCTATGCATGTTAAAAGTTAGGTTTTCAGAGTGAGAAAAGACCAGTTTTGGAAAACGAGTGATAAGAATTACTTTTCATAAACTGTATCTTTCCATATAGCTTGAAATTGATCTCAACTGATGTTCTGAATCAGAAATGTGTCTTATGTTGATGGAGGATTAGAATTTGTTATAAGTAACCAAGCATGTTAAAAGTGAGGTTTTTCAGAGCGAGAAAAGGCCAGTTTTGATAACGACTGATAAGAACTCCTTTTCAGGAACTTTATCTTACAATTTTGCTTATAATTCATCTGAGCTGATGTTCTGGATCAGACATGAATCATGTTCATGAAGTATAAGAATTTAATTGATCTTGTTAATGATAGTAATTGATCTTGTTTATGTTGTAAATCTTGTTAATGACTAATGATAGTTATTGATCTTGTTGATGATGTTAATAGTTGTTGATCTTGTTAATGATAGTTATAGGTCTTGTTGATGATAGTTAATGGTCTTATTGATTATAGTTATTGATCTTGTTGATGACACCTGTTGATCATGTTGAAGAGGATAATACTGGTTGATCTTGTTAATGATAGTTAGTGATTTTATTAATGATAGTTGTTGATCTTGTTGATGGTAGTTTTTGATCTTGTTAATAGTGGTTATTGATCTTGTTTATGATAATTTTTGATCTTGATGATAACAGTAGTTGTGGTTCTTGTTAGTGATAGTTGTTTGTCTTGTTGATGATAGTTATTGATCTTGTTAATAGTGGTTATTGATCTTGTTTATGATAATTTTTGATCTTGATGATAACAGTAGTTGTGGTTCTTGTTAGTGATAGTTATTGATCTTGTTGATGATAGTTTTTGCTCTTGTTGATGATGATGATAGTTGTTGATCTTGTTAATGATAGTTATTGATACATTTACAGACAGGTCTTGACAAGGGTTGTGGGGATGGGAATCGAGTTTGGACTTACAGATAATGGAGGTAACATCACTGCTGCTGGGAAGTTGGAAGCTAGAGAGAGGGGGACAATGGTGAATAGGCAGTGTTGAGCAGAAACTACGGTTGAGTGTTTGACATGGGGAAGAGAGCTGCTGGTGGATGGTGTCAATTTTGGTGGTGAAAAAGGCCATAAAGCTATTACAGAGAGTGCTTAAGTACAAGTGAGATGGGAGGGGATCAGGTGGTTTGAGGATGCTGTTGATGGTAGAGAAAAGAGCACGTGAATTCCGGTCTTCTGAGTTTATGAGAGATGAGTAATAGGCAGATTTAGCAGATAATATAGCTTCTTTGTAATGGGGTGTGCGAGTGAGAAACATTTCCTTGTGAATGGTGAATCCAGTTTTCTTGTACAGGCCTTCAAGTTGGCGGCCTTTGGATTTAAGCTGACGGAGGGAAGGAGTGAACCAGGGTGCAGAGTGAGAGAGAGAAACAGTTTGAGTCCTAAGTGAGGCAAGAGAGTCCAGGAGGTTTTGAAGTCCGTTATTGTAATGGGAGACAAGTTCATCTGTGGAGGAGGAGTCAGGTAGGACCAGGTTAGTTATTCCATCAGTGAGGTCAATGTTTTTGAGATTCCGAAATGATATGAAGCAGGGGGGTTCTGGATTTATGCAGGGGTAAGGTAGTTGTAAACGAGATGAGTTTATGATCGGGGGTGGGAAATCTGAGGCTGTGCAGTGTGTGGGAGTGATTCCAGAACAGCAAATGAGGTCCAGGATGTGGCCTTTGGAATGTGTGGTGAAATGAACATATTGCTTGAGTCCAAAACTGTCCAGGAGAGATGAAAAGTCATTTGTTAGTGGATGGTTTGGGTTGTCCATGTGGATATTAAAGTCACCCAGGAGTATGATATTGGGGGACACGGGGCACAGGGCGGCAAGAAAGGCAGAAAAGTCATTTAAAAACTCTGGGTGAGGTTTGGGTGGTCTATAGATTGTGGATAGAATGGTGGGTGTAGAGCCAGAAATGCTGTGAGTCATGGATTCAAAGTCATTCGGCCGCTGCCACGTCTCAGTCAAACAGAGAAAATCCAGTTTGTGATCCTTAATGAGATCACAGACAAGAGAACCTTTGTTGGTTAGCGAGTGGGTCTTAAGCAGCCCGAATGAGGTGACGTTGGGACGAGGTCCAGCGGTGTTAGCCGAGGGTAGCTTGGCTAGCATGGAGCGGTTAGCTTTGCATCTGTGTGGCACTCACGAAGGACGTCGACGAGTGGACCAGAAGGAGTGGATGGAGCTTGTCTGGCCTACGTTAAAGCTGCGCCTGGATCCACAGTCCTACGGGGAAAGTATGCAATATCCAGGTGAGCATGGACCGCTGGGGGAGGCTCAGCCGATTGATGTCAGAGGAGTAGAAGCTCAACAGCCGTATACTGTAGCAGAAGAGATGTGGATTGCGGTATGGTCATTCGAATGATCCATATCAGAAGAACCCGAGCAAGGCAGTTTAATATCCTCATCATGGCCAGCGGCACCGAAGCAGGCAGGCTAGCCGCAGTGACAGACGGGCTACCCAACACAGCAAGCCCTGGGGAGAGCCGACCACACGGAACTCGAGGAACATCAAAAAGCCAGGTAAAGTGCTGTCCAATTGTCGGATTGAAGTAGGGTGAGACAGGTAATCCTAGCTGTGCAATTATAAAAGCTCATAAAATCAGAGAAGTGGTTCAAAACGGAGAGAGCAGCGGCAGCCAGTCGCGCCAGCGTCCACTCTCAGCGTCCACCAAAGCACTTTGAGTCATCTTGTTGATGATGAGTTGTTGATATTGTTGATGATGATGATAGTTGTTGATCTTGTTAATGATAGTTGTTGATCTTGTTGATGATAGTCATTGATCTTGTTAATGAAAATGATGGTTGTTGATCTTGTTGATCATAGTTATTGATCTTGTTGATGATGACAATAGTTGTAAATCTTGTTGATGATAGTTGTTGATCTTGTTGATGATAGTTATTTATCTTGTTAATGATACTTTTTGATCTTGTTGAGGATGATAATAGTTGTTAACTTGTTGATGATGATGATGATAGTTATTGATCTTGTTCATGATGACAATCTTTGTTGATCTTGTCCATGATAGTTGTTGATCTTGTTGATGATAGTTATTGATCTTAATGATGATACTAGCTGTTGATCTTGTTGATGATGATGATGATGATGATAGCTGTTGATCTTGTTAATGATAGTTATTGATCATGTTGATGAAAGGTTATTGATCTTGTTCATGATGATGATAGATGTTGATCTTGTTCATGATAGTTGTTGATCTTGTTAATGATAGTAATTGATCTTGTTGATCATAGTTATTGATCTTGTTCATGATGATGATAGATGTTGATCTTGTTCATGATAGTTGTTGATCTTGTTAATGATAGTAATTGATCTTTTTGATCATAGTTATTGATCTTGTTGATGATGATGATAGTTGTTGATCTTGTTAATGATATTCGTTAATCTTGCTAATGGTATTTATTGATCTTTTTGATGATAGTTATTTATCTTTTTGATGATACTTTTCAGTCTTGATCATTATTTTAATTGTTGATGATAGTTATTGATCTTGGTCACGATAGTTATTTCTCTTTTTGATGATGATGATAGTTATTGATCTTACTGATGATGATTATCTTGTTGATGATAGTTATTGATCTTTTTTATTATAGTCATCAATCTTGTTGATGATTGTTATTGATCTTGTTGATGATGATAAAAGTTGTTGATCTTGTTAATGAAAGTTCTTCATGAATGGTGTCATTAAATGTCATTTGGTAAATTATGACACCTTTGCCGCTAAGTTGAGATTGTTTGGGAAGGCATTGTAATGACAACTTGACATAAGGGAAGGACAAAATAACCTACCGATGTCTTTGTAATGACAACTTGACATAAGGAGAGGACAAAATAACCCACTGATGTCTTTTTAATGACAACTTGACATTAACCAGGGCCAAATGACCTACCAATTTTGTCATTATGACAACTTGACATTAACATGCCATGACAGACCTAATCATCAAACTTAAAGAAACAATTTAGTTTTATCTGTTAGCACTACATATGTGGTTGGACCTGAGACTGACTGTCATTAGACCATCATAACAGTGTGATGACTCATTTCTTTGAGCTTAAGTAAAGTGAAACACTATAGACTAGTTATTATGAAATTATCAAGAGTTATGACACAGTCAATTGGTTTTATAACAGTGTGATGACTCATTTCTTTGACCTGAAGTAAGGTGAAACACTATAGACTAGTTATTAAGAAGTTATTAAGGGTTATGACACAGTCAATTGGTTTTATAACAGTGTGATGACTCATATCTTTGACCTGAAGTAAAGTGAAACACTATAGACTAGTTATTAAGAAGTTATTAAGGGTTATGACTCAGTCAGTTGGTTTTATAACAGTGTGATGACTCATATCTTTGACCTGAAGTAAAGTGAAACACTATAGACTAGTTATTAAGAAGTTATTAAGGGTCATGACAGAGTCAAATGAGATCACATTAAAACCTTGACGATTTCTTCCAAAGAGGGCCCCAATATACTTTCAACTGTAATTGGGATAAAATAGGATTAGAAAAGTTTTTTACAAACTTGTTTTCTACTTGACTTGATATTTAACATCATGGAAAAGTCTGCCCAAGACACCATTATGATGGCGTATACCTAACCAGTAGTGCCACTCTATCATTTTGAGGTGAATCTTCAGTGACTCTGGAGTGCGATTACCTCTATGTCGCCAGATTTTACACTTATATTTCTGCCATGCACGCTCGATATGCTGAGTATGAGCACTAGTCTCTGGGTCAACAAAGTTCTTTTTGTGGCATACAGAATACTGGCCATATCCATACTGGGAAAGCCGGCCCTTGTAGGCACGCCAATCATCTGTGAGAATGGATGTTCTGGGTCTGATATGTCTTCGAATGTGGCCGATAAGGGTTTGCCTTGATCGGTTCCTGACGAGTCTCAGAATAGGTCTTCTGGAACTACCATCGACATCCAGCATCCTGAAAAAACCTACTGGCGATCACGGCGCCAAGTGTTCCCACAATGGCCACGATGGTACTAAGAAAAGGAAAGGAAAATACACAAATCCTTGATTGATATTCAAAGACCAAAAACAACGCATCGATTAGTGGAAAAAAATCAACAGATCAATCAGTAATGAAAATTGTCACTAGTGTCTGGCATTTCTCAATGTACCTCATTTGTAGTTACAGTATCTGTAAGTGAGTCCATGGATTTAAGATTATACTGTATGTAATCTTTGTGGCCTCAATGCATTCCTTTTTGTCCTGGTTTTGCACTTTAAAAAATTACCCTTTCATTTACTTTTAAATGGCAGGTTGCAGGAACAATACACCAATAGCCCTGTTGGGGGGATTATGGGTAGGGAACCAAATTTATGATTTGAAAATTGACGATATGAGCCCCAGTGACAACAACACTGTAGAGTGGGAGTCTGTGTCCTTTGTCTCTCCATCTGGCCACCTAATCATCCCTCGGTGTAATTGGCCAATGATTCCCTCCTACTTCAGTATGTGGTAAGCGTTCTAGTTAAAAGTGTCATATTGTAGTATGCTGTTACCTTAAAGATACTGAACGTGATGTTTCATTTATTCAATAAAGTAAGTGTTAAATAGCTATACAATCCAATAGCAATCATTAATTGAGAATGTTTGGACAGTTAACGCCAGACTCTGCGCTCTGCAGACAATGGAAACAAAATTTCCTGGTATCCTGTTCCCAGTGTCAGGAGAGAAGTCAACACATTCCATGGAATAAGCACAGAATCACATGAAGTGAAGACCGTATAGACTCGTAATTGCCTGTGGTCTAACTGCCTGTGGCCAAGTCTACCTATTCAAGTGTGTGGAATTCTCTCTCCTGATTGGATAAATCAGGGATATCGGGAAATGAAATATCTGTTTCCTGCAGGGCGGAGGGGTTAGGCAAAGCCATGGACCTGACCACACACACTCTATATCAGAGAAGGTTGTTTGATTGTAGAGTTATTTAATACTTAATACATATAACAAATGGGAAGGCTACCTTTCGTTTGTGGGCAAATTTGCTCTCGTCAAACAACAACAAAGCGATGGCGACCACCAATTTTCATTCCTCTCGTCCTCAGCCGCTTGAGGCCAGCAACACACACCTTCAAACATTGACATAAAACATCAGCAGCAGACAAATTATTATTCCTATAAATATCGTGTTTGCAAAAGTTTAGCAGAAACATTCTTCTTTTTGACCCCATTATAGCTACAGACATCTAGTATGTAATGCAACAACCTTTCTGAGAACTTTTGTCATTCTTGTCAGTGTCTTGGAACTTGCTGCAATCCCCTCAGTAATCATGTTAAGTTGCTTTAACTGCAAGCCTTGTGCGAACCTGAAGAAAGAAAAACTCAGTTAGACACCTGATTGGAGTCACTCAATTTTGTACTGTTGTTTTAATAAGGGCATGGACTGCATCATGGCCTGTCAATGCATTAAACTGGCAGGAAACTACAATCAAACAGTATTACAGTATGCAAAAAAAATTAATGTAGAAGTTTTATTTTTCTGTTCAGCAACATGTGGTAGCCAGTGCCAGCACAGCTACCACAATATATAGAGATTAAAAACAAACAAACAAAAAAAGACTAAAAATTAAAAAGTCCAGCAATAACTCTGAAAGGGAGTTCTGTGTATACCAATAAGTTCCACAGTTTTTCTCCAAAAGCTCACAGGCAAAGAATAAGTATGATCATGAATAAAATTTCAAGACAAAAAAGTCATTTTTCCGAATTCCAACATTTTCCAACGTTTTTCCAGCCCTGGAAAAAATCCATTTCAAATCCTCTAACTTTTCAGATTTTCGTGACCATGGGTACATGTTAGATTCCACAGAGGCTTTGTTTGAACAACCTCAAATGATCCAATCTCAGTTCCACCTGTCCTAATTTAGTTAACGCTTCCTGAAGACTGTTTGGCAGACAGTGCAACCCCTTTGTAAACCCCCTCTGGACAGTCAACAGTCAAGCTAGTTCAAGTCAAGGTTCAAGTCACGGTAAGCATTAACTTTAGTAAACACATTTCCACAACATGAAAGGAAAGAACTTAAATGGACAAGAATAGAATATTTAGCTTGCACTATTGTTCAGGCTACATCTTCTATTCATTTCTACTAAAGTCGTTGTCATTATTAGCTTAAAATGTTGTTATCTGAGTAGTTGTTTACTTATTGCTCATCTATCAGAATGAGGACTCTTCAAAGGTCATCTCAGAGATGTTGGATTAAGAATATTTAAAACAACTGCGATTATTATAATTTATCAGTAGTATTCAATAATTTATCATATGCTACGGCCATAAAATGTTCTTCTGTTGATTGTTGAGATGCCTACTAAAATAACAAATTCAATATAGGGTTGGATGAAAAAAAAAAACACAAAAAAAAACTATTCATACATGTAGAAGGTATCTTTCTCAGTAATTTTATGCTTACAAATGACTATCAAGACTACATTTAGAGTGTGCAGTCCCTCTGTACATTCTGTATTTGTTTAGGTGATCTGAAGCCAGTAAATAATCTGCTCAAATTATTTACGTTTCCGTCACAGTTCGATTTTTTTCTTAAAAGGTACTTGCCAGATTGAAAGCAGACAACACTGCGTATGATGGACAAACATTAAAGATAATTTTAATGTGTGCTAATTTAGCTAGCTATGTCCCAGAATCAACGTTTTTAACACGTAGTTTCATAGCGAACTATACGGCAAGCTATTATAACATTGTAATTAAAAATACTCTTAGGATTCATATTTGAGATATCAATTTAATATTTCTCCCTGTAATAATTATAATGTTACTTGTCAGATTGGTAATTACAGTTATCAGAATAATATAATAGTAGAAAATGTATTTAAAGATATCTAAAACATTATTTGTCCTAGTCAGAATTCACTTTAAGATTTATTTAAATCTTTAAAAGTTTAAGGGGCCGTTTTATCATTCAATAGCTGACTGGATATCAATGACAGATATATGTTATTCAGTTTTTCCTAGTCAAAATGAACCTTGCAGACATCTGGAATGAGTTATTTGTTAGTATATTTTTGTGACAAAATGTTAAACATTAACAGATTCTTGTCAAGTGAGGACATTCAAAACAAATTAGATAATGCAAAGTTAAAGATTTAAGATTTGTATACACACATAGTATGTGCATCTACCTATGCATGCACAGGTTCATTCATACAAACATGTACCCATTAAAGAACAAAAGAATTAACAAAAATAAATAACTAAACTACTGGCATGAATGTTTACTAATGTAGCTGAGATGACATGGTGCTTTTCTTCTTTACTCTTTACAGCTTTAGCTAGATGGAAACTCGTTTCAGCAAAAGGTCACATGGTGGGGGGATGGAAGTAAATGAAACCAATGAAGACCTGACTGAAGAGGTGCAGGAAAGAATTGATGACCAACCACAAGATAAGGAAGAGGTCCTTGTTCGACCAAAGAAGACAAAGAAAATTGTCAAATGTTGACCAAGAAACAGTGTTATTTATATGTCATACTTTTAACAACTGAAATTTACACTTGCCACAAGCCCAGTAAATTAATATATATAATAAAAAGCTTTGTAGGTCCAGAAAATATATGGCTATGACCTTAACATTTTGCTGTAGCAGTTAAAGGAACTGTCAATTGTGCTAGCAACTTTGACAGCAGATTGCCAGACTCTGTTCAGTTTTTTTTGATTCACAAACAATTATGTCTGATTGACTAAGTTTTTAAAATGGCCATGAAGAAAAAAGCCTTTTTCTTATTAGGTTACCTCATGTGTCTAAAAGTATCAATGATGCTTTCTGTATAGTAACATTGGTTGGTATTTTAATCCTTAACCAACAAACAATTGTTTTACAGTAATAGTTTGGGTCAACCCTATTGATAATGCTACTTGTTTAGTCCTAAAAGCCTAAATACAATTTATTTATTTATTTATTACACTTTATAAGAGCCTGTTACCTTGTGATTGCACTGTTGTGTGCCTGTAATGTATGCATCATTGGACATTCCTGGGACAGTAAATAAACAAAAGCTGAATTAATGTACAATCACACTGTTTACCAAAAACTGTGTGCAGGGTCACCGACAGGGGCATTGGAGTCGGCCAAACTTAAAGAAGAAAACAAGACGGATCAACAGAAAATTGAATACCTTCAGGACCGCATTAAATACCTGCAGGAGGCCAACAGGGAGCTCAAAAATGACAAGGACTTCCTTCTTGCCCAAATTAAGGGGCCTTCTCAGGGACCTGCATCTTCTGGAATGTCAGGTACAATAAAAATACAACAAAGCAAACGAGGTTAACAAGGTTAAACTTTGGGATGAAGCAGATTCACTATGTTTACATGGACATTTAAATTAAGCTAGTTATTTTTTCATCAAATGTCCTGATGGATTTACTGTCCTAGTACAATGTAATTTTACTAAAAAGAAATCAATTTGATGACTTGAAGAGCCACAGCCACCTACTCTGGATGAACTTCATTTGATTCACCTATTATGTCCACCACTGCTGTATCTAGTCCAGTGCACATGATTTATGAAATATGAGGAGTCTAAAATAACAGCTCACATTTTTTTGCATGAATTTCTTCCTCTTTTGTATCTTTATCATCATGATGATGTGATGATTACATCAACTTCTGAGGTTGTTCCATTTACACAGGTTGCTGACCAGTTTCAAAGTTTAATATTGGTACCTTCTCTGATACATTATTATGAAGTTTTTAAGTGGACAAGAGGCTAAGAGATGGAAAGCTATTGTTTTTGTTTTAATTTGTTTACATAAACTCTGATCCATGCAAGTTTACTTTGTTGTGAACATGCAAACACAGGCAAAAGCAGACAGAGACATTGTCAGGGACCAGAGATTTGTAATTGCTAAAAAACCCAATGCATAGCAAAGGAATGAGTGACGATGACAAGTTATCCCATCACTTGTTAATATATTCATTCTGTGCAAGAATAAAAACTAAAATCTATAAAAAAAGAAAGAAAAAAAAGAAAAAAAAAGAAATTAGAAGCAATGCTGCCTGCTCCTGGATTCCTGGTCTACACTGGGCACAGGAAAAGCATGGCATACACAGAATCTTTAACAAACTTGCTTTGGTTGATGTGAATAAATGCATCAATACGTCATTCTACGACCACATTATCTAGGTGTTAATACAATCTGGAAAGCATTGATTTGAATCAAACTAATATTCTTAGATAAAGTCTGATTTTAGGGGATTGGGACAATGATTTTTTTTCACTGATTGTAAACCTACCAACTGAAAAGCATGCTTCATATGCCTCAGAAAAAAGGTAAAGGATTTAAGTGTACAGAGTTCAATATTGCACCAAGATGAGAAAAAGTCATTTTAAAATGAAATTCCAGATTTCAGTGTCTATCCTTTTAAGTGGCTTTCAGATAGAATTTTATCCCTTGTCTAAAAGGCTAAAGTAGCTGTCCCTTTTCACTTCACTTATTTGAGGGAATTTAAAATCCTGACTGACATGGAAATGAAAAGATAATAACAGAATTTTCTTTTTAAATCAAACTTTTCCCTTAATATAGTACTAAGAGTGAGCATACATTGAAAAGGCCCTTTTTATGAGCTTTGTTTACTTATAAAGTTTTCTGCTTGTTTGCCCCAACCCCCACATCTCACAGGCTCTAGAGAGACTTCTCTGGTTCTTTCTTAATCTTTATCTTCAGCGTTTCCTCAGACTCCATCCCCTCTTCATCCTCAGAAGAAGAGGAGAAGGAGAAGAAGAAGAAGAAGAAGAAGAAGAAGAAGAAGAAGAAGGAGAAGAAGTCCAAAGGACACACTGCATCTCACAGCCGTTAAAGAAGTAAGCAGAGGCATTGATCCTTTATAAAAAGGGAGTTTCTTACCCTAATGTTGACCAGTATTTACATGTCTTCTATAGTTAGTATTTGTACAAAAAGCAGCTACTAACACATGCTTAATTGAAATAATCAAAGAGGGCCTAATAGCTGCTTCATTATGTCAGTGCCCCTCAGTCATTGGTATATTTTGGTTTTTATACAAAAAAGTACTCTGATCTACCTTTCTTTTCTCAGGTTATGCTATGCTGTCTTCCCATTATGTTAGAAGTATATATTTAAAACCGCTGAAGTAGATAAGAAAGGATTCTACTCACCTTGCTGATTCACTGTGCATTGTCCACCCTGGCTGGTTATGTTACAGTAGATATATCCTCTAAGGCAGGTAAGAACGGACACTACGTGCTGTGCTGGTCCGCTATGCATCATCCGTCCTGGCTGAAAATGGCAAATGTTGCTATTTTCAGAGGCAGAGGTTGATACCTCTAATATAACCAGCCCAGAGGGAGGATGCACAGCTAACCAGCAGGGTAAGTAGAGTCCTTCCTATCTGCTTTTTCTATATGAAGTGGGGCAAAATCAAAAATGCATGCCTGAAAATTTTTCGTTTTGTTTCTTTGTTTTTATTAAGTTACTACAACTGATGGAGTCATCCGCCGCTATGAAAAAGTCCTGAGAAAATTCACTAAGTATGGACCGCAACACAATTGCGAGAACAGCTGTAATTGCTGAGCTTGCAATCACGTTTCCAGACACCTTCCAGGAGCTGCAGTCCAGTGACAAAGATCACGAGAAGATCGCTGAATTTGCAGAGCGCTGCAGCAATGCTATTACTGATGAGATGGCTGAAACAATCACAGCAAAAAAAAAAAAAGGGGAAACTCCTTCCAATAATGTATAAGTACACTTGAGGGAACATACATCACAAATGTTGAGATTTTTTTTTTTTTTTTTTTTTTTTAAAGAATAAGTGATACTGTTTTGTTTTTATAGAGTTATACCACTGGTAAGTTATATGCCATTTTAATGGTGTCTTGGGCATTTTTGTTCAGAAGTTAAGAATATCCCCTGGTCTTTTTTTCCCAAAGAATTCTAATAAAAAAAAGAAATCTTAAGTTTAATGTTTATTAAAACGTTTCTGATCCTGTTTTATCCCAGTAACAGTTGAAAATATATTGGGGCCCTCTTTGGAAGAAATCGTGTGTTGTTTTTTTGGAATAAGTGTAATAAACAATAATAATTTCTTGAGTCTAATGCTGCTTTTGTCAAGGTTTTAATGTGATCTCATTTGACTCTGTCATAACCCTTAACAACTTCTTAATAACTAGTCTATAGTGTTTCACTTTACTTCAGGTCAAAGATATGAGTGATCACACTGTTATAAAACCAATTGACTGTGTCATAACCCTTAATAACTTCTTAATAACTAGTCTATAGTGTTTCACTTTACTTCAGGTCAAAGATATGAATGATCACACCGTTATAAAACCAATTGACTGTGTCATAACCCTTAATAACTTCTTAATAACTAGTCTATAGTGTTTCACTTTACTTCAGGTCAAAGATATGAGTGATCACACATAAAACATAAAACATAAAACATAAAACCAATTGACTGTGTCATAACCCTTAATAACTTCTTAATAACCAGTCTATAGGGTTTCACTTTACTTCAGGTCAAAGATATGAATGATCACACTGTTATAAAACCAACTGACTGTGTCATAACCCTTAATAACTTCTTAATAACTAGTCTATAGGGTTTCACTTTACTTAAGCTCAAAGAAATGAGTCATCACACTGTTATGATGGTCTAATGACAGTCAGTCTCAGGTCCAACCACATATGTAGTGCTAACAGATAAAACTAAATTGTTTCTTTAAGTTTGATGATCAGGTCTGTCATGGCATGTTAATGTCAAGTTGTCATAATGACAAAATTGGTAGGTCATTTGGCCCTGGTTAATGTCAAGTTGTCATTAAAAAGACATCAGTGGGTTATTTTGTCCTCTCCTTATGTCAAGTTGTCATTACAAAGACATCGGTAGGTTATTTTGTCCTTCCCTTATGTCAAGTTGTCATTACAATGCCTTCCCAAACAATCTCAAATTAGCAGCAAAGGTGTCATAATTTACCGAATGACACTTAATGACACTTAATGACACCATTCATGAAGAACTTTCATTAACAAGATCAACAACTTTTATCATCATCAACAAGATCAATAACAATCATCAACAAGATTGATGACTATAATAAAAAAGATCAATAACTTCATTTGTTGTAAGTGACCAGGCATGTTAAAAGTAAGGTTTTCATAGCGAGAAAAGGCCAGTTTTGGAAAATGATTGATATGATTAAATTTCATGAACTATATCTTTCCATTTTGCTCATATTTCACTTAAACTGATGTCCTGAATCAGAAATGTGTCTTGTGTTTATGGAGAATGAGATTTTGTCATAAGTGACCAGGCGTGTCAAATGGGTGGTTTTCATAGCAGGAACAGGCCAGTTTTGGTAAATGAGTGAAAATGACCTGAAATGGACTATATCCATCCATTGTGTTTGATTTTCATTTAAAGTGATGTCCTGAATCAGAAATGTGTCTTGTGTTTATGGAAACTGAAAATCTGTTATAGGTGACCAAGTCAAAAGTGAGGTTTTCAGAGCGAGAAAAAGCCAGTTTTGGAAAATGACTGATATGATTAAAGTTCATGAACTATGTCTTTCCATTTTGTTTGATAGTCATCTAAACTGATGCTCTAAATCAGAAATGTGTCTTTTGTTCACAGAGGATGAGAATTTGTTTTAAGCGACCAGGCATGTCAAAAGTGAGGTTTTCAGAGCCAGTAGGCCAATTTTGGAAAATGACTGATATGATTAAATTTCATGAAGTATGGATTTCTATTTTGCTTGAATTTCATCTAAATGGATGTTCTGAATCAGAAATGTCTCGTATGTTCACAAGGATGAGAATTTGTTGTAAGTGACCGGGCATGTCAAAAGTGAGGTTTGCGGAGCGGGAAAAGGCCAGTTTTGGGAAATGACTGATATGATTAAATTTCATGAACTATATCTTTCCACTGTGCTTGAAATTCATCTAAACTGATGTCTTGAATCAGAAATGTGTCTTATGTTCAGGAAGGATGAGAATTTGTCCGATGTCCCCGTGCATGTCGAAAGTGAGGTTTTTGAAAAGGCCAGTTTTGGAAAACAACTTATAATAACTACTTTTGGTGAACTATATCTTTCCATTTTGCTTGAACTTCATCTAAACTGATGTTCTGAATCAGAAATTAGCATTTATGTTCATAGCGTATAAGAATTTGTTCTAAGTAACCAGGCATGTCAAAAGTGAGGTTTTCACAGTGAGAACAGGCCAGTTTTGGAAAATGCCTGAAAATGACTTGTCATGGACTATATCTTTCCATTTTGCATGAAGTCATGAAAACTGATGTTCTGACTCAGAAATGCGTCGTATGCTCACGGAGGACTAGAATTTGTCAGATGTCCCCATGCATGTCAAAAGTGAGGTTTTCAGAGTGAGAAAAGGCAAGTTTTGGAAAACGACAGATAATAACTACTTTTTATGAACTATATCTTTCCATTTTGCTAGAACGTTATGAAACCTGATGTTCTGAATCAGAAATGTGTCTTATGAGAATTTTTTATAAGTTACCAGGCGTGTTAAAACCTAGTTTATGAAGTTGATATAGGAGAATGGAATGGTTGACTGTGTCAAATGCCTCAGACAAATCAACAAATAAGGCTGCACCGTGTTTTTTCATTATGTAGAGCTGAGAAAACTTCATAAATAACCAGGGAGGTGGCTGAAATAGTACTGTGTTTTGGCCTGAACCCAGATTGAATGTATGTGCACAGAAATGACTTTAGCTGTTCATGTATGAGTGAATTAATTATTTTTGTGAGACAGGGAAGTTTAGAAATGGGGCGGTAGTTATTTAAATCAGAATAACATCCGCTTTTATGGAGAGGACATAGTCAGTCTTCAGACTACAGGAATGATACCAGAAGTGATGGTAAGGATGAAAATATGGGTTATGCATACACTGATGAGTTGTGCTGAGAGTTTGAGAGCAAGGGGGTCTAGCTTGTCATCACCAGTTGTTTTATGGACATCATTTTTTTGCAGAAGATCAATTACTAATAATGTAGATACTGAAGGAAGAATAAAAGACTTTATAGTTCCAGTACTTGGCACAGGGTGAAATGCCTGTCAGATAGACCTGCTGCCTCAACACCACGTCTCTAAAATATATGGCAAGATGATGTAAAATGGTCATTAAATGACTCCCTCTGGTTCCTCTGTTTCACTCCTGGACCCTTCTCCTCCAGACCTGAGTAACTCTGAGAAAGTCTGAAAAGCCTTGAGAGGGAAATGATGCTGTCTGACTACAACTGCTCCTCTCTCTGGTTCCTCTATTTCACTCCTGGACCCTTCTCCTCCAGACCTGAGGAACTCTGAGGAAGTCTGTAATGTCTTTAGAGGGAAATGATGCTGTCTGACTACAACTGCTCCTCTCTCTGGTTCCACTATTTCACTCCTGGACACTTCTCCTCCAGACCTGAGGAACTCTGAGGATGTCTGTAATGTCTTTAGAGGGAAATGATGCTGTCTGACTACAACTGCTCCTCTCTCTGGTTCCACTATTTCATTCCTGGACCCTTCTCCTCCCTACCTGAGGATCTCTGAGGGAGGGTCTGTTTGAAAAGTCCAAAAAATTACCTCCTAAGTCCTTTCCTATTCTCTTTTCCTTAACCCCGACGAAAAACGTCACAGGATTAAGGAAAGGTGGAAGTAAGAGGATAGGAAAGGACAACTGTGGTGATTAAGGAATCCAACTGCACTTTCCCTAGGTGGATGTTACGGACGTGACGTGTGTTATTTGTGTAAAAACTACAATTTTACATCGATGACTACAAAATTCGCATCTACCACTCGGTGCGTTCTCTGTGTTGCTATATGCTGCAATTGACACGCAAAAACGTCAGTGATAAATATAAGCTCATTAAGATTTTTATATGCCAAAGTCTCTTCAGGAATAGGAACTGTGAACGTCAAGAACAGCAGAAACTTTTCTCTTAATCTGAACTTTCTGCTAAATCAATATGACTATATGAATAATATTCAAGTCCTTTTATTTCACAACGATATTGAATAGTTTCCTTTTATTCCCTACCTATCCATTTCTTTCTGTAATTCTCTCATCTTTGTTCATTTTATTAAAGAATCTAATCATCTTTCTTTCAGCTCGTTATGTGAAAAGCTCTATAAACGGCGTCTTCCCTGTGTAATTATGATGATAGATACAATAGGCCTGTTCTGCCCTCCAGGCATTTTTGTTCATGTATTATATATTTTTTGTGAGTTCTGGCGCCCCCTAACTGTACAGTTATATGAGGCAACTTCCTGTCTGGACAGGAAGTGGGTGGATTAATAATACATGTAGGCCAAGAAGGTTAACTGTCAGCCATAACAGAGCCTAGGACATTCATCTGTTGCCATCCTGTTGTGCCTTAGGGAGCATTGCCTGTAAGTAGTAAACTTGTTCAATATCTGTTGAACTATTTTTGTCAAGGTTTACGTTGTCATATTTGCTGATCTTTGCTCTTATTACTTTAAATTTAGTACAGAGCTAGCCTTAGTTTTACATTTGATACTTCCCTCTGTATAGCAACAGCACAGTGGTTGTATTGCACTCTGTCTTTTCAGTTTCACTCTTTGTTCACATCTTCATGCACCTGGAGTCTGTAATAAATATTTGGAGCTAGAAGGCTACATCCTGACTCTAATGTTGTTTGTGAAAGGAGTTTGGCTAGCTGTCTAATTGGGGTTGCTACACCTTAAGGAGGACAGTATAAAGCCTATTCACGATATGGCAACATGCCGACTCTATCGCTTTAATTGGTTGTGATTTACAAACTTATCACATTTACTTTAATATTTCAAAATAGCAAAACAAATTCAATTCAAAATACTGATCTGATCAGTTTACTACTTGGATAAAATGGAAACGAGAAGAAATAAAATTGTTCAGTCAGGAACACTCGTCATAGATTTGAACCATTTATTGCCAAATGGAAAACAGTAAGAGTTGGCGTTACAAAATTCGCATCTACCACTCGGTGCGTTCTCTGTGTGCAGCCTGCTTAGGCTTTCCAGGGAGTGCATTGGAAAATCCCCCACATGGGTAAATACATACATAGAGACTTGATAGGATACAACATGGAGACTTAATAGGAGGAGGCTGGGGTGGAGGAGGCAATATTTCAGACTGCAGCGACGGGGTAGCATAGGAGTAGCAGGGATAAGTGAGAGTGGAGATGTAATTTAAATACACGGCCTTATTGCTAAACATGCGCTGTGATTGGTTGAGTGGGGTTGGGAATAGTGATTCGAGTATCAGCCTGTCAGCTGATAACAGCTGGGCGTATGACTTCCGTGTCCTGCATGAACTTACGCAAACTTCATTTCAGTCAGCAACACTCTCGTCATAGATTTGAACCATTTATTGCCAAATGGAATACAGTTAGAGTTGGCGTTATAGCTCTGCTTTTCAGAGTACTCCCTGGGTTAGCCAAGCAGCCTGCTTAGGCTTTCCAGGGAGTGCACTGGAAAATCCCCCAAAACAACAGAGCCAACACCAATATTTAAGCTTGATACTAAAATATTTCGTGCCGCATGTCTGCCGCAGACTGCTGCATGAACTAAGATGCAAGCATGCATTATAAAAGGGTCATGCCAGATTAAGTGATGTATAACTTAAAACCTGTGTTACAGCAACCATACTGTAGACCCCCAAAAAATCCTATGATGCAGCATGCATCCTAAGCAGGTCATGCTAGAGTTATCTGATATGTGAATAACATATGTGTTACAGCAAGCATGCTGAAGACCTCTAAAAGATCCTATGATGAAAGCATGCATCCTAGACGGGTCATACTCACATACTCACTCATACTCACTCACAAACACACAGGGCACAGTGTTTGTCTGTGCTCTAAGTGTATGTGTGTCTGGCGCATCATTCATCTGCGCTGTGTTTATTATGCATTCCGCTGTCAGGGAAGAAAATCTAGGAAATTTAGGGTTCTTTTCTTCTTTTTTTGCAGTTTTGGCAGCAACTCCTGGGTCCAGTGTCACCCAATTGGTGTAATGCCATAATTTCAGTAAAACTGAAATCCACCTGCTGTAATGCTTGCCAGAAAATACAGTTTTCATGGTGTCAGAGCTTTAAGAGCTGGAGGCAGCAAAAAATTAGCTGGTGCTTATAGATTTTTCAAAACCCTGTCATGTCTCCTTGTATAGCTGTTGCATTGTGTCAAACTGATCTTACACTGTTAAAATGTTTCTTAATGTTGCAGTCTGTAACCTAGGTCACAAAATGAACAGATTTTTTTTTTTTAAACGAATTCAAGGTTGACAAAAAATATTTTAAAAATGGTAAACATAATTGATACATGTGGTGGAAAAAATGTATTGTAAATTTTGAGAAAGTGGTTAAAAATATAATTATTGTGACATGTTTTATAATAAATGCCATAGTATTCAACTAAAATATCTTAATCTCCCAAGGTAGAACAAAATAATGCTCTATGCAGTTTTACATCTCACATGGTGCTATCGGCTAATGGTACCACAGTGTTTTAAACAGGAAGTTATCAGAAAGACATAGAGAGGCTGAGAGCCATCACCGCTGCAAACAAGTGTGCTCAAACTTTGTTTAAACTCCAGAAACATTATCAGAGCTTTACATATGAATCAAACTCCTGTTTAAGTTATTCAACAACAGGAAGGACCAGCCTGAACTCAACAAAGGATGTGTTTAATCGTTTAGAACAATCTTGAATAGTGACTTTTCCATCTCTCATAGTCTGTCAAAATCTTAAAATATGTGCCTTTTAAATTAAATGCAGTAGGGACGTTACTTAATTGGTTAAAGCAATGATTGCAAGTGTAAGTTGTCCATCAAAGAAGGAATCAGAGACACACACTTTGCTCTTTTGAGATACACACATGCAAAAACACACCAAAGGTGCTGTATAGAAGTAAACAAAAGTGCACATTTTACCAGTGGTGTGGCACTGTCTCTCAGTTCTTCAGTGTAACCACTATGAAGCCATTGGAAAGTAAAGTCTTATTTCCTTGAATCACTACTCTGTCTTTGGCAGCACTTTCTCTCATCACCTTTAATGTTCATTGTTCACTACTGTACTCTGTCTGTGTGTGTCTCTTTCTTTCTCTCTCATTTACAGTGTTTCAGAAACATAATTTCTCGTATCCTTAATTTCATTTCTCATAACCTTAATTTCATTTGTCATAACCTTAATTTGTAGGCTAAAATATTATTGAAAAAACTTTGAGGCAGTTTTTCCTGTACAGCTGTCATCATAATAAAGACAAAGACAGCCTGGCAAAAAAAAAAAAAAAAAGTCGCCACCTGGATTTAACTAAGCAAATAGGTACGAGCCTCCTATTGGATAATTACTGCATGGGCGATAATCTTTCAGCTGGCAACAAGTTATTTAACCCCAGCTGATGCAATGAGTAACTTCTCATTTCTTAAACAATGGATTTTTTCTTCCCTAATGGCACGGGCATATTCCAAGATGACAATGCCAGGATTCATCGGGCTCAAATTGTGAAAGAGTGTTTCAGGGAGCATGAGACATCATTTTCACACATGGATTGGCCACCACAGAGTCCAGACCTTAATCCCATTGAGAATCTTTGGTATGTGCTGAAGGCTTTGCACAGTGGTCAGACTCTCCCATCATCAATACAAGATCTTGGTGAAAAATTAATGCAACACTGGATGGAAGTATGCCAAGACTTTTAAGACTCATAATTGTGGATAACGCTGTGTTATAAATGAAATGCCTATCAGAAACAAGTTGACCACATTTTCCTACCATAACCTGACTTTGTTCAGCTGTGTACTTTAATGCTGCTAGCCAACTAGTATTGTTAATTCAACAAATGGTAGTCCTAGTGCCACCCCAACTCTGAGAAGCCCCAGTGCCACCCCGACTCTGTGAAGCCCCAGTGCCACCTCATGTGTGAGCAGTGCTAGTAGCACCTCCTCAAAGTCTTAACAATGCCAGTAGCCTTGAAGAAGCCATGTATATAAAATTGATAACTTTACTTGAGGAAGTGAAGGACACAAAGAGTGCATAGCAAAATGCTTAACAGTTTGTTGAAGCGAAGAGAAGCTTTGACATTGTCAGAACCACCACAAGGAGCAGTGTTTCTGTTAAAAACTGTTGATGATGTCCAGGCCATGAACGAGAAGCTGTTGGACTCGGAGTTCATGTCAGGGGTTGTAAGTTCAAATCTCATTAACTTTTTACTGTATTTGCACTTGGTTCTAGGATCTCTGTCACTCATCTTTCAGCTGCTGGTTGCATATATCATCAATTAGAAGCTTCATATATGTAGCACAAAGGACCCATGTATACTGCAGTGGTAAACTTTGCAAAAAAGAAATCCATTTGAGTGCTCTAGTCCATTGTTCACTCAAACTGAAGTTAAAGCCCCAGTTAAATACTCCCTATTTACTGTCTGACTGGGGCTCAGTCTCCTAAACATTACTTTAGGCATAAAGCACACACTGTTGAAAGATCTGATATATTTTTCAAAGGATAATTTTACAAAGCAGTGCTTTTATGAGATACACAAATAGGAGAGAATACTGTTTAAGGGTTTCTGTGGATTCTTGAAAGTAGTGGTGTTGAAAATGATAATCTCAAAATGCATTGTGATGCAGATCAATGCAGAAGCAGCTCATATCAATGCAGACAGATGCTGCTTGTGTATTTTCTCCCTTCAGTTGGGCCTACTCTAAATGCTCAAATAACAACCAGTTTCCCTTCAAACAAGGCTTCTTTCGATGCATTTCAGTGGTAGTTTATTAATAGTCACATGTGACTCTACTCAACCAATAAACTTCTGTGTTGTGACTTTGCCAGAGCATCACCCCGGAAAATACTTAAGCTTTGCAGGCCTGCATTTGGCAGAGCATGGAGAAACAGTCTGAGAGTTCTGAAAAGACAGCGAAAAAAACGTTACCTAGGTAGGGTGGACTCTGTATGTTCATTTTCCCCATCGACAATTAAAACTATTGCGTCTCATTTTTATCAATACCGTTGCAATCACTAAATGCAGTAATATCAAATATAAGAGACACACACCTGTGGAGCAGACATGACGCGTAACATGAAAAATGTATGAACAAGTAGCCCAATATGATTGATTCACCATTATCCCAAGACAGTGTAACACTTCCTTACAATGTGCCAATAATATTTTCTTAAGGCTACATTAGTTTGAGTTCATATGAAAATCCTTTTAATGAGTAAATAAAATAATATGACAGGGAAACAGCCAGTCTTATTTCCAGCTCAATTCAAAGTCTTAACAGGATGATCTGAAGTTCGTTAGGACTAAAGATGTGTGAGTGAGGGAAGAACCGGGAGAAGGAGCTAATGAAGCTATTTAATTTCAATATGTAACATTATGTAAAAATTTTAGAAAACAATTTAAAATGTATTAATTAAAAAGACAGAAATACAACTAAATCTTTATATTTCAAACATTAAGCCTATTTCAATTTGCCTTCTTCAAAAAGCTGTAAATATGTTGATGCAAACCTTTTACTTTACATAGAAATATTAATTTAATGATGTCATTCAGGTAAATGACATAAAAAGAAATGATTATTGTGTAGAGAAATTTATATTGTCACAGAGTTCATCAAAATGCTTGTTTCCATGGATCAAAAGTAACCATGTGCAGTTCTATAGAACATGGAGGTGACATTGGATGAACTGTGATGAATCGGGATATCAGATTGAATCGTTGGCCATAGTTGATCATTATAATAGATATAAATGTGACACCAGTCAAGTTGCACAGCTTTACTCAAAGATCTTGGGGTGGGGTGGGGGCTTTCTACTTTTGAAATTCAAGACCTTACAAAAAAAAAATTCCCGAGTGAGTGGTTGTAAATTTTAGAAGGCACATTTAGACATGTCTTTACCCGCTCTTAGTTTTATAGCCAATGCTGTACAATTGTAATCCTTTCTTTGCTATAATAATTGTCCACATCACAGATAATGACATTTATAGCTTGTTAAAGACCCTAACCCTATTGTCAAAGACAAAAGCAAAATAATTTAAGAAAAGAAGAAATTTCGTCGACCACAAAGGGGACTCATCGTTGTTAAAGACTGTCCGAGAAAACAGCAGAAATATTATGTGAGGTTAGCTCATGCTATATAAAACCCAGTGTTTATTATATAAAGTTAAAATCTGGAATTAAAAACCTATCAATGAAACCTTTAAGTCCCACATTAAAAACTGCCGAACCAGAGATTTGCCCCATGACACGTCATTCAGATGTAGCAATTTGTGGAAGAAAAGAGCCCAGTCCAAGTATTGAGTTAACTTAGGTGAACATAATTTTAAAGATGGTCAACATTTTTGGGTCATAAATCCTTGTTATAAATTGGTGTTTGGAATATTCTTGTTAGGGCTGTCAAAGTTAACATGCTAATAAGTTAATTTAAATCGATTTTAATGGCACTAATTGTTTTTTTTTTTTTTTTTTTTTTGGAATCACAATTAACGCACATATGTTCAGAATGACCCTTGTCTAGAGCTGTATATCTTGACTGGTCTCACAATTTGATTTGATTACAAGAATCAGGCCAACAAATTGATTCGATATAAACAATACATCAAGATTCATTCATTAAATTGAAAAATTTAAGAAACCCCCTGTTACCACACACTCATTCCACCTTAGAGTGATAGTTGGAGACCCCCACAATATTTCTGGCACAGTTACACGGCAATTTGATGTAAGATTTGAAAATAAAAGCCTTGTCAAATATGCTACAGTAACAACTCAACTGCCTAACTTGACGATGAAACACTAAGGAACAAAATTGCCCGACTTTAAATTGAAATATATAAGAAACCTCCTGTTTCCACACACTCATTCCACGTTCCAGTGGTAGATGATGACCCCTACAATATATCTAACACACTAAAAAGGCAATCTGATGTAAGATTTGAAAATAAAAGCCTTTATCAAATATGCTACAGTAACAACTCAACTGCCTAACTTTAAAATGAAGTAATAGGGAAAGAAATTGGCCAACTTTAAATTGAAAAATTGAAGACACCCCCTGTTTCCACACACTCATTCCACCTTACGGTGGCAGTTGATGACCAAAACAATATATCTGGCAAAGTAACAAGGAACTCTCATGTAAGATTTCAAAATAAAAGCCTTCTCAAATATGCTACAGTAACAACTCTACTGCCTAACTTTAAGATTAAATACTAAGGAACAATATTGCACAACTTTATATTGAAACATTGAAGACACCCCTCTTTGCACACACTCATTCCACCTTACGGTGGTAGTTCAAGACCCAAACAATGTATCTGGCAAAGTAACAAGGCACTGTAATGTAAGATTTCAAAATCAAAGCCTTCTCAAATATGCTACAGTAACAACTCAACTGCCTGAGTTGACAATGAAATACGAAGGAAAAAAATTGGCCAACTTTAAATTGAAAAATTGACGACACCCCTCTTTGCACACACTCATTCCACCTTACAGTGGTAGTTGACAACCCCAACAACATATCTGGCACAGTAAAAAGGCAATGTGATGTAAGATTTGAAAATCAAAGCCTTCTCAAACATGCTACAGTAACAACTCAACTGCGTAAGTTTAAAATGAAAAAATAAGGAAAACATTGCCCAACTTTAAATTGAAATATTGAAGAAACCCCCTGTTTCCACACACTCATTCCACGTTCCAGTGGTAGTTGACGACCCCCACAATATATCTGGCACAGTATCAAGGCAATCTGATGTAAGATTTGAAAATAAAAGCCTTCTCAAATATGCGACAGTAACAACTCACCTGCCTAACTTTAAAATGAAATAGAAAGGAAAGAAATTGACCAACTTTAAATTGAAAAATTGAAGAAACCCCCTGTTTCCACACCCTGAATCCACCTTACAGTGGTAGTTGAATACCTAACCAATATATCTGGTACAGTAACA